>NC_088245.1:26277207-26888301 GCF_036013445.1 Caloenas nicobarica | reverse complement strand
GCCCTGTGCTCATCAGCTGCCCTTGGGCTCTTAATTCCAGAGATCAAAAAGATTTATTCCTAGACTAGAAGAATATCTCCTTCAAGATTTTATGCAGCAAAACTTCACTGCTACATTGGCTCTACATATGTTAAACATTTGTACATTCATGTAAGTGCAAGCAAAAATATCAGCACACAGACCTTCAACGTGGCTGTGAAAGAAATGTTTTAATTCAATTGTCAAGATGCAGGATTTCCTTGTCAGACAGTATCATACAATCAAGCTTTGCCATCTAGTTTGGGTGATCCTAGGTTATCTGTCATTTAACATTTAAACTATGTCAGGAAACTGACAGACATTCATATCCCCACTAAAAGTTACTTCTTCCAAGAGAGTCTTTAAGTGAGTTGCCTTCTCTTGCATGTATTTGCAGTTTATAATTATTTTAAAGCAGAAAGAATGCTATGCCTTTTTACCTCTTCTTTTGACACTAGTCATCTTGGATTTCAGTAGAAATTACTCAGATTGAAAGAGATGTGTTATTGTAATTGACTCCTATTTATATGCCCCAAAATATCATTCATTGTGGGTGGCGGGGGAACCTCCACCAACATGCTGATTTGTTCTGTTACTACATGTTCTTTGAGACTATCAACAGCCTGAAAAAATGAATCTGCCATATGTCTATACTCAGCCATTCTCCATTTGGTTGAATGTACAATTCCTATTTTATAGAGCTTTGGATTTTACTCTCTTGAATCATGCTGAATGGAGAGACTCAGTACTTGGGTAAATCCAATGATCTAAAGCCACGCAGGACAATTAGGATCATTCATTTGACCCTCTGCACCACATATAATTCTATCTAGTCAAGCCCTAGCAATTTGTGGTTGAAGCAGGCTATGTATTTTAGGAAGATATCAACTGTTTCAGTCAGCTGCAGAGAGCCTGAAAGTATGGGGCAGTGCATCAAACATTTTTCTAAAGAAAATGGAAACCAGCAGCAAACATAGCTATGTAATCTCACCAATAGAAAATTACACTTTCGGGAATGTTGAGATAAATCAGAGTTTTTGCACCAGTGCACTGAGTTTGGAGTATATTGTTAGATACTGTACAACATTGCTGGAGAATTTCATGTACTCTGTGTATCCTCTTCTTTCCTCCCTCCTGTAGTCACACAAACATAACATTTTCTATTAAGTAAAGGAAATTATGAGTACAAGGAAAGTGTGGTATGTCAACTAGGGTGGCGTGTCAACAGGGGGCAGTCAGATCAGCTGCCTGCAGGAATATTTCTGGTCCATTCACTAATTTGTTGGGAAGCAGAATCCCTATAGTCAGAGTGAATATATTTTCTGGTTTGACATATTACATCAAAGCACAAATACAAATGTGACTTTGTTATCAACAACTACAGGATACATCACATTAACTCTGTTTCCTACCAGATAAGAAAAACTATAGCCAAGAAAGATTTGACCAGATCTTAAACACTGCCATGGTGTAAAGTCTAGGTTCTGGCACTATTTCTCATGTTCTGGTGCCATTCCTTGATGACATGAGGTGGGAATCTCTTTTTCCATTTTTTTTTCTCTCTTTTCTTGTACCCCATCCATCACTACTTGCTTCCTCTATCAAATCAGGATTTTATCACAGTCCACCACAGACAACTGTTGTCGCTTTGCAAACCATGCTGCTCGTTGTGGTATTTAGAATTGCTTCACTCCAGTCTATATTATCACTAGACCATTTTCAAGGAAAGCAATATTCAGGGCAAGAACATCAGGTTCTCTTTGGTTCCACACTCTCAAACTTCCTTAGCCTTTGATATTACCTGAACAGCAATGCCTGCCCTTGATCCTATCAAGTGCTTTGGTAACTCACAACATGCTGCGAAAGTTTTCATGAATCTCCACCTACAATAACAGATATGTGGACCGCAGGCTGCACCTTATTATGGGCCACGTTCTGTGATAACAGTGTCTACTGGTGCAAAGCCTACCTTCAATATTCTCCTTGCTCACCATACAAAGATACAAAGCAGCTTACACCAGCCCCAGCAGCAGAGCTTCCTCCCAGATGCCCTGAGGGAGCAGGGGAAGAAAGAAGCGATTCTCCTGGGGATGCTGATGCCTCCACCAGGCACAGAATCAGGGCTACCCATGGGTGGCAATGGCACCCGGAGGACAGGAAACTTGTGGGAGGAGGACTGTGGGTACAAAGAGTCAGTCAGGCAGTGACAGGCATAAGCAAGTGAAAGCCAGGTACAGGATTTCAGAGGGGGAAAAGTTAGACCTTCCACACCTGGACTGACTGGCGTGGAACTAATTTTTGAGGGGAGGAGGGAGATGAAGCATTTTGGCAGAGAAGTGGAAGTTAGAGAATGAAGGTTTGATGCACGCCAAGTCCTATGTCTGTCTGAACTATCATAGCAGGGTAGGAGCGAGCCCAGTCTAAGGAAACTTGGGAACTACTAGCTTAGTGAAATGACCACAGAGTAAGACGGAGCTCTAATCTTGGCTTAAATATTGATTCAATGTATTGCTTTGGGCAAGGAATTGGTTAGATGGGATTAATTATGTCTACCTACCTATTTCAAAGGGCTGCTGCAAGGATTAATTAGCCATTGTTTGTAGAAATCTTTGAAGACAAAAATGCAGAACTGTATAATTAAATGAAATCATTAGACATAAGGTTATGTGACTTCGATGTTTTCAAAAAATGCATAAATTAATACCATGACAGCTACTTCCATTTTATTCTTTGGCACATTTGTAATCCTGGATAAGGAATTAATGGTGCCTGTAAAACATTCCTACACAGTGGTTACATGAATGAAATCCGTTTTATAAATAAGGCTATATTAATACTATAAAGATTACTGCAATAAAACTTAGGTTTATATATCAAGCTTCCTGTTGATATCCAAAGACTTAGCGAATCTCAGATAGGCCACTGCTGTTTTCAAGTATTGTTTTATCTATAGAAACCAAATTTCTGGTTGCTTTCCAACACTTAGGAATTGTAGCCGGTGTTCCTCACAGCAGCAGTGAAACTCCACTGGAAAGAAAGGAATTTTCGATGTATGTGTGATAAGAATTACAGCCCAGCACTGGAGCTATGCCTGCTGGGGTGATGTGCTGGCCAATGTGCACACATTTCACCGTCTTCTCCAGGACAGGCTCAGGCCAGAATGCCTGAGTGGTGATGGATCTCACCCATCTACTGCTTAAATGAACTGAAAGATGGTGATATTCTGGTCGGCATACAGCCTCAGAAAGCATGAACTGTCAAAGACATACCAAATCAAAAGACACTACAGAATTTTATGTCATCATCTCAGGCCAAATGGGTTAATATCTATGACAGAATCATTTATTTGAAGTTCAGTGGTATTTTGGTTCTGCACACCTACCCACACGAGTGTAGCAAAGGTTCCTGTGTGGTTTTTCACCATGGTTAACAACGAATAACTTTATACCTGTGGCTGGAACAGTTTCTGGGATAATGAAAAATTTGCCATCGCAACTCAAGAAACCATCATGAAATGCTGCTGTGGAGAGTTTCTAGACTAGACTTGTTATCAAAGACTTTTTTTCCTCTTTTTTAAATGGAACTCTATTAAATGTTTCTGAAAGGACACAACAGCTCTACCACCACACATTTTGCTTCTTTGTAGGTGTTGCTTAGCATTCACATAATGACAACAATACATATGAAGTTTTGTTTTGAATTGTTTGTTTTCCAAACAGTTTTTGTGCACTGATTTATTAAATGTGGTGGGTAGGGGAGACTGAGAGGCATGTTAGATTCCTTCATGGTCCAGTCATCCCATCTAATTTTTCACAGCTCCCAAGATCCATACCACACCCTGGCAGGACCCATCTGCTGGTAGAGAATGGTGCTTGGGGCACTAAATTTCTGCCTTAAAGTTCCTGAATACAAACAGAAGTTAGTGAAACAGCTGAACAGAAATAAAAGATTGCTATGCTTGTATTTATCTATCTTTAGATTGCATGCAGAAAGCTTCCTATACTCTGTCAAACTGGTGCCTTGACCATGGAGCTAAGAATGTGGTCCTTATGCAAGTCCATCGCAAATCTAAATACCTCAGCCAGGGAACACATGCTTCCTCCCTCCATTAGCATCTGTTTGGATTAATTCTCATCTTTACAACCTCTTTTGCTTAGTCCTCACTTCCTCCCGACTCCTGTTCCCCCTCAAGAGACTTGTCGATTCTTAATTTATTCAGGAGACAATGTCAAGACTCATTCGCCCAAAATCTTCACTACTTTCACCTCCTCAAACAGCCAGTATGCCTGTTGAGGCCAGGTGCAGGCAGCCCTCTCCTTCCTGCAAGCAGCACCTGTTAATGAGGACCACTCCGCAGCCTTCACTAAATGTTAAAAAAAATCATTAGCCCACACTAAGGCAAAATGTTCTCTCTCATTTGGTAAGAGACTGTTCAAATCTCATCATGAAGCTTTACCATATATTGAAACTTGCATAACATAGAAGCATATACATATGCCTATATGCTTTGCTATATCTTACACAAATATATCCATGCATTATTGGCTCTTGCTTGAGACTGCACTTGGCAGTAATTAATCATGTCAAAGTGGTGAGGTTTGGTGTGACAGAACCCTGAAGCAATGTTTGAGGGACACTGTGACAGACTTATTATTTGTGAGACATGTCAATAGGTAGCGTATATTTCACACAACTCTTTATGAAGGGGGTTTTCCTCAGGAGCATGGGAAATAAACCAGTCAGTACTTCCTGTCCTCATCCAGACAGCTTAGTTACAACTCCTGTGTCTGTCTGTCTAACCCTGTGCATTATAGTCACCCTCGGTCCAGAGATGTCCTGGGTAAACAACTACAGCAAGTGAACTGGATGCAGAAAGGAAGTCTATTTTATAGAAAAGATACAGAAAATATATAGAAAAGGGATGCTAAGTATTGCATACACAAAGGGTCTGGTTTTCCGCTACTCTGTACCTGCATAGAGTGAGAATTCTCTATCTACTTGCACATCATGTGCAATCTCTGCATCTCACTCTCTACACCATGACTACAAATACAGAGCACAGAAACATGTCGCTATGGAGGCTGAAAAGAAAGGAGGTGAAAATTGAAACACTCTGATTTTATAGGATCAGAATGAGGCCTATACTGCATAGATGCAAATTGCTAAAAATATCGAAGGCTTTAGCTGCCTCCAGCACCTAGGCTTAGACACTCAGTCCCTCCAGTAGCTGACTCTGGGTCCTCAGTTGTCTCATAGATAGAGACACTCCCCTGACACACATACAGGGGTCTGATCTCTCTGTCAACGCCAGACCCTGTAGACTCTCTGCATGTGGCTGGGACCCCCACTCCCTCCCAGCCAGCTCCTCCAGTTGTCTCACTGAGAGACACGTGCAAATACCTGGGCCCCAGGTCACTTCAACTCCTCTGCAAGCCCAGGTTGATATTCAGGGGTGATCACACGCTGACTTACAAACCCCCATCCACTCCAGCTGTTAACACCACAAACAGGTGCCCCTGTGGTCCCACTCCAGTCGCTGGCCTCTCAGACCTCCACACACACAAAAGAGAACCCTGCACTCAGGAAAACAGAAATGGAATTTAATAAGAAGAGAGGACAGACTGTGCTGATCAAGTGCAGGGCATGGCTAGACAAGCCTACTGACCAGTCACCTGTTTACATGTGACTGCCCCCTTTTAGCCCCCTATCCCTCTGTTTTTCCAAGATTTCTCCTCCCCAAACCACCTGTTTCTCCCCCTTTCCCTGCTTGTGGTTCCTCCTCTAAACATCCTATGATAAGTTTTGCACAATCCCAAAATGCTCTTCCCCTGTAACCCACAAAGTACTCCCAGGCGGTAACTCCCCTCAGTCTGTGAGGTGCTACAGAGACACACCCCCATCTTGCCAACAACGCTTTCTCTCTGTATAACACAGTAGACCTTGATCCTGACAAAACTCAGCATGAAATGGAAGCCTCTGTCCCGTACAGATTCCTCTGCCAGGATAGCGTCATCCTGACACTCAAGACGCTGTATCCATGTTCTCAGCTGCTCTAGAGCTCTTAGATCTTGCTTGCATCTGACACACAGTGACAGCTTGCTTTGCATTCCTTGGTAACCATGTGGAGTGAAAAAAGGTAAAAACCTGCATGAGAAAAAAATACCCAATATGAAACAATACACTGGGGTTGTACCCACCTGTGCCCTAAATCCAATGCACGAGCATTGTTCAAAATCCATTTATTAGAGCATTAGCTGACGTAACCTTGTTGCCACCTTCCTCCACCCTCTTTTTATTTCTATGTTCAAACATTTGCCTCTGGAATCCTCGCACCACATAGAGGCCCGTTGCTGGACAATGTCTAAACCTGGAGCAGCAATTGTACCCTTTTGAACTGAGGCTTTGTTCAGCTGGAACACTACTGATTAATCACCAATTTAGCACACACAATGCTTTAAACGAAAAAATACACCTGCCTCAGAAAATCTGGCATTATACTTGGCATTGTGTATTCTAGTATATACATGTGCCATGACATACAGTTTCTAAAGCTGAGCATTTTCCTGGAAAGATTGTATCCCTGAGGTGCAAGGGATGCATGTTTCAGGAGTTTTTCCTACCTTTAGGCAACTTTCACCTAGATATGTATATCCTGGACACAATGGCTTGTGTAAAAATAACTTCCCTCTGTGCAAGAGTAGTACAGCAGCAGCAGCAAAAAAAAAAAAAGCCTGCTTTCAGTAAGTGTCTAAACAAATTTGATGGCAGTGACTGGATGACTGGAGATAAGTTACCAGCTCTGCCTCATCTGGAAACTGAAGATAATAATGTGTCCCTCACCAAACACATTTTCATAATACAATCCTGTCATGCTTTTATTTCAAGATTTTCAGAAAGTGTTGAAATGCATTTAAAAAATCACTGCAAGGCAAACCCTTTGAAAGGAATTTTCTTAACCAAGGGCAATGTGTTGCTTTATCATACCAAATGCATTTTGGGTACTAACAAAATGATGAAGTTTTCTAAAAGATCTCCATTATTTACAAAAGTTGCTCTTCAGATGACGTTATTCACTTCATCTAAGTAATCACAGTTCTTTCGCTGAAATTGGGGAGCAATATTATACAGCAGCTAAAAAAGAAATAAATTAGACTATATATTTATAAGAGCTTTCCAATTTAATATCATACTTGCATTTCTAACACTATGATAATGCTCCCCACGTACAGAATAGAAATCAGATTCAAATCACCATGGGTTTGTACATGAATATAATGAACACTGGGTACATTCTTTGAAAAATAACCATCACACCCTCTTGCCAAAAAATAGCAACACTTTTAAAAATTATTTCCTCTATAACACAGCCCCTTTTCCATGTGCAGAACAGATCACCTCCTGTTTAAATACCACAATCGTGACTACAAAATACCAGAGTCAGCCAATACTAAAAACACTTATGTGCAGTATATGTTCATAATAAAGAACAAAAATATGAAAGCACTTGCGAAAACAGACTGTGCTTCAGCAGAAACTTGCACAATGACAGTCTTATCTTGATATTGTTCTTCGATTTGCAGTGGCCTGTTTTGCCTAGGAGATGCACCTGCTTCATTGCTTATCTGACATAAAAGACAGACCATTTTTTGAAAGATACAGAAACACCCTAATATGTCATGTCAGTGCAATGAATATTATTTCCATTCTAAAGATTTTCTTTCAGATGTGTTTAATTCTCTATTTCTCTGTCTTTTTTGTTTGTTTGTTTGGTTTTTTTTAATTAAAAGACAGACAAGCAAGTTAGGCAGATGATAATAGCGCTTTACCTCATGTGTGATGTACTGCTGTCCATATCCCACTCTGGAACTTCTCCTCCTCAGGCTGAAAGAGAATGACAGTGATTAGCAAAGTACTGGAGTCTCTGGAAAGCAGGGGCAAGATGGGGAACGCTCATACACGCTCTTTATCGAATTACATGCTGAGGTGGGAAGCAGGGGAACCTTCCTCAAGGATGAAAAGGGTGTTGTAAAATAAACTATGAGAAATTTCCTATAA
The DNA here is from genome assembly GCF_036013445.1 of Caloenas nicobarica. Lineage (NCBI taxonomy): Eukaryota > Metazoa > Chordata > Aves > Columbiformes > Columbidae > Caloenas > Caloenas nicobarica. Next base: position 26,880,228 of record NC_088245.1, on the reverse strand, counting down.
TATAGTTCAGAAATCTGAATTTGTTTCCTACTGGTGGTACACAGTGGCCTTGGGCAAATCACTTTTCTTTGTGTCCTGTCTGTAAAATGGAGACATTAATACCTCCTTTCTTCTGTATTTTGTCTTGGCTATTTCCTGTGTAAATTCCTTGTAGCCAAGACTTTCTGTCTCTCTTCACATGTTTATGTAGAGAGTTTAGCATAATCAGGCTGTAATATTGACTGATGCCTTCTGGTGTCATTGTAAAAGCAATATTTAAAAATTAGCTAACTTCTATTTGGAGTTCTACCACTGACTTCAAAAGAAACTCTGCTATTTCATTGAATGTCTGTGTGATTCAACTTACAGATTCAGTAGATAATTAGAATAATATTTAGTAATCATTCTGAGATATGGTAATGCCTAACTAAGATGTACAGAACACTTTTAGTCCTTAGAATAAGTGAAGCATGCAAGCCTCCAGAACATTAGTAGTAGCAGTTTATCTAGCATAAGTTGAATAAAATCTATATATTAAAAAAATAGCATTATATTTGGAGATTTGATGCCTTCAGGATGGTTTCAATATTCAGTGACAGACATACTTTTGCCAATGACTGTAAATGGAGGGACTACTTAATGACATTTCATTCATTTCTCTTGCTATTCAATTAGACGTGGCTGATCTGTTAAGTGGTTTTCAGTAAGATCGTAAGAGACCAGCAGGAATGGCTTTCAACAGCATTAATCAATAATGCAATAGCACAGCGGTTGATAATGAAAAGGCAGCAGTTACTAATGGTTAGCAGTGTACCCTCTTGCGACACGGCTCTTCCCTCATGTGAGATGTGGTGGAGTGACGGTAACCCTTCTGCACCACAGCCAGGTAAGCATGGACTCCAACAGAAGGACATTTCTCAAGGCCTTTTATCATTACCCTTCCAACTGATAGAGCACTATAGAGCTGCAAAACTAACTTCTACTTTCAGGCTCTACATGTACCCATCCAAATAGCCAGGAAATTTCAGGGCATGACTTTATCTGTGCCATTCATCACTCCAGGGTGTCAACTAGGCCTGGGACACTTGATCATGTTAATTCAAGAAGAATTTTTGTCCAAGATTAACAGGAAAAAAAACTGTGAGCAAAATGCAACTTCCTGCTATGAAGCAGATCTGCCTCAAACAAAAAGCTTTACCCATGGGGATATCTCTGCAAACAAGAAATACATCTTGTCATGACCCAGAGCCCCGAGTTTTTTTGTTTACAAAGGTGTTCTCCAATTTAGACCAACAGTGCAAACACTAAGTCAACAGAAAGACTTCCTTCTGCTGCCAGTCATTTTTACCCCTATTAACCTCTGTAATTATGATCCCTCCTTTCCCTCCAGATACCGTAGTGCTGGCTGCAGCCCAGATTCCAGGGTGCAGCATGTACCATTTTCTTCTTCATGCCAAAGGCCTCAACAATGAGCCCAGCACTGGTGGCAGCTGCCTGAGTGAACCATGAGCTACCACAGCTGGGACAAGCAAGCTCACGGAACTTCTTTCTTCTCCCCACAAGCTGACCAGCCTCGGTATCTGAACACTAACAGCTAAAAGGAACCTCCAGTGCCAGCAGAAACACTAACGAGAGGATGTGAAGACAACACCTGGAAGTATCAAGCGAAAGAGCCGGCACATATTCTGGTGGTGAACAAGGATGCCAAGTGCGATTAACAAGGAGATCCTGTGGGTAGCAAGAGAAAATATTCAGTTGGAGCAGTAGCTTGCAAAATCCTAGACTAGAAATAATGACAAAACAGACAGCACTCTTCAAGACTGTGAAGAAAGCACAGCATCTGCCATCCTCATGTGCCACGTCTCTTGAGCTGGTACAACTCCGTTTGCTTATGCTTCAAGTTTTGCCGCTCACAGCACAGCCAACTGATGTAAAAAACAGCCTCCTCTCTGCCCTTTGGTCTTATGCCTTTCACTAGACAAAACACAGTTCAGTGCTTGTTAAAGGAAAGGCAGGTTCTCCTACTTATCTTCCTCTCCGATTGATCATTTTTCATTTACTTGTTTCTAACAAGAATAATTTTGGCAGCTCCTCTGGGCAGGACTAAACCCACAGTATATTCCTTCTCCACTTCCATAATTGGTTTAAAGGTCCTGGTGCCCAACGACTGCTCTGTGGTACAACAAATAACCTACTTCACGAAATAATGATGCCATGTAAGTTACAAAGCAGAATTACATTGATTTTTTAGTGCAATCTACATTATATCTGGCAGCAGGCAGTATGTAAGTCACCTCTGAACAGAGCCCTTTGACCATGTGCTTTTCCTTTTACACAGTGATCATGTGCTGCAGAACAAACGAAACAAGAAGTGGAATGGGGTCAAACGGGCATCCCTGCAGAGTATTAAAATAAAGGACCTTATATTTAAAACTGGAAGATCTAGTCATCTTAACACAAGCTAAAGATTAGGATCAGTGCTTTTACAGGAAGATGAATTATACTTGGAGAAGTAGGGAATCTATCAGAACAAAAAGCCTGCTTCATGAGAGCAATTTCCAAATGCAATTTCAACTATGACTGTCAAAAATGACAAACCTGACATGCTACTAAATGTCAAGTTACTTGAAGCTTATTATTCATTTTATGTACAACAGAATTGTCTTAATACTCTGCTTAGAGCTGCTGAAAACGAGAATCCATTTGCTTTGTAATTCTGTAGTTGTAGGTACATGATACATTAGCACTGGCATTTTTCCTACCAATTGTTCATAACATCCCCTAAAATTATTATCTAAAAGGATAATGGTACTGAACTGCTACAGATGTTTTCAGTTCCTTCCGTTAAAAAAACAAAAAACAAAAAAAAACCCAAACCAAACAAAAAACCACAACCCCAAAACAACACGTCCCCCCCAAAACAACAACAAAACCCCCCCAAAACACCAGGAAAATGGAAAACAGTTTGTTTGCCTGCAAACAGAAACAAGCTAAGTTATTATTTATGCTAACACATTAAATAGGGATGTAGCCATTAAGATAGCTATATTTTGCATATTTTAGCAAAAATGGCTGCAAAAAATACACACTATCTTATATAAAGGTTCTCTTTAAGTAAGATTACCTTTTGGTAATGTTTCCCACGACAGCAGCAGTTGTTATCATAACAAACAAAATTTAGATCAGGTGTTTGTTAACACTGAGTTTCTAAAGATAAATAAAAAGCACTTTGGGACTACTCATGCTACAGATTTGTTTCTAATGCATTGTAATATACATTCAGAGTCTACCAGCAATTTTCAGACTGTTAAGCTTTTATAATATTTTCCAGCTGTTTCATTGCAAACCCCTGTCATTTGAGAGAATAACATACATGAAACACATCTCAACCTAGACTGCAGCTAGTTATGAGGTGGGCAAGATCCTTCTACTTTTCTCCAGCTACCAGACAAAATCTGTGTCCTTGCACTGCTGATAATGGATCCCTAGAGTCTCTACAGACTTGGAGGAACAAAGCAGAGGTGAAGGGATATTTCTGGTTTTCCTGAACACAGAAGCAGAAATCAATCATGTTTAGCCAGCTTGGGTGTGTATAAACTAAAGGCGAGCTAAAGGACTAGGCTCTTTTTATGGAGCAATATTCTGGGAATGCAGGTGAAAATCAGAGGGATTTGAGTCACAGAAAGTATGAGAAAGGCTGTTAGGAAGATTAAGTAAATGACATGTGTGGGATTTGGGGGTGCTTAGTTCTCTTCTGGAGTATGTACTGTCTTGATTATTCTTCAGTACATACCACTCCATTATTCCCTACCTCAGTTGCCGTTTTTTCTTGAGCAATCACAAGGGGATGAAATTCTTGTTGAGCGGGCTGACAGATGTTGCTAATTTGGGAGGGTTTGTTACAATAACTTTCTTAAAGCTCCTGTTCCAACAGTCAGGTGATTGTATTAGACTTTCAGTTTTCAAGGAAGCCTGAAGAGTAGGTTTTATACCTTTCTCCATCTGATCTGACACGGACAAGGCTTGATGTGCCATGACACAGCAGCAACTGAAAGGAAGAAACAGGAAAAAGGGTACATAGCTGCAGGTTTCTGATCCTAAAACCAATGTTATATTGGCAACTGTGGTCACTAGGAATAAAATTTTCCTGGTCTAATACAAGTACGATCCTGTGAAATGCCTGTGACTGAGCTAGTCACCCTAGGCTCACTTTAAAGGTAATGGAGAAATACATCTTTAGAGAAAAACACATCTCATCCTATGGTACAAAACTAATTATTTTTCTTTGTAAAGATGACCAGGGTGACATGCTCAGACTTAGATACTGAATATCTGCATCTAAAGTTAGGACTCAAGTGATCTCGACCAGCTACAGAGAACAGATGGATGCTCAAGGCTGCTTATTCGTTTCATCTAAAATATCACTGGATTTCTGTACTGAAAGAGACCTTGTAACAGCAACCAGAGACTAAGGTTTCCCTCTGCTGGACACGTTGTTTAACCACAGTTTCACACTCTTACTTGGTACTCTCTTTTGTCTAATGAACCGATATTTTCTCTGTATATTGCACAGCTTCAACAAAAAAGCAAATTATGGCCCCAGGTTATACCTTAACTCTACCAAACCTTGCTACTCAGGAGGAGAGGCAGGCAGGCAGGCAACATTCTTTATATTTTTTTTTTTTTCCAAAAGATGGGGGGATTAAATGAGAGTTTTCCACTTCCTGTGTGGAGGTTTATTTTGTAAGAGGAGAATAACAGTAGTGGTGGCTTCCAACAGAAGGCTGAACCTCGATTAGGACTGTGAGAAGAAGCTGCCTGCCTTCAGGAAAAGGCAGAGAGAGCCTATGTAGATGAAGCCAGGAATTCTCTTTTGAAAGTTCCTTTACATTGAGAGTGCTGACTGCTGTTAAGCACCTAGTTTGGCAAAACCTGGGTATCTAACATCAGGAGCCCTGACCTAAGCCTTACTCTTATGGTCTTAGTCCTGCTTTATACAATAAGAAAAACAGTCTTTCTCTGCTTTTCAGGGACACCGTCAATATGAACAGGTAGATCAGAGATTCTCACGGGATCAGATACTGAGGTAATGTTGCTGTCCAAGTATTTTAAGATTTTATCCTACATCCTTGTATCCTAATGATCTCATACTCCTGTCCTTTGAAAATGTCTATCTTTATAGGCAGAAGAAAGAATATGAAAAGGAAAATGTCAAACTACACACCAAAGAAAAAAGTCTTTAGCCTCTTACACAGAATATACAATAATTACTTCCAATTCTGGTATAAGGTTTAGTGGCAGCTGTTAAGCTTTTTATAATAGGAGCTTAAGAGAATGGGCATTATATAATGCCCAATTCCAAAAGTATTTTATGCTCTCTGACATCTCTTGTCATGTTTTTGATAAAGGCTGAGCCATTAGACAAATTCCTGAGAGACTACTTCAGTGTAGTTACCTTCAGAGGTGCCAGGAAACATCGATCCATCTTTTCTGGCTAATTTGCCTTAAAAAACCCTTCATTTTGCTTTCTCTGTAGTTGTGATGGCTACAATGTGATAGAAAACAGTTGGCACACTTGAAGGGGGATGAGACAGGAGCATCGTGCTGTGCAGAAATGGTATTCCTCTCGGGAATTAAGCCACAGGCTGGACATGGAGTTGTTTGCACCTCTTGCCAATTTGTCCCTGGAGTCTTTACTGAAATAAAAGGAAGTAAGGCTAATACTGACAGGGACGATTTAAACTCTAAGTACTATCTACATAGTAATTTTCTTTTTTAAAAGACCACTAAATATATTTACACTTGAAAGGCAGACACAGGGAAGTCAGGGAACACAGAACTGAGACATTTTAAGCAACACCAGTCTGGCCTCATTTGTGTCTGCATCTTCTGCTACATGATCTGAGACTTCTTTTTACAGGATTCCATAGGTTAAAAAGAACAAAGGCTGATACCTCACCCATGCCCAGTTATTCAGCGTTTCTTCTACAAAACTGGGTGTACACTAGACAACTTTGAATTTTCAGTTTGTCTTAAACACCTGATTGTACCTTCCAGCTATTAATAATGCATTCTCAGCATTTCAATGTATGAAGATTTGTGAAATTTACAAGTGAAAGCCCTGGAAAATCAAGATAATAATAAAAAAAAAATCTGAAAGTTAATTTCCTGACTTTTTTATTTCAAAGTCTTACTTGTGAGAGTTTTCTCCTACGAACATCTACTCAGTCCTTCACTAAATCTCATCTCCTGATTATACACAGATCTAATGTTATTTTAGACCATTTTATGAAGCCCATCACAATTGCTTCCTTCACTGACAGACTGGAAAACTTTCCAGAGGTTAAATTTTCTCAGTGTCATCCAAAAACTGACAGAAAGGAGAATTCCATATTCTAAGTCCCAAGCTAATTTTCTGTCTACTGAAGGTCATGAATTTACAGTATATATATACTTTTAAAAATCAACAATTTATGTACCATTTCATTTCACAATACGCTGGACTGGAAATGGCTCATATAGTGTTGCATCAGAAAAGGTTGGTGTCTGGTGCAATAAATAGCCAATAGTGTCAAAAACAGCAGGTGGAAGAAAATTTGTTTTAATGTGACTCCATGAAGACAACTCAAGCAGTGGTGCTGACACAGCAGCATTGAGCTCATGCTTTAAGAAGCTTGGTAGACAGACCTGTTACATAAGGTTATACCTGTGTAAGACTTTAGGTATCATCAGCACACTGTTATATATTAAATACCATTAGAGAGATGCATACTTGACTGAATACATTGTGATGCAGAGGATGTCTGTTTGTACAACGTATTGTGGTATGTTTCTGAAAGCCTGTTGCATACTAACAATGATTGTATTATCTCCCGTGGATAAAGCAACAGGATGAGTTTTGTAGCTTAACTTGGGTCTATTATTGAACATCTAACCATTTCCTGAGGTATCTCTTCTTGTGTGAAGTTTATCTGGCTCCCTGCATTCCTGAAAATTGTCTTCCAGTGCCACCACAGAATCCAGCTGATTTTGTACACTCCACCATCTCACAGGACTCTGGGCAAATACTGTGTGCACCATGTACACTGTCAAGTATGGAAGGCCCTGGAGAAACACCAGAAGAAATAAATGCCAGGCCACCAGAATGGCAAGGGAAGAATGCCAGTGACTGCTGAAATTATACACAAGCGAAACAGGACGAGTTCTTCAGGACATCCCTATTTGCCATTCCCACATTTACAGGCTATGGTGAAAGGAGATTCCTGTAAGCAGAAAATCCAAAATTCTCCATAAGAATCAGCACTTACTTGACAATGCCCGTCTTTTTAAAAAGTTTTGCCTGGATTGCAGAGCCTGACCGCTGCATTTCTCTCTAAAGCAGCAGCACAACTCTGCTATTCCAGACCACAGCCCGGGCCCCGGCAGCTGCCTCGGTGCCAAGCGCTTCACAGCGCGGGATCCGGGCACCGCAAAAACACCTTCCCCAAGCCTGGTCCTCCCACACCCAGCAACCCGCCGTTTCCTACAGAAACCACTTCTGCACGGGCCCTCAATCAGCAGTCTCCTCTCCGCCCGCCTCACGCCCGCAGGGAACCGAGGGCTACGTGGCTCCTGTGCCAGCAGCACCCAGGCAGCGAGGCCCCGGCGGTCAGGCCGCAGGCTGGGCACCGACAGAGCGCTCCCTCCGCGGCCGAAACCCCCAGCGATGGCGGCGGCGCGGGTTCCGCGAGCGAACACGACGGGTCCCACTGCGCCTGCGCCGCCCGCCCATCCACCCAGCCAGCCTCCCGGCCGACGGTGCCATGTGCCGCGGAGGGGGCAGTGTAACCCACCCCGCGCCACCCTCAGCCATCGCTACTTGGTACAGCCCACTCCCCTCACCTAGTCTCCGCCTACCCCTCGCGCATGCGCACCCGCAAGTGCCCGTTTTCGCGCTGCCGCGCTCGCGCCGTTTGAAATCAGGTCTCGCGACGTTGCCGCGCGTGCGCTTCCCCCCCGCCCCAACTCCCCGTGGGGGGGGGTGTGCGCCTGCGCGCCGGGCCGCGCGTCAGCGGCGCGCGCCGGAAGTGTGGCTGCCGCCGTCGTCTCGCGGGAGGTGGTTGGCGGTTGGCGGCGCCGGTGAGAGGCGAAGCGCGGGAGCCGCCGCCATGACCTCCGCCTTGGAGAACTACATCAACCGTATCCTTCCCGGGGCAGCCCTGGGGGCCGCGGGAACGGGCCCGCTCTCTCCTTCACGCCCGTGAGGATGCGGGGGGGGGGCCGGGGGCAGGGGACCCAGCGGCTCGGTGCGCTGAGGGCCGGGCTGGTGGCTGCAGCACGGCGCGGGGTTGGATGCCAGAGCTGCTGCGGGCGTCGGCCACCTGCGGGCCCGGCAGGGTGTGCACTGCGAAGGGGTCCCCAGCCCCAGGCAGGCTGCTGAAGGGCCTGTGCGAAGCTTGTTGGCCGGGCCTCTGGCCGCCCGAGTCCCGCTCCCGCGGACGGTGTCGCTGCTTGGGGCCTTCCCGCTTGGCTGTGTGGGTTTCTCTTAAGACTGGCTTGGCAGGTAGAATGGAGGTTACAGGAGGCCCAGGGAATCGGGTCCCCTGTAGCATTAAGTGCTGCACACCCGAACCTTGCTTGATCTGTGGCTAGGGATGAGATTTACAATAAGCCTGGCCCTTCTAAGGGCTTTTAACGTGTTTAGTTATCAGCTTTACATTATTTGCTCAAAAGCTGTGAGTTAGTGTCCTTGAAGCCCTTTTCTTGCCAGCTTTTTGTACTCCTGATAACCTATGGCGATTTTCAATTTTATTCACAAGCGCTAGGGTACTAACCCAGAATCATTCAGGACGATGGATACGTGATCATCCAGTTGGGGTAGTCACACCATCCACGTGAGGGGACTGTAGAATGCCAGACTTGAGATCCCCACTGCTAAGCTGTTCTTAAGGGCTTAGGTTGAAGTGTTTATAAAACTGTTGATATTGTTTCAGTAGTAGTAGTGCAATTAGTAATGGGAAGAGAAGTGAACTCAAATCTTTAGTCTGCTTTCAATGGTGTTCATGCTTGTCTGTGATTCTCCATGGTTGGGTAAAGTGAAACTTTAAAACAGATTGTCATAAATAATACTATGTTGTCAAATGTCACTATCAACCATGCTAATTAAAAAAAATGCTGATGGGCTTTTTTGGCTCTTAATGTCTCTTAAAAGTTACATTATGTATGAATGTTTCAGAAAATGTTAACAACTCTATTTCAGATGTCTCTAAACATTTCCTTAATGAACTATCAGGTACTGTTGCAGTCATTACTTCTGATGGAAGAATGATTGTGGTGAGACTTCTATTTTTTAACATTTTATTTCCGTTCCTAAAGGCTTTACACCATGGCAATAAAAAAAAAAAAACAAAACAAACATGCCAGGGTATTATCAATTATATGTTCACACCTTTACTAAGTGTTTTTTTAAAGCTTTATGGCCATTATTTTATACTGTACAATTTAAACTCTTACTGGTTCTTGCCGATCAATTTTGTCCATTGATAAACTTGTGTGCTTTGACTTTTTATCAAATGGCCTTTACTGTAGGAATGCACAAGAAAATGCATCTCTTTTTCTGTTCAGTAATTTGGTTTATACCTAAAATGTCCTCTTTGTTCAGTAAACTCTTCAGCTTTCATTATAAAGCCATTTCTTCCATATAGTTACAGGAAAACATCAGCTGATAATTGCTGAAGAATTGCTATGGCATTCTGTTTAAGCCTGAAAAACTGAGGATTGGAAAACTTATATATTAGACTGTATAATGTTATGTTTTTTTTGCTTCTGCATTTTTTTTCTTGTATTCCTCCCTCCATACCCATGTATTACTTTTTCTTGTTTTGAGTTTAACTTACTGGTATGACGATAGCATGAGGATTATATCTTTCTGTCTGTACTTACCTTTGTGTGGCCTCTGGGAAGAGAAAACAGTATTTTTAGCAGAAATATACTAGCTTCACATAATCTGTCTGGTTGGAGTCAGTCTAGTAAACTTTGTGTTGTGATACAAGATACACCAATTTCATTCTAATCTTTTTGATAGAAAGTATATGACTCATTGTTACATGGTTAGATTATATAAATGGATATTATCACTGTTTGAATTATGGAGTTTTACACGAGTTTAAATTTCTCGATCAATTACTGATGGTAAATTACACAGATCAATTATGTTATCATTTTTCCAAGTGCATACTGAAGTGGCACAGAAATTCTTTTTGTGTGTTTTGAATTTTTTTTTTTTTAGTAATTTTGTGAAACCAAGTTAATCTCCTTCAAAGAGATACCACTTAAAATTGCATGTTAAGACTTATTTTAATACTGTTGACCACAAGAATCTATTTTTTTCTGTTATTTGATTTAATGAATTGCTTGATTTCCAGAAACTTCCATACAAGGAAGACTAGAGTAGTTTTGAAATAGTAAAATTAGTTGTCCAGAGGGCCATCATTGGTAAAAGGGAAACTTTACTTCATTAAGTGTTAAACTTTACTCTAGCTTTTTGCATGAACACTCAGTAGTAAATATTGATACTTTTAAAATTGATTACTGTTTTCAAAGTTTCATTCTCCAGCTCTTTGTGTTTAAGCCTAACAATAAAACCTAAATAGAGCATCTGTCCTCTAGTACCTTAGTATTCCCAGCTTGTTTAAGATATCCTTGAGAGCAAAGGTGATAAACTTAAAAGGTATTTGGAGCGCTTTGTTTTTGTATGTTTTTTTCAGGGAACTCTTAAAGGTTTTGATCAAACCATTAACTTGATCTTGGATGAAAGCCATGAACGAGTCTTCAGTTCTTCACAAGGAGTTGAGCAAGTGGTGCTAGGATTATACATTGTAAGAGGTGACAATGTGTAAGTATGGCATCTTCTTGTTTTAACCAATTAATAAAAATGCTGTGTGTGCATATATATATAATGTATCTGTATACACCTTGATAGCCCAGGGTGTCTTCTATTTTTGTATCTTTGGGTAGCACTTATAGTAATGTCAAAGCTGAGGCACATTAAATAGCAAATATCTATGCTTCTATTAGACAAGTGATTGCATTCTAATGACAAGATATTGTTAGTCTAGATTTACTGTGCTGTGAATTAACCAACTAATATACTGATGGCAATCTAGGAAAGGTCAGTACAAAGCTCAGCATTTTCCTTTCTTGACTTTATTACAGTCTGTGAAAAGCAGGATCTGTTGATGGAGAAAAAAATATAGAAGGATGAACAAAAGATGAGAGAGAACTTCTGTGCAAAATATCACCAATCTGCTATACAAATTTGACTTTTAACAGATTTTTTTTAGATATCGTGTTCACAGGGACCACTTTATAAATCTCAGAAATGCATAAAGGTTCTGGCTTGACAGTGTGACAACTGTTGAAGCCAATGTAGTGACAGGTCAAAGGTATGAGTTGATATTTGATGTAAAATGCCATGACAAAATGAGAGTAAAATCTCATTAAATACAGAGGAAAGTAGTTCGTGTGCCAAAGAGATGGGAAGGTTACAAGACAAGTGGAAAGAAGGCCTGGTACGTGGGTCTGCTAGGAAGGTAACTTGCAGCAGCATTCTGAAACTGATCGCAAAAAATGAGATTATTTTTTATCACGACCAGAAAAAGAGCATGTTGCAATGACCAACATGTGAGCCTGGATAGGAAAAATAATCTTCTAATTCTAATGGATATTTCTGTACAAAGAATGTCAAGACTTGGATTTATGTCTAGGTCTGTTTATCTAACACTGGGAAAGTGAATCATTTTGGAAGGCTTTCATCACTTTTGACTTAAGCTTTTAAGCAAAAATAAATAAGTTGACAAATGTAAATTGAGAATCTATTGAAAAATAAAGGAAAAGAAGCAGTCATGGGACGAAGTGCTTCTAGGCATTCTGCTGTGCATCAAAGTTGGATACTAGAAGCTTGCAGTGAATATACAGCATCTATCAGACAAATTCAGTATAGTTCAACAGTAAGTTTGTTAGAAGGAAAGACCATTTCTGTTTTAGAAGTGTGTGTTGAATTAGGAAAACCAAAAAAGACATTATTACTTATAATAATGTATAAAACTAATAAAAATTGTGAAGAAAGCTGGTTAAAAACCCCAAACCTCTTAAATACATGTGTGTTGTTCTGTTGCATGAAAATCAGAAAGTCTATGAAAAAGACATTGGGAGTGGAGATATTGATTGTTCCTTTTACATCTAGGAGAATGAGACCTTTGATGAAAAAGCTGTATTTCTCAATGTGAGCTAAAGAGAAACTTGTGCTTTGATATCGTAGATGTTTTTTAATCTAAGGAAATTTTTAAAGTTGAAGTGTCACTTTGGAAAAAGCTATTAAATGGAATAATAACGAACATCCAGGATCAAGTTCTTTTCATGCGAGAATTCATATTTCATGCAAGAAATATCAAATTTGAAATGAGGTTTCATGCCGGTCAGTACTTGGACATTCAATTGGCATAAGCAGTTCACATTTGTGTTGTCCAAGCTCCCAACATAGTGAAGATCTAAACAGTGCTGGAACTAAGAAAGCTACTCAGCTCACCAGATTTCTCTTTCAAGGCAAGTAAGTACCTTTTTAGTTCCCACTGACTGTCATGGGAACCTAAACACCTATATTGGGATGTCTTACTCTTCAGCTCAGTCTCACCCTAGTCTCTGGCTATTCTTTTGTAACTATTGATTCACTGGGAAGGAAGAATATTAGGGGTTATTAGGAAGAAAACGAAAACAGCAGACATTGTCATGTCATTGCATAAACACCTGGTATACCACTATGTTTATAGGGGTGTGGTATGAAAATGCATGAAGAGCGCAAATGAGAATAACTAGAGGTATGACGTGGTTTTTGTCAAGGAAAGGCTGAATAGGCAAGAGCTCTCAGTCTGGTGAAAGCACAGCTGTAGTGGTTTTTAGTTGCTGTGAAATCAGGAGTAGTAGGAGATAGGAAGATAATTGCTTCATTTAAATTCCTATAGTTTTTTCTGTTACTGAAAATGGAAGATAATCTGACAACGGGTTATGTATAAAGATATTTCACTGCACACTGTAAAACTTAATTGTGGAACTCGCTGCTGCAGGACATGGCAGAGACCAAAAACTGAAGTTTGCTTGGAAAGCTATTGGATGGATTAATGTACCATAGTGTCTGGTGGCTGTTAATTCATTTTGTGGATATAGCCATTAGCTCATCAGTCTCTGAAGTGGTGAATAGAAGAGCATGCCAGAAGGATTAGTGTTAGAGAATAGATTGCCTTTTGTTTTCATGTTCCCTCTGTGTTCCCATCCTGAGCTAGCATGGCTTCTATTACCTTAGCCTTCTTTTCTCTTTAAAGCAGTTTTACTGAGTCCACTGGTGTTTTACTCCAGGTAGGTCTTAACATAGCGTAGGTGAAATACTATATATTATCCCTTGGATAAATTAGTAACATTTTACTAGGCTGTTTTGAAGGAAGTTGTCTTAGCTTATCTGATGCTGTATGTACTTATAAATTGCTACAGTTAGACATTACTCTTGAAAAGCTATTCTCTCTCTAAAAGGTTTCCAGTTCTCGTTTCAGAGGCTAAACTACTGCCTAAACCAGACCAGTAGTATTTAGTTCTTACAACATATAGCTATAGTATCTTCACTAGCAAGTTAATTTTGTGGCTTTCCAGATTTGCTCCAGGGGATTTCAACAAACGATAAACTGTTTTTTATTGCAGTGCTGTCATTGGTGAAATTGATGAAGAGACAGATTCGGCTCTCGACTTGGGGAATATTCGTGCAGAACCTTTAAACTCAGTTGTGCATTGAAAAGATGAAAATGCACAGGGACTTTGTAAATCTTTGGTTGTACAGACCTATTTAACAAGGTGGATGATTTTTACAAATTATGTTGAATTTGTTTAGTTAGCAGGGTTTTTTTAATTAATATGTTGTAGTTTTGCATGTAAATTAAAATTTCTACGTTTTACTAAAGACGCTTTTGGTGAATTTCCTTTGGGGTTTCACACTGCGTAATTTCACTGTGAAAATATGTGCTGGGAAATGCAGACAGTATCTGTGATAGTCCTGATATTGTGTATATATACCTTGTTCTTACAGTGAGATCTCATTCCTAAAGGTAAACCAAGGCTTTTTGTGTTAAAATTATTCGGAGGTAGACTGTGCAACAGTCAGTTTAACCTTGTCTAAATGTAGTTCTGGCTATAAGCAGAAAACTAGTTTCTGTGTTGGGTTTTTTTTTTTCTCCTCACTTCTATGTAGTGTAGAAAGCAAGAATGTTAAAAGCTTTCACAGTCAAATTAATGGCTTATGCATGTAATAGCGTTTTTTTGTTGTTTATCAAACATTGTTCTCTAGTCAACAAGACCATACTGGAGATGCAGGAGTTCTTAGTGCCTTAATGCTTGCAGACAAATTAAATTTGAGAAAGACAGACTTTTGAGCAGAAACACAGAACCTAAGCCAAATATACACATTTATTTGAAGCTCACTAAATTCCAGACCAACTCATTCTATATCTTCTCCTCTCAGCAGCTGTCATGCTGCTTATAATTTGTGTAAGATCTATAGAAAGAAAACCATGTGTTTACTAATGTGTAACTATTGTCTTGCTAGAGTGTAGTTTAGAAGACACAGAAGTACTTTAGATGGCAACATTACTTACTTTGAATGAGATTTCCCATAGTATTGAATAAAAGGATCACATGTAACCATAGTAGAACTATACATCAGCAACAGAAGATATTTTCATGTGCATTTTTTTAATACCAATTTTAATATTAAGTGGGATTTGGTACTTTTCATTGCAAGTTCACTGTTTGGAAACCAAATACATCAAACTGAAGATATTTGTTCTCCATTAAATCTGTCTCTCAGTTCTTGTAGCTTCCAGCTTGTTTTCTGAGATTGTTCTTGGTGGAGCATATGAAGCCTAGCAAACCTTTTTCACCTTTATCATCTTGTGGTCTAGTAAAGTAATGTCTTGAAGTTTTTCTGTCTGTATTTCTGCAGGGAATTGCAGAGCAGACATCAAATAAGGCAAAACAGAGTTTCTCTGTAATTACTGAAAGTCAGTAATGTCTGGTGATAATTCATTATGTCGAAAGAATTGATCAGTTTCATTAAACAGTCAGCATGAAACACTGATATTGGCACAAGAAGAAAGGAAGTATAGAAAGTTAATTGTATGGATAAAGGACAAAGCAGATTACATGAATTACCTGTGTTAGAGCTCAGCAGAAAAAACGCAGAGGCAAAAAATA
This sequence comes from Caloenas nicobarica, assembly GCF_036013445.1. Classification (NCBI taxonomy): domain Eukaryota; kingdom Metazoa; phylum Chordata; class Aves; order Columbiformes; family Columbidae; genus Caloenas; species Caloenas nicobarica. The sequence goes on along the minus strand of NC_088245.1, from coordinate 26,864,979 downwards.
ATAGAATCAGGATGAGCTCATCTTAAATGCACTACTTAGCCTTGCCTGTATTAGGAAAGTTATAGTTGAAATACACAGGTTGAATACTCATAGAAGCACTGGAATGACTAAAGAAATCTGTTACTTTATAGCTGAGGAATTATGTTTGAATCTGAGTTACAGAATGTTAATGCATATGGAGACCATCTGCCTTGAGCGTATGATTTGGAACACAACTCCTTGATCCTGTGTTTGGTTGAAGATTTAAAATATGATGAGCTGCTGATGTTAGTTGAAACTGCTTTTTGTGTCCTTGAAGTGATGATTTCAGATGCAAAGCTGTGGAACCAAGGTGGTAAAGCTGATCAGTAAAATCCAGGGACTGACCAGGTGAGATATCCAAGTAGTTCAGGAATTGCTGAAGCAGGGAAAACATGATCTGGAAAATAATAGTTTCATACAGTTAGGTGTTTAAAACACAGATTACAAGCCCTGTCTTCAGGCGAGTGACCTCAGCTCTTGCATGCACTCTTTCTGGACCCATGAAATTGTGTGTGCAGGCTTGCAGGAGTTACAGCTAAAAGAAGTTAAGACATGTCTCTGCTCACAGGCTGAACTAAACCTGGGGCATTCTCCAGGGGATTGAAAAGCTAAGTTTAACTTCCCTTTCAGAGAAGGATCCTAACAAATACTGGATGCACAAAGCCCAAATGGGTTGATACACAGCCCGCTGTCAAACTGATTCTTCTGCAGTGAGACAGGCAGAGGATGGTCAGCTCACAGGTCTGACTGGGAGTGTGGGCAGGAGCTCAGCCCTGCCAAGATGGAGCCTGCTCAGAGGCAAAGTTCTGTCTAAAACCTTAAAACTGGCAGCTGTGGAGTTTACCTTCATGCTTAGACAGCAGCAATGTAAAGCTCTTCAGAGTTGTGATTTTTGGCTTGCAGTCAAATTTTGTTTAAATTTCTGCACCAAATTTTTCTTCAATTCAGTGCTGTTGGTCTTGGTCTGGATTTGACTAAACCCTCTTCTGGATGTACTGGTAGAAGGTTCAAAGCCAGGAGACCCAGTCAGAAGAGGTTTCTTGAAATCGAATCTAGGGCCTGATACACTTGTAAAAATTAAAAGATGAAATATAGCCTTATGAATTTACAGGAGTTCTAATCTATAGTGGATAACTAGGTCTCTGTAATAGTGGAGAGAAAGCAGTCAGGAAAACAGTATTTGATGCAGAAAGTTGAATTACAACCAGTCTGAAACAGTATTTTTATTGAAACAAACATATAGTGCAGTCTAGCTGAAAAATAGGTCACCAGTGAAAGCTATTATATATTTTTTTTAATATAATTCATTTACTTTCATAGGAAAAATAAATGGGATTGAAACCAGAAAGTGGACATAGAGTGATGACGCTGTTTTAGTCATTCTAAAACAGAAAGCTGGAGAATGTTAGTTCCCGGAGGAGGAGGAGGAGGAGGAAGAGTCTAGGGTGGAAGCTCAGCAAGTGCGAAGGCTGTGTATGTGTCTTGACTAGGTGAACCCACACTGCAGCCAGTGTAGTGAAAGTGGTGAAAGCAGTAAAGAGGTGAAACATAGAGGAAATGAAGAAGTAGAGCTGAGTTTTTGAGAGGAAAAGTTATCTCCTCAGATGCTGAAGAAGGTATGAAAGAGGACTGGAATGGGAAAAGCACCACAGGTCATTATGGTGTGTTGAGCAGGGCTGTGTTATGGTGTGTTGAGCAGGGCTGTGCCGGTTGGTGTGTGCCAGCTGGCTGGGGTGAAGGTTCTCCTTGCTGTTTCCCACTGATCACAGAGATGTAGCAAAGCAGATGTCTCCTAGGAGATGAGTGGTATTGTCTGCAAAAAGCCTTTGCTTTATTCTTGCTGAAAGGAAAAGTACTTTCAACAACAAGAAAATAACTCCCTTTTCAGACTTGAAGGTGGTCCAAGTGAGCTCTGACCACTGTGGCCTTATGACTGTTGGCTGATTCCTTGGAGTACATGAAGAGCCCTGCTGAGATAGGAAAAAGGAGTCATAGTCCACAGTGTTCTTGGAAACTGTCTTTTCCTGCAAAGAGCCTAGATTAAAAAGCCAATAAATAACAGGTGATGTTCCGTAAAATCCAATAAGTCCTTGCAGAGTAATAAACCAATTTTACAAAAATGAGCAGGGCAGAGAAAGGTGATGTTAAGGACAAAAGGAAGTAACACTGAATTGGAGGTAATTGTCATATTCCATTAAGTTTCCTGCATTGCTCTAGGTTGGTCACTTCCTCCTTTTGTTTGTTTAATAGAGATCTTGGAGTGAGAGGACAAGTCTTGACTAGTAGTGGAAAAGGATGCCTCCAGCAAAATGACAGAGCTGGCCTATAAGGAGATTAATTTAATTCATTTGGTGTGCATGAAGCAAGGGAGAAACCATCTTCTGTGGTCCAAGGGCAGCTTCCCTAATTGCAGTGCATGTGAAGTGCCTCCATGTCCACTTCACATATTTGCAATCAGAGTTTTTCAGATATTATGTGGCCTACAGAGAGGTTACTGGATTGAAAGAACATAGGTTCTGTTTTGAGGACTTTTTCTGACAGTGGAGAATTTCTGTGTGACTCAACCTTTGCTGTCAACTGTAGGCCGTTATCCTTAGTCCCTGGAGTTAGTGTTTATTCTTCAATCCATTTTATAAAGCAGCTGAGAGACGTATTAAACACACTGTGCTAGAGCTGGAGATGAACTATGTGTGGTTTGTGCAATAGATTTATCTCATGGCCATCACCATACTACCTTCATAGCAAATGTACCAGATCTGTGTGCTTGAGTAGGTGCTTTGTACCCATGGTAACATAATTCCACCTCTTACCCTCTGCTGCATGAAGCTGCACTCTGCTAAGAATGTTATTCTGCAGATTCATACAGAAATGATCCTAAATACCAGAGTTGTGTTCTCCTTGCATTGGTAAGAAAGAATTCAATTTATTCCACCATTAACAGGACAAATACCAAGCCATGAGCTATTGTTCCTTTAGGAATTAAATGTGAACAACTATGAAGGTGCTTTTCAAGAAGGTAGAAGACTAAGGAGAAGAGACTTGGAAACTATGAATGTGAGTCATGCCAGTGAAACATCAAGATGGTTTGTGCTTGCTTGTTATATTTGGTCTATGGCACATTTTAACAGCCGTGTATGCAACTCTACTAATTTTTACTAATTGTGTTCATATTTCTGATTTCCAGTTTTTTAAGTGGAAGAGAGTTCTTCAGTAGCATTACAGATGCAGAAAAGCTGTGTTATATCAATCAGTCTTAGCTTGCCTGGTGTGTAAATAATAAGGAATACTTTATGTATCAGGTATTCACAGGTGAAAAACCACAAATCCCAGATGTGCCAGAAGGTGATATCTGTACAGACCAAGCCTTGAGGTGGGAGAGAGAAAACGCACTAGGCTTAGATTAAAAACATATGACAGAAGACAGTAAAGAGCCAGGCACCTGTCCTGAAATCCTGTTCCCGATAGCCTCTTCTAGTATGCTATGTTCTGTTGTAGGTTCTTTTTCAGGGACTTTTTTTTACAGTAATGGCAGAAATGTTGACATTTCCTCCAGTAGCAGCATTTACCCTGAAGAAAATAAAAGCTCCGCTGACAAAGGTAGAAATCAAAGTTGAAAAGATAATAGCATTCAGACTTCTGCCAAGAGCTACTTGCTAGTGCTAAAGCCTGACCTTATCTAGGCGGTAATATCTTCCTTCCTGCAGCCTTGCAGCACGTTCCCGGAACTCTGGAACTTGTGTTGAACAACATGATGCTGCTGTTCAGCATTACATCACTAATGGTGCTACCTGATGCCAAGAAGTTTCGTTCAATGCTGAACTTCTTTCCTGCCACTTGCACTTTTAGATAAAAGGTGTTTGTTACTCAAGGGAGCACAAGGGCATAAGGGCATGTGCATGTACCAGTTTTGTCCACTGAAACATCTTCAGTGGTTGTCCCATCATCTTGTTTTATGCTCTAGATTTATCTTTAATGTTTATTTTTCCAGCAGTTATGATTCCAGTGCTCTGCATAGAAACTGGAGTGGAAATTATACAAGTGGAGAAATCGAAGAATCTCAATTTGAAGTAGTGAAATCCATAAAAAAATAAAGTAAGCAGGAGAGAAACCTGTTGAACGTGGGCAAAGTTAGATTTTAGAGCAATGCTCATTATAGTGGACTTCTATTTAACACAAATACAGTTAGTGTGCATGTCATTCGTATTGTGAGAAATTGTGAGAAAACATTCTCAGAAATATTTTAGGGCACTAAAATTTCATATGGAAGCTTCTTATCCTAAAATATAATTTTAAAATGATGGTTTTTGCTTTGGATTTTTGTGCTTGTTCTTTAGGAATTCTCACTTGTATAATTTCAGAGTTCAACTGGGCTTATGATGCAGATGGACACTACTATGTGGATGAACGTTGGGTTGTTTCTGCAAACTGGCCAGAGTTGCTGGTGGTGTATGGCAAGGATCTGCAGGTGATGTAGTGTCCTCAGTCAGATACAGGCAATAGATTGTCAAAACTATATTCAAAGCAATATGCACACAAAAGACCAGGAAAAAAATGTAGCAATAAAAACTCTAGCCATTTACCACCATTTCAAACTCAGTTTATAGCATTTCCAGTGAATAAAAACAGGTCTTGCCAGCTGCCACCTAAATACCACTTAATCTATACAATTTCATGGATACAGACTGGATTTATGGGAGTTCTGTTTTGCTGGGAGTTGCAGTGCTGAACAGAAGCCAAGGCAGGAAGTGATTATGGCTGAGGAGCTGATGCCGTTTGAAAATGTGTGATGCTGCAGAGGAAATATCACACAATAGAACCTCAGTTAGTTTGGAAATAGATTTCAAAACCAGGGCACATTAAGATGTAAACAGTCAATAGGACTGGGGCCCACCTTTCTGCTAACAATCGGATCATTAGTGGTAGGAGGGTGCAGAATTATTTCCATGATTAAATTTCAAGTGCAAAGTGCGTGAAAGTGTGTGCCCATCGACGCCAAACGGAAACAGCCTTCTTGCTTTTTGCCGTGTTACTTCTACTGCTTGTCCTAACTCATCCTGGATACAAGAGTCAGGCGTAAGTGCACCTTAAATCTAGGAAGTGCTAATGCTCAACATCTTTGAAAAAGCAAGCTTAAAATTATTTTGTGTAACTAAAACGGGGTAGGATTGCTCTCTGGAATTGCATTTCTGATTAGAAGGGCTGCTTCCCTGAAAAGTCATCAGCTCACGTTCAATTAAAAATTGTCAGGATCTGAGTGACAACAGTCTCTGATGAGAAATGGAACAGAATTCAAGTATTTGGTAAGGTTAGCTATTGTTATAATTTAAGTGATGATTGTTATGTGGGCGAAGGGGTTTTATCTAGAGAGTAGTTTAACATCTTGCATAGTTTATAACACCCATCAAGTAATTTTGAGGTTTATGCTCTTTAACTTCTAATTCCACCATTTTTCAGAAGCCCAGCCAGTGCAGAAAGCAATAAGAAAGGGAAACTTGAATCTGAGAGTCATAACATTTTATTTGTGGATAAGATATGTATGACACTCTGCAACTATGTTGTGTATGTTGGTAGTTCTGATTTTCGTTCTAGTGATGCTTTTTCTGAGTTTCAACAGCAAAGCGCAGGTGCCAGCAGAATTGCCCTTGGCTGAAGGGGAATTGCCAGGTGTTGCTGTTTGCTCACTGATTTCTTTTAACTTCTGCCAGGTGCTAATGCCACGCTGCAGTGCACAGATGCACCCGGGGCAATGCCCTGCAGCAGCTTGGGCCTTTGGGCAGTTGAGCATTATTTATGGAAGCACTAATGTTTCCATGCACTCTGCTGTGAGCCACCTGAGCCTCAGTCAACTTAATGAAGAGAGAGACTTCTAAGGGATCCATCATTTTTCCCTGTGCTTCTGATGTGTATTTTTCTCTGTTTGCTCCTGTCTACATGCCCAGAACATCTACATGTCTTCTGTGTCCAAAGTGAAAGCTGATTTTTCCCACAGTGACCTGGGCCCCTCATATGGCAGATGGCAAAATGCAGGTGCAGGATTTTGTTTAAGGAATAAAGCTGGAAAGTAATACAGCCAGTCATTTATAGAGAGGAGATTAAATTCAGCCCATGTTTAAAGTAACTTCTTCCTTGACCCAAAATAAATGGGGGGGGGAAAAAAGAAAGTCCTTTTATTCTGGAAGAAGGATCAGCTCCATTATGGATGTCAGGAAACAAACTCAGTCTTAAAGCCCAGCTTCTTCAAAATATGGTCGCATTTCCAGGATACAGCCCTGCAACTCATGAAAATTAGACGACAGCATAAAACAATCTGTGTTTAATAACTGTAAATACAGTAAATACAAAGACACATTGTTGATCGAGTTCATCTGAAGAATCGTATGGAAAAGGGAGCTGGAATGGGTTGTGATTCAGGATTCCTTGGTAAGTAATTTCTGCTGTGGCTACCTAGCTGCTGTGAAAGGCCTGCTGGCTTTGTGCTGGGTTATTTTTGCCTTTATGCTTTAGAAATATTCCAGCATGACTGATACTCGTTCATGAAAAGCCATTAAAGAGGAGCATTTGGATTGAATAATAACCGTCTATTCATTCCTGGAACAGGGAACGTAGTTGTATGCACAGGGTTTTGATAATACAACTGGAGAGAAAAAGTTACTTTTCTCTAAGGCTCTGGCAATTGGCAGTTTGTCAGCAAGAAGGTGACTGGCAGTAAAATTCATGTAGAGGCCACAAGTGTTTATAAATGTGAAGGAGAGGTTTCTTTTTGTTTACAGATATGCCTAGAGCTCCATTCTACGTGCAGACACCGCTATAGACATCTAGGAATGGCCCTACGAGGTGGGAGCAAAATTTGTTCTCTGTTATGTGGCAAGGGAAGATAAAAAGTGAAAATTGTGCTTGTCATTTGTGATACACCGCTGTGCCCATAAGGCCTAACTAGTATGTGGTCCAAATTATCCTGAATAAAACATGAACTGTGCTCTTGCCTGTGTAACAGTCACTGTCGTAAGACATCTTTCACACTGCTATTTCTTTAAGAATTCTGAATTGTTAATCTGGTTTAGAAGTTAAAAGAAATCAGTGAGCAAACAGCAACATTAACAGACACTGGTATGAGAAAAGATTGGGACAGCCACAGAGTGTAAATTGACACCAGCCAAAGGTCTTCTTGCCCATTACTGGAGGTTTTATGGGTAAATAATGGGGACAAGTGACACAGTGGTGAGACACCTGCTGCCTGTGCATGCTGGAAGGGGCTGAGGCACTGAAGCATAAATGTTGGGTGATGTGATGAAAGCTCTTCTGCTTGCCCCCAAGAAAGGAGGCAGAGACCATGGTGGTGGCAGCAGTGGTGGAGGGCAGGAACATGGGAATAATAACTGGTGGGATTTGCCAGCATTTCATGGCTACCAGAAGCTCAGCCGCTACCTTCTGCCCAGGGAAGGGGGGTGGAAACAAAAGTCAAGAAGGAGAACAATAAAAGATGTATTAGATTACAAATTTTATTAAATATCAAGTTGTAATGAAATACTAGAATTAAATACAGTGTATTAACTTCACAAAAATGTATTCATATAAACAGGAACAGTGTCACAGCAGCATTCATTGCTTTCCTCACTGCCTGTTAACTCAAGTCCTTGAATTAGTGGGTAAAAACTCCCAATTTTTTCCAGTCTTAGTTCATCTCAGTACAACCATTTTTCTCCCACTTGGGACTTTTTTCACAAATTTTCTGAATACAGACAGGACATAACAACTGGAGATCTTCAGTAACAACAAGTAACTTCCTGAAATAAGTAAAACTGCTTGTTTTATTGACACAAAGGTGCCACAACATGGGTTCACATCTGGGCTACAGCCACCATATCATCAGCTGCTAGCAGCAACAAAGAGATTGACTATCCTATCACACAAGTTTCTGAAAGTTGATATATTAACATTTCTTTTTTCCCCCCCATATGAAGTGTTTCAGGTGCACCGCAAGTGTTGATGAAGGAACTACGAATGTAGCAGCAATTTTTAATACAAAAATCAACACTAATACCATGAGAGGCAGTGGGCACAGTGTGAAAGACAGAAGGTTCCTTCTGAACAGCAGGAAACACTACTGTGTTGGTGACCCAGCACTGGCACAGGTTGCCCAGGAGGCTGTGGAGTCCCCATCTTTGGAGATTTTCAAAAGCCAACACAGTCCTGGGCAACCAGCTCTAGGTTGGTCCTCCTTGAGGAGTGGGGCTGGAACAGATGCCCTCCAGGGGTCCCTTCCAACCTCACCCATTCTGTGTTTCTGTGACACAAAACAAACATACCGAAAAGACCACATAACAACTTTCTTGGCAGTACTATACACTCACAGTAATTATAAAGCTAAGGTGCATAAAGTGCCAGCAAGGTAAAGTGCCCTGTTCTCCAGCTTGAACACTGGTAAAACTTCCACTTCATCAGCAGAAATATTCACTGCATCAGGACTGAAACAGCAGGCTCAAAGCACATCAAATAATGCCCTAAGCATTGAAATAGCACTGCGACCATTAAAAACACGGAGTGAAAGTATTAAACAGAGCAAAGGGAAATGCTTTTGTTAAAACGCAGAATAAGAGTGGAGCAAAATAATCCATCTACCTTAGTAAGAAACATTTGACAGTTGTCAAGCTCAAGAATCAAGATTCATCAATCTGCTAGTCAGAAAAAAATAGATACGGTTCTTATTGCAAGTGCAAAATAAACCAACAGGTAAGTGCAATGTGCTTGACATCCATTTAATAGACTTAGAATTTCTATTCAGACTGCAATAAACACGTTTATATTCAAACTGCAATAAACACATTTTCAAATCTGAACCATGGGATGGGAAACCAGAGATGCACTATGTAAACAAAATGATTTCCAGAGCCTTTCTCTAGCATTTTATTCAAATCAGATAATTTTTGGCTAAAACATCATGGTACTCCTGCATTGCCTTGCAAAGTAGATCGTGGTCAACATTGACATTTTTTGAAGATCTATCAGTGGATACCACGGGAGAAGCTCCAGCAGATGCAGTTTCAAGTTCAGCAGTGGCTGGGGAGAAAAGAGACAAGATTCTTGGTGTTACTTTTACAGTAGACACTGTAAAAACATTATGGGTAACTGGAGAAATTACAGTCCAGAAAGAGGTTTAAAAACTTCCAAGGGAACATAACAACGAAAGGGCGAGGCACAAAGGAAGAAATACTTTTTTTTTCCTCATCCGCTTATCAGTCAGCAGTATTTCTAAAGCTAATGAAAGAAATTCCAGAGGCTCCACACTGAACATCTTCAGGGAATCCACCTGATTACACCAGTGCTAAATTTAGCCTCCTGCAGGCCTCTTCAGCCTCAAGCGTCTGTTTTCTATAAATGTTCGAACCAGTAATTTACTGGAACACTGCTCCTAAAAAACAGCTTCTGCATTCACTGTGACAAACTGGAAAGAATCTGGCTGTGAAAACGCAAACACTTTTCCAGTGCAGTCAGGTCAGGACAAGTCTCCCAGCCTGGCACCTTCTCTGAGGGGCACTTCTGTAACTCACCCTGGCAAAACTCTTTCCTCCATGAAAACACATACTCCGTGAAAGCAAAGCCACCTTTGCCATCTTTCTCCAGCCACCTTTTTTAGACAAGGTACCCAAACCAAACATACTCTATGACTCCTATCAGATGCACAATTACGTTCAAAATGCACATGGACATGATGCAATGGCTTTGTGTCCATTCAGACACATGCAAAGAGCTCTGAGGCTACAGCTGAACACTCTCTGTGTGATTCAGAGCATACAGAAACAGAAGGAAATGTTCTCAGGACCTACTTGCTTTCAAATAGCACCAGGCACTGCGAGGTGGTGACTCTGGGGGACCAACTATCATGAAATAGGTGAAATTCCTCTTTGGACACCTGGCCTCGTATTATAGAGCATGTTTTATGCTACGTATTACAAGTATTTAATTCATGTGTGCCTAAACACTATGGAATTAACTTTTCCCAAAGAAAGGGTATATTTTGTCACTGATTATATTCTTCAAAAAAGACTGCAACACAGAAGCTACAAATAGAAGCAATGAATAGTAGACAGCAAAAATTAAGAACTAACAGGAGAGAACATGTATGGCGTGGTTTAGAGCTGAATGCAGTTGAGGTACATGGAAGAAGTAGTGATGGCTGAAGTTATAAAAATCTTATCTCAGGGCTTCTTTTATGTTTGATGTTCGTGCTTGAGGATTAACCCTAGTGAAAGGTGATTTTGGCTTAAGCCAAGTGTATCTGTGTGGGGCAAATGAGTTTGTTTTCTTTGCACCTTTTTTTTTTTTCAGGTAACCACAAAACATTCTACACAATATTGTGGTAAGCAGGAAGTTCTCACATTCAAGTCTAAACTGGAAAGCTAGCAGAAAAAAAAAAAAGGTGCTCAGCACAGGAACTTCACAGCTTCCAAGCCGTTATTTTCAAGAGTTAGGAACAGTCATCTTTTTCCTTAAAAACACTCCTGACATAATGACACCTTACACTGTTCAAGTTCTTTGGTGATTTTTTCATCCAGTTCCTGCCGTACCTAGAATTATACAGAAAATATATAGTTAATATTTTGACAGTTACATTTTTGTAACACTAAAGCTCTAAAACATTCTTAAAACCCAAACATAACATGATAAAACCTAAACAAATAGAGACATCTTGGTTTGGGGCTTGGTTTTTAATGAAGAGAAACTCTTGGTCAGCCAGGCTGTAACATTCTCATTACTGAGCAACATTCACTATAGCACAAAACAACCTGTAGCTCACCGGCTGGATTATAACTGGGCATTTAAAAAATATACAGGAAAAAAGCACTGTGGAATTATTACAATGAAGGTCTGGCTAAAGTCTGTAATCAAATACATGAGCAGAATGTCAGCTAAATGCTGAGATATGCACAAATATCCACAGGGACAAATTCAGTCAAGGCTGGCTTCTGGAACTTCCTAAGAGAAGAGGCACAACAGCAGCTGCTGCAGGATTGACATGTACTATTGTATAGAAAAAAGCATGCCCCAATATTCTTTTCTGCATCTTAAGATGGAAAATTGAAAGAGCTCCTACAGATCACACCAAGACTTTTCTCTATTGGTATTGCCAATACCATGACATACATATATAGAAAATATAAAACCGCACATTTTTCTCGACAACTTTGTACCAAGAAAAGATAGCTACAGCTTCCGCACAGCAAGTGCTGTGGGTTTTATTATGTTACCGAAATCAAGTTGGACCACTAGAAAGGAGCACTTAACTCGTTTCTCCCCTAGAAGGTGGTTATTGGTACCAATTAACTTATTCTCTCTTACGATTCTGACTTCAAAGACTTCATAAGAAGAAATGGGATCTTTCAAAGAGTCATAGTCCAAGCGCTATATGCTGTTGTTTACATTTTATGGTACTTGTGACTCCTACACCTTTTCCCATCAGGACTGTGACACATAGAAGTGAATTTCAAAATAGATACCATGCATCTTCCATGAAGATGTTGAGGGGCTTAGACCAGGTGAGCTATGTGGAGAGGCTGGAGAGCTGCGAGTGTTTCTTTATTGGAGTAGAGAAAGCTCAGAGGGACCTCATCTATGTGTATAAATACCTGGTGGGGGCAGTTAAGAAGATGGAGCCAGACTCCTCTTAGTCTTGCCAGGTAGAAGAACAAGAGGAATGGGCACAAATTGAGATAGAGGAAATTTCATTTTAACATAAGGATTTTTTTTTCCAAATTGTTAAGTGTGGTCAAACACTGGAACAAGTTGCCCAGAAAAGGCTGTGGAGTGTCTGTCCTTGGAGATGTACAAAACCTGGCTGGACATGATGGCTCACCCTGCTCTCAGCAGGGATGGGGTTGGACTAGATAACCTTCAGAGGCCACTTTTACTCTCACCCATTCTACGGTTCTCTGATTTTAGTAGTGAATTCCTGGGGAGAATAAGTATTTTATGAAATGAGGAGGCTATCTAGCAACATACCAAGAAAAGAAAAAAAACCAAAGCAGAAAAAGAGCTGAAACACTGTACAATGTACCCAGCAGGCCACAGAGCAAGAGCCTCAGGGGGAAGCACTCTGCAGACCCTCACAAGAAGAGCAGCTACAGGCAGTAAGTCCAAGGGCCAGAGAAGTGGGGCTGTAAACCAGCAAAGTGGAGGGAAGGGCCCTCTGTCCAGGGCTACAGGGATGGCTGTGACCAAATGCACCAGCTTCTCCAGGAGAAGAACCACTCAGTGGTACTTTGTTGGAATAGTCTGTGCCTTCACAGCTAGAAGAGGGGAGCACAGAGCTGAAAGAACAACAGAAAAGGACCCCCCAAACCCCCAAACCTCTGTTTTCAAGCAGGTACAAGCAGCAGCAAAATCCTGGGGAGAAGGGATCCCCTGACACATGAAGTGAGACATAAGTAACAAAAGTAAGAAAACTAATGTCTAGACCAAAAGACAACCCAAACCCAGGACCAATCCTAAGCAAAGCAGTAGTAGTTAAGGTGGTGGAAGAAATCACTTTCTCTGGTTTCTGGAGCCTTTATAATGACCAGAAGGTCCACAGGACCCTCTGCAATGTGTGTGAATGAATGAAGAGAAGAAAAAGATCTTGTTTTCCTCTTATTCATTCCATTAACATCTTTGTGATTCTCTTTCAAAGCTGAGGAAAGAGAAACAAGTGGGAAAATAAGCCAACGCTGATTTCTGAAAAGGAAATGAAGAGCCAGGCAACATATACCTTTGAGGACTCTAACTTGCCTCCACTGTTCTCCTTTCCCTCAACGCCCTGGAAAAGGCACCATCTCTGACTATCCCAAGCCTCCTGAGCAGGTACTTCTCACCTCGCTGCACATCTCTTCAGGCAGTAACATCCTGGGTTCCCTTGCAGCAGTCACCTTCTCAATAATTGTTTTTCATACAGCGGTGTTGACTGACTACTTACCCACATGGGTTGCCTGAGCACAGAGTAGGTTGGATCTTGTGAGACTCCATAAGATGATTCTCAGAGTCTAGGAACTTAACTTCAGCACAGTCCTGGTACTTCAGACACAACCGCTGTTACTACCAAGAACTTTTTGAATATCAGAACTGGCAAGAAGGGTAAACCAGACTACTCCTATAGTTTAAAGAAGTTCCATTATAACAGATGAAATCCATACACTGTCATCTTACAGACAGTTAACTACCACAGAAGCCACAACATTAAAAATACATAAGGCATGAAAGTACTCTGCAGCAGTCATTCTTTCACTTGGACAAACTAACAAGTTCAAAATACTTGCAGTATTAGGAAAACGTGAATGCATCAGTCAGTTTTAATCAAAACCTAACAGCATAAATAGACAAAACATTTCCAGTATAAAATAGCACCCAACATTAAACAATAGTGGCTACGAACCTTGTCATGTATCTGGCTGCAAAGAAGAGAGAGAAGAACAGATTTTTGATTAAGGAGCTGAAGAAGAAAGAAAAACGGCCTTAAGTTCAAAGGTCTTCAGTGAGAAATAAGAACATGGCCTACATATAAATGAAGTAAAAAAAGCAAACAATACAAAGACTGCTACAATACAAGAGTGCAGATGGAAAATGAAATCAGAAAAGGAACAGAAACAGAGAGAGAGAATAGGAAGTAGACATTCCCTTTCTCACATTATGTAGGAAAACTAGTTTCACAAATCCACTAATTCACACTGGTTGCAGCTAGCAGAGTTCACTATTATTTTCTATGTCAAGACACCCACTTGAATTTGCACTGCCCTTTGGCACAGCTGTTAGGATTTAAGCTTGACATTTGTTAAACCTAACAACAGGATTCCAGTCCCAAAATCACCTTTCAGCAGACACTCCTTGCCTTAGCCTCTGGACTAAGGCAGCAGTTCCAAACTATGACACACAGACCACTAACAGTCCCTCATATTTGTGTTTCATCTGCTTGATTCAGTTGGTGACATGCCAATTCGTGAGTAGTTTGGGAATGAGTAAAACACATCATAAAAGGACAAAAAGGCCCTGTCAAAGATCTCTTTACACCTGTGACAGGCAATACACACATACATCCTTCTTATGATACAAGTCCTACTATGAAACAAATTTCAGCCACAGTCACTGTTGTAGTTACATGCACAGAATTTTTCAAGTGCTTGTAATTTATTCCTCATTACTGGAGCTCTAATAAAAATAAAAACAACCAAAAATCCCAAAGGCATTTGCATGTGATTGGGATTTTACTGTTAATGAGGTTGTGTCAATTTGAACTTTTTTGTGTTTTTCAAGATATTTTTGCATTTCCATTTTAAGGTTATTAATGTCTGTAGCATATCTATTTAATAAGGGGGAAGAGGCTATACTGTAAAGGAACACCTTTTTTTTAAAAAAGAATAAATACTCATTTTTTGCTGAGCTTGCAACATGACCATTATCAAAATGTAATCCTATACGCATGATCACTGATATTTACCTCTCATGTTAAGTAGTGGTTTAGCAAAACTGAAATCTTTCAAGCCTTTAAACTCCAAATTCCTCATTATGTCTAAAAGATGCAACTGTGCTCACTTGCCAGAAGAACACTTCTTCCTCTTGTTTGCAATCAGCATCATTTACCAAAACTTCTTCCAACATGGATGAAGAATTAAAACCAGTATTTTGAATAATAGCAGTGTGAAGTATTTTGCCCTCCTTGCCCTTGAAGCTATTTCAAAGCTTTTGCATAAACCGAATTTACAAAAACATCCTCCTCTTACGAATGGCATCTCCTCTGCTTCAAATAGCCTTTCTCATCTTGAGCAAGCTACTGGGAGAAACATCAAATCCACACAGAGTGCTCTGACTAAAAAAAGAAGTGCAAGATGACTACCTGAGGCATGCTGCAATTTAAGCTCCTTAACTCCCTGTCATGATGAGCTTTAGTGGCAGGAGCATTTGTAATCTCCAGCCAAGAAGGCACTGCTCAGCTTGAATTTAAAGGCAAGACAAATTCTGTAGAAGAGAACCAGGTTACTGGAAAAAACCTGAGGCATAACTGAAGTGAACAGTGAAGTGAAGAAAAGGCTTAGAGTCAGAGAAACTCTTCTGTCATTAAATAACCTGGTGAACAGGGAGAGTACTAAGCAGCACAAATGGCAAAGCACTTCAAAATAGACTGAAACGGTCATCTCTGAATTCTTGACTCATGCTCCTACTTGTCTCCTGAGAGGCACAGGACTCCTGCAGAAATAACAGCACAGACTGTGCATCTGGTAATTTTGCATTTGGAAACTCGATGAGATTCACCACCTATTATTGCATGCGGAGGGATGCAGGCAGTTTTCTCCTTTTGTTACTTCCCGACTTAAAGCCTTATTTTCCAATTCAATCCTCTTTTTTCAGATGCACATCAGAAATCCTGTACTTTCAGTTCCTCAGAAATATGGTATAGTTTCAAACACTTTTCATGACATACTGCACCAAGTTGAGGAAACTTAAGCAGCAGTTCTAAGTGAAATACCTACTTAGATGTATGCCCTCTAGCAACTACTGCACCTCTCAGATCCCTCTTTCTTTTTTCTGAAAAAGAATATCAGGTTTTAAGACTTTCTTGAATAAAATGAATATCGAGTGACTTGAGGCTACAGACAGTGCCATTGCATTTAGTCTTAGTTGTCCCCTACCTAGCGATTACAGAAAGAAATCACAAAAGGATGTGCAGCTGGATTTAGTAACAGGGAAGTCAAATTCATGCTGGTAATTCAGAGTCCCAGAGACCAACCTTCTGCTTTGATTGAGGGAGAACATGCATGCTGAGATTTCCAGCTTTATCTTAAGACAAACTGGTAGAAATGGTAAGAAATTAGTCAGTCCTCTAAGGCTTCAGCAGTAGTTATACTCACCTTCATTCAAGGAAGAAAATTTTAGAATTTAATCCTATGTTAGAATTAAAAGCTAATCCCAAGAAGACAAGCTGTGTATAGTGAGAGCCAATTATCCTCAGCTCCTCTGTTGACAACAAACTAAAATTTACTGTAGGTTGCAAACAAGATCAGAGAGAACGAAGTCCTAGCAACAAAACCGCACTAGGAAGGAGACATTTAGGTATATAACAAAGCCCTCAAACTAACAAACAAAACCCCACCTGATATCAGTAATTGGAGACTGGGGAAATGTCATACATACTTGTTCTTCAACTTCTTTGAAAGTTTGCTCAAGGCTGATGATATTTTTTCGTTCTGTTTTTTTAAACTTTCAAAGTGACACCTCAAATAGCAGTACCAAAACCTAAACACATTCCTCAGCATAGCAATCCATCACAAAATGTAAGATGATGTTGAAGTCAGGACACTGCGTGAGAACAGTATCACCATTCTCAATCTAATGCACTCTTTTCTTCAAATCAGCTCAATTTTTTCCCACAAGTAGATTTAGGAACTATTTTTCACAAAATGTTGAAGCACCCTATATAAAGATTTGAAATATATATCTGCATGTACTAGCGAATGGATAAAAACAATGAGCTATGACATAGCCTTTTAAAATATTTAATTTCTCTAATACACTTAAGGGAAACTAGGAAGTCAGTAAAGGTATCTTGATATTGACAAAACTCTGAGATGCCCAGAGAGTTCCAGTTTCTTCTGGAAAATTAAAATGGAAAGGACTATCTGAAGAGTGTTGCTGTAATTCAGTTAAGAGGCACCAAGTATTCCCACTTTCTTTCCCTTCACGGTCTTTTTTTTCCCTGTTTCTTCTTTTTCAAAAAAGGCAAAACTGTTAACGCTTTTCTTTTAAACTAGGGCAGCTCTTTTCCTAGAAGTGGGATGGTTTTCTCCTTTGCCTTTTTCTTCTTTTAACATCTTGCACCCATCTCTGTGCTTTCTTTTCCTCACCTGTTCCTTGCTCCCTACCCCTCTTGTTCCAGCCTTCTCCTTATTTCACTTTTGCAGTGGGTCCCTGAATTTTTTCTCCTTTCTACTGCTTGCACACAGAATAGCCCCTGCAGATGGTGCAGTACTAATTACAGTTTTGACTAATGAGTTTTTTGACCTCAAAACCACATTCACAGTGATACAGAAAAGTTGATCTCTAGCTGCCACTGCTACGCATAACCTACACTGCTTTGTGCCTCTTTTCTTAAACCAGGTGCAGTTATGTAGACACACTGTCTAAATGGGTTCTTTCCAATGTGGGTGGGACCACTGAACTGAGATGGACTTAGAAGTGAATGATTACTTTTCACATTCATTCAACAACTGAATACACAAGGGACAGAACACAGACTGAACAGAGAAGCTCGTCCATGCCTCAGTTCTCTGCTGGGTGGGAAACTGATTACAACTATTGACATTTGGTTTCCAAATCTCATTACATAATGTTCACCATTCTGTGAGGGATCTGCTGTCACACTGACTGCTAATGGCAGGGCATACTTTGACCAGAGGTATTGCAGAGGTTGTGGCATTGCTGCAAAATTAGAAAGTTGTGAAGACTTCCAGAGTAGTAGTTAATTTTACCTTTTTACGTAATAACACATAGCAGGAACTAAAACACAAATGCCTCCTATGCATAGTACACATCCTACATTGAAGTATGAAGTGATTCTGCTCATATCATCCTATTTTGAAGCATCCCTTTGTTGGTGTTAATGTACTAAACAAGTTCCACTGAAGAAATTGCTAGAACGAAGATCAGTGAAGAAGGAAAAAGTTGTGTGAAGAAAGATGTCTGATGGGATTTTGCACTCATCCTGAAGTTAGCCATTTTAAATAGGTCATACACACTATACATTAAAATTCAATGAGGAGATTAGCTGGGAACTTCCTATGCCATGGTATTCTTTATCACAGTTTCTCTTGTAAAATAATGTAGTTACACAGTTCATTATTTAGATTTCAGTATTTTTCAGTCTTTGAGCAGTCTTGGAAATCTGTACAACCCTGATGACCAGAAGTCTTCACTTCTACCACATATAGTTCTGTACTGTTTTGATGATTAGCAGTTGTTTTGTCTTACTAGACCATATGGTTTGGAACTACGAATGGATTCTAACTTTAGGCTAAAAGGCACGACAACCTTGCTTACAGATACTCTTTAGCAGTAGTTGAGAACAGTATTTCAAAATGCTTACCTTAGCCACATAGGCTTCAACCTTGTTTCTTGATGATAATGCGCTCCCGGCTGGGCTTAGGAAACTTCCTCCTAGACTCAGACTTCTGTTCAGTGCCAAATTGTTGCCAAGATGTCCCAGTTCAGTTGAATACAGAACTGGACTTGCAGCCAGACCTCCGCTGACAATGCTGCTTGCAATTAAAGATTTGCTTCTATGGCGTTCCTGAAGGAGCTTCGCGTTGGCTTCTGCGAGTTTCTCATTAGCTCTGAAACATTCAGAAGCATACAAAGAATTACCTTTGGGAGTAACTCTTCCACAAAGTTACCCCCCAGGTCTTTGACTCTTACTTGACTTCTGAAAGTAGAAGGGATTAAGACCGTCCGAAACAAGAATATAATTTGATCTGAGGTTTTTTGGAGAGCCTATTTCTAAGAAGTCACATTACCTACGTGCTTAAGAACTCTGGGCTACCTTCCCTTTCCCAAGGAAAGCCCAAACCTCAGACATGGTGCTAAAATGGAACCCAGAAAAGATTTTTTTTTGTTTTTGCTTCACACAATCAAATTCTGCTGCCTGAAGCACCTATCATTTGAGCAGTAAAGGACATGAAATTTATCTTTTCTGCCATACACAGAATAAAAGGAAGAGGTTATTAGAGATTAGCAAAAAGGCTGCCTGTTAAAGCACAAACAACTTAAAACATACCCTAGTAATGCCATGATCAGTGGTGTTACCGCTGGAACACTAAAGAGAAATGAAGACAGTTCTAATGAAGGGGAAAGGTCTTAAGGTACTTTCCTCACAAATATGCCATCTTATATGTACATACATAATGCTAACCAGATATAGAAGAGGGATTTTAGGAGGAAAATGCATGAGGAAAAAGTATCTTATTACCACTCCAAAAAAGCATGGACTTACCTTTCCAGTTTATTTGCCAGGCATCTTCTAATTTTCACTTCCTCCAGATACATCTGTTTGTACCTTTCCACTTCTGCCTGCGTGGATTCTTTTTGAAAAATATTGTCTTGTTGGGTATTTTTTATCCTGTCCAATTCACATTCAAGATCTCTAATTCTGTGTTTTAGCTGGTTTCTCAGGGAAGCATGATGACTGGCTCTGATTTGTTCTAATCTGTCCTGGGAGGCTGCCTGCGTCTGAAGCAGATAATGCACTTTGAACCACCACAAAGACAACAGAAGACTCCCCACCAGTCAGTTTCTTGTACACAATTTTGAGGGCCCAGATTTACTTAGTGAGGCAACTCTGCCTCCTCACTACCATCAGCAATCAAGGCAGAACTCTGGAACTACCACGTTATGTAATTCTTTTCATTCAGAAAGAAACCCCTTCTTAGAATCATTACTCATAAAAGCTACTAATTGAAAGAACACTGTCTCTATAGGACAAGGCATATAGAAAAGGATTCCTCGAAGGAATTATGAGGATCCCTCACCTCCACCCCCTGTACAACTTCAGTGACTTCTTTTCTGAGCGCTTTCCCCTGTACAGTGACAAAGCAGGACCTGTATGTCTGGCCATGACAACTCTTAAGTGTCAATATTCAGTTCAAGGATGAACAGCAAGAACAAGGACAGACAGTGATACCCCCCAAGAACAGCAAAACAGAAATCTACCTTGGGCAAGCTTTTGATTCAGGGCCCTGCAGGCACATTACTCATACATGAAAGCACTATTGCCCAACCATATTTCCTGTCTTTGCTGAAGGGCAGTGGGAGAAGAAGTACAGCACTAACACACAGAATCAGGAACCAAAACCAACATACTAAAAAATGATCACCACAACAGAAGTATATAATAGAGACTACAGGCACACACAAGAAATTCACTTACCTGCAAAAATAGATTGACTTCTTGTAGTTTTTGTCTTATTTCTTGTCCGGCTCGTTCTTCCATTTCTTTTTTATATTGTTCCATACGGCTGTGATCCACTGCGTTAGTCTCCAAACGATGTTTAAGGTTAGCCACCTCTTCTTTCAGCTGGCATTTGCTCTTCTCCAGTTTTTCATGGTTCCCACGCATGGTGGACAACTCTTCTCGCAAATCCTGATTTTGTGCTTCTAGCTGCATGCATTTTTTAGACTCTACCTCCAACTGCTGGGAAAGTTCACCAACCTGTAGACAGCAAAAAGGAAAAAAAAAAGGAACTCAGAGGGGTCTAAAATGAATCAAGTCTGTGAAAAATCAGTAAAGGCGTTGGCCATCAAGACTGTATTTATCATCTGCTGATCCAGCACTGTATCAAAGTGAAACCAGGCTCTTTTAAAACAAAAACAGCTTTCACATCATTTCTGATAGGATTCCTTCCAACAGAAACACAAAAACACTGCTAACTTTTGGACTAAAAATGAGCCACTGCAAAGGCAGTTCACTCATTCTACAGCAATCGCTTCTAAAAACGTATGCAGTTCTGAAACATGGCTGCTTTAGCAAAACATCTGAGTAATGAGCGGAGAAGTAGATAAAAGGTTACACGCTACTGTACAGCCAGAGCAACACGAAAAGCACTTCTGGAAACTCTGCAGTTTTGTGTAACAGTAGAAGGAGCATCAAGAAAAGTCAATAAATTGCAGAATACAGCCAAGAAAAACAAAACAAAACAAAAAAAAAATCAAGAACATGAAAAGTAGTAGAGGGAAATAATAAAACAGGTTTCAAATTGAAAAACACCACCACCATAAAACCCAAACAAATCAAGACTCACCTTTGTTCTTAATCTACCAACTTCATTGACCGTTTCAGAATACCTGTTCTTCATTTCTCCCTGCAAATTAAGCTGAGACTCTTTCTCTCTCCCCTCATACACCCTTAGTTTCTTCGTAGCTCTGCTCAGGAGTCTCTTCAGCCTGCAGAGCAAATTAGTCAAGAAACCAATGAAACAAAGGAACAACCCGCCTTTTTCACATACTCTTTATGTAAACAGCACAGACAGGGCTGTTGTAGTTTAGCCTCAAGTCTCCCACCCCCCAACTCGCAACTACAACCACATGCTGCTCGCTAACCCCTCCTCTGCCCCAGTGGGATGGGGAGGAGAACTGGGACACAAAACCACAAAATGCAACTCATGGATTGGCATAAGAACAATCTAATGGAACAGCGAGAAGAAACAAACAAACACACACACACACATTACTATAGAAACCACAAAAAACTCCGAACAACAACAAAACCCACGAACAAACAAAAAAACCCCAATAACAATGAAAGAATATACAAAGCAAGGGACACACAGCACAAATCTCTCACCTTGTGGTAATCCTGGTGTGCAGGTCACTTAGGCAGTGATTGTGAACTCCCAACCACAGTCCGTGTCAAAACCTCCCCCCATCCCAGGCAGCAGCTCGCACTCGAGACACAATAGCACTGAACTGCATGGTCCAGAGAGAACCGAGTGTCCGGGAGCACCCGCTACCCAGCAATCAGCAGGAGAAACGCTGCCACCCCCGGCCAGCCCCCCTTACTGAGTGCAACCTCATACGGGATCAAATACCCCTTTGGCTAGTTTTGCGTCACCTGTCCTGGCTGTGTCAACCCCCCCAGCTACCTGTGGAAATATAACCTTACCGTGGCCAACCCAGCACAATGGCCTTGCTTTATCTTTAATGTGCTTGACACACCAGGAATTACTGAGAAAAGCCAGCATTACTGTGCCAGAAATCACTTGGAGGGTCCCAATTTGACATGAAAAGAGGAATAAAGGACTTCCTTTCCCCCAGGAGAATGCAGAGTGACCTGCATTTGCAGTTCTTTTGGCAGCTATTGAAAACTATATGCTCATGCACAGAAGCGCCTTGCAATAACTAACATGAGGCCTGCATTTGCTCACAAAGAGTTATGTAAACCTATTTTTCCATTAAAGTTCAATAAAGCTTGACTTCTGCTCATGGATACCTCTTCAACATACTAAAAAGCCATACCTCTCACAGTCTGTCTGCAGTTCAATGTTTCTTTTCATTTCTTGGTCCAAACGCAGTTCAACTGGGCGTTTCAACTCTGCCAGCTTCTTCACTTTCTTTCTCTCACTCTCGCACTTTCAAAACAGAAAAGATACATGACACACAGAGATGAGGAACAGTTTCTATATGCAGTATGTGCATCCAGTGTTCTCTGCGGAGAAGCTGCAGTACATCTCTACCCGTTAGCCAAGTTCCACAGAATAACAAGGGATAGAATTCTTGAGAACATTTAATCACTTCAGGTTTCACATCAAACAAGACAATACATAGCAACAGAAACAGATGTCCCCACCGAAGCAAAGGCCACTGTCTTCTAATGTTTCAAGACAAAAAGGTAGAAAAGATGCTGGAAAATGCTTTTGGCAGTTCCTCTGCTCATAGCAGGAATTACATAGGTATCACAGGAGAACACAGATCAATCTAAAGCTTTCATGGGATCTTCAAATGACCAACATGCAAGGGCTTGCAGAGGTATTTATCTTTTGGAATTCTACAGTGTTTTATTCCCCTCTGCCATTACCTTCATGTCTTCTTTGCAGGTATTTATTCACATGTTGTTCCTATTGGTGTTTTCTCAGCTAAACCAGAGGAGAGCTGGCACCTGTTTTGACTTTGTGCTTCCATTTTTCCTCTGCAGAAAAGGAGAAAAGCGAAAGACTGCCCCTTGGAAACTGGCAGCCATTTCTTGTTTCCCAAGCACTAGTTCATTTGTTCATTTGCCTGAATCCCTTCAGTACTTTTTCCTGCAAGGCTTATATACTCCTGCTACTCTGAAAACATGCAGCAGCTCCTCCATACATTGCACTGGAAACATGAAGTATTTTATCCCTGCCCAGGAGCCAAGGGGTCAGAAGATGAGCAGAAGGTATCAAGAAAGAACTGGGGAACTGCAGCCTCGCTTGATGTGCGCAACTGAGAGCAAACCACCCTGGGAACTCTTCCCAACAGAACAACTCCAGAATTCACACAAGGATACCCAGCTAGCTTTTATTTGCTTCCTGGATGACAGCCAAATCACAAGAACCTGAATGGCAAGGATACCAGGAAAAAGGCTGAGTATGTAAGAACTCAACAAAAAGGTGAACACGGTTCTCCTGGATATTGGCTGGGTATCTGGAGAATTTCCTGGGCTCACCTGTTCCAAGAGTTCAGCCTTTTCCCTGTCAAGCTGAGCAACACGCTCCTCAAGGTGGGATCTTAACTTCAATTGCTCTTCCCACATGCTGTGTGAGTCCTTTGGTGTCCAAGCCAGCTTTTGCATCTGTGAAAGCAACAGTGGCAAAGGAAAAAGACTACGGTGACTGGAAAGACAACACTGCAATAGAGAACACTAACTTATGTGGAAACAGGCCTAAGGTCTCCTCTCCCCATCCAAGATCTATGGTTAAGGTTAATGCGGATTGTGGAACACACCTCAGGTAACATAACCAAGAACAGCAAGTGAAACTGGCGGAAATGAAAAGATAAGGTTGAAACTTTGGAGAGATAAGACACACACACACACACAAAATGATCCTACAACTTTCTTCCAAAGGTCCTCCAGAGTTCATGATACATACTTTATATTATAATAATTCCTCTGGTGCCCACCACAGAAAAAACTCTACCCTCACACCTTCTGTAACAGCTGTACATCTCCTGAGAGAAAAAAAATGTTTTCAAATCAACACTGCTATTTATGCTTCTACCCAAAGAGACAAAGATTTGCCTAACAGATCAATACATTTGAGTGGAATAGAACTTGCTAATTCAGTTCAAGTATAAAGAATGCAAGTTGACTAGAAGCTTTTAGTAGCATTCTGTAAGAAAAAAAAAAAAATAAAGTCTACTGATATACAGAAAGTCATTGAAAACCTTAGCACAAAGGCTTAGATTAAAAAATCCTTAAGGTGTACAACTTTCTCAAGTGTCCTTACAGAGTAGGTGAAATGCTGGGTCTTATGACAGAAGCTACATGGTATCATGGGCAATCTCTGACAAAAGCGAAGAAAATACTGGTCTCCTAAGTTCAGTCTCCTCTCAGTTTTCAACCACAGATCTCCCTGCTGCCCACAACATTCATTCTGTCCATCATCTGCCATGTTTTAACTCCAGTAGGCAGCTAAGAACCACACAGCCACTTGCTCACTCCCCACTCGTGGGATGGGAGAAATAATTCATCAGACAAATCACGCTGGTGAACACCACAACACAGATACAAAACACAGCAGCAGGGGAATGAGGAAATTTACAGTCTTTTCCCTTGAGGGTGGCCTTGCCCTAAAACCAGAAGGGTATTTGTCAGCTGCACTGTGCCTACATAGCCCACCTGATATCACAGAATCATAGAGTGGTTGCAGTTGGAAGGGACCTCTGGAGATCATCTAGTTCAACCCACCTGCTAAAGCAGGTACGCCTAGAGTAGATCACACAGGAATGCATCTTGTTTTCATCAATTACACGCACACAAAAAATTCAAAGACTAAAACAGTCATTCATCAAAGCCAGTCATGTACCTGCTGATGGTGGTGGTCCCCTGCAGCTGCCTGTGTTGTCCGTAAGCTAGTTATCAAGTCTTCCAGGCGGTTATGAATCTACGGAAGCATTATAAGAAGCAAGACAACACACTATGACTTTCCAGGCTGCAGTTTACACCTCATCACCAACAATAAATATTACATATACCTCTTCACCCCTTTATTCCTATAGCATTTACGACCAGCACCAATGATCAAAACAGCCTTAGTTTGATGCCGCTGTAAAATTGTTAGCAATCATCACCTCTGCCTTTTGCTTTATGAAAAGAGAACATCATGTGGGATATGAAGAATCTTCAATGAAAACAAGTATTAAGTTTTTCCCACCCACAGTACATTTGAAAATTATGCCCTATTAACCAAAGGGGAAAGACCAGCACTGTGACTGCCTTCCCTCTTCTCTTTTCAGTATCAGTACAAAGTTCAACTTTCACACCTAGTTATTTTCAAAATCTCTTCAGCTCTAACAACTAGAGTCGTAACAAGAAGCCCAGCTCACTGGTTACAATACAAAAATAATTTGCTTCATAAAGGCCACAGATGAAAGCACCTTATCTGAGCTAAAATTAACCACCGCATAGTGGCAGTGGGAAATTCCAAGGCTCACACTGAGTTCTGCAAATGATACCACAGGCATTCTTCTTCACTGCTTCATGGAAACACATACCAAGTGGCCAAAGGAAAAGCAATTCTGCACAGCAAATGTTCTGGAGTATAATTTTTTGTCCCGGTCTGATGATGCCAGTCAGGCCTCTGGCACAAAGTGCTTGGCATCAATATCCTCTGTGGAATTTCCACGAATTAACTTGACGAATACCTTTCATAATACACATTGCAACAAGTGTCTGGAGCAGCATCTGATGTCACAACAGGTCTAACGCAGACAATAGTCACACCAGCTTATTGGTGTCAAATCCTTACCTCTCAGAGGTAAGCAGCCTGTATTCAGAAGAACGCAGGAACTAAACTTCCCTAGGCTCTCCAGGAAACCTCATCTTAAAAGTTCCCCACAGAAATAGCTAACTGGGCTCAGCAGCTCACAAAAAGGGAAGTTTGTGACCAGCTTACTGAAGCAGAAGCTTGCAGGTCTCTCTGAAGGGCTTCAATCCTATTGTTTTGTTGCTGGACTGTGGCTTCCAACCTGGCATTTTCAATTTCGAGGCTTAAAAAGAAATACAGGTCTTATTATGAAAATCCAGAGCACCACTAGTGAAAGAACAGCATGAAATAACATGATCGAAACCAAAAGCACCCTTGAAAATTGTGTATAAACGTGCTGTGATGCAACAAGGCTCTCCTGTTGTTTTCACACAGTCCCAGAAAGCAACAGACACCTGGCTTCACAGGGTTATTCTCTTACCGTTGCACATGTTCTTCCAGTTGTTTTATAGTAGTATTAGTCCCAGAAGATGCCAAGAGGAGGTCCTGCATTTTCTGTGAAGAAGCCAGGACTTCTTTTTCTTTATTTTCCAAGGCAATCTTTAAGTCTTGAACACAATGCTCAGACTGAAGATGCTCTTCTTCCAGCTCCAGCAACTGTAAAATCCCAGCAAGAATCCACAGTAGTCAGGTGAGCTTGTATAGAGAGGAATCAACTACTGCTGAAGAATTCAAGTACTGCATGCGTGTGTGCATACCCTCTCCTCCAAGAAACGTCATCATTTCAAGTACATTCAAACCTTGGCCTCTACTGGCAAATGAACACAAACTGCGTTACTGCAGCATCTTCAAACTGGCCTCTCCCATCCCTGCACTGATTTCCTACAGCACGTTTCTAAGCACCGACACTGCCCCTCTGAGCCTTTCAGTGACTTGTAACACTCTTTGTATCGTATTCGCTTGTTTATTCCTCCATTAAAAATATGAATTGAAAAGTTCATCCTTCTCCTAAAGTGACTTCACAACTCCCTCATAAGACATTAAGATGATTTCTGATTAGATGAGGCCTCTACACTTCTGTGGTCGTAAGAACACTGCCAAAGGTGGCCTCTGCCTCAGAAAGTAGCTTACAGTGCATTTGCAAGAAAGCTGCTTAAGGATGACAAATTACAGCAGGGTCATAGAAAGGAGAGAAGAAGAAATAAAAAATAAAGAAAAACAAACCAACCCCCAAACAACAACAAATAAAATAAACAAATAAAAACAAACAAAAAACAACCACCAAAAAACCACCAAACCAAACCCTAACAAATTATATGCAGAATAAGCTACAAAAGCATTCAGAATTGACAACATCTGGTGGCAGTGGAGGTGAAAAAAGCATAGACAACATAAAAAAGCCCAAGTGCAGCAGTCCAGTATTTCTAGTGTTCATCAGAAACCAGACAACCTGCTTGGCCAAACCAAACGCAATAAACTACAGACACGTCAGTTTATTTTGCAAAGCAACTTAGGAAACAGAAACCTTTTTCCAAGTAAGGACAGACCATTCTCATGTCTAAGACATGGACACTAAGTTTATAAAACACTGCAATTCATTCACACATTAAATCTATTCTGTTGAAGTTTTTTCCAGGGTTTTGAGAACAACAATCGCTCCTACTTTCAACAGCCACCCTTGGATTTAGTCATATAGTTACGGACATTATGTACCTTGGTTTTAACCTTTTCCAATTCCTTTTGCAAGCGCAGCTTGTCTTCTTCCAGGTCACTGCGGTAACGTGCAGTAACTTCAAGTGAAGCCTCTGACATAGATTGCTTTTTAAGAGCATCAGCAAGCTCCTGCTGCAGCTGTCTGACCATGCCCTAATGAAACAGTTAAATGAGCATGAAGAAGGTTATAAGAATATGAAATATGCGTTCACTTTAACTTATTTGATTATACAAGTAGACCTGTCTTCAGATTGAACTCAAAGGTATGAAATATTGCCTGCTATCAGCAGGCATCTGCACAGATGTTGACTTCTCTTCATCCTTCTCAGCTGAGCACCTCCAAACTATCAGCAGCTGTACATGAAGACTTCTGTTTCCTAATACATAAAAAAGGCTCGAGTATTATTCTTCTTGGAACAATACACCAGCACATGCTGCAATAATGTATTTTTTTCCTAACAAAACCCAAAGAAGTCTGTTGCAATACAAGAGCCATAGTTTGACTGCAGATACTACTCTGATGACCAAAGGCAGGACTTTATATTAGATTGTCCTTTGTTCTGTCTGTCCATTACACAAATATAGTGCTAGAGTTAGGTTAGGTTAGGGTTGGACTCGATGATCCTGAGGGTCTCTTCCAACTGAAATGATTCTATGATTCTATAATTAAATGAATACATCTATCTGAAAGATCTTTTGAGATAAACTTTAAGTATATGTTCAATCACATCCTCTTGCAGTCTTCTTACTGAGTTCATTTAAGAATAACAACTGCTTTTATACTGGCAGATTAGATTTACAAAAATCTGGTTGCATTCTCCCATTACCTACAGCTTCCCTACCTACCCCCTATCTCCCTGCCTTTATTCTCTTCCAGCACTTTTCTCAACAAAAAACATCCACATGCAGAAATGGGAGCAACACCTGGGTCCTGCATGTTTAAGTAACATAAAATTATGCCAGTGCTTTGCATAGGAGCATGTTTCATATTCATGTACTGTGTGAATTTGCAGAAAGACAGTTTGACTGATGTCCTAATGAGTCTCTGTCCAGTTAATTAGTCTTTCACAGAGCCACAAAGAAAGAACACATTTAAATATGGCTACACATCATAAACCAGAGAATAGAAAGCTTAGGTCAATGTCTGAAATGAACTTCTTGAGGACCTGGCAGGACCCTTAGAACCCCCAAAACACATACATAAATTAACATTGGACACTACTAATACTCTTCGATTTTGATAGCAACTTATAGAGAAGCCATTTTTTTTTTAAATGTAGGACCTTAATATAAATCCATCCCACACCGCTTCACTTGTCTGCATTTTCATTTCTCAACCCTTGCATATTGGATGGTTCTTCCCTTTATACCACTTTTATTTGTGTCATCAGTGCAATACATATATAAAACTCATTAAATAAATAAAAATCATTCCACAGGGCAAAATGGACTAAGGAAAAGGTGAAAAAATTTCTAGAGAAGAATCACCTTTCTTGATCAAAGCTTAGACCTAGATACCTTTGTTCCGTTCACTGCTCAGATCTGAGCAGTAACATCCTGTTTAGCAAAACCTTCCATAATTCCAAGAGAAACAAGACAAACCAGAACAAAACAGCATTATTTGAGCCCTTGCTCATAACTTATACCTGGTACATTTTAGAAACATAAACGAATTTCAAGAACTGACAAACTTTAAATTGTTCTTTCTAAGTGTGTACTTTACCTCTCTTTCTACTTTGTCAGTCTCATATTTAAAGACTTGTTCTCTTAAATCAGTACACTTGGCATTTAATTCCTTGTTTCTCTCTTCCACAAGATAAACTTGCTTTTCAGTATCAACTCTGAGTTTGTTGAAAATATCATTAAACCGGTCCTGCACATCATTCACTACTTTTTCTTTGATGATCCCCTTGTTCTGCATATCTTCCAGTTGCTGACGGAGTAACAGGTTTTCACTCTGGAGGTGGGCCAGTCGTTCCTTCATGGATTCCTGCTTTATCATAAATTTGCTTACTTGATCTTTCTCAAGTTGTCGAGCATGATCACATTCCTTCGCCTGACACTGGGCTTGACTTAATTCTTTTTGTGTAATTTCCAAAAGCAGTGTTTTTTCTCTGAGCGTTTGTTTCAACTGGTGAAGCTCATTTTCTAGACTATTAGCTTTGCTTTCAGCTTTACTCAGCTGCTGCGACAAGCTCTTGTTGGTTTCTCGCACATCAGAAAGGTCATGATGGAGCTTGTCTTGCAAGCGAAGCCATTCATCACGTTCTCTCTGAAATGTTCGTTCGACATCACTTTTTGATGACTGATGACGTTCGAGTTCTTGAACAGTAGTGTTCAGGCGGGAGCGAAATGATTCAATTTCTGTCTCTAGTCTGTCTTTGCTTTCTTTCGTCTGCTCCAGTTTGGAAGTTAGCACTGCAGATTCTGTCTTTAATAAGTTCAGTTGTCCATTGTACTGAAAAACTGTTTGTGTTAAGGCTTCCTCGTTCAGTTTAAGTTCCTTTTTGAGATCTTCGTTTTTTTCTTTTAAGGTCTCATTTTCCTCTAAATATTTTCCTTCTTCCTCCTGGTGCCTAAGTCTTACTTGATCAAGTTCTACTCTTAACATAGTAATCTCATCTTGTAGTAACTGATTTTTGTACAACAGATCCTTTTCTCTCTCAGTGTCAGATTCCTGAATGACAGGGAACATAAATAAATAGCCAGCCGGGAAACGAACATACAAAACCACTTCAGCACTAAACTGCATTTTATAATTTCCAATACTGAAGCATGACTTCAAAGATGAGAGTGAAATTTCAGGTAATACACAAGCTACTCTATGAACCCATGCACATGTACAATGTATGCACACAATGGAAGTGTAACATACCCTTAAAACATAAGTGGACATCCCAAACATTCAACACATTTTTTCTTAAACCAGCAACAGAATAATAAAATTATTTAAAACATCTCAAGAATAAAGCTTTTAAAATGACAATGCTTTCTTGTATGTGCATGCCTTTAAAATATTCCCTTTAAGGCTAATTTAGCTGTGTTACAAATCTTGCAAAAACAAAGCTAAAAAGGGTATTTTCTTTCTCAAATGCCTTCTTAAAACTTAACCTCTTGTATTACTGAAAGTTAGCTATACAACATAATCATTCCTGGAATGCAGTCTTTTATTTTTGCCATTTATTTTATATATATAACATCTTTTCCACATAAACGTTTTTACTCTACATTTATATTCCCACAGCTTTGCTGCCCAATAATGGAAGGAGAAGAATTGTAAATATGCCCAAGCAACTGCAGCTGGGGTGTAGAAAAGCACATCTATCACAGTAATTTCTTTTTGGCCTTGTGTGCTTGACAAGTACAACCCTCTGTGTCCAGATAAATCAGGCCTGTGAGAAACTCAAAGGCACCTTATCAAATATGCCTGAGATTCCTGCTTTGTTGTGAGAAAGATCAAAGCACATAAAAACTACACCTGCTTCAGTCCTTAAAATACAGGTGAAAACAGCAGGTTTGCAGATCTTCTAGCAAGGACTGAACTCTGCAGTGCCAGCGTTCCCGCTTGTGTACCTCTGCCTGGGTGCCTGGGTGCTTTTTGGAGATCCCCCCCATTAGCGAGATAATGAAAACGAATTTACTCTTTGCATTTCATCCGTGGTTTGTGGTTGCTCCTGCAACCTGCTTGTGTTGGCTCACACAACAGCCAAGAACAAATAATTCTTCCAAGCGCTGCATATTTGTAGTAAATTTAGCAAACTCTTTTCAAGATTTTTTTTTATACAGTGTTTATTATTGCTTTTTCTTCTGCAATTATTCTAACTCTATCTATAGAGTTTAATTCATTGATGATATTCCTTCACAAAATTTTAGCATGTGGAGGTGCAAAAGGCATACTTGAAGTAAATTTGATAAGAGAGTAAGTCATTAAAAAAACCCAACAAAAACCAAAACAAACAAGTAATGGGAACACAAAGAGTAACTGTCAAAGAACTTTGTTCCTGGTCAACCTTGACACAGGTAGCTAGGTGTTTCAATGCTAGAAATCTTAAAAAGTGATGACAAAATATCTATCAAATGAAAAATTACAAATAGCTTAAGGGAAACTAATAGAAGACACTACGCTGTTTCTACTTGCATGCACAATTCAGGTACATATAGGACCGATGCTACTTTCCAGAACTTTAAAGACATAAGGGAAAATAGAAAAGCTGTGTACAAAGTTAAGTTATGGTGGTGAACAGTAAATAATCCATTAAGAACCAAAAAAAGTTATACAATATTTATTATGACTTTAGACCAAACATGGTGAAATTTAATTAATTAGAAAAAAAATCTGCTTACCTCTGAATGTTTTTCTATAGTTCTTCTTGTCTCTTCCTCTATTTCCTTTTCTCTCCAAAGGTGGTTGTTCAAAATCCCTTCTTGCAGGGCTCTGGCACTCTTCTCCTGAGAGAGCTGTCTCTGTGTCTCATCACGCTCTTCTTCAACCTACAGCAATACAATTAAACTACTTGCATCTTTCAAAAAATCACTGCTAGCAATATCTTCACATTCGCCTTTGTATCCTTGCAAAAATTTTTGCTTCTCCAGTCATGATAACCCATCTATAAATAATAAATTTTAATTTTTTTCTGAAAGAATTTAAGGAGGAATACAGAATGTTTTATAGTAATTTAGAAAAATAACTCGTTGTCAGGCTTTGCCTGAAATACAAATGAAAACTAAATTTTGAAAAAAGAGGAGTCGTGAACTTGCAAAAAAAAAAAACCAAACAAAACAAAAATCACGAACAAACACCAGACCACCTGTGAACCAACTGTTCCCAACTGCCCTCAAAATTTGGCAATAGGTATCCAGTGCCTCTGACATGACCAAACTGCCTCCTTTCTTTAGGCATACTGGAATACAATCCCAATTAAAAAGCAGTAGCAAATAAGAAGACAAGTGTGTAACTCATTATTTAATATACCTGTTTCAAGAGCTTTCTCAGTGTTATTAACTCCATTTCCAAATTCCTTGAGCGTAACTCAAGTTGCTGTTTCTCCTCCATTTCTTTACAATATTGATCTTCTTTCTTTCTGAGTTTTTCTCTTGTGTTCTCATACAGAGTTTCTACTCTGAGCCTCTTTTCCTCTTCTTGTTTCAAAGTAAATCTGGGATTTAACAAGAGTATTTGAGAAACTAAAACACTGATATAAAAAGTATATTCCACATTATGAACTTGCAGAGACAACTCAAACCATGAAAATGTTCTAACATTTTAAACAACTCTAACTTTGTTACCTTATCCATGGTATCAAACGATTCATTCAAAAGAAATTTGTTGTCTTATCAGATCAAAGCATCATAAACTTTTACTATGATTTATTTACATTTTCTTAATATCCTGAGCATTGCCTCCACACCATGGATTCAGTGATTGCAAGTAATACTGATGAA
The DNA here is from genome assembly GCF_036013445.1 of Caloenas nicobarica. Classification (NCBI taxonomy): domain Eukaryota; kingdom Metazoa; phylum Chordata; class Aves; order Columbiformes; family Columbidae; genus Caloenas; species Caloenas nicobarica. The sequence goes on along the minus strand of NC_088245.1, from coordinate 26,832,349 downwards.
GCAATATACCACCTATTTATGACAGACCCAACAGTTTTTTAGCAAGCCTTCTGTAAGTCTAAAACAATTGCTGACCATAGGAAAAGCGAGCAGTTTTTATTTACTCAAGAATGAGGTCAATATTCAAAAACAGATTTAGAAATGCATAGGGCTTAAGCTTAATATAATTTAAAAGAGTTTTAAACCTCAATGAACCTATATCTAGCAGAAACAACAGCAACTTAATTTTGAAGCTAATTTTTAATGAAAGCCTTAGGGAATGTCAACTTCTTTACTAACTGAAACAATCAGCAATAAGCACCAACATGGTATAAAATGGTTCATGGTGCGTCCATGATACCCAAACAAGAAAGCAATTCTATGTTTGTTAATTATTTTCAATATTTTTTCTGATATTCTTGCAACAGTCACAAAAAAAGTATTAAGATAAAGAGCTGCCAATTCAAAATTTGCTTTAGAAATTCTGCAAAACAAGTATTAGCAACCACTAATAAATTATTTGAAAGACTGACAGTAACATTTGTATTTGAATGGTTTATATTGCAAGGAAAAAGCTTTACATATAATTTTCAGTGTAATTTCACAAAACCGATAGCTTTTACAAGTGCAAAGTTAACATTACACCAAGACTTTATTTAGAATGAAAATTTTTATTCTTTGTAATCAATAGATATTTGAGAATTTTGAAAAACAGTTGGAGTCATCACAAAGAGGATCTTCCTTCCCAAGTGCTGGGCTTTGCATTTGTCCTTGCTGAATGCCCTATGGTGCTGCTGGCCACTCTTGTCTGAAGTGATGTGAATGTGATTAAAAACCTCACACCATCCAGGTGTAGCTCAGGAATATGAGGAAAGGGGCAATCCCAAATTTGACCTTTCCAATAAACAAATGAGAAAGCAAAAAAATGCTCTAAGCTCTGCTCTGAGTTGGACTCTGTGGAGTTACCGGAATTCCTAATATTATATACTAACAGAAGCTGCAGAGACAAAATACACAGATGTCATACAAATCTCTCTCTTATAAACCTAATTTTCCCATAAGTGCTCTCTTCTCTTCTGTGGCTATTAAAAAAAAAAAAAAATTCAAAAAACCCAAACACAGAAGACAAGAAACTTTTCATCCTATCGCCTGTACCATCAGCATCTTCTGGAACACAAACACTTGACAAGATAACACATTATCAGAACACAAAGTTACATACTTAAGACTTCGAATATCACTCTTCCATTCCACTTCTTGGTGAGCCAATATAGATTTTAAATCTTGAGTCTCTTCTGCTATTAATTGTGACGACTTCTTTTCACTTTCCAGTTTCCTTACTTCTCTCCGGACAGCAGTATATCGATTTTTTTCGTGTTCTATTATCCGTTCATATTCAAGAAGTATATTTTGAATTTTCAACAAAATAGCAGAATCTATTTTGAGACAGAAAAAAACCCGCAAAGCTGCACATATGCACAAATACTTCCCAATGTATAAATTATTTAATTCTTTTTCTGTACTAGGTGTAGGTGGTGAGGTTTTGGTAGTGGGGAGGTCTCTGTGAGAAGAGGTCAGGGGTTGCCCCATGCCAAACGCAGCCAGTTCCAACAGACCCACTGCAGGGCACAGCTGAACCCTACGCTGGTGGCACCACAGGGAAAATGTAGTTAGCAAAGGGCAAAAACACCACACAGGCAGAGAATAAGGGGAAAAAAATGTGGAAACCAGCCCTGTGAACACCCAGGTTAGTTAAGGAGGTGGAGGAGGTGCTCCAGGTGCCAGAGCAGACATTGCCCCACAGCCCATGGAAACACCATGGTGGAATGGGAATTTCCCTGCAGCCCCTGGAGAGGACCATGCTGGAGCAGATATACCCAAGGCAGTGCTGTGGATGACCCCATGCCAGAGCCCGCGGATATTTCCTGAAGATCTGCAGCCCATGGAGAGCCCAGGCTGGAGCAGATTTTCCCTGAAGGACTGCAGCCCATGGAAGGACTCACACTGGAGCAGGGGAAAAGTGTGAGGAAAGAGGAGCGGCAAAGGGCAACTGCTGTGTCCTGACTGCAGACGCCAGCCTCCCTGCGCTGCCTGGGGAGGGGTATGGGGGTCGGGGGTGAAGGACTGAAGCTGAACTTGAGAAGGGGGTGGTGGGCAAGTGTTCTTTTAATATTTTGTCTTTGTTTCTTACTATCCAAATTTATTTTAATTGGTAACAAATTAAGTTTCCCAAAGTAGAGTCTGTTTTGCCTGTGACAGTAACTGATAAGTGATAGCGCTGCCTTTGTATTGATCATAAAGATTTTTCATCCTATTTTGTCCCGTTGAGGAGGGGCAGTGAGAGAGCAGCGGGGTGGGAGTTTGGCCTTCAGCCAAGGCTAACCCTTTCCTAAAAATATTTAGCATAGCTTAATAGATATAGTAAGTGATGCTTATGCTTATATAATGTTGTGTGTATATATGCAAGCATCTTATGACAGTTGATGTTATATGATTTTTTATTTATTTTATATCATTTATTGATTTTATTTTCCTGCACTACTTGTAATTAGCTATTGAGGGGATATAAAGAGGAAAAAGAGGATCTTGGTAACTATTGATGACCACATTGGAAGGAGCTGAACTGTACTTTTCCAGAACCTGCTTCTCCAGCTCTGATCAGACAGAGAACCAATGATAAAGGCATGTTTGTGGACAAGACAGGCAGACTTCTAATGTTAGGCGAGATAATTCCACATCTTTTGAGAGGGATCTCTAATCATAAAGAGGTATTAGATCGAAATATAAAACTAAAATAGCTAGGAGTGCATACAAAGAAATTGTGTTTTAAAGGAGGAACTTGTAACAGCTGAAGACAATGTGACTTGAAAACATACCCATATGATCCACACGAAGCTGTTCTAACAGCAGCATCGCCTCTTTGTAGGTTGAAGTCGGTAACTCAACATCCTCTGAAGTTGTGTCAGATGAGTGAGTTAAATCAAGGTCATCAGTTACATCCATTTGTATGCCAACCTACAAAGAACACAATATTTTCTGTATACAACTATGTAGTATTACACATCATTACAAACGCATGAATGATTCATTCTCTCATTCACAGCCCATAGATTTGGCTCAAATATTATAAAGCTGCATACTAGCAGTAATTTGTGCATCTGGTTGATCACTACATAAACACTGTTCCCATCTAAGTGATTAAAAGCTGACACGAGCTATTTATCAATAAATTAAATTTACATTACCTTGTTCTTTTCACTCCCTATTTTTGCTGCAGGTCTGGAAAACAGAAATATATTTCAGTACTGGAATGCTTATATTGCATTATGAACAATATCTAAAGTTGCTCTGAACCTTAACATCAGAAGTGAATTAAACTAAAAATTATTATGAGAATTTTGTTAGATGCAGTTGAAGACTGAAAAAAATTTGTGTACCATTATGTCTATTGGAGAGCTATTTTTGCCACAAGATATTAAGCAAATAGTTGAAATAACTATTCTCTGCACTTCACTCGAGGTGATAGGAATCTTACAGCTATAGATGTACATATAGAGATATGCAGATACAGAGTTATGCACATTTGCTATTTAAATCTAGAGGTTTAGCTCTTTTCAGTATTGAGAATCTTTCTCTTCCAGGTCAAAGAGCATAATTTTGGATTCTCTGTTGTACTGGGTCTGGCTGGGATGGAGTTAATTTTCTTCATAGCAGCTCGCACATTGCTGTGTGTTAAATTTCTGACCAGAACAGTGTTGATAACACATCAGTGTTTTAGCTGTTGCTGAACAGTGCTTGTACAGTGTCAACACCTACTGTTGCTCACTTTGCCTCCCACAAAAGTAACTTTGGGGTGGGCAAGAAGTCGGGAGGGGAGGAAGCAGGAAAAAAATTTTAAAAGGCAGAAAAAAATAAGATGCCTGCAGTGGAAGAATAATTTTGTTCTTTTATAAGCCTCTCCTTTCTCTTTTTGAAAATATAAAAGATATATATTTATGCACACACACAGAGGTAATTATTCAGAATTTGTGCACATCTGACCTTATCATTAACTTGGCTAGTATGTTCAAAGCACTCTAAGCTAAAAACAAGTGGTTTTGAACACAAAGGGCATCAGGTAGTATTGTTATATGAAAGAATAAGAATCATTGTGCACTCAGGTTTACAAAGCTTACCTTTAGCTTTTAGGTCAACCTTTATCATTAATAAGTTTTATTTACAACATTCCTTATATTCAGTACCTTTTTTCATCTTGAGATGTTTCACTGAAAGTGCTGTCATCCAGTACTTGAAAATGATTCCCATTGGAAGAGCTCCTCTGCTGGTCAGCCTTCTGCTTTGAAGCCTGTCTTTTATTTTTCTTTGAAACTTTGGCATTCAGGGCAAGTTTACTACATTAAAAAGAAAGAAAGAAAGAAAAAAATCACGGAGTAGCTTTACAGAAAAAAACCCCTGTGAAACAGGTGTACTTAACATGATGCCCAGAAACAATTGAGATGAAAAATACCTATGACAAAATACAGAGTTGACTCCAAAGACCCCAGAAGATACCCAAGTATTTTAATAACCTTCCCCTAGGAATGAGCAAGAAATGTGGAATCTGAGCTGGAACATATTTCATATCCCCATTAGAGAAAGTATCTAGAGCAGCAATGCCTTTGAAGGACGGACAGGAAAAAACTCCTGCTTAGGGTTACATAAAAATATCTGTGCCTTTGTCAAACTTTTGAGATTGGTTTGGTAATATCATCTCTTCCCTTTTCCTGACAAAGAGCATCTGGATTTAATGAAAACACCAACTGCATGAAGATCACTTAAAATAATCTAGAAAAGGGAGAAAGCAAAGTAAACTGTAAGTTCCTACTTTTCTTTTCTGGTTGGCCATTTCCTACAAAAAAAACTAGGGTTTTTTTCAGTCTTCAGCTCTGGTTTGAAGACGCATTTTGCCTTGGTATTGACAAGGAAACCTGCAGGAATTTTTTTTTTTTCTTTTTTTTTTAGCATGCAATAAATCAACAAATTTGAACTCCATTATGAGCTTAGTTTATTTTTAATTTTCTTTTTTTTTTTTTCTTAAATTTTTGAGAAGCAGTGGACTACTCAGCATGACTTTCAGCATTGAGGAAACTACTTCAACTACTACAACATTAGAAAACCTAAAAGATACTTAAGTAGTACTACAAATAAGAATTAGACATTATTTCCTTAGTTTACCCTTTCATCGGCATTTTAATGAATTTTGACCTCTCCTCAGATGAAAAATTCTTTTTGTCTTTGTCTTCTGCAGTGTTTTCATTCTCAATTTTCGAAGAGTCCTTCTTCCTTAGAGAAAACTTTTGTTTCATTTGCTTATCAGTAACGTTGCCTGGTGGTGTATTTAATTTATCAAGATCTTCCTGTTTTGCCATCACCTGAGTTTTGAAACATCTTTGTTTGCTTTTTTCCTTCTCAACCTACAAAAAGAAAGTTAAGGTGCATATATTTCTCAGTATTTCTAGAAGAAACACCAGACCCAAGGCTGAATAATTCAGCGTTTACCTCTGAAATAACATAAAAAGAAATTTAAAATTTATACAGAGAAGCATTTTCACAAAATTACACTACAAAGTGCGTTAAGCCATTGAAAGTATTTTGAATTCAGTCATGATTAAAGATATAACAAAAACACAGCCCTTAGAAAGAAAACAATAGTGTTTTTTAAAACGTGAACAACAAAAAAGTGACAGCATTACTGATGGACAAAGAGTTAGAAGGACTGCACAATGTTAGTTGTAAAAACACACCAAAAAAAAAAAAAAATATCATGTGGAAGTGTGGTGGGCTACTGCCTCCTTAATGAGAGTAAAAAGAAAAAAGATCCCAAACGCACAGGCAGAAATGGTTTCACAGCAAACAGGAATTTTGGCGAAGGGCAATGAAGACACACCATGCAGAAAACACAGCAAATAAATAGATTATTCAAGACCCTGTTCAGAAGCTATTTTCATTCTTTGATTCAGAATCAGAGTTGACGTAATTGTGCGCGTTTCTTTTTCTGGCAATGAAGTGATAATTACTTACACTGGAACTGAGTGCCATCTACTGTTAAACTGGAACAGTAACACATTCTGTTTTCCAAAAATGGGGAAAAAGGACAACTCTTCACTGCTCTCTTTATTCATAAGTAATGTATTTCCATTAAAGCAAAACCCAATTTGCACAAAGCATCTTCCCTTAATGATGAATAGCTGAAGTGAACAGGACCATTGATACGCAGAAAGACTAAAGAATAAGGAGTAGCAGGTGAACTTCTACCTCTTTTTGCAGCTGTACCTTCTCTTTCTCCAAAGCCAGGAATACTATTTGCAGCATTCCTACCTTACTCTTAAACCTTTCCATATCTTGTTTTAGTTCTTCATCAAGATTCTGTTTCAGCATGCCACACGACGACTGAGCATTTGCAAGAAGACTTTCAATTTCTGTTTCTCCTATTTTATTATTGTTGACAAGGTAGTCGCTGGGAACATCATCATTAAATCCAGAGTCTTTTCCAAGTTTCCTTTGTGTTACAAAAAGTGCATTTTCATCACTTGAAGAAACGGGTTGTATTTTAGGAAGAATATTAGAAACATCATCTAAAATACTTGTTTTTAAGTTATGTCTCTGGGAATATTCAGGTCTTCCCATTAAATTCCTACTACTTCCATTTTCATTCTCTTCCATTTCCATCGCAGGCATTTTCTTTTCCTCTCCTTTGGCTAGAGGCACCTTTATATCATCTGTATGGTTTGTGCTATCTTCTTCATCTGTACTCCAGCTACCTTCCACATTCGCATTTAAGTTATTTTGATCAGGAAGGACACCAAGACTTGGAATTACAATTTCCATTTTGGGTACTTTTCCACCTCGCTTAAGTTTAATATCTCCAAATTCACCTTTATTTTCTAACTTATTATCTGATTCTGTCACACGAGATGAAATAACACAAGAACTCTTCACTTCTTCACTGAAGCCATCTTCTGACATTTCTCCCACAAGGGAAGTAGTTTTCCGAGTTTCATTAATTTCACCAAACAGCTGCTTCAGCTCTGCTGTAATGCTTTTAAAATTTGTTTTCAGTTCCCTTTTCTCATTTTCAACCCACATTCTTTCATATCTTTCTTCCCAGGGTTTTGGACTTAACTGCTTGTCAGCACTGTGCGATTCCTCATTTTCCACTAGGGCTTCCTGATGTGGAATTTCTGCTTTGTCAGTCTGATTCTCACATGGTGTTTTTTGTATCAAGTTGGTAGTTTCTAAAATATATTTATCCTTAAGCAAACAGGTACAGATAGAAAGATTACCAAGAAAAAGGAAGTTACAGTTAATCTAGGTAATTTCTGTTGCAAACTCAGCAATTAACAGAAATAATAGAAATAAGAAACTCTGAAAGCAATTTTTATAATAAAAATCAAGTGATACTAAATTAAAGATTCACTGAATCATCATTTTCTTACAAAATAGAAGGACCTACTTCAGCTTTTTTTGGATTAGATTTGTTTAGATCTTGGATTAGATTTGTTTAGACATTAAAGTTGCTTTTACCTTTTATCCTGCCTGCTTTCTGTATGTGGTAGCAGTTATCAAAAAGCAATTTATTTTTTCACGTTTTATTGCTTTATTACCATTTCTCATCACAACTGCCTACATCTTCTCACCCTCTTTCCTCCACCATTCTCTGCTGTCTGACATTTTACAGTCCTCTGCCAGCTAAGCTAATACAACCTGGACGAACATGACAAGCTTTTCACTGTCCACCACATGGAGAACTGGCAGAGTTAGGACTATATCTTCACCCAAAATTCAGAAATATTAAATTCTATTCCAAGTTCCAAAAAGAAGCATTAATTAGGGAAACCTGTCCATTCCTTCCCTCATCCCAAAAAAGTCAGGAACTCAAGCTTGTATGGAAACCGTACCATGCTGTCGCAGGCCCACCCCAGCGCGTCTCCCTGAGCCCACGCTCTGTTCCTCAATAGCTCTGACTGCTCCAGTCATGTGTCACCCTCTTCCCAACATCCCCACTCCCCAGGTGCCTCCTTAGCTCATGGTGCCTTTGAAACAGGGCCTGCAGCCTTGGGGTCCCCATGGGCTAGGACCATCCAACTCCTTGCTCTCATCATTAGCCAGGCCCTTTTCTACCTCTATACAAATTCCTCCTTCAGAAAAGGGCAGGAGCAGCTCAGCCAGCCACCACTTGTCTCAGCCTCTCCATTCCCAAGCTCATTGCCCAGCTACGACCAGCTTCCAGTAGGCTTAAGTTCTGTGCTCTGCCTGCTAAAATTAAGCATGTCCCTCTTTCATGGTGCCTGAGTGTGGGATGGAAATAATTTGCTCCACTGTTCCTCAAGGTGTTACAGAAGATTTCAGAACTCTCTATCCAGCCCTGTCCTGTATGCCCAACATGATGCCTTACTCTAGAATGTTCTCTGAAAAAAAAAAAACCACAACCTTTTCAAACACTTATTAACATGGCCAAACAAGCACATATTTTGCAGAGGCAGAGAAAGCATCAGAAAGGTCACCATATTTCAAGTGTTTTTCCTTGATCTTTCTCTCACAAAGAGGAAGAGCAGGCATGTTTAACCAAGCAGATCAGCATATAATAGACAAATTTCCCTCTTCACTTGAATGTGCATTTTGTACAGGGAAAAAATGCATGACCGCACTGTTTGTCAGCACTGCACAAAAGGAAGAACATTGGTCAAAATATAAGCAAACCAGTTGGAAACAAGTCAGTATAACAGCAAGCATCCAACATAATGACAAGAGTTTTACCCCACCCTTAGAAGATTGTATCCAACTTTACTTCAGACTGTAACAGAACCTTAATCTACAGGCCTCTTCAGCATCATTTACTGACTGTTTTTTTTTTACCTTGGTGTATAATACAATTAACCAGCTCAGGCTCTAATTCAAAATATTTTGTTTTACATACCGGCATCTCATAGGTTTCAAAGGCATCCTTGATGTCTTCTTTTTCAGCTGATGATGACATATGACAGGTAGATCCTGAGGACTCACCTACAGTGAAAAATGCGTTTTTATAACGAGCATGACTTAATATTAGTTATTTACACCAAGGGTGCATCTTGAATCATCACATTTGTGAGAAAAATCTTAACATAAAATAACACATCCCCTCGAATCTGTGAGCTCCTAGAGATAAAACTATCATCATACATCATACAGATTTAAGATGCATCTGTGTGAATGCCTTTCTTCCAGGGCATTTTAGTTTTTCATGTATAAAGGAAATTTGCCAAAGAAATCAATATACGTGGTCACAAATAAAAAAATTTCTGTTTCTTAAAGGTGCGTGATCTCCCTCTCTCTCTCTTTTCTCTTTCTCTCTCACACGCTGTATGCTATACAGTAACTGTCTACATTCCTCCAGCAATTTTAACTGTGTTGTGCACAGAAAATCATGAACAACAAAATCACAAGCTTGAAATCACTAAGGCCCAAGCTTTACTCCATGCATGAAACAAATCTATCTCTAGACATGGATCTGGAATGAGTATTTCAGTCAAACTGCTGCCTCGTCTGTTGCAGAGGACACAAGTGGGACACAATGAAAGACAGGCCTGTGAAATGTTGAGAAACATTTCAATTGTACTGTTGAAAACTGGATTCACCTTTCCTCTCTCTGAATCTCTAAGTAATATTTGGCAAGTCACAAATGCCTGAGAAGCAGTCACTCAGTCTGGGCTCTCCATTATGGGGTGTCTATCTCGAATCTCTGTTACATCTGAAAATTGGACTCCAGATAGTCCCAGATACAATTTAGAAGCAGCAACTCATTGCCATTGGTTTTGTGGAAGGCACACTGAACACTCTGAAGTCTCAAGTATTCAGAAAGAAACAAGTCCCAGCAGCTCAAGTGTGGCACCTAAAAACAGAGATGGAGGCTTTTCACCTTGAGCACTCTGCACCTACTTTCCTGCTCCACAATTCTATGGTTTCTATACAATAGCCTTTCTATACACAAAGCTTCACTGCTAGAGAGGGACACGGTATTCTTCCTACAGTGAAAGTGAGAAAGACGGGGAGAAAACAGGTATTGTCATAAAAATACAAAAGGGTCTAGTATTAATAACTCACAGGGCCAAACTCACTTCTGGCACTTTCTGCTTTAGGTGACTCATTTTGCAAGTTCCATATCTTGAAGGGGATTACATTAGATAGAAACTTAAGAGTCACAACTCATACGTCTGAATTGGGAACGTAAGCTCCTCAGTCAGTCATATAGGCTTCCAGAGGTCAATCCTAACCTCAAGTTACAGAGTGTGAAATAAAAATCTTCTCCTCCCACCTCAATCACTGGGGGGTGCAATTTCCTGGATTTTTTGTAAATTTATTTTTCAGGTATTTTAACATAAGGCATTTCCCACCACACAGTAGTCATTAGTGGGCTGACAGCGCTTATGTCAGAGTTGTTATGATGATCTATTGATGATCTTTTGATGACTGTAACGTATTTCAGACAGTCTGTCAAGTATTAAAGATAATAACAACGATGATACTTGATTATCTAAGGGTAATGTTCCATAAGGAAAACAGACACTTTTCACTTTTTCTTGTTTTTCAGGATTGCAGAGTAGATTTAGCCTTTACTGATACTTATAGATATCTCAGTACCAAGCTGTTTGCTGGTGCAGATGTAGGCTCCAACCAGCAGTACAAATAAAGGACAGATGTGCTGGTAGTCAAGGACAATTCGTAGATAGCACCACAGAAGGTACTGTAGGGAGTGTTATAAATTATCAATACCAGGATGCTCGGAATAAGTAAACACTTAGCTTCTATACAAATAACCTCCATAATCTGGGGATCAACATCTTCCTTTCCTTCAATAGTTATGCATAGTTTTTGTAGATGGGTCCTTGTCCCTCTTACTAGAATTGTAACGTGGCTGGATAATCGGACCCAGCAAGTCCCTCCCTCACCGAGCATACAGCTTTTGGAGCGCTAACTGGGAAGGGTGGCCAGAAGCATTGGAGCCTGATGAAATTCAAGAGGAGTATCTGCACCAACACCACAGTGATTTGTAACATCCTTTCAGAAAACAAAACAAAAAGAACTCAAGAGAGCAGAACTAGGCACAGACTAGGCATAACTAGGCATCCAGTATGTTGGTAATTTGCACATAAGCATCCTGAGTGGTAACAATATCTCCTAGAATGAGAAGAGCCTAGACATACCAGTGTGCTTGGAGTTTCTACTACTCCTGGAAGCTTCTCCACCCCAAGTACAGGAGAGAGTGGTCAATCTCTCAGACAGATGGGACTGCTCTTACGCAGTTTCCATAAAGGTACAGCTACCAGATTTCTTCTGTCACTTTATCAGTGTCCATTCAGGTCACAAACTGCAACATGCATGCAGCTTCCTACCATACAACTTCCTATGTGTGATCACTTCCAGCATGTAACATGGACACCACCATTTTGCTTAAAAGACAGACGAAGTATTTTGTGGATACAGGAGAGCTGTGACACCTTTCCTGAGGAATACTGCACAACACAGACTGAATAAGCTTTTCTGGTCAACTGTATCTGCCTGAAAGCTGGATAAAGTCAGACCTGCCAGCACCCAGAGTTCTGTATGCACAGAAATCTCTCTGCATACAAAAGATGCAAATCCCCCACCTTTTACTCTGCCTGTTCTCTAGCTAGCATCGAAAGGTGACTTTTAGTGTTCTCTCCAATTAGCCTTTACCACTCCTCTCTCTTCTGAGATTTTCCTCCTCATAAATTGTCTTCTATAATGACTTTGTGCAGATTACAGTGCAAAGTAGCTACTCTTCTATACAGAAAACATAAGAACAACACTACTTAATTTTGACCCAAAAATACATTTTAGTAAGTTCTTATGAGTCAGTAACAAAGTAAATAGAATGGGAAATTTAATCTCTCATTGAACATTTAGTTGTGCAAGATACTCTACCTTTTTTCCAGATTTATGAAATAAACTTGTGGAGGATGGCATTCAGCGCTTTTAGAGTCAGAAATATTTGTGCCGCAGGAACTGTGATGCTTTGCTGAAGCAATCTAAATTGCTTAAACCCAAATCCAACCATAAAAGTTTGAAAGAAATTGTCACATGTACTTCTTAACACTTGATCTTCAAGATAACACATGGGTAAACACCAACATGACACAAATGAATAAAGACACACAAGAAAAGTAGCTGCCATGAAATGAGCTATGAAAAGGTGATTGTTCTGTGTTTGTAATATTATAATGTAATGATCCACTATGGGGCTACGTTTCACATTATTGTGTAATACAGACAAAACCAAAACTCACGTTTGAACAACTTTTAACAAACCTCTATGCATCTTACAAAAACACTATCACCGCAAAATAAAGGGCACAAGAGGACCTGCTGTTGCTTACCCATTGCAAAGACATGAGAGAGACAAGAAGAGTGAGAGGAAGAGGTGGTGAAGAGTGAGAGGAGGAGTGGAAGAGCAAGAGGAGAGAGAGAGATATTTTTCCTAGGGAGAAGTTTAATCTCTATTATTGCCAAAAGAAAAATGGTACTTTTTTTCCCCCCTAAAGCGAGGATGCCAACGTACTTGGAACTATTATATTCTATACTTTGAAGTTACAAGTTCACTTACTTGCTGACAGATCTGTTCACCTCTCTCTCATTTATATTTTCAATAGCTGAATGTAGAAACTCTTAAAAACCCTTCTCATTAATAAATATGGAAATCAATAAATGTTAAAACAAGGAAACTAAAAAACCACTAAAGTCATATATCTTCCCTCCAATATATAGTGGACCAACTAGCTGTTTCACTTTTATCCTTGTTTCCAGAAAAAGAGAATTCCTAACAACATGCTGACACTGTCATTTCCTCCCACCTTGTCTCTTTTCCCCGCTTCCTTCCCCTGCCTCTGAACCTGCTGGGCAGTTTCCAGCCTCAAAGGAATGTATTTACTACATGTTTCAAAACAACTGCCAGACAGGTAGAGAAAAGCCAGGTAAGTAAGAATTCCTGCTACATACAGCTACAGGATGAGCCCAAGAATGATCCTTTCTGTCTCACCTGCAGCACCTGGACAGCTTACATTGCAGATCCCTAGCCTGGAATCAGCCACAGCACATGCTCAGGGAACCATGAATATCAGAAAGGGTTTTTTTGAGAAACTGGAAGGAAAGCAAACTTCAGGACTGCCTGAAAAGGGGAGATGACAGCAGGTATAGAGGAGGAAGCCCACATCATGGAAGGGTATTTACAGTGTTGAATGGCAGACTAGAAGAGGAGCACACGCATGCATAGAGGTATATTTCAGTAGACCTTCTTTTTCCAGAATACCTTGCTAGAACCATTAATTTAATATTAGGAAAGAAACTGCAAGTGCAATGTGTCTGTCCATAAAAAAAAAAACCAACACCACAGAGACTGTTATGAATACCTTCAGTATCCTCTGCATCTCCTAAACCAAATTCCTCCAAAAGATCTGCAAAACAAATAAATCAGATGCTTTAATAAATACTCCTGTCCAGAAAGATTATGAAGCTAAACCCAGAACCACAGGAAGTAAACATTACCTGATTTCTGCTGCCTTTTTTTAGAAGAGGTTTCATTCATTTCCAAAACAGATTCTGGAGTCTTCAGCTGTAAAAGACACAATCCAATGACAAAAAGCCAGTTTCAAAGTAACTACATACTATTTAATGAGCAGAACAAGTAGTCACTCTGACATGAACAAATACTTACCTGGGAATTGCTGGGTTTCTCTGAAAAGCCTGGAGGTAAAAAATGTTTTGGGAAATGTTATATTATTTAATTGAAAGTCTCTTTTACTCCATTCAACATCAGTAGTTTCTACAACTAAGTATTAGTTGCAAGCATTATTTCATCAAGAGCGTGATACCTAACGTTCAATTTACCTCATCATATAGCATTTGTATTAATATATCAGAAATGGACAACCCATACTTCCCATCATGCACCTTGGATTTAAAATAATAATAATGACAAAACTAGGACAACTCATGCGAAGCAATACGGTCATGCTTGTTAAAAGAACAAAATCAAAATACCTAGTCCTTTTGAGGATCTGAATCCTGCTTTCTAAAAGGATTATTTCAAAAGCCAAATCTGGTCTGCTATAATGAATGATCACAAACCAGTCCAACAGCACTATGACTGCAATTCTCCTGCAAGTGTTTTGTGTGGGGAGTATTTTCCTTTTCATTGATGTGATATAGAAAGCATGGATGCAGACACAGAAACCTCACACAAGTCATTCAGTGAGGAAAAAAAAAAAATTAAAAAAAAAAAATCAAGCTAGTTCTCATGAAATTGTTCTGGTTTAGCTTGCAAAGAAACAAAATAAACAAATGTTGTTTGGTTGTAATCTGCATTTATAGAATAGTTCCAAATACTTCTTTAAATTTTGTCCAACATTAAATAATTTCCAAACCCACACAATCTACTGGCCCATCTATGCTTCTCAAATCCTCTGCTTTATTCATCTCGCAGTTTGAGTCCTCTCATGAAATAAGTATATGCAATGTTACTAAGAATGGGTCCACAGTAAAATTTTTGTATTAAAAAAAAAATAATTAAAAAGCCCAGTATTTGATTTCAGTAAACTTGTTGGTCTAGTAGTATGGAAGCACTTTAGAAAGATTACCATAATCACCTTTTACCCCCTTTCCACAGTGATTTTAAACTTGCCTTAGTGGAATCACACAAAGCAGACTTCCATGACAACTACTCAACAAGTAGATTTACAAGCTCCTAGGAGCTTGTAAAGTTTTGCTTCCAGCTTACTAAACTCAACCTGGATTAGCTTCTTCAGTTGTTCTATTGTACCTATACTACAAGCAGGATCGACAAATCATTTTTTAAAGAAGAAATTCTTCTGGAAAGAGTTCTACCCTAAGAGCCAAACTTCCCTGCCATCCTATGCTCAAGATGTTTGACAGACAAGTGTCACAAAATACAGGCAGAAACCCTTAGCAACAAAACCTAAACTTTCAGTCCCATTTTAGCTCCTAGGCAAAGCAAACCAGAAAGCTATCAAAAATTAAGCTAGGGGAAAAAATGCTTAGCCAGATCATAACTTTCTTGTGATGCATTATCATCCAAAAACATTTAAGTGTTCAGACAGGTCAGTCCTAAACCACATACACTTTCATCATTATGCAACAAGAACCTGAATCAAAAAAAATACAAACACGTCCAAAGAACACACATAATGCAAACAAGACAACTTCCTTTACAAAGTGGCCAGCAAACGCTATGATAACTGGTGTTAATTCAAATAGTAAGCACTTCATTGCTATAGCATGCACCCACATCATCACAGCATTCCTAAGACACACTGATAAAAGTTTGCCTTAGCCTATAAATGGCTACAGACAAACATCTAGTCCACCAGGAAGTTACCGTTGTTGCGTTCCTTTGAGACAATCTGCGAGCATGCACCATGTCTGTCTGCAGCTGGGAGAAACACACCGGACGATACTTCTCTCATATTTTCAGAATCCGTCTCTATAATCTAAAACACATGCATGAGAATTGATACAAATGCATTTTCAACTCATTTCTACGCAAAAAGCCAACTTGCACAGCATGTATCAAGTATATTAGAGATACGAAAACCTTTTACAAGACCCTAGGAAAGGACACACCAAGATTTACTATACTGGAAAATCACAGCAGTTGTGTGAGTTTTCAGATCTTAGGCAAAAACGTTATTCTGTCACACTGATAAACTGGACAGCCACAAAAGAAAATTAACATGGTAACTCAAGATGTGGGTTGTGAACCAATAACTGCAGGTCTGTGGTGATCCAACTTTTGTACTGAACTAGTACCTGACATTCAAGTTTGTGCTTATGTTTCTTAGGCACGTATCCTGCATGGTGAGGGAATACATTGATACTCCCAATCACAGGGGCAATTTGGATTGAATGAAGACTAGCAAGGCAAAGCTTATAGAAACTCAGGCTACCCCAAAAAAAAGGAAAAAATAATTTAGTCCTGTATTTTTAAGAAGGGGTTAGGAAAGAGTTTGGTTTTTTTCCTCACAAGCAAAGCCAGAGGGTGTTAGCTACAGACCCTGCTTGTTTTCTTCTAGCCCGCCTATTACCACAGACAGAACTAAAAGGGCAAATACAGCCAGGATGTGTGGTATCTCTGTTGAACATGACTTCCAAAAAGGGCAGACCCTAAGGGAAATCACTGACCAGGTCAGCAGAATAGGGCTGCATGGTGAAAAAGCAACAATCCTGCCAGCCCCTGTGAAAAGCTCAGAGTATTTCAAGCAGGAAGAAACTTCACTGCTTCAATACTACAACAGAAACCAAACTCAAAGGACAGTTGCTATGAGACCCCAGTTGTTAGCTTGACCTAACTTCATCCCAATCCTAACTGAACAGCTGGCCTAGAGCAGAAGTATTTCAAGGGTCCCTGGTTAAAAACATACAGCAGAAGCAGGAGAAGAAGAAATGAGCCTTATCAGCATTAGGGCTCGAGGCAACGGCAAGCTCTCAAGTGCTTCTGGATCTTACTCCTCCCCTCCATGCACCCCCTTCTGGTGGGGACCCCCGAGTTTTTCACAGACAGTACCTCAGAATCCCAGGGAGAATCATTATCTTCCTCTTCCTCTGCTCCCACCGCTGGCGGGGCACCTATAAATGAGGTAAGAAGTGAGACACTGAGTGTTTATATTTCACTCTGCTTTTCCCCATCAGTCAAGCCTGGCATCTAAAAGATGAGCAGTGGTTCTGTTGGTAAGGACAACCTAAGAAGTGAGTGTTTCTTCACGCCCAGTCACATCATGGTATTTCCTTTTCACTGCCACCTCCTCTTGCCTCCTTTCCAGTAGAAGATGGATATGCACAACAGCTGACACAGCTACAAGCAACACCCAACCCAATTCAGGAAGAGACTCCAGCATGCTGCAGTCCTGTGGGATACAGAGTTTAGGTCACCTGCTCTCCAGCCTACAGCTCCGGA
Organism: Caloenas nicobarica; assembly: GCF_036013445.1. Classification (NCBI taxonomy): domain Eukaryota; kingdom Metazoa; phylum Chordata; class Aves; order Columbiformes; family Columbidae; genus Caloenas; species Caloenas nicobarica. The sequence goes on along the minus strand of NC_088245.1, from coordinate 26,815,365 downwards.
ATTTGGCATTTACTTCTACTTTCTACTGTACAGGAGGTAACGTAGAAACACTGTACAAAACATCCTCACACTAAAATCATGAAGAAACAATGCTCATTTTGTAGTGCCACCAGGAAAGATCTTCCTTGACAGAGGGGTGTTACCCTGCACCTTCCCAGACGCTCGACACCTAAGCATTGCCATTTAAACACAGAGTAGGGGCTCATAGCTCAAACACACCCCAAACACACAAAAGCTGTTTCTATCTTAGGGGGTTAACATCCAAATCTCTTCTCTACCAGACAAACATAAGGTTCAGTCCCAGTGGGTTCCCGGCCAGATTAGACTATATAGAGACTATAGACTATATAGAGACTATAGACTATATACTATATACTGTAGACTATATACAGTCTATAGACTGTATAGAGACAGAGGAGCATGTATAGGCACAACACTTGCATACAGCAAGTTCTGCCAGGCCGCCTGTGTAGCATTTGATCAGCAGCTATATATGCTCTGGTAGTGTCTACCACACTAAGCCACTCTCTGGAGACAGACAAAGGAAACAGTGCCTTCTCCTCCCACTCTGAGACCTGAGGTGAGTACCAAAGTGCTCAACTCTGAACAAGCTAGTAATGCTTTCAAGCACACAGAGGTGTGGCACTGGAGAGACCTTGTACATTTTAAAACTGGACAAGGTGAGGCACTGGAACAGAACAGCTTTCTCTCAGCTTAACTCAAATCTTTCCCAGGCTTCAGCTAAGAACAATCATGTATTTCCAATCCAAAAGTATGGGCCAGAAAGGGGAATACTACTGTCACATCCAAGACACTCTTAGTCCTCCATTTTTTTATCGTGTGCAATGTGTTCAGATCACTTCAGGGAGAACAGAGCAATGCAAGCAAGAATGGCACTTGCTTCATATAGCATTGTTTGGAATCCAAAACCATAACTGCAGTTCTTCAAGAATGAATGAAAAGGCACAAAAGCTGCTTTCCTTCCCTGCCAATGCCCATCAGGATTCACAGGCAAGGGAAACATTTGCTGTCTTAGAAGTCAATCACCATTTTATTTCATTTACTGTGCATTAACATTTGTAGAGGAATAACTGGGACCAGTATTTACTAATTCATTTCTCTCACCAGCATTTTCTTTTGAAGCATTGTGAACTTGATGCTTATCATTACAAATAGAATTCTCCACTCCCTCAAGAACTGCAGTTTGTAGCTCTTCACCAGTGTCTTCTTTCTCCTGCTTCTCCTCTTCTTCTTCCCATTCAGGTGACTCTCCCTAAAAGAGATTGATCAAAGCAGCTGGAAAGAGCAGAAACAAGCACCTTCTTTGCCATCCATCCACAACTTGAAAAATACTTTTCTTGTGCAAGAAAACAGCGAAACTTTGTTGAGCTTTGTTTTACAAGACCTTCAGTTTTTCCATGGAAATCTACATGAGTAGAAAGCAATGCCTGATGTTCTAAGTCTTGCCTCCAGTTCTGCAAAGGCCTTGAGAAGCGCATCCTCGTGTCAGTCTAGCTCTAGCTTGAGTTAAGTTACATCATTCTGGAACACATTCCTTCTTTTCCCCTACTTTGCTCTAAGGAAAATCACTAACTTCCTGCTCTTATTCAAACTTTTTCTTTCCTCACTTTCAGCCATCAAACCATGAATTTTAGTAAATGGCAGTAGATCTCACAGATAAAATTTGTACATGCAACTGAGAAAAATTTAATTGATTCCAGAAATAGTCTACTGCCTATTCTTTTTACTGCAAAACCACTGCAACCAATATAAAAAAAATATGGAAAATACTGCTTGATATTATTCTTATACCTAAGAAACTGCTTTGGCTAGCAGTGAGACATTTTCTAATACCAAAAAGGATGATCAAAAGATGGATATATGTGAAGAATAAGTATTAACAGAAATCCAGTTTACTATTTGTTTCTTACCTGTATCACCCTTAGAAAATACTGTTGTGATTGAATCATCCCTATACACTTACTTTGGTGCTTGAATGAAATGCTGCTCTTAAATTTTCTTGACTTCTATTTAAGCGCAAGTTTTCACTTTCTGGCTTCGGTGCTTCATATTGCTCTTCTTCAGTATTTTCATCATTCACACATTCAAGAACGACAGAGTTTGGTCTTTGGCTTTCAAGCTTTGGGCTTTTTGCTGCTGACCAAGAATTATTACCACTTTCAAAGCCATCACTGACACTTGACTTTTTCTCCTTAAGACAACTGTCTGAGAGAGGCTGAGGTATCCTTTTTTTCCAGTCTGTCATTTCAGAGTCTGCAAAACAGGAGTCAGCATTTCTCTGAAACTTCTCCTGAATCATGCTTTTCCTGTTCTGTCTTTCTTGTGTATCTTGCAAATTATTTAGATTTTGAAAGACAGCTTGTTTTGGTACTGACTTGCAAGATATTTCATTATTCATTATCTTTGGAGACATAACAGTTATATTTTCTTGCAACTTTTCATAACACCCAGCTATAAAAGACACAGGAGTATCAACAGATTCCTCCACCTTTTCATCAAGTTCTTTACTTATTTTATCATCATCATCACAGACATCTCCAGTTCCACACCGAGCTTTCCCTTCATACTTAGCATTACTAAAATACTTCAATTTCTGATTAATTTCCCCTTTAGGTTTTGTTTTCTTTCCCTGCTTCTCCACTGGTATGTCTTTAGACTGAGTTTCTTCATCTTGCTGATCTTCCTCCTCCTTTCCATCTTGAGTAATATCTTCATCCTCCTCCTCTTCTTCTTCTTGCTCCTCACAATCTTCATCATCATCTCCATTGTTATTTTCATCATCTTCTTTTTCTTCTTCTTCCTCCTCCAATTCTTCTTCTGCCAGGTTGCTTGCATCTGAGACACCTTGGTTCAACAATTCTCCGCATTCTCCTTTGTTCAGGTTTGTATCTGATGGGGTTTTTTGTTTGAGGCTTTTCTTTGGTGACTTAGGACTTTCAATTCTAGAACCATCACCATCATCTTAAAGCATAAGAAAAGGAAAAATGCATGTGAACAAAAGGAGTTACGTAAACAGAAAAAAGAAAAAAAAAACCACCCACGAAAACCAAAACCCTACTTATCAAGCCTACTTTTATATATCAGCATATCATACAATCTTTTCCAAATAGCTTACTCTTTTTCCTGAACTTCTGGGAAGCATTCATTAACAGTGTCAAGTTTGGCTTCTGCAGCTTCTGTAAATAAAGATTTATTTAAGCAAACCAATTTTTTTTTAAACAGTAATAACAACAAATCCTTTGTTCACATCAAATCTTGAACAGTAAATATAATCAGGCTGTCCTTTTGATAGTGCTCAGGTGCTTGCTCCATCCTATAGTTCTAACTATGCAAACACTCCTCACATATGCAATTCAGTGAGTATTTGACCCCAAAACACTGTGCAGACATCTTTCTGCAAACCGTTTCCAAAACTATGTTTACATGCATAACAGTTCTAAAAATCTGGTTTTAGTATTTATAATAGTTAAGTAAAAGTCAGCTATATTTAAAATTGCAGTTTCAGGATGCTTACTTGCAAATATGCACAATACAAGCAACTGTTAAGATCCTTAATGCATAAATTAGTCCCTGCAAGTACACTTATCAAAATATCCCTAAATTTAAAAATTGTGCCAGAAAAATGCATCATTTCTATTTAAATCAGTGCAAGAAAATGAAACCACGTTAAAACTAAACATGCTTGTATCTCTACCATTACAGAGTGGGTTCAACTACTACACTCAGGTTCCTCATCACTGCAGAGTCCCAGTGCAACAGATTAGATGCTCCGGACATCACTGCAGAAGTTGAAAACCATTCAGAACTTCAGTAAAAACAGGAGGTGTGAGAGCTTGTAGCTGACAAAAAGAGTACTACCAAAGCGTTCAAAAAAGAAGGAAAACATGCAGTGTGAGATTACATGCAAGCATGGAATGCCATCTCATAGAAGAAAAGAGATGACCCATTTGAATAAATCATCTATTCAGTGCTCTTGAGGAACCTGATGAGGAGGAAAGGAGAACTAGGTGATGAAGGATTTGAGTAGATCTTGGTAAATAAATGCCTTTTTTCTTTAGCAGTTAGGATTCTATCACCAAATTTACAGGAAATAATAACAATGTTTGGAGAAGAACAGAATAGGTTATCATAGTAACTTATCAACTTTCAGGGTCTGCAAATCTGACTCAAATGAACAAGAATAAATAAAACAATGTGGTTGTTTATCCCGTCACCTATTGCTCTTTTGCCCCAAACCACAAATCTACTGCATGCTCTGCCACAGTTACAGGTCTTTTAGGGAAAAACTCACAGCAGAAGAGAGGCTGGCAGGCCAGATGCTGCTTCTAAGGAGAAAATAATATGGGCTGGAACTGCAGTTTCTGTCAATCCCAGAGAAAACTTGCCTTCAAATCACTTATTTTTACAGGATGTTTTTCCTGTAAAGGCACCATACCTTGGGGGTAAAATCGAGTTCTTCTTCCTCAGAAGTATGCCAACTGTCATCACTCTCCTCTTTCTCAGAGCTTCTTAAAAAGCAAAGCAAAATGAGTACTGTGTCTCTCAAATCATTCCTCAGGTAAGTGTTAGGTATTTTCAAAGTCTCACCTTATTGAGTCTCCTTGGGAAAAGTCATCTATTGCTGTGCAAACATTAATTGACATGTTGAAATTAGATTGGGCATGCTAAAAATTAAGCAATACATATAAATATCTAATATGGACAACTCTAAAGGTCATAATAGAATGAAATTTTGGGCAGTCAATTCAACACAAGACAACATGAATGAATCTATTTCCAAAACGACCTATTTTTCAAGCCATACTGAATTAAAAAAGAAAACAAAAAATACCAGAGTTCTCTCTCCTTTGGACTCTTACATCCTAGAAGTTTAAGAAACACCTCTAAACTAAAAAAAATAGCATAGTAGGAATATGCTGTGTTAGCTAACAGTTCACATAATGATGGTTTAGCAAAATACTAGTACATGAACCTCTGAAGCACTCATATTACACTCGAGTACACATCACATGCAGAGATTTTACTACTTTATGTAACATGTATAACATTATGCTATATACTACACTACCTAATGCTCTACCCAGTCACAGATTATTCTGAAAAGGTAAAGAAAAAATTCAAAAAGTACAATTAAGACCTAAAGCTTATCCTCAGGTAGAAGAATCACCAGCAGTTCTCTACACTGCACTGAAAAGGGCATTCAACAGACAAAAGGGGCATAATAACCAGGGCATTCTATGCTACACGCCAAGCTTTCGTCAGTGTTATCAAGGCAACTTGGACATAGGATCATAGGACAAATCAGGTCAGAAGGGACTTCAGGAAGTCTCTTAGCCAACAACTCTTCAAAACTGGCTTAGTGAAGAGGTCAGATAAGGTTGCTTAAGGCTTAATCCAGTCCAGTCTTGAACACCTCCAAGGAAGGAGACTGTACAACCTCTCTGTTTTACTGTCCTTATCACAGTGAAGCTTCTCACATCCAGTTAGAAACTCTTGTTTGCATTTATGCTTCTGGTGTCTTCACCTCCTGTCAAGCACCACTGGGAAGGATCCGTCTTTGTCTTCGCCTCATATGTACTGGAAGCTGCTGCTAGGTCCCCTTCAAAGTCAGCTCTTCTTTAGGCTGAAGAAGAGTTTTCTCAGTTTCCTCAGAAACTGAAGCCCAGTTTCCTCAGCCTCTCCTGAAAGGGCAAGTACTCCTGCCCTAGACAAATCGGATGGCCCTCCACTGAATTTGCTCACTGTTGAAAGACCAGTCTCTCTTGCACTGGTGGCTCAAAGTTATACCCAGGGAGCTGGACACACTCCAGTTAGTTGCCAAGGAGGATGGACAATCATTTTTCTCAATTTCTTGGCTATGCTGCTCTTAATACAGCCCAGGACACTGTTGAGCTTCTCAGTCGCCAGGGCACCCCGCTGGCTCACACTTAGCTCACTCTCTGCCAAGACCCTCTGTCCTTCTCAGCAAAGCAGCTCTCCAGCCAGGCAGTCCCAACATGTTCCTCTCTGTGTGCAGGACTCAGCATTTCTCCTTGCTGAATTTTGTAAGACATGCCTGACAGTCCTTTTCCCCAGCTCGCCAAGGTTCCTCTGAATGGCAGCGCTGCCCTGGAGTGTATAGAACAATCCCCCCAGTTTGGGGCCATTTGCAAACTTGATGAGAGTGCGCTCTAGAACACCGCTGATGTACTAATGAAATCTGCACTCGAGGAATCCAGCCTGAAGAGTGCTAAAATCTCAACTATCAACAACTAAGTTGAAACAAAAGGGCTCTTCGAGTCCCAAGACAGAAGGGAAAACCAAACAAATATAACCTCCACAGAGCAGCTATTTCAGCACTCCTCAAGTTCTCAATAACTAATTCTTGTTAACTATCATAACAAAATGAAGTTGTTTATAAACAGGAGATGGAGATAGGTGACCTCCTGTAAAGTCGCATGCTGACAACAAAACTGAGGTGTTGGGCAAAATCATTGAAGACAAAAGAAAACAAAGGCATACCATGCCTGAAGACTTCTCTTCTACTACCAGTAAACCACAAATGAGCATGCAAATTGTCCTAAAGACAGGGTTTATGTGGGAACTTTGATGAGTACATCTCCTGACTCGAACAAGGCTTTCAGACCATGAAATGCAGTAGACATGTCACGTAGACAAAACCTAGAGGCTCAAACTTCTAGTGTGAGCTAAACTAGTTAAAATACTAACACAGTCTCCAATTTTTAATGTTTCCTATTACAAACACATAATATTTAAAAATAGTAATTACTTTTACATTCTGCAGCTTCCTGTAAACTCAGTGCTCACAGTCTAATCTACCTGCTAACGTCCCAAGCTGAATGAAAACATGCCTCTTAAAACTGGGGGGATAGGGAGGAACAGCCAGTTACAAACTCTTGACACATTACTTCAGTTATATTTTTGATTAGTACAGTTATAATTAATCAAACCAGCTAAGTAAGTTATCTGAACTTTTGCTTTCAATGTACAGTAACTTCAAGCAATGATCGAAACCAGGTCACATAGTCTGTTAGAAGGCAACAGAGGAAGTTCATGAGCACGCTTTCAGACAGACCTTGATGCCCTACCATAGAAACGGGATCTAGAAAAGTCGTCGCTGGGGATTACTTGTTTCCCCTTTAACTGAAGTCTATTTCCATTTTGGAGCAATCAAAGAACATATTTTTTTTAAAAAAATACTGTCACTGATGAAACAAAGCAAACAATTCAATAACAAATGACTCATGCAAAACATGCAAACAAACAAAAAGCGCCCAAAGACTGCTCTCAAATCTAATTTATAAAAGCAAACCCAACAAAATAGGGTCCTCTAGGACAGAAAACATCATAGATGTATTTGTACATAATACAACATGTTTCATATTTGAAATGCTACTGTACAGAATACCTTTCCTTGATTTTCCTGTTCTTGATGTGTGGTTAGGAGATTGTTGCATTCCTATATCCATTTAGGAAAAGGCATGGAAAGGACAGACGAAACAGTGACATCAGAATAAATTTGAATTCTCAGAAATTTGGAAAACATAAGCAGCACATCGACAAAGCTATAGCAATGGGAGAATGTACCGTGACTACGAGCCTACTCTACAGTTTTAAGTGCTAGAAATGAAAACAACCACAAACTACAGAACTCTACTCTCAAGGGACAGTGTCAAACAGTGTAACTTAATTTACTAGCTCCATGTAAAATACCTATATTCCAACATTTTGAAATACTGCAACAGATTACCAGAAATTTACTTTACTGCTAACTTGACTAGTCCTCATCTAGCATAGACTGCAAATGCAATTCCTTCATATTTGTAGAGTGCTTTATACATACAGCACACTCAAAACCACTCCCTCTAAGCATCCCCAAAACCCTTAAGTGCCAACAACTAAACTTTGGAGATATACTATCCAGACATTTTGAAGGAAATCTTGGCTCCACCACTACATAACTTCCAGCCATTATGTTATTTACATTCACTCATCTCAAGTTACAGTTTTAGCATGCTAGTTATCCCTCATTGAAAAAGCATCCCAGAAACTGGTTGCCTTAAACCAGCTCACCTTGAAAGTTGTGTCAGTTGGTGCCTGATACATAGGCCCCTCCTACATCAGTGTGAAGATAAGAGAGCCCTGCTTACATTGATGTGACCATGCCGAACTGTTGGCATGCAGAAGCCTACGCCACCAACCAGAATGCAGACATGACAAGTAGTCTGAACGAATACTCTGCTCCCCCAGTGCTATATGACAGGCTGCAACTGGACCAAAACAGGTGCGTTGACTGGTGTGAGTGTCATGCATGCGTGTTTCTGTGTCTATGCATGTCTGTGTGTTGTGGGGTAGAAGTTTCAGAATATAAATCACCAACCACCTGCTCCACCCATCCTACTTGGTAAAATTTTATGTTTTAAATCAACGAATAGTGAGGTTCTGTTATTGCAGCTAACTGACAACAAATTTCTTTGTGGTAAGGCCATAACATTTGTCTCAGAGCAGAAGGGAGTCCTGCTTATATTGATTTTATTATAAATACATGTAATGGATGTGGCAAAAGGACTCCTATCAAAAACATACAATTACAGAGTTAACAAAGGACCTCAGGATGGTTTCTCATCCCTTCTCCATTTCTCAGTTTTCTTAAAAGGTGATACAGGACAACTTTTCCTGACGTCAGGAGATGTAAATCACACTGAAGCACTCATTTATTTTCCAAGAGGTCTACGATCAAAAACCAACAGTGTTTCCAGGGACTCAGGGAAACACCGAAGGAACAATATGCTAATATGCAGTGCAGTAGCTAAAACAAGCTGCCACTGCAAACATACTAGAAATCTGAATCCTTGCCTTTAGAAGAGTTGCATAATTGTTATTTTTGCCAAAGAAATTCCAACTTCAAATCTAAAAGTCTGTCATTCAATATGCTAGGGCTGGAAGCCATTCATTTGGAGGTTTTTGCAAACTCATCTGTGATTAATAAAAAGGTCCATGTTGTGACAAAAAGTAAACAATCAAATAAGCATGTGCCAACTTCTTAAATATGCTGACTTGCTCATGAGAGGAGAATATTTTGAAGAATGTTCAACAAGTAAAAAGCAGCAAAAGGGATAAGGACAACATTGAAGATCCCAGGAAAACATTACAGAAGAGCAAAAGAAAGTAATTTCAAAGTGGGTGTTTCTCTGGTCTGTCAAGATCATCCCAGCTTCTCCTCTAACAGAGGCTTCAAAGCCTGTTATGCAGCATATCGAAGGGGCTCTCATGATGCAGGACGTGTGCTTTGCGGGTGCAAGCCACAGACTGCAGAATTAATGCCAATGAGTGTTCCCTATATGCTACTAATCTCTCACTCAATGTGCTGGGGTCATCTTTCAAAAGACCGAGCACAGGGACAAAAGGATTCATACTATTCAGAAGAAAAACGAGCCCTACTAGAAACAGACTGAGAGCAGCACATGCTTTCTCCTCCCAAGTCCTTAACCCACATAACGTTCTCTTCACACTTACTATGCCTCTTCAAATGAACATAAGTAAAGATTTCCCATAATTTGGGGACTTATATTAATAGTATCATAAATTTCAAGGAATGGGGCTAATTATTTGATTCAAGAACCCGTATTTTGCTGAAAGTATGTCAGTTTTGGAATCATACAACACAATTATTCTTCAAGTCACGTATTTTAAAATAACCCAGGCGTATCAGCCATTACAATGTGGTACCACAGCAATCATCTACATTCACAGGAAGCAGTAACAGAGAGTGCTGTTTGGGTGAAAGTAATATTTTGCTGATTAAACTACCTATATCAAGCCCTTTCAAAAAAACCAAGCCAAAACAAAAACCACTACTAACAACAACAAAAAAACCCAAACAATGAAAATCTTCCTTCTATCTATCAGAAACTTTACAAATCTCCAACTAGATCAAAGCAACTGCTCTAAATTGAATTCCCATATTCCCATATCTTGGAAACGTCAATGATGAAAAATATCCCATGTTTTGCTCATATTTCTTGACGTATTTAAAAAAGGAGTGAACTGTATTTGAACACCGTCTGCTGCCCATTTGCCACATAATTCTAACACCCTTAAAAAACCAGAAAGAATAAAACCTCCCACTGTAGGGCCTGATTTGTAAAGTACAAGACAAACAGTTTTGTTTACATGAAAATATCAGTTTTCTAAGATTCCTCTACAGTTATGTGAGCTCATAAGCATAGACTAGATTTGAAAAACTCACTGAAAGAGTTAATTTTTTATCACAGGTCAATTTAACTGTTTTTTTATGGATCATGAGGTAATACATATTTTTAAAAGTTTCTCTCATAAAATTACTGAAAGTGGAAGAAAACCACTATTTTTATTGTAAATCAAACTATGTCACAGAAGATACAGTATACACAGACAGTGTATTGTTGTTGTTAACAAAGTCACTTTTCTAAGACAATTTTTCCTAAATAGATATCTACAGCACCTACACAGAAACAATTTTAACTGATGCTGAGAAATAAGACCACTCATTAAAAGGAGCTTAGTGCAAGTGAAACTATTAATATTAAAACAAAGACACACAAACTCAGTGGAATCAACATGATGTTATCTTCCTGTTAACTCATCTGTTGCTTCCTAACTACAGAAAGATGAACAACTTACTCAGGATGAACCTACTGCTTTTGCAATTGGATTTTCACAATCGGAATGGCCATCTACAGGTAAAAGTACACATCTGAAAAACAAAAACATCCTCACCTAGTTTCTTCCCTGTCCCACTTCTCTCTCTCTCTAGAAAAACCTATATAGATGGGCAATCTGACAGGCAGAAGGGAACAACCTGTAAGTGGACATGTAGCACACAAATCCCAATTCACGGCCTGACAAGAAGCATCTCCAACTAGCAACAAATAAGCGCATTCACAAAACTTCTTGTGCTACTCCATCTGACACCCCCACTGAAGTCAATGGTGAACACAACAAGCGTTAACATACAAATCACCTAAAGAAAAGGCCATAGCAATTTTCCTCATGAGCTCGTCCACAATCAAGGATCCTACCTCCTCTGTCCACAGCAGGTGCACCCAGTGTAATGCCAGCAGCTCCTGCCCGGTAAGGAGTGCTAAGTACTGGGAGGCCTGGTGCACCACCTGCAGAAGCTTCTCCCATGTTTTCCCAGTCTGCGTGTTCTGCCAGTTGTTCACTAAGACTATATAGAGAAAGAGAGGAAATATATTGGTAAAAATAACCATATACTTGCTTATAACATTGAACAAAATAGTTAACAGCCATTTATTATCCATCCTGTGCATATTCATAGCCATATGAATTAATATACTTGTATGTATTTGCTCAGAGTAATACACACAGAACTTATTGCATGACTATTACATACTTCAATATTCCTTACAGTCATATTTATTCTATAGATGGATATTCATACCAACAAAGTCATTAACTCCTGCTTGGTACATTTTTTTCAGCCAGGTTTTTAAGCACACATAACCACCTCAGAGAAGGAACACCCACACGTACAAAGCTATGCAGACAGGATTAAAACTGCTTAACATTTTAACAAAAGGGATATCAGTTAGACCTCCTCTAAAACAAAAGGCTGGTAGTTCCTGGGCATTGTAGTGGTAGTCAGTAAAGACAATGGTGCTGGTCTGGAGAGAGGGTTTACATGCATTTCAGTTTGCTAAGTTCCATCAATGGATAACAGTAAGATACAGACACTTTTTAGAGCTTTTATGGTCACATGGGAGCTTTGCGGCAAAACTTGAAATCTAAGAGAGAATTCTGGGTGGAAATTTTCGTCAACTTCCAAATTAACACTAGACACAGGAACGATACATATCAGAAGATGCCACTGAGCACAGCATCAAGACAGGTCTCAACACACCATTAAACCTCGGAGCTGTTACCAAAGAAGTTCAAAAGCCGTGCTGATAACTGACAACTTTTTCTAATGATAAAGTTAAAAAATTACCTAGAATATCCATGAATAACCGCATAATCTTCAGCTGTCCATCCATTAGTGTCTTTATGGGAAACATCAGCACCATACTGAAGAAGAACTTTTATCAAATTAAGCTCTCCACCAGAAGCAGCAGTCATAAGTGGTGTTCTGAAACATCCAAAATATGATACAAAATAGATCCTTTTACACAGACACTGTAATTATTTTTATTCCTATTTGCTCTCATAAAATAGAATTTTCCAATTACTTCAAAAAGAACAAAAGAAAAAGCAGTTTCCATTAAGTATTAAAAACAACAATAAAATGGGAGAGGAAGTCAAGACAAAAGTTCAATCTTCACACAAAGCTTCCACATAGACAACACATACAAACTATGCTGCTGCACAGGAGATGTGTTTTTTCAAATTGAGGCAACGCTGCTGAGCTAATGGCATGTCTCCTGCCAGAAGGGCCATCACAGCCAGTGCCTTCTTGCAACCTCAATGCAGAAAGCATCCACTGAGGTATGACAGCAGTCAAGTGCAGACCTGCTTTCAAAAGTCACACAGAAACAGCTCTTGCTGTGTGGTTCCCTGATTTCTTTCTTTAAGAGCTCATTTCCGTGCCTCTCATCAATCCAGCTTAAAGAGTACTAAAGAGACTCATGTAGCGTTTTGACAAACCCCTCACCTTTCACACTGATCTCGCGCATGCACATTAGCTCCTTTCCTAAGGAGAAATTCTACTATCTCTTCCTGGTGTTCAGAGACAGCAAGAATAAGTGGAGTACATCCCTCCTGAAAGGACGGATAAATAAATCAAGTTAAAAACCAAAGTCAAAAAAACCTTGAAGAGAAATATTAATGCAACTTTTTGAAAGAACTTCCTTAACAAATACAAGCATTTACCTTATTCTGGGCATCAATATCGGCATCATACTCAAGTAGCAACCCTGCTACAGTTATATTAGGTGAGATTACAGACAGATGAAGGGCACTGTTGCCATCAACATCTGCCAGATTTGGGTCGGCACCATGTTCTAGTAGAATAGCCACACATTTTTCTTGCTGGCACTGTACTGCCTGGGAACAACACACAAAGGAAAAACTTCAAGCGTTTACATTTCACTCTGTTACCATTCCCCCAGCTTGCCAATGCTGGAAAATAAGAGCACATTCAAAGATTAGCTCATGCAGTCTATTCCTTAACAGTAACATATGCCTATTCCATGCCAATCAATCACAATATACATGTTTCTACACAGGTCTGTGTAAAGAATCCTGCAAGATACATCATTTAGTGCATAATCAATAAGCCCCACAAGCACATAACATATTCCACATACCTTCATCAGGGGCGATCTGTTATCATTGTCAAAAAGATCTAGATTACACTTGCTTTCTACCAAATATGTAACAACAGGCACGTGGCCATTCGCACAGGCGAGATGCAGAGGTGTCCTAAAAATTAAATATATTAAATTAGCACAGACAGACAACTAAAGAAATATATCAGGCTGTGATAAATTGATATGACCACAAGTTTCACTTTGCATAAAGTAAGCTTAAGAAAAGATTTTGTAACAGCAAAAGATTACAAGTAACAGCAGCTGCACACCATATGCCTGAGGCTGGCTAGGAAAAACCTTCCACAGAGTCTACTTCATAAGGTGACATTTCCTTCACTGTAAAACTGACTCTGCACAAACAGATTCCTGTGCCCAGGCGTTGGTCGCTGCACCCAGCAGGACAACACACAAGGCACAGCAACAGAGATCAAAGCCTGAGCATCTGAGGGCTATGGCAAGTAAACCTCTAAGTTTTTCTGTGATCATTCACATATTGGAAGTGTATCAGAAATGTAGAAGGTGGGTTTTATAGCAAGAATATTAGTGTTTCCCTGCACTTTGAGAATTTATGCGTCTTTTTGTTTTCTAGCTTGTTTACTACTGCACCAAACACAAGGATGCACTTGCACCGAAGTGCCTCTGATAACATGTAGCAAACTAGACAGCAGGACACTGTAATCCTGACTACAGGAAAGTAACATTTGACCATCCTGACATGCTAAACTATCATAGTCATAAAAAGCCTACTACAGAGGAAGTCCTCTTCAAGGAAGGAATACTGTATTTCAAAAATACATGACCAGCATAAGAAAATGAAACTTTTTTCTTCAAGTTAAAGTCTTGCCAGAAAGAAAAGGGCTCCTTCAAGCCACAGAACATTTTAGGTCTGATGTCAATTAATCAGCCTAGTTGTACCCAAAGACACAATCACCCAGAAAGTCCTTGCATGTGTTTCCCCCTAAATCACAAGGCAGAAAGCAGCATAAGCTTCACTCTGTGCAGAAGGTAAAGCTCCTGCTGCTCTGCAGGACACCTGTCCCAACAGAGCAGGAGACAATCCAGAAAACAGACAGGACCTTTCTCCCTTGAAGGTGATGCCATAACAATCCCGCAGGCAGTTCCTCAAGAACCAAGGGGCATGGCAGCACTAGTTTTGAACTGCATCACTGTGGGTAGGTCCTTGTCTGTATTTAGAAATGCTCGACTAACCTTGAAATTGTTTTGGTACGTTGCTGAGAAGCAAGAGGACAGCAGCTCACTGGCTAGGTGGGAATGGAAAGGGAGAGGTACACAAAGGCAGAAACACAGTAATTTGTAATGCAGATACTTCTTGTTACAGTGTAGCTGATGTGCCTCCTCCATGGCAACAAGGATGAGGACAAGAAAAACACACAAAACACAGAACTTGCAATGTCTTGCTACAGACGGGGAACAGACAGAACCATCAACAGAAGAGTCCCTCAATGGTGACTACCACCACTTTTTGAGAAATTCCCATGTAAGTATACAGGATCCTCCATCTCTGAAGAAATGACTGACTGAGATTATCTGGGAGCTGACCATAACTGGCTATGAAGGAGTCCACGATCATCTAAAAGCTGCTACTAGCAAGCACTATGAAACATGACAAACCTCAAGAAGTCACTGTCAGCTCTGCAAACCGAAAAGCCTTCAGAAAACCTGCAACTGGTTGCTGCCCTCCTCAACCAAGCCTCTCAGTCTGCCAACAAGAAAGGAGGTGGCTCTGCTTGCAGCGAGGCCTGCTGAGCTGCACAGAAGATCCACTTTAGGGAACAGGCTGGCAGGGAACATCACAGTTTCATGTACCTGCAAGAAACCTCCAGTAACACCAAAGCTGCTCTGCCACCCAGCTGTGCGGACCCTGCCCAGACTCTGCTTCTCCTGCTGCTGCAATCCTATGCTGATTGCCCATGGGGTAGAACTGCTGATGCCTAAACAGCTGCAAAACAGCTCCAATGGGAAATAGCAGGCTGGCGTCACACATTTCCAACAGCACTTGAGCTGATGACCCAGCAGCTACAAGCTAAGCAATGAAAAGCTCTAGAGTTCATTCTGACAGGCAGCTGACAAGGTAAATCTCCCTCAGTGATTAGCTTTGACCCAGGATTCATGACTAGCTGGCATCATGCCTACAGTGCTTCCAACTCCCTGCTGAGTTTCACCCATCTCGTTCAGCAAGTCTGAAGGCTTTGCTAGACCACCTCTGAAAAGCTGCCTGTTCCTAACTGATGCTGTTCCAGGCGCATTTTTGGGAGGTCCTGTAGGCTACAGGACCCACTTTATGGAAGGAGCCTATAGGTGTGATACTTGCCATGTCCCTGGTACAAGATTTTGGTTCTGGAAATCCTGAGGAGCAGAACAGAGATATTCATGTGAACAATGCACATGTTAGCCATTACTACCCACATTTCCTATTCTTTACATCTATTTCCAACTATGTCAACTCTTCCAGTCCCTGGAGGACACAGTGAAGCTCTGAAACACAACTGCATATGATGGTCACTCACAACACATATCACAGCCACAAGCACTTAAGAGGGCACAGGTGGGCCTGCAACCCACATAGCTGGTATAGCATACAGGGGTTGCAGCAACCAGGCAGACTGTCCACTGAATTCCTCTCAAGTGAGCTCTTCAGCACCGGGCACTGTCATGCCAAAACCATCACAGTTGTGGGGGTTTTTTTTTGTTTTTTTGGGTTTTGTTTGTTTGGTTGGTTGGTTGGGGTTTTTGGTGGTTTTGTTTGTTTGTTTGTTTGTTTGTTTTTGTTTTGCTTTGGTTTTTTATTTTGTTTTGGTTTTGGTTTTTTTTACAATGTGTTATTTTATTTGCCCAGTTATAACACTGATAATAGCATGACACACAGAAGGAAACCTTTCCAGAGGAAACAAAGCTTTCTAGGCAAGATGAACTTAAAATCTAAAACCCAGCCAAACTTCCTGCCAGGGTCTGCTAAGACCTGATGACTGACTGAATCAGCCACAGTCAAAGAGAAGGAGTAGTAAGAAAAAAAGTTAAACATTCAGCAGCTATTTCCATAAATGTCACTGGGTACCTTGACTCAGGAAGCTGGAGTGTGCACAAAAAGCACTCAGACCACCTTAAACTGCATCCCCCATTGCCAGCTGCATAAACAAATACTAACTGGCAACACACAGGCACACAGCCCATATTACTGAAGTGCATGCTTACTGTGCTCTTCTTTGCTTCTCCTATAAATATAGGTGTATTTAGGTGTTTTCAGGGCAATAAGTTAGCTGGCTGGCGAAAGTCCAGTCTTTGGGATAGATGCTGAGCTACTCTGACAAAACCAGCATGTCTTTAGAATGTCATGAAGGTTTTGACTCCAAGTCTTTTCAGAAAAAGCATTAGAGGATTGACATATACACGACCCAAAAACTTCAGTTGATTCCCTTATGCTTATGATGCATCACTAAGCGCTATGCTGCAGCCCAGGGCTTCTCCTTAATTGCAAGTACTTGCTATGCTTGACTCAAAAACCCACACAATAACACCTACCAGAAAAAGCTGCTTCTCCTGCAAGCCGCTGCCCAGATCTTCCAAGCCAAGGCACTGATTAGCTGTGCCAAAGCCTCAGAGCAAACAACTAACTGCCACCCAAAATCAGACTGTTGCTTTGGCTGACACATCACTGTCATAAAAGGTTTATCAGGCAACTGTGCATGGAGCACCAAGATAAACCACGTTTATTCCGCACTCTAACTTTCCTAACTACAGTGCTTACCTCTCCGCAAGTTACTCCCTGGTAAGAGAGCGCAGCTTTTTTGGCTCAACTACTAAACTTACATGCTGAGCCCTCAGAGATACACAAAGATGCATGCGATTGCAGTTTGACAGCTGAGTGTGGCTGGGGAATGGCGGTGAGGTCCCTTGTGCACCCCATCTTTCTGCTGCCAGCTCCCCTCCACCCCTGCGACTCCGGGAAAGGAGGCCGGGACAAAAGGGTAAGGCGACAGCGGGATGCTAGGCTGAATGGAAGGGCACAAACCCGACTCCCGCACGCAGCCGAGAGCCGAGCTCGGTGGCGGAGCCAGCCCTCCCGCCCCTCGCAGCGATGCGGCCGTTCGCCCCCCGCGCCGCTGAGCTGCCGGGGGCTGCGGCTGCACCTCGAGGCCCCCGCCGCTGCCGGGACCCCCCTGCGGCGCCGCGCCCCCCTTACCGCTCCGCCTTGTCTCGCTCGTCGATGCTGAACTTCTTCAGCGCCTGTCGCACCCGGGCCAGGTCGCCGCTGGCGGCCGCGCGGTGCAGCTTGCCCAAGTCCTTCTGCCGGATCTCGTAGGCACCGGCGGCGCAGGGCAGGGAGGGGCTGCCGGACGGCGGCTGCCCCTTCTTCTTCCATCCGAACCCGAAGATCCTCTTCATCCCGCGGCGGGGGCGCGGGCACGGTCCCGCCTCAGGGGAGCAACGGCGGGAGGCAATCGGCGGGCAGAGTCGGGGGCTAGGACGCGGGGCTGGAGCCCCCGCAAGCGGCCCCCGCTGCTGCGGGGCGAACTGCGGGGGGCGGGTATCCAGGTGACAGCGGCTCGCTGCCCCGGTAACGGCAACGGCGCCCACGGCCACCGCCTCCCGCGCGACGGCGCAGGCGCGGTGGGCGGTGTCGGGAGCCAACGGCTGGCTCTGCCCCCCGCGCGGGCGGCTCCGCGCATGCGCGAGCCCAGGAGCGCGGTGGCCGTTAGCGGCGCGTTTAAATATCCACGGGGCGGCCGCCATGTTTGTGTGTGAGGTCGGTGCCTGGTCTGCCCTCGTGAGCTGTTCATGGACAAAACCTCCAGTGAAATTCATGTCCCGGTTTATTTATCAGTACTACTTGTACGTATCGCAGTAGAACCACTCTTTGTTTTCTGGAAGTGGGGCTTTGCCAGCACCTGGTTGGTAATGGTGTCTTCTCTTCAGCTGTGAAAATAGGGAAAGGCAGTTGACTCATTCTACAATAACACCTTCTACAAAAGAATGTAGCTCTGAAACATGGCTGCTATAGCAAGGAACCTGAGGAATGAGTGGAGAAGCAGGGATTAAGGGCGTGGAGCATCTCCCTTATGAGGAAAGGCTGAGGGAGCTGGGTCTCTTCAGCTTGGAGGAGAGGAGACTGAGGGGTGACCTCATGAATGTTTATAAATATGTAAAGGGTGAGTGTCACAAGGATGGAGCCAGGCTCTTCTCAGTGACAACCAATGATAAGACAAGGGGCAATGGGTATAAACTGGAACACAGAGGTTCCACTTAAATATGAGAAGAAACTTCCTCTCAGTGAGGGTGACAGAACACTGGAACAGGCTGCCCAGGGGGGTTGTGGAGTCTCCTTCTCTGGAGACATTCAAAACCTGCCTGGACGCCTTCCTGTGTAACCCTAACCCTAACCTCTAGGTGTTCCTGCTCTGGGGGGGGAGGATTGGACTAGATGATCTTTCGAGGTCCCTTCCAATCCCTAACATTCTGTGATTCCGTGAAAAGGTTACACACTATTGAACAGTCAAAGCAACCTCAAAAACACTTCTGGAAACTCTGCTTTTGAGTCAAGGTGACTAAGGAAAGATGGGCAGAGAGAGCTACTGGTGGCAAATGTTATAGATTTTTTTTTTTCTGCGTCACCTCTACCACATCGTGCCCTGGGAAGCAAGGACACCGTTCAGAAAAGCCAAAGCTGAACTGCCTCCTGTTCAACTCATGCCTAAGATGGGGATCAAGGGCTGATCTTGGGGAAAGCCAACTTGATACCGTTGTTCGAGTTATGGTGGTGTTACTTCCCTCTCTTCCTAAGAAGGAATTCATCTGCCAGACCTAGAAGAAGCTGGCGTAGCCTCAAGCTGCAGCCAGGCCTGTGCCAGCCTCACTGCTCTCAGCCCTGACCCTCAGCCAGGGACGTGACGTCCTGGTTGCCTGTCCCTATGGCCTGGCCTGGTGATCTGTGGTCATGGCTGCCCCGCTTACTGTCACCAGACCTGTTCTCCTCTTCTAGGTGAGGGCCTATGATGCTGCTCCTGGCCCCCATGAGGTCAGAGACCATGCTGGCCCTGCTGTGGCTCTTGCTCACCCTTGATGTGCCTTTGCAGGTACTGCTCTGCACATTCATTTTTACCCGTGATGACAACTGCGGCAGTGGTTATAATTTACTACTACTACTACAAGAGGCATCAAGGAGAAAACAGACAATTTACCATACCAAAAAATGGATAGGAAAAGGGCAATACAGGTCTCAAAAGAAAACAAAAAACCAAACAGAAGCAACAAAAGAAAATCACCAAGAAAACCTCAAATAAACCAGAGCTCACCTGGATTCTTAACGTACCACCCCCACAGACCATTTCAGAGCAGCTGTTCTTCATTTCTCTCTGTAAACTAAGCTGGGACTCTCTCTCCTCATTATACACTTACTTTCTTCATAACTCTGTTCAGAAGCTTGTTCAACCTACACATCAAATTAGTCAAGAAAACAATGAAGCAAAGGGAACTGGCCTTTTTCACACACTCTTACATAAAAAGTACAGGCATGGCTTGCTCCATCTGTAATGTGCTTGACACACCAGGAATTACTGAGAAAAGCCAGCATTACTGTGCCAGAAATCACTTGGAGGTCCAAATTTGACATGAAAAGAGGAATAAAGGACTTCCTTTCCCCCAGGAGAATGCAGACTGACCTGCATTTGCAGTTCTTTTGGTAGCTATTGAAAACTATATGCTCAGGCACAGAAGTGCCTTGGAAGAACCCACATGAGGCTTGCATTTGCTCAGAAAGAATTACGTCCACCTATTTTTCCATTAAAGTTCAATAAAGCTTGACTTCTACTCAGAGATACCTCTTCAACATACTAAAAAGTCATACCTCTCACAGTCTTTCTGCAGTTCAGCGTTTATTCTCAGTTCTTCATGCAGATGCTCTTTGTGTATCTCTGCTTCCAGTTTCTTTACATGCTGTCCTTTACTGTCACGCTTTCAAAACAGAAAAGAGACATGACACACAGAGATTAGGAACAATATCTACATGCAGTACATGCACGTATTGTTCTCCACATAGAAGCTGCAGTACATCTCTGTCTGTTGCTTCCTGTATGACCCCGAAATGACAAGATACTCAGCTCCTGAATGGCAGACATAACAGGAAAAAAGCTGAATAAGAACTCGACAAAAAGGTGAACATGGTTCTCCTGGGTATTGGCTGGCTGTCTGGAGAATTTTCTGGACTCACCTGCTCCAAGAGTTCAGCCTTTTTCCCATCACTCTGACCAACACGCTCCTCGAAGTGGGATCTTAAACTTCAGTTTCTCCTCCCACATGCTGTGCGAGTCCTTTGGTGTCAGAGCCAGCACATTCTGCTTTTGCCTCTGTGAAAGCAACAGTGGCAAAGGAAAAAAAACCTGAGGTGACTAGAAAGACAATACCGCAATACAGAGCAGTAACTTACATGGAAACAGGCGTGAGCTCTCCCCTCCCCACCCAAGATCTGCAGTTAAGGTTAATGCGGATTGCGGAACACACCTGAGGTAACATAACCAAAACCAGCAACTGAAGCTGGTGGAAAGAAGGAACACTCGAGAAGTGACAAGATGAGGTTACAACTTTGGGGGTAAGAAGATATGCATGCACACACAAAATGCTCCTACAAATTTCTTCCAAAGGTCCTCTGGAGTTCTTAATGATACATACTTTATAATACAATTTAATAATTCCTCTAGTGCCCAGAACAGAAAATAGCCTGCCCTTGTGGCTTCTGTAACAACTGCAGAGCTTCTGAGAGCAAGAAAATGCTCTGCCTGCTACTGTACAGCATCACCTCACCTAATTATTCTTTACCCCAGCCCCCTGCATGCCCAGACAGAACCATCACCTATTCACAGGTAGCTAACGTGGTCTCAAGAGCAAGCTGTGACAAAGCTGCAAAGGTAACACGGATCTGCAAAGTCCATTGTCCTCTGTCAACTTTCAACCACAAATCTCCCTCCTGCCCACGATATCCATGTTATGCACTATCGATCATGGTTTTACCCTAGTAGGCAGCTAAACACCACACAGCCACTCGCTCACTCCCCCTTGGTGGGATGGGGGGGAGCATTGAAAGTTGCAAAGGTAAAGCTGAAGTTGTGTGTGTGAGCAAAGCAAAATACAGAGTTGATTCACTATTGCCCATTAGCAGGCAGTTTTTCAGCCGTTTCTAGGAACTCAGGGATTCATCACGCATAATGCTTACTTGGAAAGACAAGTGCCGTATCTCCAAACATCCCTCCCTCTTGCTTCTTCACAGCTTTTATTGTTGAGCATGATGTCATATGGGATCATCATTTGAAGTCAGATATTCTAGCTTTGCCCCCCTGCCCCAGCTCCCTTTGCACCCCAACCCACTTGCTAGTGGGGCAGTATGAGAAAGAGAAAAGGCCTTGGCAGTGTGCAAGCGCTGCTCAGCAATAAGTAAATCATCCCTGTGTTGTTAACGCTTTTCATCACAAATTCAAAACCTAGCACCAGACAAGCTACTATGAAGAAAATGAGCTAGTGTCAAATCCTTACCATTCCGAACATGAAGTAGGACTTGCTACAGTAGCATGGGAAAACTCTCAAAGCCAGAAAGCTGGGCAATGGACCAGGCTGCTTTCCAAGCAGCCTGTGTTCAGGAGAACACAGGAACTGAACTCCCCTAGGCTCTCCAGGAAAACCTCATCTTAAAAGTTCCCCACAGAAATAGCTAACTAGTCTCGGCAGCTCACAAAAAGGGAAGTTTGTGACCAGCTTACTGAGGCAGAGGCTTGCAGGTCTCTCTGAAGGGCTTCAATTCTATCGCTTTGTTGCTGGACTGTGGCTTCCAATATGGCATTTTCAATTTCAAGGCTTAAAAAGAAATACAGGTCTTGTTATGGAAATCCACCAGAGCTCCACTTGTGAAAGAACAGCGTGAAATAACATGGTTGAAACCAAAAGCATCCTTGAAAATTGTGTATGAACTTGCTGTGATGCAACAAGCCTCTCCTGTTGTTTTCACACAATCCCCGAAAGCGACAGACACCTGGCTTCACAGGGTTATTCTCCTACCGTTGCACGTTTTCTTCCCATTGTTTTATAGTAGAAGATTCCAAGAGAAGGTCCTGCATTTTCTGGGAAGAAGCCAGGACTTCTCTTTCCTTATTATCCAAGGCAGTCTTCAAGTCCTGAACACAATGCTCAGACTGAAGATGCTCTTCTTCCAGCTCCAGCAACTGTAAAATCACAGCAAGAATCCACAGTAGTCAGATGAGCTTGTATAGAGAGGAGTCAACTACTGCTGAAGAATTCAAGTACTGCATGCGTGTGTGCATACCCTCTCCTCCAAGAAATGTCATCATTTCAAGTACATTCAAACCTTGGCCTCTACTGGCAAATGAACACAAACTGCGTTACTGCAGCATCTTCAAACTGGCCTCTCCCATCTCTGCACTGATTTCCTACAGCACGTTTCTAAGCACTGACACTGCCCCTCTGAGCCTTTCAGTGACTCGTGACACTCTTTGTGTGACAGGCTTTCCATACCTCAGCTTCAACCCCGTCCGATTCCTTTTGCAAGTGCAGAGTGTCTTCCTCCAGTTCACTGTGGTAGCCCACAGTAGCTTCCAGTGAGGCTTCTGACATAATTTGCTTTTTGAGAGCATCGGCAAGCTCCTGCTGCAGCTGTGTGGTTAAATCCTAAAGGAATGTTGTTACATGAGCATGAAGAACTTGATAAGAACATGAAACTAGGAGGTGTGCATTTACATCTTAGGTTACATAATTAGGTCAGTCTTCAGAGTGAATTCAAAGGTAGGAAATGATGCCCACCACCAGCAGGCACCTGCAAAACTGATGACCTGTCCATCTTTCTCAGCTGAGCACCTCCATGCTGCAAGAGGGAAGCAGGCAGGAAACTTGCCTGCTTCTGTGCTATACTAGAAATAAAACTCAAAGGCCAGTTGCTATGAGTCCTTGGTCATTAGCTTGACCTGCCTTTGTCCCAGTCCTAACTGAACAGCTGGTCTAGAGCACAAGTATTTCAAGGGCCTCCAGTTACAAATATGTGGCAGGAGCAGCCAAACAGGTACATAAGCCCAAAAGCAAGCGCACCAAGGGGGACCCCGCTGCGTCCCTCACAGAAAGTACCTCAAAATTCCTGGGAGGTTCAGCATCTTCCTCTTGCTCTCTTCCTCCTGCTAGCAGGGTACCTGAGAAAGCAGGTAAGAAGTGACACACTCTGAGTGTTTATCTCACTCTGCTTTTTCCCATCATCCAAGCCCAGCATCCAAAAGACGAGGAATGTTTCTACTACAGGCCACAGTGATTTTCCTCATGGCTCTTCCACAGTTAAGGATGCTACCTCCTCTGTCCTGAGCAAGTGTTGCTGATATAAAGTTAGCAGTTGTCACAGGGAGGGAGTTGCTGAGAACTGCTGTGTCTTCTGCACCACCTGCAGAAGATTCTTCTGTGTTTTCACCATCCATGTTTTCTGTAAGTAGCTTACTAAGGATACATAGAAAAAGAGAGGAAATAGAGTGGGTAAAAACAAGCACATCTTTGCATACCTGCTTGACTAGAACAGCAACAGCCATTCCTTATCCAGCCTCTCTGTTTTCCTTGCCAAGTGCAAAATGGCAACACTCCCGTAGCCCACCCCTTACTCTTGTACTGCTATTACATGATGAAATATTTGCTGCAGCCATGCTCATTCTCTAGATGCATATTGGTCTCTGTGAAGCACTTTAGCCCTGCTGGCTATAGTCTAAACTGACAAACAACTTCTCCATATGGAGCACTACAAAAATTAACAAGCCCTCTGGCATATTCATATCTAACTGCAAGGGTGCTATATCCGCAGGATGCTCCGTTATACTGCAGCTATTCAAGTCAAGCCAGCCCATGGTCTCCTGAAATTCTGTCCTGACTTGGAAGGACTGCAGGAGTCTTTGACTTGAGAGTTTAGACAGCTGCATGGATACAAGCTCAAAGAATGGGGCAGGGGGAGAAGAAAGGAAATCTGATTTAAGTGACAGTTGGTTTTAGGCAGATGTTTATGGGGAAGACAAGGCGTGCTCCTGGGGGTAATGTAGTGCTTTCAGCTGGCTACCACCGAAAAGCTTCATAAACCAGCGCAGACACTCTGGCAACTCAGCCCCTCTGACAACAACATAAACCGTTTACCCAACATGCCCAGACATGCCAGCACAACCCACAGCCATGAGGCCAGAGTTTTCTTTATATGAATATCAGCACTGGGCCAATGAAGAAGTTGGACTGCATTCATATTCCCGGCAAATGTG
This sequence comes from Caloenas nicobarica, assembly GCF_036013445.1. Classification (NCBI taxonomy): domain Eukaryota; kingdom Metazoa; phylum Chordata; class Aves; order Columbiformes; family Columbidae; genus Caloenas; species Caloenas nicobarica. Next base: position 26,790,746 of record NC_088245.1, on the reverse strand, counting down.
GCAACCGCAAGAGCTCGCCTAAAGCATCCAAAGGGTGAATATGAAATATAGCCACTTTGCAGGCTCCACATTGTCGTCATTTTAATCCCTGCTTGCTCCCAAGACAGTTCTTTCCCCTTTTCCTACAAGCACAGTGAAAGCAAAGGCAAATACATGGAAGTGTTAGGGAATTCAGGTTGGAAGGGACCTCAGGAGGTCTTCAGGTCAACTGACTCCCCAAACGAGACTCAGCCACGAGGTCAGACCACACAGCTCAGGGCTCCTTTCACTATGCTCTTCAAAGACCCAATGGATGTGGGCTGCAGAAGCTCCTGGAGCAAGCTGTTTGACTGCTTGACTGTCCTCATGACGAGAAGTTTTCTCCTGATGTGCGGCTGTAACGTGTTGTGTGTTCCTTTATGCCCCTTGTCCCTCCCGCAACGTTGCCTCTCTTTCTCCCGGTGCTTCCATTGACAACACTTCTGCAACCTCTATGTCTCCACTTAAAAGAGGCTCTCCTGCAGAGCAGTGGTGCTGCTGAGCTGATGACAAAGTTCCTTGCTGGGTCTGGGTCTGTGTGGGGAGGGTGCACCACAGACAGTGCTTTCTTGCAGTCCTCAGTGCAGAAAGAATGAGAGCAGTTGAGATATGAGAGCAGCCAAGTGCAGACCTGCTTTTCCCAGTCATCCAAGGAACTCTTTCCTTGTGGCTCCTTCTTCTTTCTCAAAGTTGATTCCCACACCTCTCGTCAGTCACACTGCAGACGACTAAGGCGACCTACATGCCATTTTGACAAACCCCTCACCTTTCACATGGATCTTCAACATGCCCATCAGCCCCTTTTTTTCGAAGAAGCTCTACCAGCTCCTCATGATGGTTGGAGACAGCAAGATTAAGGGGGGTAAATCCCTCCTGAAAGGATGAATAATCCCAGTTAGAAAAACACAGACAAGTTCAGCGCCTTTTTGAAAGAGCAGCTTTACCCAAATGCCAAGCTTACCTTGTTCTGAGCATCAATATTGGCATTATATTCAAGTAATAGCCATGCTACAGTCATATTAGGAGAGAGGACAGCCAGGTGAAGGGCAGTGTTACCATCGGCGTCTGCCAGATTGGGGTTGGTGCCATGCTCTAGCAGCATAGCCACACAACATTCTCGCTGGTACTGTACTGCCTGGGAACAACACACAAAAAGGAAAAACTTGCAGCTGTTTCCCTCTGTCACAACTAGCCCAGCTTCTGAATGCCAAGAAAGAAGAGCATCTTCAGAGGTTACCTAATATATGCCTATTCCACACCGACTACAACATGCATATTTCTACACAGGTCTGTGTAAAGAATCATACCAGACGCCTCTCATTTAATGCACGGGCCATATGTTCCGCTTAGAAGGGCCTAACCTTCCACATACCTTCATCAGTGGCGATCTGAAATTGTCAGCAAGGTTCAGCTGGCAGTTGGCTTGGACTAGAAATCTAACAACATCCACATGGCCGTTTTCACAAGCAAGATGCAGAGGTGTCCTAAAAAGTAAATTCATGAGCTTAACGTAGACAACAGAAGAAGGAAAGCTGTGTCGTCACCCAGGCCTGGGGACCCTGTCCAGACTCTGCTCCTGCCACTTGCAGCTGATGCAGCCCTGCACTGGTCACCCACAGGGCAGAAGGGAACTGGTGATGCCTGAGCAGCACAAAACAGACTTGCAGGGAGATCATGGGAAAGCGACAGGACGGTGGCACACGCTTCCAACAGCGTTGGAGCCGACCCAGCCAACTACAAGCAATGAAAAGCTCTAGAGTTCAGTCTCCTAGCTGACAGGGCAAATCTCACTTTTCAAACTTTAGCTCGAATGTGATCCCAGACAAAGCTTTTAAGGGCTGATGCTTCTACATGGCACCCAAAAGCTGCCAAGGGGTTGTTTGCGCCATGCTGCTGCCCTCGCTGGAGCAGTCGGCTCTGCATTGTAACACACTCCTCGTGCTGGAGAGAGGGCTGCCGAGGAGGAGTGCGGCTTGGCTCAGAACCTCCCGCCTGCCATCAGCAGCCCACAGCCCCTCACCGCTTCTCATCTCGCCTGTCGATGCCAAACTTCTTCGGCCACCAGGACCACCGCCTCAGGTAGGCCAGGTCGCCGTGGGCAGCTGCGCGGTGCAGCCTGCCCAGGTGGGTGCCGGTGGCGGTGGTGGCAGCGCAGGGCTGCCCAGAATGGCTGCTGGAGGGTGACTGCTGCCACTTCTTGCTGAAGAGCCCCAGGACCCTCTGCATGCCTGTGGTGCAAGCACGGCCTGCTGGGAGCAACTAGCAGGAGGTGGCACTCAGTGGACTCTTCTGGGCTTTGGGCAAGGACTAGGACGAGAACAAGGACAAGGGCTAGGACAAGGATGAGGGCAAGGACAAAGAGAAATTCAAGGACGAGGGTGAGGATGAGGACAAAAATGAGGTGAAGGAGAGGCACAGGGAGACGAGCTTTCCCCAAGCAGTGGCCACGGCCTGGAGCACCGAGCCGGGCCAAGGACACGCCAACGCTCCCAGCGCGGGAAGTGCTGCCACTACCACAGCGGCGGCGACGGCACTGGGCGGCTGCTCTGCGCGCCAGCAGAGGGCGCGCCAGCCCCGTGCCTGCGCAGCAGTGATGGCGCGCGGGGGTGTCACACGCAGAGCCGGGGTGACAGCGCCGGGTGGGGCGGGTGCGGCCGGCAGAGGCCGGGCAGAGGATGGGGCGACCGAGGTGCAGGCCGGCCATGGGCATGGCACAGGCCTTGTGAGGGCTCCCAGGGCCTCTGCCCCCGAGACAGGTGCCCCGGGGCGGGGGCCTGGGCTGTTCCTGCCTGGCCCAAGGCTGCGGCACACCCTGGAGCCGGCTCTTACCTCACCTGCTCCCGGTTTCTCTCTCAGCACATGGCCAGGGAGGCTCAGGACACGCGTCCCTGAGATGAGGCTGGAGCTGTGGTCACAGCCCACCTCGGGCACTCAGGGGCCGTGGGAGCTCTCTGTACATGCCAACTGGTAGCTCCAAGCCGGCTGCTGAGAGTGGGGCTTCTTTAAGCTGCTTTTTCTTGTCATTGTTCTTTGCAAAGTTTTGCAAAAGCTGTTAAACCCAAGAAGTATGAAAAGGGCATTTTGTTGTGGAGAAAGTAAGTGGGTGTAAAAGGACCAATGTGCTCTGTAGCACTGTGCCAGATGAAATGAAGGTTACCAGTAACATGGTCCTTTGTAGCACACCTGCTGGGATGTATAGCACAATTCCTTGCTGCCATGTAACTTGTGCGCCTTGCAGTCGTTCTGCCCCCAAGGACAGCTTGTTTTGTATTCACAGAGATGCAATGGCGGTAGGAATCACTGCCCAGCCTAGTGTTCAAAGGAGATGGTGCTGTATAGACGGGGAAGACAGACTGGGGAATTTGTTCCTCGATATGTTTGAGAAAGAAATCTTATAACACCATCACTGTGGTGGTTAGTGTTTGGTGCTACTGTTTTCCCAGGTGACTCCCACAGTGCAGGCTGTCCCCAGGCCAAGGGTGGGTGAGGTGATTTTGTGTTAGTTAAGCCTCTGTCTACATCATGTGGTGTGTCCCATAATCACTCCACAAGACAACAAGGAGTCTTGTGGAGTAAATCTTTCTGAATAGCGGAGGATTTCTCCCTGCCCCCTTCTTTTGCATCTCCTCAGAGCTTCACAGTTTCTTGCAGCCAGACAAGCTTCCCCATGCCCCCTGTGGGGCTCCAACTACAGCCTTTTTTTTTTTTTGGTAGCTAGCTTTACAACACAACTCAATGCAGAGGGAGGTGGGTAATTAGGCAGCATTGAGACCCAATGCAGCTTTTCCAAAGGCACAGTGTGTGCTTGGACAGGGCTTTTGTGCTGTGTTGTTGCTTTCCTGCATGTGCTGCCCAAGGAAGGAATGAACTCCCCTGAGTGAAGAGACTAGAAGTTGTCCTCTCAGAAATGTGTTGCTGCTTTCCGTGTGCGCTTTTTGCCATCTAGTGGCAGCAACCTATTGGTGTACTGCTTCCCTCTGATAATTGCACTTTCTGGGCATGATACAAAATTGTCTGTGCTGTAGGACTCCTTTGTCAAGCAGCAAGGTGCAACTACCCATCCATGCTACTGACTAGTGCTGTGACAAAGCGCCAGGAAACTAGCTTTTCCTGGAATGGTCAGATCGAAGGAAGTATCCACTGTCAAGTAAAACCACAAGAATGTTCAAAATTGGTGCTTTTCTGAAACTTAACGGAGTTGTGAGTTATTTAGGCAAATACTCATTATGTGACCCTATGAATGCCTTGTTGCTGATTTGGGGATGAATCCTGAAAGGTAACATTGTGGGACCTCTGAAATGAAAAGTCACATTTCCCTGGGAATGTTTGTTCCATCAGCACAATTAGGTATGCTGCACCTCTGAATTGCAGCAGTTGTGTTGGGGATGCAGGTAGTTAAACCAGCTCTGGGACACTGTTGCCGAATTGCTTTATAGGAATTTCCTTCACTGAACTACAGTCCTGCAGATCTGTAGGGACTATTTGTGGCCACCGAGCTTCCATCCACTTTTGAAGCAGGCTATGTCTTGGAAATGAGTTTGTCTTTATTGATGGCTTGTTCCAGCTGCTGATGTGAGGCCATAAGAAGTATCTTTTCACATCCAGGAATTAGAGTCCTGCTGCTGGTCACTCCACATCTGAAGGATCCTGTGATCCCACCAGCTTGCAAGTGTGATAGGAATAATACCCATCCATATTACTGCTGAGGCACTGAGCCCTAAAGCAACCATAGCAAACTTCTGCATGGGTGGTACATGCCAAAAGGCCATAGCAGGTATGACCCAAGTGCTTCGGGGTAGATGTTTCACACAGGAGTAGAAATGACACGAAGTGTGGTTATTTGTGGAGTGTTTCAGCATGTCCTGATGTGTCGAAAAGTGAGCTTGGAGTGGTCCTTTTTCTAAACAGCTTTACTGGGGCAGCCCTCAGGAGCGATCTTGCAGAACAACACTGAAATGGCCTAATACTCTCCAGTAGGTCATAATGTCTGAAGAATACTATGCAATGCATACCTCTGGTAAGCAAGCTTTTTTGGCAATACATTTTTCTTTGCTCCAAGACAGGCATTATTTCTCAAGATATAGAAACACTATGCAGAATACAGTCTGGTCAAATGCAATATTGAAATCACAGCTGAAAGTAGCATTGCACTTGGAGGTGGGGAGCTAAGATGGATCTACACTCCATGTTAGGATGTCTTTCTTAGCATAAACATAGATTATGTTGCCATAGCTATGTTTGCTCTCATAGGGAAGTGAGCTTGTTTAGCAGTATCTTCACCCTGTTCACCAGGACACCATGAGGACAGGCCCTGAATCCCACCTCATTTGATGTGTGTCTATGGAGCTGTTTCCCCTCTGAGCTCTAGTGGTTCACATCTCCCATGTGTGAAACCTGCTAATTTGCTTTTCCCTATGGAAACATCACAGATGGCTACTGCGCAATTACTACAGAGTTTCCAGATGTCTAGTTGATAGATGTTTGTTTAGCAAACATCTGCGGTGATTTAAGGTGGTCTTGCCTCCAGCTGCTTGCTATTGCCTTCCACTCAGAAGCAAAGAGGTTGCCTTTCACCTCTGTGATACAAGTAAGCATTCCCTGATGGGCTTTCCCTTTTAAAGTGATCCACTGGATTCTGCCTGAAGCAGTTGAGGAAGTGCTCAGCAAAACAATCCACAGGCTAGAGGTAATAGCTTTAGATGGGGATATTGGCTGCTGCTTGCAAAATTATTCTCTGCTTACACCGAGCTGTGGGATGGTAATTCTCAGAGAGGGACAGTAACCAACAGCTGTAAATGGAAAAGTCCTTCACCATTTCAGCTGAATCCAGGAGGGGGTGAATTGCCATAGCCCAAAATATGCACAATATAAAAAATTCAGGTCTTTTCCATGCACCTTCTTGGGACAAGTGTTTTATTTCTAAAAATCTCTTTACTTCAAGACAAGAACTTAAGCTGAATTTTACAAAGGCTAGCAAAGAAAGAAAAAGAACACCAATAGCAAAGACATCTTGAATGTGTATTTTATTATTGAAATACCACATTTTTCATAATAAGTCAAAGATTGAATATGCTAATACATTATGAGCCCAAGAAATATAAATGTTGCGTATTTACCCACAGAAATAGTCCCAGTAAGTGAGACAAATTGCCTACATCTGCCCTTTTTTATTTACTGCATGACATGGTTACATATCTTTTCCTTATCTTTAAGTAGTGTGATGCGATGTGATTAAGGAATGATGTTCTTTCATCTCCACCTTATGTTTGGAAGTTTTCCTATCCCACTAAAGCATTATTCTATTTTGTCAAAGCCTCTATGCACATGTTTAGATTCTGGGGGGTTTTTGCAATTGAGCTTCAGTTTCTTCTCCTGTCCAAGGAAATTTGGTTTACTCTTACATAATCTTCCCTTGTAAATAATTTTCAAGCTGCTTGGTTTGCAATTATAAGATCATAGAATGAAAGGGAAAGGCTCATTTAACCACTAAACCTTGTTTTGGTTTAAGCTTCATCCTTCATTCATTGCCATTTACTGTGATAATGGTCCTTTAAGTATCTGAGAGAAACTGAGAAACTGTCAGGTACCTCTAGGAGTGATATAAAGAAGTGGTAAATTCTTCTCTTGAAGTGAGATTTTTTTATAACAAATTAAAATTAGTAGCTAGAAATGGTAAAATAACCCGTGGCTGATGCTCAGCTGACTGTTATTTGATATTCTCAGAACTAGACAATTGCTCTGCTTTATTGGTGTTTGGGTTTCTTTTGGAATTGAATAAGGTCCTAAATATGTTAGCTCTTTGTTACGACCTTTCCTCATCTTTTCAGTCATTACAACCACTTGTTTTTCCTGATTTCATATTTAAATAGCAAACTGGCTTGCTATGTCTGTACAGAGTGTGTTGCAAAAGGCATTGAGTGTTCTACTGCTATTATACAATTATAATATTTAGATTTTTCCCTATACAAGTCTAACTGATAACTAGTGGAAAAATAGACACTTATAATTTTGTTAGCCTACCATTAATTATTGGAAGGACTGTCTTTTCAGTAACTAGAGTATGAGGTAAATAAGCAATGAATACTAAGGTATCTAATAAAAGATAGTGAAACATTTCTCAGATTGGAGGATGGGAATTGACCATTACGTTTTATCAATGTAATTAAATAGCAGATAAGAAAATAATCACCATGCAGTATACACCCTGGAAAGTGTAGGATAAATTTATTTTTCAGCATCAGGTTTTTAAAAACAGTGATTACTGTATTTTCAGATAACTCTAAATAATGTTATGTTGATGAAAGACTGAAAGTACAGGGTATGAATTTTACATGAGCTAATGAAAGGATTACTTTTGGTAATGCAAATATTTATTGTCTAAGAGAAACGTTTTATAAGGATGTGAAAGAACTGGATGCATTTCTTTCTTTCAGCTCTGGGTACCGCTGTTACGCCATATATATACTTTTTTGTCTGGTTGGTTTCTATGAATAAGATTTTTTAGTGAGTAGTGACAAATCAATCATTTACTTTATTTTACAAAAACTGGAGCTTTCCTTGCCTGTTGCTATACATTTCAAATTACAGTGGTCTGTTGTATACACTTTGCACTATGTGTGGCTTTCTTTATATACATGATGCATATGCATATATATAGTTGAGTAAGTATGTATATAAAATACCATTGATAGGCTATTTAAAATGTGTAAGTAGCTTTGGAATATAAACCTTGTTTGTTTCCAGAGGAATTATAGTTGTAGACTGCTTGGGAATAATCTTCTCTCAGAATCACAGAATCACAGAATCACAGAATGTTAGGGATTGGAAGGGACCTCAAAAGATCATCTAGTCCAATCCCCCTGCCAGAGCAGGAACACCTAGGTGAAGTTACACAGGAAGGCGTCCAGGCGGGTTTTGAATGTCTCCAGAGAAGGAGAATCCACAACCCCCCTGGGCAGCCTGTTCCAGTGTTCCGTCACCCTCACTGAGAAGAAGTTTCTTCTCACATTTAAGTGGAACCTCTTGTGTTCCAGCTTGAACCCATTACCCCTTGTCTTACTGTTGGTTGTCACCGAGAAGAGCCTGGCTCCATCCTCGTGACACCCACCCTTTATATATTTATAAACATTGATGAGGTCACCCCTCAGTCTCCTCTTCTCCAAGCTAAAGAGACCCAGCTCCCTCAGCCTTTCCTCATAAGGGAGATGCTCCACTCCCTTCATCATCTTTGTGGCCCTGCGCTGGACTCTCTCCAGCAGTTCCCTGTCCTTCTTGAACTGAGGGGCCCAGAACTGGACACTCTCCATTTTTGTTTATACAGAAAACAAATTAAAAACAAACAAACAAACCCCCCAAATTCAGTATTGTGATAATTAATTATAATTCAGCAAGGATCAAATCTGGAAAAGAGTAATTTTTCTCCTTGTTCTAAGTAGGGGGAAAGGGGAAAAGAGGTAATTTTTCTTATATAAAAGGCAGAGTGGGATAGTTGAAGTGCCTTGTTCATCACAGATAACAAAACCATCTTAGAGTAACATCACATATCGGGAGGCTTTCCTCTGCACCCAGCAGCTCTGTGAGACAGAGAGTGGGTCGGTGATGAATCTTGGTGCTGCTCCCGGGGATCTGATGGCTGTTGTCAGCCTCTTCACCAGTCTGCTTGTGTTTGGTCCCGAGGAAAGATGTTATGGATAATCCTTTCAGAAGAGTGTGACACATTTTACTTTCCTACCCTCAGGCTTGATCCTACTTGATCTCAGTAATATGTCTCTAGGCTTGACCACAGTAAAACGAAAAGTTACCCTTATTGTCAGTCTCCTCTAGGGAGAGTTTCTCTGCCTGGTTCAGCTCTTTGCCTTAGTCGCGTTCCACCCTAGCAATAGGAATGCTAGCCAGGTGGCTGAATGTCTCCAGTTCCCACTGGAGAGTTTTGTTTGTATATTGTACTTCTTTTTGTTTTCTGAGTTCTGGTGAGCTCCAGCTGGGGGTGAACCTGTGTGTCTACTGAAGAACCACTAGATTTCTGTATTATTTAGCATCACGTTGATGCATCTTAGTACTTCCTGGGTTTTTACTTGGTTGACCACTTCTCCTGTCTCACAGAAGCACAATATGTAGACCTCAGTAGGGTATATAAGTTTAATGATTTCTTCCTGATGCATTTTTTTGCACAGGTCCCCAGTGATTATGATCTGCCACTGAACTACTAGTTGTGCTACATCTGTCACACAGTTCTGGAATAATTGTTTATGGCTAAATAACTAGCTATACAGCAGATTATTCAAGATTAATAACACTGGAATCTGTCTTATCTTGCACATTGTATGTTCAAGTTCGGCTGGGTGGCAACACAGGTGACTTAACAGGTGCGCTTGTCTAAAGAGACAGACAAAAACAGGTAAGAAGAAAGAGACACTGGAAGAGAAGAAATTAGATTCACGGGTACTCAAGAGAAAAATGTTTAAAAGAAACCAATAAGTGCAGTCTGTAAAACGTTAGTCATTTGGATCAGTCTTAATTGTTAAGATGAGGACCAGTGTGTTTGTGTTTTCACCTAGGGCAGAACTGTTCTGAATTTTAAGGGAACAGCCTATCTTCTTCAAGTTTGGGCACTTTTGAAGTAAAATGCCAGGCACCTCAGACACAGAGCAATTGAGTGCAGTCTGAACGTAGGCTTTGGAACTCAGTGGGTCAGAGACAAATGGGAATTAAAATGTCCAGGGCAGTCAACAGCAGAGTAAAATCAGTTGTTGTCCACGGAGGCAGCAGGAGTAACCAGTGGGGTTACTCTGGCCCCCACAGTTTCTGGGATCTTGTAGGCAGGCTGCCCATCCTGTTTTCATTGGAATGGTTTGGGAAATGGGTCCCTTTGTCCCTGCCTTGGTTGACATGCAACCACACAACCTAGATACCAAATCCTCCAAATCAGTATTCCCCTTGTCTCTGTCTCCAAGACCCCTTCCCTCAGATCTGCAGATGGTACCACTGGAACAGCCACAGGAAAACAATCTCCTTTGTCACCTGGTGATGGCTAAACCTGTCACTTGTTGTGGTCACCCCTTCTGCTTCCAGGAGGTCTTGTCACCCATGAACCCCAGTGAGGATCCACTTCCCCCTTCCCTTCAGCAGCTCCCCCTCACTCCCCTACAAAAAACCCTCAGTGCCGTCACTGCCTGTAACATCTGTGACATCACTGAGAAAAACTCCACTGGCATCACAGCATCTGTATGACCTCTGATCTCTTCTGCCTTTTCTCTGGCTAAAAACTGGGGATGAAAGATTTGCAGCAACTCCTACATCAGAGTTGGAAGAATGGAGCTATTGTTCTTGTTGGTTTTATCATTATGAGGAAATATAGAGATACAGCAGATCAGCTTAGAGCGTAGCACAGAACCGTCAGTGAAAGAGCATTGACTTTCATATGAAAGAGTTACTGTAAAACACTTCCTGATCATTTCCACAATCTACGGAAGGTTTGGAACAAAGATACCCATGTATTTTTTCACATACAGAGAGAATTGTGTTATCTTGAGAGAATGATTTGTAATACAAATTTGGAACGAGTTCCACACCTGGTTTAATAAATAGTGTTAAAAGGTGCTTAGAGGCAGACGGCTGTTCTGGGAGCTGCATCACACGTCACCTGTGAATATCTATACAGCTTTGCGGCTGGGTGATGAGAAGGAAGAACCTGCATTTGTTCAAACTATTTCACTGGAGCATTACAACAGAATTTCCACGTACAAAATACTTTAGTGGCTAAGGGTTAAATGCTTCTAGAGTAGACTGTTGCCAGCAGGATGCTGGGCTCTGTCACTGAGCTGGCCATTTTCCCTGGACATGTGATAAGGGCTGAGCTCTCATCTCTGACCCTTTAGCTCAGCTTTTTGAACATCTCAGATAGTTAATTATAAGCTCTTTCTGCATCAGTAGATCTTATAATTTCCCATGCAATGACCAGTGGTAAACTATAGAAAAGCCATTTCACAAACCTATTCCTCTTAGCCAGAAAAAAAGGAGGATGGTCACAGCTGATCAATTGGAAGGGCAGAAAGGTTAATTATTTTTGCCTGTTTGCTCAGTACCAGTCTTCTCAGGCCTCTGGAAGGAGAGGCTGTAAAAAAATTGGTGACACAGAAAGTAATTTCCCTGGCAAATTCATTTGTTTACAGTCCGTACATATGCCCTGTTTAATGAAGAAGAGAGGGGGTTGAGGCTCAGGTGCGCCAATTCATCTCTCCTGGAGTGCTGTGAAGGCCAGCCCTGCATAGGAGCTGTTTCCTGGGCTGGGAGGCAACACCAGGTGAGCTGGGAGCCTGGGCAAGGCACCGCAGCTTCTGCTGACATGGTGCTGTCACCCAGCAGAGAAGTCGCTGGTGGAAGGTGCAAGGCAAGCCGGGCCAGCACCCATTTCTGTCTAGAGGGCACAGCCATGTCCACTCCTGTGGCCCACACCTCTGCGTTTTACAGATACGGCAATCAAAACCATATAATCACTTGCTCACTCCCCCCACTCCAAGTAGGGGAGAGACTCTAAGGGAAGGGAGAAACTCACAAATTGAGATAAAACCAGTTTAATAAAATAACAAAATAATGCTAATATACTGCTACCACTGCTACTACTACTACTATTATATATAATATACTACTACTACTAAAATGTATATATAAAGTAAAAATAAAATATAAAATAAGTGATACTCAATGCAACTCCTCATGAACTTCTGCGCTGAACAGCTGATCCCAGGGACAGAGAGCAAAATGCTGTCCTGGAGATGGCTGAACACCTCCCTGCCCATGGGAAACAGTGAAGGAATCCTTTGTTTTACTTTACTTGTGTGTGTGGCTTTTGCTTCACCTAATAAACTGCCTTTATCTCAACCCATGAGTTTTCTTACTCTTCCTATTCTCTCCCCCATCCCACAGGAGAGGAGTAAGCAAGCAGCTGGGTGGTGCTTAGTTGTTGTCTGGGGTTAAACCATGACCCTGGATAACACTGAATTCTGCTATATGGGAATGCCAGCTTATCTGGAGATAGACCCAGTGTTTCTGCCTGACACTAGTTCAGACAGGGCAGTGTAACCTTTGGTAGGATGCCAAAGAACTAGGACAGTGTACATTTTTTCTCCAAAAATATTTTTATTGCATTCAGATGTTACTAGAGGATGTTTCAGTTTTAACAGACTGACATTTGCCACTGTGAAAGTATTTTGCCAAAGTAATAAAAAAGAATCCTATTTGACTCTAATAATAAATCATCGCACAAGAAATGAAACAGTTCTCAACAAGTAAATTAATGAACAACTTTTGTTGATACATTACCTTGCTTTGTTCATATATTTGTTCCATTGTTCACTAATTTGATCCCTCTGATCATTGGTGTTAATTAGTGAGGTTTTGCTATTCCAGGATGTCAGTGAGAGATTTTGAATATTTATAATTGGTTAACTGCTACAGGATATTTTCAGCAATACTGAAAATCTACTTTTATAGGGTAATATCAGCAGAATATCACAGAATCCTGCGTTCATAATAAAGATAGGATATAATTTCTTCTTTATATGCCAAAACACAATGACACAAGTTATGCAGGCTTTTTACCACAGATGATGTGTGTGGGAGAGGAATTTTTTTCTGGCTGTTAAGTTATTAAGAAGAGCAGGCTTATAACTTGATTGTAGGTGATAGATGGGTTTTGAGACACAGAAGGAAAACAGAAGATAAGCATGACATCTTTCTCCATCTCTCTCTTGGGCTGCTTGGATATTAGCTACTAATCTATAATAAGAAAAAATTTTATGCTTCTTTTCCCACCTTCCTGGTACGCTCTATTATAGTTTTCAATTGGGTTTTCATCACCCCAGGTAATAAAAAACAGCTAAGATGAAAGTGAAGACTCTTGTGGTACTATTTCTGATGCTGTAAGCAATTTCGGTGCACAAGGAAGACCATACCAAATTCTGTGCTAATGTAGGAGCAACTTAATCAGAATTAAGTTCTTCAGATTTTCAGTCCCTTTTCCAGCAGATATGTGAGTGGAAGTTTTCAGATTACCTGCTCAACTTCACTAACATTGCGGGTTTTAGTATTAGGGTATTGTAATGTCTTACACAAATATTTCAGCAACCTTTGAAAGATATGAGGGCACTGTAAAAGTGTATGAGTGTTGCAGTACTCCCCAGACTTCCATCCTGCGACAACCTCATTCCAGAAGAGGAGCCAGTGTGGTACCAGGCTGGAGATACAGGAGTTACATGCCTCTTTCAAGGAAAAGAGTGTCATCACACCGCCAAAATACATGTTGTAGTTTTCAATTATGGAACGTTTTTCAGAATGTATTTTCTTTTACTGCTAGGAAACAAGAAACATACATTAGTAACACTTCGTTGGCTACACAGAGATAAGTATCAGAGCACCTGCAGGTCAAAGTCTTCCTCCCCTTATGCGGTGTCATCTCTCTGGAGTGCCAAATGCAACAATCCTGAGGTTATTTTACAAATGCAAAACTTTGTGTTCAACTACAGGGTACACTGACTTAGTGGCTCCATGGAAGGCACAATTTAGTGCAAAGGGACAGGTGAAATGCTGAAGAAATAGTGCAGCAAAGATGCCAAGTTAAATAAGGAGGTAAGTGTATAGATGTCAAGACATGATTTTGAAAAACAAAAGCTGCCAAGGTATTGTACATCAAAAATCCCTTCACTGCAGATGCTGAGACCTCGAGGGGCACAGACACTGAGCTCATGGTGGCGTTAGTCACTCCAGAACAGGATTCACTCTGTTTGCCAGATATAGTATAAAATGGGGACAGCTATCAGTATAATTGATGGATATCAGACACAAAGCAGGCTTTAGCAGAGGTCAGGAAAGCGCACATAAGACAGTAGGGGCCAGGAGATACTGGCATCTGAGATATCAGAAACTTCCCTTCAGAGTGTGATTTCTTTAAGGTGACAGAGTAATTTAATCAAGAACAGAGACACTTTAAGACTTGCTGATATGGGCAATGATTCATCTTATTCACAATAAATTCTTCTATTGAAATTTCTTCTTACATAGATGCAGTTAAATGTTTTGAATCTTGTTAAATACCTCTATGCAGTATTAGCTGCCTGTTTTATTTGAAGCTATGGAAGCATAACATGGAACATCTACCCACTAGTGACAATGAGTAAAACAACACAATTCCCTAAAACAGAAAACAAGACTATATTATGTACCTTTTGAAAATACTGTAATTACGGTGACATGACCTATGATACAAATTAGCTTATTTCTAGTATTCTAATGATGTGAATCCTATTTTTACCCTCTAGTGAGTAATGTGTTTCTTTCTTTACATATAAAATATTCTGTGTAGATCAATTTTGTCTGACTTGGCAGACAAATAGTATCATTCTGTTCCCTCTTCACTCCTACTGTGCATAAAATATTAACCCTAGCATTACACAAAGGCAGATTTCTTGCATTTAATTATTACTCAGTTGCAGCTTGGAGACAGTATTAATTAAGACAAAGTGTGATACTACTCCTTCCCAGTGTATGCATTTTGTCTACTAAATTACTGAGATTAGGATCATACTGGGATAGTGCTTCTCTATTAAATTCTTCTGTATTTCGTGGGATTGTGAAGGAATTCACTGAGGCCAGGGAATCTTAAGAGAACACGGTCCAGACATTTGCTGTGGGGCAGGAAGAATTTTCGCTCCCTTATTAGTCTTCATTTATTGGTTTTCCTTTGCAGTGCTGACATCTGACCCAACTCACCTTCTCTCTAGCTCCTCTGATGTGAAGGTGTGTAGGCGGAGGACATGGCCCTCTTGTACTGAGGCTGCCTCTGTCCCTGCATCCCTGTGAAAATGACAGCTGGGAAGGGACCATGTACAGTGAAAGACAGGGTTACTTGGAGCAGGTTGCAGGATTGATGCACTTCTGTATGAAACAAGGATGGAAAGGACATTCTTCGTCACTGGGCCTCAGGCTCATCACTGACCTCCACGGAGGGTTTTTTGGAGTTGGCTCAGTGCTGGTGCTGATGTGGTGCAGCCATGCAGCCTTGGAGCACTCTTAGTTGACCCTGCTTGCTGTCACCGGACCTGCTCTGCTTCTCTTGCTGAGGGCATGTGGGACTGCTCCCTGGCCCCTGAGGCCACTGACCCCACTAGCCTTGCTGCAAGTCATGACTCCTGTCCCACCAGCCTTGAGGCTCCTGGCACTTACTACGTTAGTTTCAGCAGGGGGAAGGTGAGTATCTCCAGCCAGGTTGTCCTATAGCCAGAGGGCTGCTACTTCAGAGTGAGAGATTGTGGTTTGGGTCCATGGAGGCTGCCAGAGGAGCTGACCCCAGGGCCCTGAGGCACAGAGGCTGAAGCCAAGCACTGCCTTGTGGATCCTGAGCAGATGCAGCTCCTTCTTCACAAAGAGGCCTGAGGAGGTGCATGTTTTCAAATGCTGTCTGGTAGCCACCATTTCTTGCTCCTGGCTCTAAGTGATATGCTGCCTGGTTTGGGTCCTTCTTTGAAGGTATCTGAACTGTCATGACTCCCATGGTATTCTCTCAGGTTCCTCCTGCAGTGGGCAGTTATGTTGGTTTTGCCAAGGCCAACAAATGAACACACATGTTTCAGGATGCCACAGGAGAAACACACACAGAAGATGCTCTACAGCCATGTAGATGTCAAGACAATGACACACCAACGTGGTGGGAAGCTCTGAACAACTTTCCAGGGTTAGGTGCATGTGGTAATTGTAGTGGAGGAAGCTTGGAAGCAAGTAGAGTAGAGTAGAGATTTTGGCAAGACCACAAAACCCAGTGGTCCGTTTAACAAATCATAGGTGTACACTGGAGCAGGAACAAGATTATTGTGTATTTATTTCAAAGTTGTAAAATTGCTTATGTCTCTGACATAGGCCTGTATAGAAAACTACTTCCTTGAGAAGAACTACTTCCTCTGCTTCAAGTGATGCTCCTTCTAAGCACTCCGAATCCTAAATTTATATAAATCCAAAGCAAAGGATTTCCATCACAGTGTTTGTGTATAAGCTCCAATTTACGTATAAGGTTTGCCTTGCCTTCTCCAAAACCAATAGTGTGCTAAGGCTTAATTCCAACTAGGATTTCTACCTTGAGAAGAAATGCAGAATAAAAATGGAAAGGCGTATTTTTCCCTCTTTTGCCTTCAGCATTTTCTCTTCAGTTTGATAAAACTCCCAGCAATTCTCGCTGAAACTAGGTTTTTCATAGGCTAAGCTTAGTAAAGGAACAAGAGGTTAAATTTGGCTCCTAGATTTCCTTGTGTGCAGGTAAAATTTCCCTCTTCTTTTCTGGAATGAGTTCAGGTGACAGTAACACCCTGTGGTAGGAGCCATCTCACCTGACTTTATATATAGCTTCATTTCACCTATACCTTTCAGCTAGCCCTTTCTAGTCAAGAAGAAACATAGGCATTTCTAGAGCATGAATCATCAGACCTGTTTTAAATACCTGGTTTAGGGAGCAATGAATCTCCACTGACTATCAGAGAAATCTTGAGTGACTTACTCAGATGTAGCATAAGATGATTTCCATCCATTGCCCCTTCTCTGGCAGACAGAAATATCAATGCAGACATTTCTTGAAGCCTATTACAATAGTTATGGTTTAAAATGCAGTTAAGAAAAAAATGGGTGAGTGCCTAGATTTTTTGTATTTTTACAAAGTAAGAGGCTGAATTTATTGCCGGTTTTCTCAAATCTGCTTTTCAATGAGTGCATGTTTTATATTCTCCTTTAATAAAACTTTCAGTTAAGTTCCTGAACGAGGGAAAAATAAAGGAA
The DNA here is from genome assembly GCF_036013445.1 of Caloenas nicobarica. Classification (NCBI taxonomy): domain Eukaryota; kingdom Metazoa; phylum Chordata; class Aves; order Columbiformes; family Columbidae; genus Caloenas; species Caloenas nicobarica. Next base: position 26,773,913 of record NC_088245.1, on the reverse strand, counting down.
AAAAAAAAAAAAAAGATGATTGTTTTATTTATTTCCTCAGTCCAAAAGGAATCTTTTGGACAAACAGAATTGCAGAACCTACTAGTGCACCTTGGTGTTTTAATTGTTTTTATATTAGGCTCTTGTTACTTTCTAGGGAACACAGACTTCAGATCTAAGGGACAGGAAAAGCTTCGCTCAAGTGCACCCAGAGGAAGTGTTTCTTTCCCCAAGTTTCCTGTATGACATGCTACCACCAGTTGCTCAATCATGTCATGTATCATCATGTGGAGTAATAGACGTTGAGTGTGACAGCCAGATGTGACATGTCCCTCAAGGAGACATTGCTTGGGGGAAAATGCTCATTATTTTGAAACCCATGACATTCTTCAGAAATTAAATAATAAAGAACCAACCATAATACCCAGCGACAGCTTAGCCCTTCTCGTTCAGAGAGATGTTGGCTGATTATTCCTGCAAACATCGTAAGAGACCAGACACTGGCATACAGTTAATCCATTCATCTAATCAATTTTAATGAGAACAAAAAGGGCTCAGAATTCCATCTGCCTAATCAAAAATGTAATGAGAATAAAACCCAGCATTAAGATTACTGTATAAACAGAAGTTGTACAAACTATTTCCATTTGACTAAAGTTAGAATGAGAGTACCAGGACAAGTGCAAATTTAATCAGTTCAGTTGACAACGTCAACGTGGCAATTTAATTATTCTCTACAGATGCTGTGCCAGCTCTTGACAGGCATGGTATACTATAGGCTGGGCTAAGTAAGGAAGACACAGACAAAGAAGACTAAGAACAACATGTATAGCAGCTTATGTAAGGAAAAGCAGAGCACACAAAGATACTTAGGAAAGAAGAAAAGTAGTCAGTGAGATGAGGTGTGTGATAAAAATACATATTTCCTTCAGTGCCAAAAAGAGTTATGAGATGCATTCAGATGAGTTACTGATGAGAAAAGTTATTTTGTACCTAGTGAGCAAACAAGTAGCTAATGGGGGTGAGCACCTCATGTCAACTGCTGTTCCTAGATATGATAAAGTATAGCTGAGTCTTTCTACTTAGTAGGAGAAACATAAACTGACATCACTTGCAAGTAAAATTGTAACACAGCTAACAAAAAATTAAACTACCAAATAACATTACAAAATGTAGTTGCAGTGAGTCAAAAGGGAGATTTAAAGAAAATAGGTCTTGTCACATAAAAGTGTTTCTTTGAGAAAATTACATGGCTAAATGATAAAGACTACTATGATGATTACATTTTTCCACTTATTACAACATGATTTTTCAAATAAAAAGCCCTCACTGCATTAGGCAGGAACACATTTGCATCAAAAACTGGATCATTAACAGATCTTTAACAGTAGTTGTTAATGGACAGGTACAAACATTTTACTGGTAGTGTCCCCACAGGAATGAACTCTTGGTCCAAATCTAGTGTATTCAGAAGAGAATTCGATGATATCAAGCATGAGATTCTCTCCTCTAATTGGGTCCTACATTCACAAGGACTTCAGGTTTTGGTAGGACCCTTTCAAACAGAGAATCAGCATCTGCAGTTCTTCTGTCCTTTCAGTATTTGCCTTTATAAGACCCAAAAGACTACTCTTAACATTAGAGGTTCACCCACTAAGCATCTAACAGGGTGGGTGTCATCTCAACTGACTTTAACAATCCAGAAGTTACTCATTTAGCCTAAACTAAATTAGGTTTGTCTAGCCAATTCTATTGTATAGCCAACAGAAGGAGAAAAGCTCCACCAAAGAATAATTAACGCTTGTTAATTTTGAATATGATCTTTTTTTTAAAGGCTTTCCTCCTCTCGTGAGAGGGAAAAGAGCTTCTATATGACTAACTCAATAACTAAGTTTTAGAGTGCTAAAATTAGGTGAGATGAATCTCATCTAAACTGAGTAAAGGTATCATAATCTTTGCAACAACCAATCCCACTTTCCTGTTCTTTCTTCAAAATTTTTAGTACTTCTGTTCTGACACTTGAGATACATTCTTAGCAATAGGCATCCTTACTCTATCTCACCACTTCATAAGGCATCCTACTGCTGCATAAAAGCACAGTCTTTAAAAATATGGTAGTGGCTCACAGGATTTTGCTAAGAGATTTTGAACAAGTGTATAAACCTTCTAATTGCACTGGTAGTATTTAAATCCTAAGCATAAAACTTAGTTCAAATTCAGTTTTCAAGAGAAATTGTCCATTGACTTAGAATAAATTGATTTTGTTGACAAGGTCTTTTGGGTTTGTTTTTTTTTTTTTTTAAAATCCGCCTGTCTGCTCCTCATTCTCTGTCTCCACAACTGCAAGTAAAATAACTAAATTTATGCAGAAATTAAAATGTACAGACAAGGCCAGCTCTGTACTCATTTATATAGGTGTTTTGTTCTCTCCCTAGTGATTCCTGCTGATTTTTTTTGCCTCTGCTTTCCTAAGATGTGAATGGTATATGAGAGTGTGCTTTAGTTACTCTCATTCTTTAGCACTTAGTTCTCTGGTAGATTCATTTATTTTGATTAAACCACTAAGAAAACAGCGTCCCACTCAGACTTATTAGGCAGCCAGAATCCTGCATTATCCAAGTACGAATAGGCAGGAAAGACAAACAGGAGATGATCTAGATATATGGAGGAGTAAGATTTATGGTTAAATAATATGCCTGTTTTCCTCATTCTGTGTAGGAAGAATAAGAATATTGTCTTCCTAGAGCTATGGCAAATCCCAAAGCCTTAAACAGACAACTTCCTATGCTATCAAAGGCATCAGTACATCAGCTGTACACTGACTTCAGAATATGTCCCCTAACCTTAAGGGAAAAAGACCTACCTATTACCGCATGTAAAAAATAAGGGAAGGTTTTTGATGATAGTAATGGTTTTGATGTAATTTTCAGTGGCATTGCAATCAATTCCCTTTCTGACTCCATGGAACAAACTTTCAGCACATTTGGAAGAGCCAGGCTTGTGTTTCCTGCTCATGCATTTGGAACCACTGAAGCTCAGGGTTTACTCGTCAGAGGAGTGGCTCAATGCTTAAGCCCAGTATACAGATATATTGCCTGTATACAGAAATACTGTTATATATACACAAGCAAATGCTCTGTGTAGATCACATTAAAACAAAACTAGCTTGGAGGTTAAGAAAGGGCAAATAACCGTTGTGGAGAAGTCTGTATGTTTTAGAAATACATTTGAGTAATAGCAATTGTCCCATTTAATGACTTCAAATATCATCATATTGTAGCAACCTTTGGAAGATGAGTAAATGTCGCAAAAGTACATACCTCTTAGCCATGACATGTTAAATGCATAGAACATATATGAACTACAGGGCAGATGAATTATCTATGTTGATTCTTTTGGGGAAATCCAAGTGATAACCAGACACGGATTTACCAGCAGGGATAAGAAGTGTTTATTCTTTCCATTAGCATCAGCCGACACAAATCATATTTCTGCATTGATGTCTGCTGTACAGATGAACAGCTGTACAGCTCTTCTTCCTCCTTCCCCTCCTCTCCTGTGGTTTGGAGCAGGGGTCTCTCCATCCCCCTTATTAAGCTGCAGGCTGTTGTGGCTTGTGCTGAAGGTACATACAGCCCAGCGTCAAGTGTCAGAAACAGCTGAGGATAATGTCAGATGTATTTAATGTAAGACACTAATATTCTTCATTGCTGTAATCATTCTGGTGGGTTGTTGTTATGCTGCAGGGTTTTTTGCTGTTTCTATTGACTGGCACAGCACTGTAGTGGATTCAGTGCAGTTCTCCCCCGCTGCATCTCCCTCACTACGACACTCTGACCTACAATGATGGATGGCTTGGAGGACATTTTAAACAGCAGTGAAAAGGGAAGAGCTATTGCAGTTTAGAAGATGTAAATGGGAGACATGGGTCAAAATATGATATTCTTCTGTGAGAATCAAAAATGATAGAAATGGAGGAAAACAAATACCTAAATATGGTATCAGACATCAGTGACAATTGCTAGGTTCAGCAAAACTCTTGCTGATTAACAAATTGGGCCACTAAGAAATTTGACATAATTGATTTGTGTGAAGTGGAAATAGATCAATGGTAAATTCACTGAAGTGATTTTTTCATTGTGCTGCCTCTTACAGTTTAATCAGACAGAGAAATGCACTGAAACAGGCAACTGAAACAAATTAGATTACCGAGCTATGTATGAATAGGGCTGTTTGGAGCTACCAGATTTAGAGTAAAATAGTTTTAATATTAAACACTGTCTTCCAGTAACAAAAGAAGCAATTCTGACCTCTTGTAGCAGGCTCTGGGGCTAGAAGGTGAGCACATTATAATTCCACAGATTTTTATCTTATACTTACATGTTGTCTGTACAGCTCAAACATCACAGACATGCATGGCAAAGCTACTGGCCAGATTTACTTCATGAAGCTTAAACGAGAGAAAAGGAAAAAAAATCCCAGCACAACCTAACCACAGAAAACAATCAACACAGGTCATCTTGATACAGGGAATTAACTAATTAACACTTGACTAATCAATACTTAAAGAACTAACACTTAAGGAGCCAACGCTTAGAGAGCAAACCCTTAACCCACAACACTTAGAACCCTTAGCCCACATTACAATTGCCTAGTTTTGCTTAGCCTTGTGTAAGAGAAACGGAAGTTTATTGATGACTTTACAGGCCTTGCAGGGAGACAAAATCTTGGGTTCATCCTTGGTGCATCCTTGGGTGAATTAGATAACCGAAACTTGGGCACAGGACAGAAGATCCGCCAGTTCTAACCAACTCAGCAGTCTGAGTCCCAGCCAACTCATCACACCAGGCCAGAGGTGAACGTGTACAGAGAAGACGACCCCGGTTCATGGTCACTGTGCAGGCACAACCAGGAGGGGCCAAAGGTGGAGACTATGGAAATGATTTCCCGGAACTCATTGTGATAAGAACCACCTTCTCGGGGACAGGTTATGAATATGTATAGGCGTTCCTAGAACTTTCATGAATATGTAACACTTTACAGTATTTAACTAAGCTCACAGCTACTGGAAATTTGCACACGTCTTTGGTGAAAATTATTTCCCTGTGTGTCCAGCACTGAAATAAACATACCTGCTTTACAGTCTTACAGGTTGTAAGGTCATTCTCCGCGCGTCAATCTTATTTCTAAAATTCCTGCTCCTAAATTGCAGACATCAACCCTGATCCTTCACTTGACACCCCACTCTTTCTGCGAGCCAGGGACTTTAGGAAGGCTCAGCTAAGCCTGATCTCTTCCCACCTGGGAATGGCTCCCTGAGCTACTTCTGAAAACCTGGGCTGGGATTTAGCACAAATCCTCTATCTGGCTAAATTTATGCAGTCAATGTTTATATCAGTTTTGGATTTAAGCTGCACTTACGAAGTTTACTTGACACTCTAGGTGACATACGTAATGTTGAGGGCAAGTACTCTCAAGAGTCAAAGGGAAGAACATGAAATTCCTCGGCTTCTTCATTAGAGACTTTCTGGATCTTGAAGGGAGCCACAAAGGATGCATTTGTGATATTAAAAAAGAATGGATTTGTATCCTCAGGGCAAACAGAAGTCTTTTACCCAACACTGAGGGCTCTGATGATCCAAGAACACAGCCCTGTGGCTTCTCTTCTCAGGGCCAATAGCAAATGTGATAACGAGACCTTATGTCACTTTGACTAAACACCTTTTCAATCTTATGTCCTTGTTCGTATCCAATGACTGGTAATGGTCCCTATAAGAAGTCCCAGGGAGGCTTCTTGCGGCACAAGAGGTGTCTTTTCCCAACCAAAGGTGTCAGGCCCAGTACCATGTAGGCAAAGCACAACTGCAGTGCAGCAGCCTCATATTTTATGCTGCAGTTTGTTTTTCTTTTTCTCTTGCCTGTGGTGGCTCTAAGCAGTGTGCTCATCACACCAGCTGCAGCAGGATGAAAGCAATTAAAAGTTTGGGCTGAACCTGCATTTTCCCAGACTTGCTTAGAAAGGCGCCTGTGTAATTCTAGGACACATGCACTTGGCAGGGCGCTTCAGAGTCCTTGTAGTCTTGCCCCATTTTATTGCTGTGCAGCCGCCCTGGTTTCAGTAGTTAAATGGGTTTTATCCTGTCTTAGCCCTAGAATTTCTATTCCCCGGTGAAGCCATGGTGTATATGGTAGGGAGCTGTGCAAGAAGAGAAAAGATGTGGTCAGCATGGCCTGTTGTAACCTCATTGCTGGTTGTATACCCTTTAGTGATACATGTGGCCACAAGTCAGACTGATGCTACCAACACACTGCACTTCTTTGCATCAATGAGTTTGAGAGTTCAGAAGTCATTAAATTGACTAGAGCATTTGCAGCTCAGACTTACACTGTGAAGGAGCAGGAACTCCCTCTGTCATCCTGGGCAAATAATTAAAAAAATCTTTGTGCCTCATTCTACCCACCTGTGAAAATGGGAAAAATACTACTTCTCAGACTCAAAGGGTTTAAGAATAGATGCTGCTTAGATTAGAAACTATATCAGTATGAGTCAATAAGTATGTTAAATAGATACTGAAAAGAGTAGACTACAAAAATGCCAATGGACCCAACACCTATACTGGCAGCTCAGCACTCCTCTGTCATAAATACAATCTTCTTTCCCTGCAGGAGAATCAGTCCCAAGACTTACTTCTTCTCAATGGGTGGCATGAAAAGCAGTTAAGGAATGAACCAAAACTGGAAGCTTAGTTACCGTCAGACACAGAAAGGTGTATTCATCAGGGCATATAATCATCCCATTTTATTTATTTTTTTTACAGATTAGGTCCTTTTTTTTAAACCCAGATGATTTTCATATGTATATACTGATACATACCCCCACCCCCTTACATATAAAACAATCAGAAATATAAAATAAGTAGTGTAGGTAGGAGTAAATGGCCATAGAGCAAGATTAATTTTGCTTCTTGTCTCTGCATGATTAACCCAAACCCCAGAAATGGACACCTGTCAAGAAGAGAGAGCCTAGCACTAAACAAGTATACTTCAGGGATTGTAACACTCTGTTCTTGTACCATATAGAACTGCATGCAGCCTTTTGCTATCCCAGTATCACTTTTTAACAATAAAAGGGGAAACTACCAAGATTGCGGTAGTTTTAGATGCCATACAGGAAGAGCTGCAGTTAAAACCAGAAAAAGTAAATGTATTTTTAATGAACAACATGTTGATGTAGGTGACCTGGGTAAAAACAGGGACAATACAGGTTAGTCACTGAAAGCACTTAGGTGGCTCCATTATAGGTGTTTGCAAGCTCTGCCTCAAGGCAGAGTCAAAGCTCCCAGGGAAGAGCTAAGACAGGGCTCCCCAGGATGATAATGTGCACCCTGAGCAGGCATAAGCTACAGTGGGTGTCATGGCAGTGAACTGATCCTTCGAAGTCCTTCTGCAGAGCAGAGCCAGTGCCTGGAGAGGCAGAAACCAGCCAGACAAAGGAAAGAGCTGAAAATCAGCCTCACTACCCATTGCCCTTTCTCCCTTGGCACCAGGTAGACGGAGGAGTTGAAGAAAATGTGATGAATCTATTGATTTTCTTCAAACTTAGCCTGTAAAGCAGAATGATTGGTAAAAGTTCTTTGAATCAGATGTGGATTCAGAACTTTCCAAGATGGATGAAATGCCAAAAGCCTGTGATACTGGAGAGATGACTTTGTCCTGGCTGTCGAGAAAAGAGAGAGAAAGAGGTTGAATGGGAGAAAGAGGTCTGAGATCATAAGCAGAGGCAAGGAAAAAGGGATGATGGCTGAAAAAAAATTATTCAGTGTTGGAAAAATTGAAGCCCTGAGTGTGAAATATGAAGAAATGAAGTAAATATACAATCAGATCTTAGGGGCATATGGAGTAAATAAAAAAATATTTAAGATTCAAATAACATCAGTTAAAATTATTCTAAAATAATCAACAGGGTATGTTTTATTCTGGTTTTTTTTCCTGCATTTTACTTCTAGCCTGACAAGAACACAATGTAATGGCTGTAGCAGAACACCAGCCTGCACTTCAATGAGCAAATGCTCCTTTTTTGTTAATCGAATTTCTATACCCTTTTTGTTGGCAAAGCATATTAGTGTCATGAGCAGAGGTGCTAGAACTGTTGTCTATTTAGTGATTTTTTTCCATGGTTAGCAAAGCCCAGGGCAAGCACTGGTATCTTTATTGCTATAAAACTGGTTAAGTTCCATTATTTGAGATGAGCTTGTTGGGGAACAAGGAATTTTCATAATTCAATATCTCATGAGCTTTCAGTCCAAAATTGGAGCTTTGCCTTTTTTTTTTTTTTCTATACCTGTGAAACCCATAATAAAAGACAATAATGTAAGCAAAATTTTAATAAGTCAAAATATTAAGACTATTGCAGATTCACTGCTTTATTTGAAGGAGATAGTATGGAAAAATGCATGTCAGTGTTTCGCAGCAGTTTCAGTACTAGACCCACTTAGTTGCATGGCATAGCTCAGGAGCTGATAACTGCTTTCCTTTCTTCTGAACCACAGTGATCTCTGAAAAAGAATGATCTTCAAGATGTTTTCCATCCTCTTCCATTCTTTTTGTTTTCCACAGATTAACATGTGCGGGCACCACTGTGAGAACAGCCCTGCAGTGCTCAGCCCATGGGCTCCACACTGTAGAAATGCTCTAATAGCCCTGCTTCTGTTGCCCCTCCTCTTGCCTTTTGTAACTTGACAAGAATGTGAAAGAAATGTTTATTTTTAAAACATCAAACCCACATTTCAATAGTGAATATCCTAAGCACTTCTTTTTGTCAATTCAAAGCTCTGGCCTGTGTTATTTCTTTAAGAACACTAAGCCCTATCTTTTTGACAGGTTTGTTAGAAGTTTCTCATAGGCTGCCATTGGGAGTGGGAATAGGTAAATGAGCAATAGAAAGTAAAAATATCTAAAAATCGATAACACATAAATTTCAGTTTTCCAAAGCCTGTTTAAATTAGTGCTGCCAGTCTCCTACAAGTAGTTGCATCTTTCTAGCAGGCTTTCTGCTAGGCAGCCAAGAGGAAATCCGGAGTACAGGCAGGGAACTCTGTTTCTAGGAGCGAGAAAAGGAAACTGGGAGTTCAGGTACCTAGGAAAAGATGCCTTTATGCTTAGAATTGTCTTTCCATCTGCATACTAACTTAGCTGGACTGCATGCTGGCTAGATAAGCAGCTGAAAAAGACAGGAGGGACCTTCCTCTGGGTGTTCTGATTCATGGAGACCCCTGCAATCCTGATCCCAATCCCACGTCATATGGGGCTGCAGTCTTTCTGTCAGAACATCTCAGAAAAAATGAGCTTCAAGCCCCCACTGCAACAGATGTAGCTCTTGTGAAATCAAGCTGTCCCCACTCTTCTGCCAGAATCCTCTCTTATCTGTGGAGGCAGAGCATTTTAGCCTGTGGCTATGTGCATGGCAGCATCAGTGCAGCCAACCAGCTCTACCCAATTAACCCTAATTATCCAAAGGTTTCAGTTGTCCCAAGAGACCTTCAGGTAACTGAGATTCTACTGTAATTTGTTTTACAGGAGGGACTTAACAGTTACAAAAATCCTCTCAGATGATTAGCCCTGTTCCTTTTATAGGAGTTTGTATTGGAATTGACTCAGGAAAAAGGCTGATCTACTCAACTTGTCAATGGTTAAGTATTTGGTACTCAGAGACATAAGCAAATAAATAGCCTACTAAGTAGAGCATATACAGGATGAAAATACACAGAATGTTTAACAGTATGTTTAATCCTTGTGTAAAAGTAGCTGAGTAGCTGAAGTGAGTTGCTAAAACTAATTCCAATGCAAATTCTATTGGAATAAAGGAGTAAGAGTGATCAAATGTCTTTTTTCTTTTTCTATCCATCACACAGCCTGAAGATATGTGTCCTGCCTAAAATACTGAAAAGCATGAACTGAAGAGTTCATTAGCTACAATCAAAACACTTATAGCACAAGCCAATATTACAAGTTGTAGACTCATCATAGAAGTGCAAGTTTACATCCAACTGAATGCTTCCTGAATGAGCCATAATTACCAAATCAGCTTTACTGATTTGAGTAATCCTGACTTGGGGGTGTACATTAGTCTTATGCATTTAATCTTGAGTTATCGAACTGTATGTTTGCAGAGTACGGTATAAGTGGATGCTTATATCTTATTTTCGGCAGCTGTGTCATCTGTCTCTGATTTCAGTAGGACTAGTTTTGAAAAAATGGGCTCAGCTGTTGACGAGTACTGTGTGTAGCTCTTGCTGTAAAACAATACTTTGCTACAGAGGACTGTAACATAAGAATGATGCTATGGCATTATGAATACCATAAAAACTGTGATAATTTAACAAAAAAGATGTATAATTAATATAAACATTTTATCATAAGTAAAGTTTCACTGTCATTATGCAGATCATTAGGATTTCCTGAATGACTTTTCAGCATAATAGCTTGCTGCAATTAAAAACTGGAAAGCACTGGAGCTATTTTGTATATAACTTGTCACTACCATGGTATCAATACCAGCTCTGAAGGTCTTCTGGCCTGGCTCCAACAGGTTGCAAGATTAGTTTTGCCAGCTTTTGATCCTAACAGATCAAAGGTCTATAGACACTGAAAAAGTAACTGGGGCTTCAGGTAGCTGTCAGAAGCAAAAACTGCTCAACCACCTTTTAAATGACTTTTTCCTATATCTGGAAAAACAACTCAATTCAGAATTGAGTGAAGAATCTTTCACCAGACCCTACTGTGCTAAGACCGGGGGTTTCTAGGAAGCTGAGAGGCACTGAAGCAACAGGAGAGTTAAACATATCCTGCCAGATAGATGAAGATCTAGTCTACTCTGTCCATTCCTGAGCTTCTCACTACAAGATATGAGTGAGTCCAGCACAGGGCCACAAAGATGATGAAGGGACTGGAACATCTTTCATATGAGGAGAGGCAGACAGAGCTAGGACTGTTAAGCCTGGGGAACTGGAGGTTCAGAGGAATCTTATCCATGTGTATAGGTAAATACCTGGTGGGAGGGAATGATGGTTACGGAGCCAGGCTCTTCTCAGTAGTTCCCATTGACAGGACAAGAGGCAATGGTCACACATTAAATCATATGAAATTCCACCTGAAGACAAGGAAACACTTTAATACTATGAAGCTTGTCAAACACTGGGACAGGTTTCACAGCAAGGTTGTAGAGTTTCCTTGGAGATATTTAAAGCCTAATGGGAGATGGTCCTGGACTACCTGCTCTAGGTGACTTTGCTTGAGCAGGAGTGTTGGACAAGATGACATCCAGAGGTCCCTTCCAACCTAAATGATTCTGTGATTCTATGAACCTAAACTGAAATAATTTGGTTTGGATTTTTAGGTGCTCCCTCCTCCCATTTTGTATGTGCTTTTTTTTTTCTTTAATAATTACATGGATTTTTATCTTAGATCAATTATTAAATGTCTGTAAAATATTTTTGTCACTACACTGAAAATAATTTTCCCACCCATATTCAGAAAACATGTATTTGTCAAAAGTGGTTGGTATATCATGTAAGTAGATTTTTCTTCCTAGAAAAAAAAAAACAAAGCAGACCCTTGATGCGGGAGACTAGACAATGGAGAAGGATATAGAATGGAAAAAATAGTAGATGAAAATAAAAAGAAAAAAAATTCTTCAGAGTGCTAATGCAGAGATGGTAGCAATAAACTGAAGAATGCAGTAGATGAACCTGAATGAGTCATAAAAAACAATCTCAGTGACAGGAATGCAGTAAAAAGCCTTTATAAAAGGAATTAATTACTTGCCCTTTCACAAGAAAAAGAAAAACTGACACATGCATGAAGAGCACTTAGTGTCACACAGCCATGATTCTAAGCGAAAAGAAGAAAAAAGGAATTATTTGTTTTGCTTATTTTTTATCAACCCCCTATACCTTTTTTTTTTTTTTTTTTTCCTGCTGGTACTTGTTTTATAGTTTAGTGAAAACACTGGACAGCTACAGAATTGAAGCAGCATGTTATACCTGAAAAATGCGTGGTAACATGCATTCCTTTGTCCTAATACTTTTTGCCGCAAAGGACTGCAAACGCCTTTTGGTTTCATTACATTTCATAGAGATTAAAAGTTTATCTTGCTGTAACAGCTCACTGGTCTGTTGCAATGAGGGTCAAGAACTCGATGCTTCAAAAAGAATCAAAAAAAGCCATGCAACATGCAGAACGTCTCTCAGCATGGTAGATGCAAAACTGATTTTTTTACGTCAGGTTTTTATTTTTTAATAATTTAGTATTTTATAACATTATTGCATTTATAGTTTTGTTAGCATTTGTAGATTTGGTCAATGGCCTTGATCTGAAAAGTACATGCTTAAATATTCGAATGATCTTGTTGTAGTTATTTGGACTGCTTGTGTGCTTTAGATTAAGAGTAAGAGACACTTGGGATGGTAATAGCCCCTTGTCCCAGCACAGTCATTCCTCTCTGGAGCTCAGCATGGGGAGAATGATTAGGTTAGTGCTTGCAATCTCTTTCCAAAGCACTTAAGCTTAAATACTCTAAAATGTTTCCAGTAATAAAACAAGAGCTACTTGTAGATTAAAACATTAAATGTTCATTGAAAAAGTATACAGAAAAGTTGCTGTTTATGTGTTCTCATGCCGTTTATTTTTTCCTCATGCTTTTTATGGTTCATGACATTTTGAACTTTTAAGTGGAAGGCTGTACAGAGGGCTTTGATTATATTAGATATCCATACACTTAGAGCTATTTTAAGATGTTTTATGAGTTTTATTACTTCTGTTTCTAGCATTTTTACTTTCCTCCTGAGTATCTACTCTCTCATCTCTCCGTGATGCCCGAGTCAGGAGACCTACAACCAACTGTCTACCAGTTGAGGCACCCTAGCAGGAGAGTTGTCAGAAGTTAAATTCATGGCAACTACAGCCTGAAACTTGTCTTGTTGCTGTCATATGGGGAAAGACTAATGCAGACATCTTCACCAGATTTATAGACTTATGTTGATCTATCTCACTAGTGTTTCAAGATTTTTAACAGTATAATACTGCCCTGATAGCCAGAGAGAGGTTACTGCCTGCCACAGTTTGTAGTTAAATATACTCCATTATTGCCTGTCATAGTTTGTACTTCAAATACATTCAGTTTAATACTGCAAACCAGTGAATTATAGCACAGATAGATCCAGAGCTCAACTCTTCAGGTAATGAAATATAGTATCATCTCAGCGGTGTTATGATTAAGGGTGAATGTTTGTTAAAGCTGTGACTTCACCAAAAAAGTGTCTTTTAAATTGTCAGTATATTTTGTAGCCAGCTTGTAGCTCAGCAAGCTTTCATTATGAATGCCTGTGAGTTTGACTGTAGACATGCTCAGTGTAGTGGGATAAATGTTTGCAATTACAAAAATATTTAATCCATTGCAAAATATAATTTATTTAGTGGGGTGGTGTCTTAACTTTCTACTAAAAACATTAATTAACTTTTTTTTTTTTTTTTTCCAATCTGTTATCTTTAAAAGAGATGCTAAGTGTTTGGTGTTTTCCACCATGGAGCTGGCTTTTCTTTCAGCACGTGCATGCTCTACCGCATAATAGGATGAATTAATGTAAGTTTTTCAAAGCACTGTGCAGACAGTGTACTGATGAATGTATTTGGTCCATATATTCTAAAGAATCATTAAGTTTACTCCTATTCTACACTCTGTGTGGTGGTTTTGCTTGAAGAGAAAACTGGCATACATGTTGAAATGCAATGCTGGGTTGGATACATAGTAAAGACTAAACAACAGTTTCCATTATAAAGCTTTACTCTAAAAATTATTTCAATTGAGATGGAAGCTCCAGTGCAATGTCATCTGCCTGAAATTTTTCTGGTCCCTACGCCTATTTGCCCATTTCAAAAACATGAAATGTTCATGACTTAATGTCTGGATTCAGTAGTGCCCAGTTAGTCACTGTTGCAGGAAAGATCATCCATTTGTCACAGAGACAATGTAGAAAGCACATTTCATTCCTTCCAGGCACAAATCTTCTTGGTAAATAGTCCTTTCCATTCAGTTCTCTGCATGTGGGAGGGGGACATGTTGCAAGGAAGATGAAGGGACAGAAATGAAAAAAAGAAAAAAAAGGGATTTATAACATGAAGCAATGTGTCCCCATCACTGTATTGCCTTTGGGACTAACATTACATCTTTTGGAGCACCCGATAACAATATTTTAGATTTCAGTTACAAAATCCATTTGCCTGCCTCAGATTTTGTGGACTTCTGTCATTGCACTAGCAGAGTGCCTCCCAGGGATGTAAAAATAGAAATGGCAAAGATTGACTTTCCCAGGACCGAGGAAAAAAAAGCTGAGCTAACTGATAAGTTTATTGTATTTTAATTACAGTAGTGCTTAAGTAGATGCATCCCATGACAGGAGGCTGATCTAGGGAAAGAGCTTAAGTAGAGTTTTTGCTCCTATGTGAGCATAGTGAGCTGCTGCTGTGCTGCATTATCTATAAGAAATACTCTACTGGTTTGTGATTGCTTGGGACTGTTTAGTTTTTCTGCAGCAGAGCTGGTAACAGATGATTTATTGCCTCATCTATTTCATTACATACACCTGCCCTTTCTATTCTTTTGTGCCTTAAAGCTATTTTGATGACTGTGTTGCTGTTTACAAATAGGAAAACAAAAATAAATTTCTGTAATTATTTTTTTTCCAAAAAATATTTTATGTTGCTTAATTAAGAAAAAAACAAACAAACAAACAGCTACCATTCTCCTCAAAGCCTCTGAACCACATGCATCAGGAGGAGGTGGATCTGGGAGGGCAGGGTGCAGATCTCCTTTCTGCCCCCTCTGCTCTCAGCTTCTAGTGGGAGGAAGAAATGCCTGAACCACCACCACCACCACCACCACCACCGCCTGGAATATGAGGTTCTTGAAATGCTTGGGGGTTTGAATTAACTTGGAAGGAGTGCTCATGTAGAATCATACAATAGTTTGGGTTGGAAGGGGCCTTCGAAGGTCATCTAGTGCAACTGCCCTGCAATGAGCAGGGAAATTTCAACCAGATCACGTTGCTCAGAGCCCCGTCCAGCCTGGCCTTGAATGTTTCCAGGGATGGGGTTTCTACCACCTCTCTGGGCAACCTGGGCCAGTGTTTCACCACCCTCATGGTAAAAAAGGTTTTCCTTACATCCAGTCTGACGTAAGCATGTAGGTGAGCTCAGGAAACTTCAGCTATTTTAGAGCAACATTTTGCACATTTTCATTTCAACATCATTAGATCTATGTTCAAATTTTCTACAGTCTGATTTTAAACTTTATCATTAAGCTTAAACTGGCCTCAAATCCAAATCTGAAAGTTACCACGCTCTCTGACTCTAAAGCATATTTCTGTGTGCCTGTAAGTGGAGGCAGTTTTTCCTCATTTTCTTGCATGAGTCAGTAAACCAAAAGGGAACCATGAGAACATTTGTGAAGTCGACAGGTAGTTCTCTGTATCCATACTGATTGCTTAAATCTCCAGAGCACCTTATGAGCAAGTGTGTACTCCCTTGTGCAGACCTGTGCCATGTGATGTTTAGCACAGCATATTACAGTTATGAATACAGCCTATACGGAAGCAAAAACAGAGACTGAGATAACTATGTGAGGCTAATACCAGGTGTATCTCTGAGGAACTGAATGGATCATAAAAACAATTTTGCAATGAACACCTTTTTATTCTCTAAGATATGCCAGTGCAATATGCATTGAAGCTTGTTCTCCTTTTAATGACACAATGCAATGGTAAAAGCATACATGTCACTGGTCCCTGAAGAAAAGGCTTAAAACTCCATCATGTACTGCAGCACATCAGCAATCTGTGATCTACTGGTGGCAGCCAAGAGGAACCCAGAGGAGATGGCAAGAACTGCTCTTTACAGTACTGCAATGAAGGCTATATTCTTTGTAGGAAGATAAACCTTTTCAATTATTTTGGGAGCTGTAAGAGTCTAACAGGGGCCCTGCTGGTGAGATGGTTGCTCCAGAACATGGTGCAATATAGAAGTTCCTATTTTAAGAAGTGCTGTGCCTTTCTCACACTTCACCTGTACTGAGGGCTTCCCTGCCCAACTCCCCCCCACCCGGTTATTGAAACATGAGCAATTTACATAGCAACAAATGTGGAAAACCCTGATATTTAAATCTTGATTGCTGTTGATTCCAGAACAGGAACATAGAAACATCTCTAAAAGACAATCTCCTTACCTATTTGATTTCCCGTTCAATAATTCCTTTGCGGTGATGACCCTCTACTGATTCTTATATTCATTGTCAATTTCATCCTCATATTAACTGAAAACACTTTTCTTCTGTAGTATTTTTATTTGACATTGGTTTTACATTATTATTATTATTATTATTATTACTATGTATAGCATATAATACTAAAGTATGTACTCTGCAAAATGACATGGACGATTGCAATGTTTCTTGTGCTTTTCCCTGTGCTAATGCCCCTATGTCATTTAGGATATCTTGGATGAGATGCCACTCTTTATTGTTGTCTCCTCCTGCCTGAACAATTGTTTCTAGAAATTGGACTGTGATGGGGACTGCAAGTTTATGAATTGTTTCTTTGGAAGGGCCATGTGTGACCTACAAAATTTGATGTTATCTGAGGATTTATAACATCTCCGTTGAGAACTGAATCAATAACTTTAACTTCAGACTAGTAATAAGCACTTTGCTTTGATAAAGTAGAGCTCAGGTTTAGTGGGCTCCAGCAGAATTGCATTACGCAGGCAATTTGCTATTAGATATCGAAGAGACAACCCAAGTGTTGCTGACAGAATGAATGAATAAGAGTGGGAGACATTCCCATAGTTCCTTCTAAAAATTATAAAGAAGCAGATTGCAACTTGTTTCCATAGTTCGCAGTGGCAAAAATAACTTCTGACTCATCTATTTGATTAATATATTGCTCGTCACATTTAATGTGATATGCCAAGTTTTTTTCACAGTCTCTCAACTTTTGTTGGTGTAACCAAGAATATTGTCTTACAGAGTCCATTTTTCTATTAGCAAAGTCTAACACTCTAGTTGTTAATAGCATATAAGCCCCAAGGAGTTACGTGCAAAGTGTAATCAAAGCTGAACTTACATCTACGTCTGACCTGTTGCTGTTTGATATATTTGTCCACTCTTCTTTGGATTTTGCTCCCACTGAATGCAAAAGAAAAATGTCAGTTGTGTGTTGACGATGGAAAGTTGGTGGTCTATCTAACATGGAAAACTATAGTTATATTTCTAAATCCAGTCATTTTGTTCTTTTTTAGTACATACATATGTAAGTTATATATATAATACCTGAAATATTTTAGCCTGATTTCCTAAAGAAAAGAAAAACCATAAACAGCTTGCTTTTCTATATGGCCTTCTCTGCCTTCCTAATAATTTTCCAAATTTATGACCGGGGTTCACATTTCAGAGAAGAATTGAGGTCCTGAGCATGTTTAAGTTCTCCCAAGTCTGGTGATGACTGCTCCCTAAACAGAGGAGAGAGGCCTCCATTACTGAGGGAAAACCTGGTGGCTTCTGCCTGGCAACATGTGGGCTGCTTGAGGCCAACCCCAGCCCACACCAGCAGCAGGTGTGTGGAAGATGACATGAGGTCTGTGGAAGGAGGCATGGGGAAGGCTGGGCGAGCACAAAGCCATCAGAAGCCATGCATTGATGTTCTCACTGCTTAGACAGCAATTTGTTTATAAGTGTTTCCTTTTGGTAGCCTCTTAAAATTTGGCTGTATTCTTTACTCAATGACATCTGAGGGCTACAAACTGTGTTGATCTGAGGGTTGCCAGCTGAATTGCTTTCTGATCAAGTGCATAACCCAGCAGTCCTCAGTGACAATGCTCTGGAATGCAGCTAGAATATCAAGAGGTCTCCTGAGGTGTGGTGGGGCACACAGGATGAGGACAGTCTCTGCCTCTCATGACTGGAAACATGCAGAATGGCAGCAGTTGTAGGGCACCTGTCTGACCTGGCTCAGGTTCTTGCCTGAGGATGTGGCATAGGGATGCCAGCTCACTGTGACATTATTCTTTAATCCTGGTTTCTCTGGTGTGAAGAGAATATATAGGAAAAGACACACTGTCCTGAAGATCTGTCCTCAGTCACAGCATTTACAAGCTGGGCATAGCTCATGCTTTGTAAGCATGGTCCATACCTAGTTGGTTTGATAAGACTGATAAAGGAGGGAAATATATTCTCCTGAATATTCAGCCAGTGAAGGACAGAGTAATCCAATGAAGAGATCAGTCTGGAAAAAGTTCAGGTTTAGGTTTATCATTTTCATAAAAGAAATAACTAGAGGAAAGGAAAGAGAAAAGAGACAAGAACAGCTCACTTCAGAACTGTTAAAGTTTGGAAAGAGGAAAAACCAATGCACGATGAAGAGAAAAATGAACTAGTTCTTCTCCTACTTCCATACTTCTTTTAGAAAAGTGAATTCATGTCACTGAGAAGTGTCTAATTAAGTAGTACACCACTTTAAACAAAACCTATGCTATTTTACTCCTTGGTCTGATGGTATGCTTCACAGATAAATCCCCACTCAGTTAATATCCACAGTTCTGCACTGACAACTTGATGAGTGGGTACCCATCTACACAGAGCTGTAACTCAGCATGTGAGCTGACAAATAATGAAGGAACCTAAGTGCCGGATTTTTGCTCAACATAAATGAAGCTTGGAGTTTGCAATGACAGTGCTGACAGAGCCTTGAAAATACCCATGGTAATGACTCTAAATCAAGAGCTATGGTCCTGGTGAGTTTCAGAAGGGATTTCATTAGTTTGAGGGAATGAGCACAGAAAAAGAAAAAGAAAGGCAAACTCTCTGGTAACAGATTGGCAGTAAGTGTACAGCAAGTCTGGGGGGAACTCTGCAACATCTTCTTATATGTAATTGTGACACTTTCAACTGAGAGAGAAAAGTCATGTCACCACATTCAGTATCTCATCAATTTTTATAACCAGATTCATCTGTAAATGACTTCAACACTCCACACAGAGCCCCAAATCGAGTACAGGTTTTTGTCACTGTAAGGGAGTAATGGATTTTCTGATGAAGTCTTTGTGAGACATTCCTTGGAAGTTTCTTCCTCTGTTACCTTTTTGTACATATGGGGTAATGTGACCTATTTTATTTGGCAATGTAGAGACTGCCTGGTGTTATAGCTCCAGCAAGGAAATAGCTTTGACACAGGTTGTCTACGTAATTTGTCTTCTTGATAGCAACATGCCTTCTGAAAATGAATATCTTGCCAAGCAAAGTTGATCCTTTTTATGCTTCTCTACGGAAGAAAACTTGCTTAGTTCAAAATAATCAACAACCTTACCAAATCCTTTAGTATCAGTTGTCTGGGGATAAAAAGGGTATTATCATACAATAAAAACCCCCTCTTGATTGGAAAAGCACGCAACTTTAACCAAAAAATGTATTTTAAAGTCTGGACTGATTTCAGCAAGTGCAGACATGACTGCAGCAAAGTTTGAGCAAAGGAGGCATCTGCTTTATACACCTTTCAGAGACAGCTGTTGAAGGAGGGAAATGTCTTGACAGAACCAGGAGCTTGATGCTGAGTATCAGCTGCCCCAAGTGGCCAGACAAAGTTCTGCTGAACACATTCCTCTGGTAGGTTTTCTTGGTCAGGCCAGGCACTTGGAGACCAAAATACTGCCCTGGAATCTAAAATGAAAGGCAGAGGTATGGTGAAGATGCTTGCTTCTGGATTTCATACCCATTTGTCTTGAGGTAAATTAAATTAATTGTAAAATACTGATTAAAAAAGTCTGAAGTAGACTGATGTTTACTGCATAATACTGTAATAGCCTCTGGAAATCCAGAAAAGATAATTCAAATTATGGTCTCAGTTGTTTTATTAGTCAATAATAAATGTTCTAGAGGTAGTGGAAAAAAGGTTTTTTTTACTATTGGTAACTAAATGTCACATGTTCTTCCCAGAGTTCCTTCATTATTATTAAATTATGTATTGGATGATTTTGCACATGGCAAACATATATAAACAATGACAAAGTCTTCCCTAGAAATAGTTTTCAAATAAAAGGAATTACAAGGCTATACTGTATGCTTGCAATATAAATAACAAGGTATCTTTTGAAATTTTTGAAGCTAGCTAAGGTTAAACTTAAATAGATGTGTAAAAGCAGTATATAAAGGGTTTTTTTTCTTAGTAAAAAGAATGAACATAGCATTTTGACAAATGTTCATGTTAGACCTTGTAGTACAATAGTCACTAGTTTAATTAAGTTCACTGCAATTTTTGTTCCCCTGTGTAATATCATTTGCAGTAGAGAGAATTGTGGTATCTTCTTTATATTGAAAAACTGAAAGAAAATCAGGATTCTTGCTTCACAGATAGAGTGACAGAAATACTCCTGAAGACTGACGTTAAGAGATTTTCTGTAATGAATGGCAAATGAACACCAAAAAAATCCCATATGTGGTGTCTGCCACTTCAGATGGCAAAAGGAAGAGTTTTTTGGCTTCTAGTGTGTAATCTCCAGAATAGTGATTAGTTCTGTGCCTCAAAGGCACACTAAAATTAGCAGATTTTTTTTATTTTTGCTTATATGTATTGGAAAGCCAAATATCACAATTAGCCTTTCTCTGCTAAGGTAAAACCAAAACAATACAAAACAAACCACCCAACAACAACAAGAACAACAAAAAACCAAAACACTTTTTCCTAGCATATGTTAGTAACCTGTGTTTAAATATCATAGTGCTCTGGGTGATAATGACAAGAGAATAAACATGTAGTAGACAGCCACATTGCTGATAGTCCTGGTGAGTCTGAAAATGCAAAACTCCTCAGTTTGTAAACTTGAAGGCTGTAAAACCTTGGTCTTAATAAAATCAGAAATTCACTCTGAGTGATTTGTGAATCACACCACACAAATAATACTACACGAAGAGCTGAGTTATGCAGACCTAAGTCATATAAAACCCAATCTCCAATAAATAAGAAAGCAGAGTTCTCTGCTGTGTTCTTACTAGTTTCTTGATTACATCATATCAGATTCATTTCCAAGGATATAACTAGAACAAAAGAAGTATATGGCATCTCTAATTTAGTTGTTTATCCCAGTTTCAGATCTGTTCCTTCCCTGGTGCCTAATTACCAGTAGAATAAGAAGGCATGATACATAATGAGGTATCAGAAAATATCTCCTCTGAGTTTTGCTAAAGATACTAATATTTATTGAAATATGTTTTATGTTTTCTGAGGTACCTTTACCTCTGTACCACTGCAGACTGAGTAAGTTTTACTGAGCAAAAGTCTCCATGGAGTCTGATAATGAATACATAATTGCCCTAAGCACTATTGAAAAGGAAGATCCAAAAATAACTTCCATCTTTACCTGGAGTGACAGCATTCATATTCAATTATTTTTTCTTCAACCTCATACTATTCTGTTCATGCCACTGTTAATGTATGGGTTTATGTCTTCTGAAAAACTAACAGCAATGTTTTAAATTGTTCTCAATGAGAAACATTTACCACATCCCATAAAAGAAGTCATTGGCCTTGTTATTTGAAATGAGGTACTGTATATTAGTTGCACAGTATTGTTGATGCAGCCTAGAAAACCCTTTAAATATTTTTTTTCCTTAATTTTATGGCCTACACTTCAAATACAAAATACCACTGAAAATATACTTTTCTATAAAACAACAGAAATAGGACAGCTTTTGAGGAAGATTTATATTATCAGGGTTCCACATGAACATACCTGTAATTTCAATTGCTGCTCTGGGAAATGCATTTATAGAAAGATGGTTTAACCAGTTGACAGGCAATTATTCTTTGAAAAATGTAGACTAATTAGACAGTTCTTCTTTGTCATAGATATTCAGCTATTGTTCTCCACAGAGTGGCATGCTGACAGACATATTGCCCCGTTTATAGTCTGGTGACAAGGAAAAGCTTTTAAGATAAATTACTAATGTTGATATTATTTAGAAGACAGTTTAATTTATCAAGAATTAAAGTTGCTTTAATTACTTAGGGAAAACATAAACTTTTAAAACCAGAAAAACTTACCTGAGTCCCAGGCAGTGGTTCTGCTGGCACCAATGGTGCTATTCACATGAATCAAATGACTGTATGCCACAGTGATTTTTTTCCAGATCTGTGAGTGGTTCTCATTTATTCTGAAATAGAAACTATGGTGCTATATCTTTCCTCTCACTTTCTCTCCTCTATGAGAAGTGTAATAGGAAGTCAGCAGCTGAACAGAATTTTTCTTATTTTACTTTTGGTTTGGTTCAACTCAGGCCCACAGGACCACTTCGAATGTGTTGCATTTCACTCGAGAAGATATTATCTTGCTGAGCAATAGACACCAGACTTAGCTGGACACCTATAACACTTGCATGTCAATTGAGAGCCTTAGGCAGTTCAGATGTCTGTGATTTATTGACTAACGGAGTATCCTCCTAGACTAAATTAGGATCATACAGGTGGGCGCTATGGATACACTTCCTTAGTATTTTTATTCCTGCATACAGAGATCTTATAGGAACTGTCACTCTCCGTGTGTCAGGCACTATATACTACATAACACTTTTTAGTTGCCTCAGCCCATTTGCAGTGAACGAAAAATGGACAAAGCTGCAGAAGAACAAGGTCATGAAGTCAAGATTACACATCAAGTCATTGCCACAGCTAGGTAGAAAATCCACATTTCTTTGTGCTAAATGCAGTATCTTGCCTGCTAAAGTGCCTGAAACAGAACAGTTTGTTTACAGAATTTTGGTTTCTTGGTGAGATATTAGGCTTTGCACTAAACTCATATTTTGCCTTCCAGCACATCAGCATTTTGTACAGACAATACTAGGATGGACAGTTTGGGGCCACTGAAAACAAAACTTTAGAATTTCTTTCCCATCTTGAATACCTCCTTGTTTCCATGGAAGTGTCAAGGATTATCCAGTAAATCTTATCTAGTAAATATGATGCACTTCTTTGCTAAGCTAAAGTCTGGTGAATGCAAAGATATAAAAACGTTGAACCAGGCATAGTCTATAAATATTAACAGAACAAAGTAAGGATATTAACAGATGAATTTACCAGGTTCACTAGCACTGAGTGTAGTAATGAATTCTGTAAATGCTGCTTGGCAATGAAAAAAGCCTGTTACGGTGAATTAGTTGCCAGCTTGCTTTATTTTCCTAGTCTATCCAGACTTGCCCTTCATTAGGATATTTTTCAAGTTCTTTACAAAAAGAACTAAAGCAGGGTCTGAACTGAACATAGAAACCCAAGCCACAGTGAAGAATGTTGAATTCAAGGCTGGTTCTGAATATATTATTGCAGTTCTTGCTTCCAGCTGGAAAATATAGCAGTTTCAGGTTTGGGTCTTCTGGACATGAGCACCCAAAAAATTCTCTTCTTCGAGCTGAAGCTTCTCTCCTCCTCCTCCCAGCCAGCACCACACGCACTGCCTCAAGCCATGCCCAGTTGCTCTAAGGCAAGAGGATGAAGCTGCTCCCCTGCCTTTCCCTTTGCTTCTGCTGGGGGAAAGATTCTCCATGATCTTCATTCACTTCCTCTTAACAGCTGGCAAGGAAGATGGATTTAGACATAAGCAAAGCATCTGCTTCAAAAGCTGAAGTTCTGCCTTTCAGCCCTTGGTCTCTACTTATGCTTTTTCTGAAGTTCAGTCATAAGAGGAAGATGCCACACCAGTTTTCTGTGGCATCCATGATCAGAACGGTCAAAATTAGGATGAGATTTTGCCATGAGGTACACATACAAAGAATCCCGTCATCTTCAGTGACGTTGCTCAGAGAAGGAAAATGAAACATATACAGAACCCTTTCAGGAATGAGAGTGGAGGAATAATGCTACAGAAGGAAAGGATGATTTTGGAAACATAATATTTTATACTTTCAGGATATTTGGAAAATACAAAGCAGTCTTTAAAATATATCATACTGTATGTAAACAACATTACAGAAGAAAAACTGTATGATATTAAACCCAAATCTTTCACCTACATCCCTGTAAATGTCCTGTCAGAAAAATGTGGAAATGGATATTACAACATAAAAATGTATTCTAGATTATCCAGTAGTGTCTGTAGAAGAGCAGATGAAAATTTATTTTATTCTACTCACCCAACACATTTATACCTTGTGTCTTATGTCCCTTGGCCTCTGTTGACAAGGTGAATATTTATTTGTGTTCAACTATACAGTCCTATAGCAAGCATTCTCCACAACAAGAAAAACACCAATTGCAGTGGACTGTTTTCCTTCCTGTTGTGCTTCCCTGCATTTAAATTCCCTTTTTTCACTTCACTTTCTCTTTTTTTCCTCTTTAATTTTGTATTTTTACTCCCTTTTTAAAAAGTGCTTTTCACTTTTTCAGATTTTCTCAAGACTGAGAGACAGATTAAAAAGTTAAGAAATATGAACTAAACAGAGTGTGGGCAGTGACCTACAAAGATACTAATTTAGATCAACCCTTTAAAAAAATTTGACACACAACACTATCTTACTTTTTTTGACACTATAGAGACATTCTCAAGCATATAGTACAGGAACCCAGATATCAGGTCACTTGTAACATGCAGTCGTGCTACAGGGGCTATAGTGTTTTTCATTTATGGAATGGCCTTAGTTTTAGCTTTTAATTTAGAAAATAACGAAAGTAATAACAAAAACAAAAAAAAAATCATATATCATCTGAACCTCCATAGACTGATTCAATATACCCACTGGTGAGTGTCTGACATTGCAGAACAATAGCTGTGCTGAACTCAGCGGCTTGTGGGACACGAATATTTTTGAAGTTTAACCTGACTTGTATACTGAATGTCTGCCAGTACCTTGCTGGTGGACTACGCAGCTTAAACTTTTAAGCAGCACTGCAGTTTTCTGCTTGTTTACTATTACCCCGGAGATCACTTCTCCATTTTCTACTCCTCAGCATCTTTTCTCCCTTTTATATGACCTGTCAAGTATTCCTTTCTTATTCTACTTTGTTTTTACCATTTTCTGTGATTATTTTTTTCATGCTTTCCTTTCAGATCAGATCTTCTTTCTCCCTCTTTTCTGCGTTTTGCTAGATATACCAGGGATAAGTGAAATATACATAGAGATCTATTCCGCTTTGACATGTCCTTGGAAATCTTCACCTGCAAGTCCAGAAAAGCTCACTTGCGTCCTGTATTTTAGCTGCCAGTTCCATGAAGATGTGTGAAGTACCATAGAATATCTCGAATACCGTGAAATACCTGTATTCAGGAAGTGAATTGTACTTACCATCTCTTCCTCACCCCACAGCAGGTTTCATCACCGTATTCTCCTCTTAATATTTCTCTATTTTTTGATTTCCTAAAATCTCACCTTACATTGTCCCATCCTACTCCCCAAAGCACTCCTCCCAGCAGAAGTATGTTCCTCAGAACGTTGTCTCATACCTCTGCCAAGAACAGTCTCTTTGTGCTAGGAGCATCATCTCCAATCTCTTCCTTCCTTGCACGGTCCCTCAATAGTGCTCCCATCAAACTCCTGCCTCCATGCAACTGGAGGCAAACATAGGACAGAGAGAGAACATGAAGATTTTGTTCAAACTACAGAAGAATCTGAGATTTTGAAAAATCTCAGTGTATCAAAAAGCATGAGGAGGACGCTAAGCAAAAAAAATATCTTTATTTACACAGAGTGGCAGCGATTACCCCTTGATACTTCTCTTTTGAAGTCTGAGTGATTGGAAGAAAGAGGATTCCTCAAGGAGATTCAGACAAGCAGCCTGAAATAGCAGAGCCACTGGGGAATAGGAAGCAGATAACCAGTTGTTTGTTTTTAGAAGGAATGGAGGAGAATTAAAGAAAATCATGTTTGGGACTGAGAACAGCAAACTAAAATCACATTGCACCTCCTCTCCTGCAGGGATTAGCTGTCCTTGGCTGATAAAAGAGAAAAAAGCCTGTAAACATTTGTAGGTCTGAATGTGCACAGTGCTTTCCTACACTTCAAGAGTGGTGAGGAAGCAATGAAATTTGCTAAATGCAACTGCTATCAGTATTTAGCATACATAAGGGAGTGATTCATACAAGTAGAACTGTGGTTTCCACGGTGCTAAATGAATGAATGAACTACTGGTGACAAGGCTGTTCCAATCTAAAAAAACCCCAAAACATAACATGCAATATGCAGCTCTACTGCTAACAAAAAACAAGATCATATCCATGAGGAAAAAATATGTATTTACTCCCTTTTCCAACATTTTTTTTTCTACAATGATACTTTTACTATTTTCCTTTCAGTTCAATGTGACACTTCTGCATAATCAAAGGAGGTGTTGAGGGGGCAATATTAGCACAGGGGTCTTGGGGTAAACATTCACATTTATGGCACACCCAGTCCTGCCATTAAAAAAATATAAAGCAGAAAGAAGCACCTTATCTGTCTTAGCGTGTCCACAAAAAGTATGCCAAAGGAACACTTATGCACCTTCATGTTATGTCTGGTCCTATGCAGTTCTCCCACAACTTTTGTTAGCAATTTTTAATAATGTTTGCTGCTGATGTGAAAACAGAGTTAGATCCCTGTTGGGCTTTGTGATGAGTCTGCACAAGACTCACTTGTACTGTTTCACAAACCCATGGCTCAGGTCACGTATTCTAGTGCATTGTTACAGCCAAGACTAAAGATGCTGTAAGAAGCTGTAGTGAGTAGGGTATAAAAATTATTCTTTTTTGGAAGCAAAAGACACCTTGAGTGCTTGGTCACAGAGGTCAACCTTATCTGAGTCCAGCTTGTCCACACAACTGAATGCTTATTTTTACACCCTCCCTGTAAAATAACTTTTTTTTTTTTTTTCATTTACTGTGACTGAGCTAGCAGCCTGTGTATTAATTTTCACAACATTATTCACAGGGTAAATTTTATAACCCCTATGTTCAGTGTGTGTCTTTATATTATGAAATATATGAGTCACATAACAGCGTGGTTCTTCAGCTATACCAGTCTGTTCTGAATCCTACAATGTATAATTAACTTTGCAATCATTAATAAAAAATGTAATTATTGCTTACAATATATGACCATAATATAATAAAGATATTTTTTTTACCTGACTATAAAAGAGAAATGAAGATACTGCAAATAATCCTGCAAATTTTAATTTAATACTTAACTTACTGTTCTTCTTGGGAACATGCTTCCAGCAGATAATTTTACAGCGCATATATATAAATAATATTTTTCTAACTCATTCTCATGTCTTTTTATCCCCTGCTCATACTCATAATAAAATGAACAAGAATTAAGGCTTTCAAAACTGTTTCAGTAGCTTAATATCCTAACTCACATTAAAAAAATAAGTTCTTTCTGGCTTTGAAACCATGTATCTGCATTCAGGTGGCCTTATGTTTCAGCTAATCAGTTTTCCTAGCAGAGCATATTAGGGGGAATCAAGCAATTTATCTTCTGAGCTGGGCCAGTCCCTTTGGAAGCAGCAGCAGCATTGATGCTCTGGTAGATGCTCTGGACTAGCAGAGTTGTCAGGACTGGTGCATAAATGCACAAACCCAGAGCTGCCATTGGCTTTGCACCAGACAATTATATAATGAACCTTTAGACAGAAACATGGTAAGAAAGTAGTTTGAAAATCATTGAAAATTTGCATCTGCAAGTTGGGGGAAAACAAACAAACCAACACGAGAAACTGACAGAAACGTTTCACTGACTAAATTATATCTCTAAAGAATTCATGTGCTGATCTCCATTCTGATTCTTCTGGCAAACAGCTTATTTAAATGTATTTGAGATTTTGAAATTCTTAGTTTATGGAAGCACTTTGGTCAACAACTATAAGAGATTATGGTTACATACAAGGATAAAGGCCACTGTCAGCCTTGTTATTGTCAGACAGTGATGCTCACTGAAAAATAACTGGCTTTTTAGTTAGTGCCATTTGTTTCGATTGCAAACTGAGGAGTTAATGGTTTCTAGGAAGTATTTTAGATCTACTAATTGAGAGCTCTACCTAGCTCTAGATAATAGTATTATTACCATTATTAACATAGGCTATAAAAGTAAAAACCGTAGCAGCAGCCAGTCAGTAAGAATGCCAGTGTGCGACTAAGTGGGCAGTCACTCTTGCATCCCCCTCGCACACCTGCGCTCATGCCTAATAAGAAACAACATAATTTATTGTGAATGTCTTGTGATTTGGATGTCTGCTAACTCTGAAAGCATCAGATTTCAATTATACAAATGACCCTCAATCCTCTGTTTCAACCCCTCCCAACTTCTCCTATACATCAGAGATCTTTCAAAGATTAATTTGAAAGATACAGTTGACATGAGAAATGTACTAATAGGTAGTGGAGGTACTCACAAAACAAAACGGAGACTGCTGAGCTAAAAGAGGCAGAACTGATGCTCAGGTTCTTGATAACACATAGAAAGGAAAAAAAAAGAGACTGCTAGAGAACATTTTGTTGCTCAGGGAGCGGTATATTTCCCCCCACCACAGCAAGGAAAGTAAATTCAAAGGGAAGAGGGAACTCTCACTTTTGGATTACGGAAGGAGCTACAGGGGAGCCTTAATCAACCAGACCTGGATCTTTTAATTTCTTTTTAGCTCTGTATCCCCAAACTGTTACCTATAACTTTGCTTCTTGGCAGAGGCAATGTGGGTAAGATCATTTGGCATGGAATTAGGAGATATTTTTGCTGGGAATTTATACAGGTGTGGATGTGTGTTTGCGTGTTTATCTGTGTGCATGTGGCACTTAGGGATATGGTTTAGTGGTGGACTTCTCAGTGTTAGATTTACAGTTGGACTCGATGATCTTAAAGGTCTTTTCCAACCTAAATGATGCTGTGATTCTATGATTTATTTAGCTTTGCTGCCTTCTTGATTTCTGGTTATGTAGCACGAGAACAAGCATGTTCTTTTCCATGACTGGCAGTACTGAAGTGCTCCAGATGAAGAAGATAGCTCTGGGAGCCAAAGATTTGTTGGCACATAGTGCCTGTACTCACTTTCCAGATCAGTTTCCATTAGGCAGAAGAAGGACAAACAGCAGGAGGGTCTGGCCTTCATACTAGTGCAATGTGACTGAGAGCTGCTGAGTGATGCCTGGTATTTTTCTGCCATGCTGCATGGCAAGGAGGGGAACAGCTCAGACTGGGACTGGTGCACCTGAAAACTTTGGATCCTTCTCACTGACTCTTGTAAACTGTTAGTGAATCTGGCCGAAGAGTTATTTGTAATAAATACCAGTGAGCTGCACAGTTCATAGCTTCTGTTGGCTGAGCTCACTGAATTTACTGAAGGCAGCTTCAGCACACATTTCTCCCATGCCTTTCCAACCGCTGCCCCCCGCCTCCCTGCTTTAGAGACTCTCTGTTTTCATACTATCCTCTTCCTCAATTCTGGAGTACCTCTGTGGCCCCTCACCCCCATCTTCAAACCCCAGGGACATCGTGCTTGACTCTCTGTGGCCCTATTTCTGTTTTGACTGTGTTATACCCTAACTCCATTCCTTCTCCTCCCCTTATTTCCCCCTCTGCCTGTTCCCTCTTGTCTTCCCACTGTGCACCCCTTGCTGGCCCTGCATGTGTCACTGCACAATTACTCTATTTCTCCTGGTAAAGGGTGTTCCTGAGAAGCTGGCCCTGGTGATGGGCTTCATCTGACTCACTGTCAGCCGTGAAAGCAGAAGACGGTTCCATGATTTGGAAGGACATTCAGAGAAGTGGCTGGAGGCTGTGGCAGCTGCAAGCCTTTCTATGGAGCGTGCTGTGGTGGGCTTGGAGCACACAACTGGCAGAGGGTTGTGGAGTGAGATGCAAAACGTGAGTTACCTGTTTAGTCTGTGGCACATCAGATGAAAGGCTGTGTGGACACGATCACTGCACTGCAAAGGTTCGAGCCCTTTTCTGTGTGCATGTCACTAGGGCAGGCCAGTGTTTCCAAGGTTGGGTATACCTGTGCAGGTTTTGCTGCCATAGAGAGACAAGCAGATTTTGTGTCCACTCATTTTTTGCCCTCATGTTTTTTTGACTGTTACCAGGATGGATGAGATTTAGCCAGTCATTCCTTACATTTCTGGCACTGATCGGATACAACTTTCAAATACTATTGTGTGATGAATAAACAAGAATACACCATCAGACAGAATGGAGCACCTTGCCTCACCTAACTGATTATAAATTAGTGTACACTGCAGATAACAGTGGTGACCAGCATGAAGTTTGACATCTCAGAACTCTATTTTTGCTGAAATAAGCACAATTTCTCTCTTCTTGCCATGCACAGTACAATGCCAGTACAACTCAATGCACACTTTTTCTTTGAACATTTTTGAGCATTGTCTCTAGAAAGTGCCAAACAGCCACATTTTCCCCAGAAGTGATAGTGCATATAAATTGCAAAATGCTTTTATCATTTCTGCTAGAGATAGGGAATATGATCTCTTTTGATGCTTGAACAATTTTGCCAGCACTAATTAAAGAGATTTTAATTAGATTTTTAGGAATTACTTCAAGCTATAAGAAAACATAATTTCTTGATTAAATTTTGCATAATTAAATTATATTTTGCGGATCCTTGTAACCTACAGTTCTTAACTTGTAAGCTGAAAAGGTGGATGAATTGTACAAATAAGATGCTTATTTGGCCATAGAAATAGTCTTACAACTAGTTTTAAATGTCCAGGGGCCTGGGAGTACTAAGTCAAATATAAACTTTAATCCTGAATTTATTCTGTTGTATGCCCACAGTCATTATAGAGCCTAGGGGAATAAGTTCCTCAGTTCTGAAGAGCTAGTCAAAAGCAATTAAATGGCAAAAGGGCTAGTAATGTAATATGTAGGAGACAGAATTCAGGACATGAATTGTTAATAACACAAAGCCAAATTAACTTTACTCTCCTTGCATAGATATAATACTTCAATCAAAAATATTTTTAATGAAATCCTGAAAAGGTGTAGGACATCAAGCTGTCATTGGCATTGAATGGAGGATAACTACCTCAAGGACACTTTATGTCTAACTGTCTGCTTTTTGGTGAATAAACAATTTCTTTTTAATTTAAGCAAGGTATATTCTTCTTGCAGAGTCTCTCTGCATGTGGCTAAAGATGTTAGAACAAACTGACCTGAATGGGGGTGTTAACATTTAGAAGCTGGCCATGATTTTTGCTGATGGTCTGGATACCTTGAATGAAAGCTGTTCCTCCCATGGATTGCTCCCAAAATGTTCCTGTTGGTAGCCGCCCTGTTACTATTCATGTTGGGACTGGGCACTGGAGTCATGCGGTATTGTTCCTGCTTCTCATTTGAACACCTAAAACTTTTTAGGGAGCAAATGCATGATGAATAGCCTGATTACTAAGAGCAAGTAATAAATAACTAAGAGTGAGTGTTCTTTGTTGTGCACAAATAAGTTTTGACAGCTTTCGTAAGCATTTGCTACGGAAAAATCCAACACATTTTTTATGAAAACATTTGCCAAGTCTGAACTCATGTGTGCTAATGTTTTTCTGAGAGCAAGAGTGCAGCCTCTAGAGTTTACATAGAAGTTTGTGAGTAGTGTTTTGATCGTATCATTCTCATTCTCTTCTGTTCATTGCAGAATGGATAGTAGTGGTCCTCATGAATGCTGTTAGGGTGTCTGTAACAACAACTGATGATTGCTGTCAGTGATTCCAGGAGTTTGTAGTCACTGATGAATACAGAATTCCAAAGCTATTTTATATCTATCTCTGTTTTTCTCTTTCTTAAGCATGAAAAATGACTATAGGAGGAACTCATAAGCATCAGTCTCTAGATATCAAAAATTTTTTTTATTTCTGATCTGTACTGCTTGAGAATTATGTTTTATGTGGAAATGCTTGGGTTTCTTTGCTGAATTCTGAGCTTGTGACTGAATTTACAACAGTAGTGGTGGTAAAGGAGATATTTAACTTTTAAAAATTATTATTTAAAAGGAATTAGCCCAGACATTTATGAATTGAAGTTTCAAGATTAAAGTTATTAGTACAGCATTCTTACAGTCAGATAGGTCATCTACATCTATCTATTTGTCTACAACTACCTGAAATGAGGTTGTAGCATGGAGAGTGTTGGTCTCTTCTCCCAAGTAACAAGTGATAGGATGGGAAGAAATGGCCTCAAGTTTCGCCAGGGGAGGTTTAGATTGGATATTAGGAAAAAAATCTTCACAGAAAGGGTTGTCAGGCATTGGAACAGGCTGCCCAGGGAAGCGGTGGAGTCACCATCCCTGGAGGTGTTTAAAAGGTGTTTAGATGAGGTTCTTAGGGACATGGTTTAGTGCCAGAGTCAGGTTAGGTTATGGTTGGACTCGATGATCTTTAGGGTCTCTTCCAACTGAAATGATTCTATGATTCCATGATTCTATTCTATCTTTGTGCAGTGAAATGCCCACTTTGGTGAAGTAATATATCCATACAGTCTTACAAGTTACAGTTATAATGATGTAATAATTTTTTTCGATGTTGTCCATAGAGCTAATAGAGTTTATATGTACCCATTGAGAGAATTTGGTCTACCACCTTCACAGACAGATTTGTTGTTCCTGCATACATCCATTGTACTAAACTGTGTGTGTTGAGTATGTGATTTTCCCAGATGTGCAACAGAAGTTTTAAAACATCAGCTAGAGTTTTAGAAACTGTATAATTCAATTCTAAATCATGTCAGAAGTACTATTACTGCAGTGCTAAGATGGATTTATATGTCCAAGAATAAATAATTAATAGAACAATTGATACACAAGGAAGATTACACTGGTTAAGAGTACATGATAAATGATACCAAAACAAACTTTTCCTATAGACATCATGTTTAGAGACTTCAAAGGCTGTCAGGGGTGAATTGGTTCTGGGTTTAGCTCTTCATTTTCTAACATATCTACTTGTCTTCTAACAATTCACCTCTGTCAAATAGACGTGAAATGGAATCATTAAATGGAAAATATCGAGAATCAGCTGAGTCAGTGTCTGTTACAGAATTTATTCCCCTTGCAGAAGTATGACTTTATTTTGCTGTAATTCCACCTCACATGGCAGGGTTTGTATACTCTTTTCAACTTAGATACATACACAAAAATGCCTCACTGAAAAGGTTGCTAAAGCTCAACTGATGGGAATCCATTTCTAGCCTGTTCCCTCCACTCTTCTCAAACTCATGTTACTGGGAATCACCATGGGAAGACATTACAGACAAAAAGAGCTGATTACCACGTAGTTTACTTCTATATTTCTGTCACGCAAACATATGCAAAAGATTATCACTGAAAGACTTTATGTCCTGTGAAATGTTATATAGAGGGCAGACATAGTACCTCTGTGGGGCTGTCTTTTATTGATTGGTTTTGGAGCAAAATGTTCCATCTTCATTAAAAAGAAGACAGGACAACTCATGGGAAATGTAAGCTGTTGGGCTGTTCTTTCCCTCAGGAGGCAGCTGCAACAGGTCTTTTTTGCCCAACCAAGTCTTTAACTTGAGCAGAAGTTATTATTCAGCAAGAGTAGTTTTCATGTAATACTTCTCGTTAGAGTCTCTGCTGATTTAAAAGACATGAATAATTAAAATAAGTTTAGATATTGAACAAAGCTGCCTGCTTGTCAGGTATATGGTGTTCAATCAGAATTCAGCCTGCAACCTAGCTGTAGGAAGGAAATAATTCTTGGGATACATTCAAGTGTACTCTAAAGCTTGTTGAGACTTCTACCCATAATAGATGACACTTCCAGTTTGGACAATTGCATGTGATTGCTCTAATAGAGCAATTAAGAATCATTTTTAAGAAACTGGTTTTAGATGTATTTTGGCTAGTGAGAGTGTAATGAAGGATTTCCAGCAAATCACCTGTTCTATGAAATACAAAGGCAAAGTTAACCTGGCCTACTAGTTTGTTCACCTTCATTCAGTGTACTTTTAGCAGTTAAAAAGAGTTCTTAAAAATAGTTTAAATAACAAACATCCTTTGTTTTTGTTTTTCTGTCATTCACATGTCAGCTCAAAATGGACAAATCTCTGAAGTGAAAAGCTTTCCCTTGAAGTGTTTGAGGATATTATATAAGAAGGCCACTATATAAAAATATAACATGTCATATGTATCAGTGAATGGCCTGTCAGAAAAAATGTTCTTAGCTATAGAGTGGAACAAGATATATAAAAAATACTTCCTACATATTTTTTCATCCTCTTTGCAGTAAAACCAGAAATATGTTCTATTTTTATAAATTAAAACAAGCCTATAAATCTCTGTACTCAAATGTCTGCCAAAAAGGCATTGGTGATGACACAAATCCATCTCATAAGGTTCCCTATGCGTCTGCTGTTTCTCAGTGCTTACACTGGCAGCAATGGTTTCTTCTCCTTTCTGCAGGACAAATCCTTTTTCTAGGACTTCACTTCTTCCCTCCCAAAATAAACAGTGATATTGTGAACTGCTACTTATGTCGAAGAGCTATCAGGGTCTCCGATGTCTGTTGGTGACCTTGTGCCGTAGTGTAACCTTGTGATATTTTGATTCCACTCTGATCATAACATAGGTAAAACCAAACTGAATTTTTTTGCTTGAATCAATCGTATTTGTTCTCCATTCAAAGCACTCAATTAAATTGCCAGCTATTTTCCACTTAAGGACAGTTGAGAAGAGAGGTGAAGACTGTCTGCTTGTTTTTCTGTGTCATTCCTAGACAGCAGATGAGTACATCTTCAATACAGAAGAGTTATATTCTCTTTCCCATGATCCTTTCCTTGGAAATTGTACAGCCTGTGCAATGGGAGAGGCAGAGATGCTATAGCAATGCGGTTGTTAACTATGTAATTAAAAAATGTGTGATGGTATGCAGACATAAAGGGGTGAAGGTATTGTTACTGAAATAATTTTAGTTCTGGCCCTCCTTCACTTTTCCACGTGTAATTTTTCCTCCCTCACCCCGATCTTTTTAAAGGTCTGTTTTACCCATACTTTAAAAATTGAGTGTCCTAAGTCTGACTTTAGTATGTTTATCTATGTTTATAATGGGGAATTATTGGGCAAATGGGCAACTCCCCCCCAGATCTTTATTATTTATTTAGTCTTATAAGATTCTTCCTGGAATTGATGGAATGAAGCAATCTCCTGAATCTGAAGTTAACATCTCTGAGTACTCTCATTATATCCCTGTAATTTCATAAAGCATTTTTTTACATTCGTCGGTCTCTTTTATTTAAACATGTGGATATAAAATTCATGAAGTCAGGATTTGTGTTAAAATAAGCTTTATTTTTGAGTGCAGAAGCAGTTATAAACCATCAAAGTGTACATCTCAGGCAGCTTAACTGATATGCTATATCCATGTGGGTATCATCATGGCAAATATGCTGGCATCTGCTTTTATAGAATTCTTTACAATTTCAGAATAATCTTTAAACATGTTTGGTTAAATCATTCCAGCACAAGTTTGTACCTCTGGGCATAATTGCTCTTTCTGCTCTAAGTGTGATACCAGCTTTGTTCTTTTGAGATTAAGGAAATGATGATTGCAGACAACACAGACTGATGACTTTACATTGTGTACTATTTTCAATGTGCTACTTAAGTCTCATCATCATTTGATGTCATAGTTCAACCACATCTCTTTTGTTAACAAAACAGGAACAACAGTTCTTCTTCAGCCCTCACCATATGGCAGAAATATTGGTATGCATCAAGGCATCAGTCAAATTAGCATTTTCTGCAAACCATGCTCATCTGTGTAACTGATTCAATAATTAGTTGTGTTCTTTCTTGTCTACAGTGAAACTTATCATCTTTGCTAATTGAAAAAGCCCAGGCTCCTTTTGGCAAATCCATGAAGTGGGAGTAATCTAGTTTTGGGAAGAAGTTGTTGTGTTTGCCTTTGTGTTTTCTTTTCTGCTGACAGTTGCTTTTTGGAGAGAAAGGGGAGTCCAATATGTTACTATACAATAATCAAGAGCTCATGTGTTCTCTTGATGCAATGAAGGCTTTTTATTATTTCAATATGTCTATTTAAGGATGGGTCTACTGTTGAAACCCAGAAGTTTCTTCTTTCAGGCTCATGCTTCAAGCAGTTTTACATTTTTATGCATATAAAATGGAATAAAACCACTTTAGTTGTGTATATCACCATTGAGCAGTCTACCTTACGATGTGCGTGCTAACATGATGGATGCCGGGTTTTGACAGAGTTAATTTGCTGCTCCACTCATCAAAATTATTTTATTACTTTCCATGGCAAATGCTGCCTTTCTCATTCTTTTGAGAAACTCTGCTTCTGCAGTCCCAAAGTCACCATCAGGGACATGGTCTGAAGTGCACAGCCAGCTACATAGACTTCACTGAGATAGTTCTCCTATTGAACGTTGAAAAGTCCTCAGCTCTTGTTGTTACAAATGAATCTTTTGGACTCCTGCTCTTAAACTAATTTTTTCAGTGAAGAAAGAAGATGAGAAAGAGTCTGTCACCTTGGGGCCAAACCTTTCCATTTAGCAGCACTCAGCATCCATTGAACATAAGTCTCTGCAGAAACTAGTTCTGACCTGCGATGGCCCATGTGCTGCAGGTGTCTGGGCGGACACCAGCATATCAGTGGTCAGGTGGCTGATGGTTCTCAGAAATACCTCGCTATGGGCTGGGGAAGATCCTCGGTTGATACAAACATTTAGCTAGGATTAATCTAGGTCTAAGTTTATGTGGTTTTTAATGCAGTAGATACATAATCTTTGCTAGTTTTCTATCTTGTTCTTTAAGATTCTGATTCCAGCTCAAGGTACTTAAGAAGACCTGGGTAATTTAACATATGTCTTGTGTTTAGGTTGTAACCTCAGGCACCTGCTGAGCAAGGTGAGACTCATGGGCACCACCTGCAGAGAACCCATGGGTGGAATTGTGAGTCAGAGACACAGGGAGCCATGGGTCCCTTCCTGCTGCCCCTCTGCATTTGGAGTTGGTAGGTAGAGGTTCAGGTAGCAATAAGCTTCAGGGACTAATGCTGGTTTCTCTGTGAGCGGTCCAAAGCAAGATGGAAACCTAGTTTTCCAGACACATTCTCTTTTGTTCTAATCTATTGTTTCTGAGATGTAGTGGGCACAAGCTGCTATGTGTGCAGGTAGTCAATGTATTTTGTTTTCTCTCCTGAGTTAGCAATGAATTAGGAAACAGACAAACTGGAAGGTGAATAGATGAAGATTCATGAATTTACAGTAGCACAGAGTATAATTGGAAAAGAAATCTCTCTATAAAGAAAACCCGCAATCCAAAGATTGATGAGTTTCCCAGTCTCGTTTTGTCGTTTGAGGAATTTTAACTACCTGCCTCTCCTTGCTTCCAAATGTCCGTATTTTACATTGTCCTGCAGTCTCCTGCCCCATAGTCTCGGGTGCTTACAAACTCATTAAATGTAAATTTGAAGCTGAAGTCCATTTCACAAATATAGATTTTCTCCTCTAGGACTGTGGTGACTGTCTTTTTCATTTTACAAATGCTTGTTGTCGTGCAGCCTTTCTGTGGTTATCTGGAATCTGTAGCTGGCTGAATGTGTAGAAGTAAAGTCCACTTGGATATACCTTATTCCTCACAGTAACAAATTCCCTGTTTTTCCTCTCATTTATATTTAGTCCTAATATCTTACAGTCCTTCCTTAAATAGATGGTCCCATTTAAAGGAAGAACACAACCTAAAATATAACAGTCCATTACAGCCTTGCCTCTTTGCTACAGATTTATCTAAGCTGTTTAGTTCCTATTACGACTCCACTCAGGAGCTTCACATGCCCTGTTTCTTCTGCCTTATCTCACTTATCTTTCTGAAAACATAAGGTACAAAATGATAATTCACCCTCTTGCTGTCTGCCTCCTTCCAGGCTGTACCACTAACTGCACCTCCATGGCTCAAAGCAATTCAGTAGTCGATTGCATTTATTAATTTATAAACAGCAATCACATTTGTTTCCCGCAAAGCACTGCATATGGAATTCATTGCAGCATTTACACAAATACATGCACAAGGGAGCTTATGAATCAGGCTGTGCTTCAGTGTCTGCCCTGCCTAGGGCCCAGGGTAGAGTGGTGCTGGGGACAGTTTTGCAGAGTTGGCTGTTGGAAAATCTCCTAAGAAGATTCGTTGTTGGATGCTGCTGCACCTTCTCCTCCTGACCTCAGGGTGCTCTGCTCTCTGCCTGCTGTTTTGGGAGGTCCTGCCCTCCCAGTACTGCCATCCCCTCCTGCACCCAGCTCTGTACTCCTCCTGTCTCCTGTCCCCAGAAGAATGGACTTTTGATGTTTGTTTGGCAGCCCAATACTTTCTCATATACAGTATCCTTTGCCAAAGAGATCCGCCACTCATCTGCCCCTTGTGAAGACCCCTCCTCCGTGCAAATCTGACTGGTGGCTTCACAGCCCTCTCCTGGGACACACCATTTTAGACCACAAGAGAGCAGCAGTGCACAGCCACCGGATTACCTTTCTGGAGTTTACTTAAATTGTATGCCCCGATTTGATGTAACTGGAGGATCTGATTTTCAGGCAGTGCTGAAAAGTCAGAGCTCATGGAAGAGTCAACACGAACTCTGGCCTTAAGCCTCGGGAAAAATGAGATCCGTAATGATGCAGGGCAATCTTTAATTCTCAGGCTGGAGGTAGTTTTTATGAGCTGCAGGTAAACTGTTGCATGCAATCAGAGCTGAAGGCGTATTTATCTTAATGGAAAATGAAAAATATACCCTTCATTCCATTGATTAAATCTGGTCTTGTGCGTGTTGCAAACCTTTCCGTGGCAGCTATCCACTATTATTTCCATTACACTTCAGGCACTGCAGGAGAGCTGAAGTAAAATCAGGAGGTGGCTGCAAATTAAGCTGTTATATAAACAGCTGCTTCTGACACTCAGCCAAACAACTGACCTGTGGAGTGTGGAGTGAGGCTTAGTCCCCATTTCAAACAAAAGAAGTTTCTGGCATGAACGGCTGTAGCCTAGGGCTTTGAGATTTGGATGACAGTACTTCTAGCTCCAGTTCGAGGTGACAGGAAGGTTAACAACCATAGCCATAAAATGCCAAAAAATAATAATCTGCATACTTTTAGGCAAGAAAATCATGTCCGTCCTTCTTAGTTATGTATATCTAGACCAACCCATCCACAGAATTTTCTTCTCCATCAAGAATTGTGGTACGAATTTTAGGGGGGACTGAGAAGATGGCTGCCTGGCACTCGTGCAGTAAACAAAAAAAAAAAAAAAAGGGAGAAATGGTTTGAGACCTACCAATCTTCAGGAAGCCTCAAGGGCTGTGCTGGCAGAACCAGCTGCTCCGGAGCTGTGCTGCTGCAGTGAGGCCATGGCAGCCTGAGGCCGCTGAGGGTGTGTGACATCAGGGGACATGTGTCCTGCACCTCAACAATAGTGGCAGCCCAGGGAACAGAAGTCTGGCATCTTATGGTGCAAAATCCCTGTGGCTTGTGCTTTGGCTTTGTTTTTTGTGTCCTATATAGGCAGTCTGCTGCTGCTGAGGTTTGAGATGGAGCCTGGGATTTATCTCTCTGCTTCAAACACACAACTAATTTGTAGCCGGACTGTAATTGAGCATTCCAGCCTTGCAGCTGGAGGTTACACTGCTGGCTAGAGACATGCAGGCTTGGCTGGGGACAGCTGTGGGACAATAACTGTGGAAGTCTGTGTTAGCACAGTCACTGTCTCTGGAAGCCCAGGAGACTCCTCTATCCCATGGATAAATCACCTCTCAACTCACCACAGATTAATGATTCCCCAGACTGAGAGATCTATGGCCATATGCTGTGGCCTATCCATAACGAATGAAAGGTGTAGATTAAAGCAGTGACCAGTGGTGTTATTTGTAAATAAGAAACATTGTCCTGTTCTGAGAATAGCTTAAAAAAAGTATTATTCACCCAACACTGCTTTAAAGGTTGCCTCTTGTAGAAAAATTGCCAGTGCTGATCTCACATATACAGTACTGCTGAGCTGATGATGGACAATATTGTCAGTGCTAAATTTAGGGGATATGGACACTACACAAGAAGCTGTACTCTAAAATACGACAGCACTTCTGTACTCAGCAAATCTCTTCCCCCTCTGCGTTCATAAACATGCCTGCTAGTGTTACAAATAATTTTTACTAGTTTTTTAGTCTTGCTAGCACTTCAGTAACAATATAACTAAGTGGTGTCAGCTGGATTTTATTCACCTGAGTGCATTATCATTAGAATTGTGCACTACTTTCTATTACGGGGCAAACAGGACAGGGTTGCTGTGGAGCAGTAATGGGTTGCAAGGCACAAGGCAAATTCTGTCCCCTCCAGCTAAGCCTGTATATGTCAGCCACATGGCTCAAGGGCACATGCTGTACTCTCTGATGGTCCACATTTTCCCTGTCCTGGCTTTGGTCCATGCCAGCTATTCCTCTCCAGGCAACACATGGGCACAGCCGTAAGTATTCCTATAGGGGAAGATGCCTTCTGTTTATGGCAGATAATGTGTCCTGAGCTGTTTTGTCAACCAGCGAAGGAAGAGCTGCTGGGCCTGCTTGGTCAGGTGCAGCTGTGAAGCCTTGAATTTTTCCTGGGTGTTGGGGAGAAGCTACCTGATCTCCTCCCAAATCAGAAATGTCCCCGTGATTGGCCACAATTTGCCCTGGCTGCTGCTGCTCTGAGAGATCAGATTGAGGATCACATAAGAGATTCGTTTGGTTAGATTCAGGATCACCTGGGACTTTTGCTCTCTCCAGAAAGGCACTGGTGACAATCCTTAACCAAACAGCTTCACTCTTCATAACCCTTGTTAGAAAAATGAAGGGGAAGCTGCTGCATACCTATGTAGCTTAGCAGGGCTTCTACAGATTTCCTTAAATTTGCCTTTCCTAAAGCCAGTTTGAGTCCTGTTAGAGCTCCTACCTGTCAGGCAACTCCTTTCCAAACCTTATAAATCTCAACTGGGCAGAAACAGACTCACCTCTGATCAAAATGAGGCAAAAGATGAAGAGTGCTTGCACGGCTGCTAAACCAGTATCCCATGACACAGGAAAACACAGGTTCAGGGCAGCTGTTAATGAGCTGGGAGATCTCTGTGCCCTTCTGCACTCAGCTTTAAACATCTTAATTTTCCTGCTGGAAAAGATCATAGGATCATAGGGTAGACAGCACTGCACATGACAAGAAAACTTCTAGTTTTCTGTGCAAACATGTTCCTGGCCAATTTATAGACAGTTGGTTTTTTGCCTATACTATTTATTATTGTTTAATTCAGATATTTCTCCTCCTTCTCAAATACATATATGTATAAAAGCTTATCTCCCTTTTTAATAATTGCTTTGCTACGCTAAGCAGATGAAAGTAATTTAACCTGTTTCATAAGATATATTAAGTGTTCTCAAAAATTCTACATTCCCATAATCATTGTGGTCGTGATTCTTTGAGCCGGTTCCTATTTGAATTCCTCTTTCGTAAATGTAAATCAAAGGATTGCTTGCCTTATAGAGGATTTTCTATTTTCCTTACATCACTATGAAATAAAATAGTTCTTTTCTCTCAGCTACTGCTGTGCTCTTTCTTCTTCCTTCTTTTTAATGCTATTTTGACTTCTGCTTCTGTGTCCCTAATGATATATCCTCATTCTGCTCCATCTCTTTTTAACGTGAGGCATAAACAAAGCATCTTATTTTGGGAAAATACTGCTGTAAAAAGTCGATTGAA
This sequence comes from Caloenas nicobarica, assembly GCF_036013445.1. NCBI lineage: Eukaryota > Metazoa > Chordata > Aves > Columbiformes > Columbidae > Caloenas > Caloenas nicobarica. The sequence goes on along the minus strand of NC_088245.1, from coordinate 26,732,131 downwards.
AAAAAGATCAAAGCTCTGCCTATTTTGTGTCATACTTGTGGTGACAGAATTAGGACAAAACTGAACAATTTTAAGCTTTTTTCACGTTTTCAAAGTAACCTGAAGCATTTTGTTTTGGCATAGAACAGCTAATGAGTATTGCCGTAGTAACTATTTGAAGACACTATGCTGAATGTCGTTTGGCTTTACTGGTGTCGCCTTAATGAAATAATATTAAAAACAGTGCAAAGACTACCCTGATTGCAAAACTTGAATCAGTTTGAACGATTCACGATGGAAGTGGGAAATAGATTCTTTTCTTGCAGGTCTCTGAATACTTCAGTTGAGAGAAGCAATGAGCAAAGCATGAGTGCTACCCTCATTTGCCTGGGGACCTGGCTGGTCTCCCATTTTTGACTTTCTGTGTGTTTATTCGTGAACCATCACTTAACTCTGCAGAAAGTCTAGTGTAACAACATGATTAAGATCTTATACCACAGAAGAAAGAATGCAGATGACAATGTACCTCTCATCTAATGGCAAAAACGTAGGCAGCGTAGAATAGGAAAGCAGTCAAGAATCACTCCTGATTTCTGAGGTGAGGCCAGTTATAAACATTTTCCAATTTACAGGCAAATACGCCCAAGTGGGAGGTGGCATGGCAGGAAGTGCGGTCAGAAATAACAAATGCAGCAGATGGAGTGTGAAAAGAGGCAGTAGTGTGACTCTATGTATTTTGGCAGGTATGAATTTATGTTTTGGAAGGTATCAGCCTATTAACTTTGAGAAAAGCCTGGAGACATGAAGTACAAAGTGGGAGGGTATAAAGGTAGGTTGGCTTGCATCTGACAAGAGCTATCCTTAAATGTCATACCCGACTTTTTGCAAAATGCAAAGAAGAATTTAGAGCCCCATTGATTTTTCAGATATGTGATTTCGTATAATGGGCGACAATGAGATGGTCCAAAAGACACTGATTGCCCCTGTCAAAATTCGGGTGCTCTACATCCTCAGAAACTCTCAGAAATTTAACAGAAACTGATTACTTACACAGATTTGTAGGGTCATGCCTTTATAAAAAATAACCAGATTTACATAAGTATGGAGACTGTTGTCATCAAACACCTGTATCTTCATCACAGAACTCTTTTGCAGGGATATTGTATGTTTTCTGATGTCAGAGATTTCTTGATAGCTCGAGAGGTAACTCTAAGTCGGCATTCATTTGCTTTCCTTTCTTGCTCTCTTTATACTTGTTATATTTGAAAAAGACTTACTATGTTTAAAACCCAAAATCATTGGTGTACCTGTTTTATTTTATCCCTGGTAGTTACAAGCTTCTTTATATATTATCTACTTCAGGTTCAGGTGGCGTCAGCTGAGGATTATTGTCTGTATGAATGACAATAACAGATTGGGTTTTATGGGTATGTTTATCTGACAGGCTAGGTAAAATTAAAAGAAAAAATGGGGCTTCAGTAATTGTTGGTAATAAAGAAGAGTTAAGATCTAGTTCAGCATGATACTGAAGTTAATGCTTAATTTCAAGCCTGTGAACTACTCCATTAAACTTGGTTGCACAATTAAGTGTTTGAAAGATCAGTCCCTGAAAGACTTTAAATGTTTAGAGCATAATGTAGAAGAGCACAACCTTCTGGTAACCCATCCTATTTGGACTGAAAATTGATCAATGAATATTTCACACTCATGCCCACAAGTCAAGAAAAGGCTGCCAGAAATGGCCTTAGAAAGTAAAAATAGTGTCTGAAATGAAAGGGAGAAGGGAATGTCAGTCTTGGCCAGAAGTGCTTAGTTTTGACCTAATAACTCACTGAAAGAATAGGAAAGAACTAATAGGTCTCTATTTTCATAAAGAATTTGATTGTCTCCTTATGGAATTTAAATGCCTTCTTGATAGGATCACAATGAAACAGCCTTTAAAACTTAGCTGTGTGTGGATCCTGTGAAGTGAAGAACTGGGACATTGAATTTTAGCTCATTCAGTGATTCTTTATAACCTTATGACATAGACTTAGCTGGAGACCTAAAATAAGGACATACTGCAATTTAGATCGTCTTAACAACTAGTCAAGGGACAAATAGTCTGAGAACCTGTCTGTAGATCTCTGAGGGAGCAATTGTAAATATTCCAGGTGTATAAACGGAACAGAAAGACATTCAGATCCCAGAACTAGTAAAATGTCACCTCTTCAAAAGTTAAGTCGGAAAGTAGAGAATAGATAAGAAAATGGAAACGGAGGTGGGGGAAAGAACTGCATACCTGAAGATGTATTCAATGAAAAATGCCTGAAAACATGTTTAGGGCAAGTCGCAACGTGTCAGAGATTTCTCAGTAATGTGTCTTGTGACGAAGGGGAGGTGTTCAAGGATGACACCTCTAAGACTTCCAAGTAAATTACAATTCCGATTTAATTGACATCCTTGTATAAAGCTTTACTTTCCCTTTCATAGGATGAGATGTAATTCAATGAATTATATCCACCAATGTACAGAAATTACGGGGAAGTGTGTGCTTTCCGTATGACATTAAGGCTCTGCAGTACTCTCTGACATGAAATCAATTAATGGGAGAATAACTAAAAGAAAACAACACCATTACTTTTTGTATGGTCACATTACACAGTGCAGGCATGCTAACTCTAATCTCTTACACATCATATGTGTTACTTAAAACCATCTTAAGTAGTATTTCTGCTTCTTGTTAACTAAATAGTCAACCTTGTTAATAGCTGACTTCTTCCCTATCTCAAATATCAGTTTTACTGAAGAACTAGGTCAGCAAGGTGTCAGCAACTAGAATGTTTTGATTTCCATTTTATCTTCTGCTTTCACTTAAGAAATTACAAACGGGTAACTGAGACGTCTCCATTCTGTATCTTATCTAAATAAAATATTTTTATATGAATTGGTCATTTGTACAAAATAGAAACTGGAACAACAGAAGTAATTACAATCTTTATTTCTTTCATTCACCTATTGTACATTTGAATCTGTTGGAAAAATTACACATTTTTTCTGTTAATGGGCAGAGGACAACCTGCTCATCTAGGTAGTGATCAAATTCCATTATGACAATTGAGAAATCTTTGGCCGACCACTAAAAGCTGAAATTTTCCCTCCTGTTTTGAACAGAGAACGATGTCTTTGAAAATAGCCAGTTGAAGTGCAAACAGCAAGTATTTTGTTAAAATATCAATGGCTATAGGATAAATCACTGTGAAATGCAAGTAGCCTTGAGATTTCATATGGGAAATGTATAATATCAGTCGGATAATGATTACACTGAAAACACCTGGAAGGTGGCATAATTAAGTTATTTACACATAATATTTTTATGTGGTATATTTAAGCTAGGCTTGAACCCTTGATTTCCCCTCATGAGCATGAAGACACTTTTTTGCCTCTGTGGTGGAGTATGGGTTTTACCATCCCTCCCACGTGTATTCCTGACTGTGAAGTCCTCCTCTTTTAGCCTCAGTTTCAAGCTTAGGTATAAGCCGGGCACTGAGCCTCAGCACTTTCAGGAACCCTGATTAGGGATCCTGTAGCTGAGCCTTAGGGGTTTACAATATGTTGTGGGAAGAGCTAAGGATTAAACCATTTAAAAAGAATATAAATATAAGCATAATGAATAACAGTGGCTAGCTGTATGTAGGCTGGAGAGAAATATGTACTGTATAACTAATTAGTATTCCAGACAGAGTCTGTAAACAGATTTTGTAAAATGGGAGCGCTGCATAATTAACAGATACCCATGTCACACTGATGAGTTGATTCATTGCTAGAAATAGGGGCATTACATCAATCTCTTGTACACCCTGGGATGTGCTAGAATACTCCAAGCTTAAATAAGGAAAGATACTACAGCCTGCACAAATATGTTCCTGTGTTACTACGTGTGGAAACAAAGGAGGAGCCAGGGCAGTCTCTTACGTTTTCTCATGCAAAGTACACATGCAGTGTAGGATGCCTGATTTGGTAGAAGTGTATGTGCACATATGCACACATGTAAACATATGTGCAAGGTTTCTGTGAATTTGCAGAGGAAGGCACAAAGCTGTTGGCTTCCCTGTCAGAGCCTGCTGGTTCCATGCCACAGCTGCAGTGTGACACTGTTGCATGATGCACAGTCACCGTCCCATTTAGAATGGGGCTACTTTCATGCCCATGCCTACGCACACAAGCACACAAAAGAACACTATTTTGGTTGGGTTATTTTAATTTATAGACAGGGTTTGACTGACCTACTGTTAAGGTCCCTATTATTATATTGGAGGATGAAAACTGCTATTGATTAATGAGTGACATACAGTGGTACAAATAATAAATTATTGTTTATCATTTAATTTTAATATGCTTGCTAGAGCATTAAAAACTAGCAAGATCTTATTGTACTAAGAAAAAAACTCAAACACTCAGTTTTGACATAATTTGCATGATGAACTTCATAATCGTAAATATGGCTGCATTTATTAATTGATATTGTGTTAGCACTTACAAGCCATAAAAGAGTCTACCCCTGCCATTTTTTCTGTTAATGGGCAGAGGACAACCTGCTCATCTAGGTAGTGATCAAATTCCATTATGACAATTGAGAAATCTTTGGCCGACCACTAAAACCTGAAGAGAAGACACCGCCTGCTTTTTGGTTTAGATTATTGAAGAGCATTTGGAGTACATGATGCACAATATCTAGCACAAAATAAATCAAGATTAAGACACATCATTCTCCTGGAAGTAGCTATAAGAAGAATAAAAAACATAATATGGTCCATTTTCTTATGGGTGAGGATATAAACTTTACTTCTAAGTTCATATTAATTCATGACTTCTGCACTTGACTATGATACCAATCTTGTTGGGACATGATTCTGCTGTCCTTGAACTCAGTGTTAGAACTCCTGTCTAATTTACTGGGACAAAATCACGTTCTGAGCACTGCTTTTTCCTACTAGCATACAGTCAAAGCTGTAAAAAGTGTTTCTTCAACCTTACTAAACCACAGTAATAACCCTTTTAGTTTTAACATGTGATAATTGTGCTAATTAACTTACTGATTTTAAATTGTGATTGCTGAGCATTGGATAAGTATTAATGAACTAATCAGCAGAAATCTTTACAACTAAAACCAAGTCACAAATAATTCCCTGAGCAATTTTGAATAATGGCTGAGGGTAATTCTTCCATGAACATCGCCCTGTTCAGCCATATTATTGGCTGAATAATTTGTCACATTCTGCTGTTAATGTATGGGATCGAGTCAAGTGGTATGACAGGTATATAAAGTAGTATTGCTTGGATATTTTTATTAATTAATATATATTATAGATGTAGAGAATGCTATTACTTGAAATTTAATCAGAGGCTGCTTTCAGTCTTGATGTTTTCCCTCAGTTCTCTCAGCCTGAAGAAGACGCAGTGGCTAGCAGCAATTTTGTAGAAAGGCCATGTAGATCTTACAAAGCAAGAAGAGATTAATTTTGGGAGAGGTTGTTGTCTGAATGGTCATCATCATCTTTTTTAGAAGAACCTAAACAGTCATCAGAAATTCCTAGGGGTAGACAGCTTGCAGAACAGAGATAGCAGTGTATTTAAAGGTAAGAGCAGATTCAGGGAATTATTAAAGCCAACATCACAGATCAAACTCATGAAAACATGGTATTATTGATCAATCACAGGCTTACCACAGAAACAGTGAAGGCCACAGTAAAGAACTGTAGAAGTTAGCAATGAAATTATACATTAGGCTTTCTAAAGTCAGTTTTTCTGCCAATTCAGGATTGATTCCTGCAGTGCATTTTGTACTGTTCTGTGAAGGCCGATTTGAAAAGTTTCTAGCAATGGGAAATATATTTTTTTCTAGCAAGCAGTTGCTAACAAGCAACTTGAAGCCGTTAAAGGCTCAGAAAGTCTCTGGTGATAGTAAGATTCACTTCTTTACTTACTGAGAAGTGCTACTGACACCTAAATCCTGTTTCAATAGATGCAATTTATACAGATATGATTGCTGTTTGTAAGCATTGATGCTGTTAGGCACTGACTTAATCTTCAAGGAGCTCAATATTTTTTCTTAAATACAATGTTAATTGTTAGCCTTAGAATCTATCATGATCAGCAGGTAGTTTTATATACTACTTTATCTGTAGCAAGTGGATAGCTTCCATCTTGGAACGGATTGTGATATTTGGACTGAGAAGGAGTCACTAATGTCATCAAAACAAACACCAGATATTACAAGCTTTCCCAGGATCCTTGTTCTCAACTTCTTTATAATCTCTCATACACTTTATGACTGATTTAATTTCAACTTATGTATCTTATCTATTGAATAAAACACTGTGAATTTTAATAAAATTTGAAACATTTCAAATATTTGCAAGTGCGGGGACTTACATTACTTGTCAGTTCCAATTCTAATTAAATGAATACTTAAGAAACCTTTGCAGCTGATAAAGCATTTGCTAAAACGAAAGTCACAGTACTTTGTAGGAGGCTTCAGACAAATTGGTCAGTAAACAGTGAGAGAGAAAAGATAAAATACAGTTTGCTGCTCTTCAGAGAACTTAATGAGAAAAATTATTTGTCTTCAACAGCATTAACCTGTTTGGTTACAAATTACTGTTTTGAGGCATCATTTTTTGCTCCATTGAGGTTAATATTAAATCTCCGACTTGAATGGGCCAATTATTTACACTAAATTTTGTGGTCAAGAGCAAATTATTTCCAGCTTCCTCCATCTTCTTGCTTTCTCACTTCAATAATCTAGATCTTACCACTACCAGTGAGGTATGGTACCCTGAAATAAAATCTTGTAAAGTTATTTTTTGCTCTTCTCCTGGAGGGAACATGGTTGTAGGAAGGCCTTCATGTGTAGCTGAAGAAAGCAAGGAGACAATGGATACATTTTATGTTTTATTTCTGATGAAAAAAAATCCTAAAATGTACGGTTTTCAAACACCTGCCCATAAGACTTGAAGGCACCCATCACATCAAAGCCAAATCTGTAATTCAGATGTGTAAATAAAGATGTAAGTTCATCTCTCAAAGTACAAAAGTTTTAAGGGATTTTAATCCCTTAAAACTTAGTGCTGTCTTATTTCTGTTAGATGTTGATTAGTATCATGTAAAGGTGATAATTAAAATTAAGGACTCTGACACTTCTATTTTCCCTTTGAAAAGAATTCTTGTGTTAAAGCATTCACTTCTGTTGATTTCTTTTTTCTCAAGATAAATACGTATACTTATGGAGACAGACAGTGTTTCCTCATAGAGAGGCTGATGAAGTATGGATGAGCAGATGGCAGGGTGGATTGGAGCCTGACTGGGTGACTGGGTCTGGAGGGTGGTGGTGATCAGTGGTGCAACATCTAGTTGGAACCCAATAACCAGTGATGTACCCCAGGGGTCAGTACTGGGTGCAGTGCTGTTCAACATCTTCATTAATGATCTAGAGGATACAGTAGTGTGTAACCTCATGATGTATACCGATGACACGAAACTGGGAGTAGTGGCTGATAGAGCAGAGGGTTGTGCTGCTTTCCAGAGGGACCTCGACAGGCTGGAGAAATGGGCTGACTGGAACCTCATGAAGTTCAAGAAAGGGAAATACAATGTCCTGCACTTGGTGAGGAGCAACCCCAGGCACCAGTACCTGCTAGGGACTGACCAGCTAGAAAGCAGCTTTACGGAAAAGGATCTGGAAGTCCTGGTGGACACAATGTTGACTACGACCCAGCAATGTACCCTTGCAGCAAAGAAGCAATGTGGTATCCTGGGCTGCCTTAGACAAAGTATTGCCAGCAGATCAAGGGAGGTGATGCTTCCCCTCTACTCAGCACTCATGAGGTGACATCTAGAGTGTTGTGTCCAGTCCTGGGCTTCTCAGAACAAGAGAGATGTGGAACTACTGGAGACATCCAACAAAGGGCCACTAAAGTGATTAAGGGACTGGAACATCTCAGCTCTGAGGAAAGGCTGAGAGAGCTGGGACTGTTCAGTCTGGAGAAGAGTAGCCTTGGGGAGCATCTCATCTATATGGACAAATATCTGAAGGAAGGGTACAAAAAGGCTGAGACCTGGATCTTTTCGGTGGTGCTCAGTGACAGGACCAGAGGCAGCGAGCACCAACTGAAACAGAGGAGATTCCCAATGAACATCAGGGAACACCTTTTTTTTTTTTACTGTGAGGCACTGGCACAGGCTGCCCAGGGAGGTTGTGAAGTCTCCCTCCGTGTAGATATTCAAAAGTCTGGACAACCGGCTCTAGGTGACCCTGCTCGGGCAAGTGGGTTCGACCAGATGTCCTCCTGTAGTGCCTGCCAACCTCAGCCAATCTGAGATTCTGTGTTTCCATAATGGCAGTTCTTTTAACTAATGAATTGGAAAAAAAAATTATGATCCTGAAAAAACTCATTATGTGTATTTTTTTCCTTCTTTTTAAAAGAGGTTAATTCATGCCCACATTTGCAAATTTGCTTTAAACATTTTTAAAGTCCTGATTCACAAAGTAAAATAAAAGACATAACATTTTTAATTCCTTCTCGAATTTTTATTTGTGAGAGAAAAACTTGTCTTTTACTGGCTACTTGCCTACATGTTTCTTACCCTCAATAAATACAGACCTCAAAGTATTTCCAAAGGGAGAAATACTCTATAATTTTTGCATTCTTCTAGCGTGACAAGCTGTTGGAGCAGCTCACATATGGGCAACTGAAGAATTAGGCAGAAAAATTTTATGTCAGACTAATTTGTATTTATTGCTGAATATTGGTTTTGGTCCTGAATGTATGTAAAACTTTGATTCCCAATATCTTTTTGCTACACACAAGGAAAAACAGTTGTATATCTGAGGGCAAGTATGGCTAAACAGACAAATGCAATTAAGACAATATAGAGGTTACTACTTTTCATTACTTGGCCTGAAACGCAAAATATGAACTTATACACTTTTTTATCTGCTGTTATACCACTAATAACACTTAGTAGGATAAAATAGACTAAAAATGCATGGTAGGAAAAAGATTCAGGTGAAAAGACAGGCGAAGCAAAAAAAGGCACATAAAAGCAGATGAACAGAAAAGTGTCTGGTGGCTACAGACAAGCTCCAGTGCAATGGAAACACTGTGTTCCTTTTTCTTTGACATAGGCAAAGAAGTGAGCACAACAGCCAGGACAGTAGAATGAGGCTTAGAGTGGTTTTCGAGGTATCCTGGGCAATAAGAGATGATAACTCTTTCAAAGTGTAGGTCCCAAGGTTTTGAGCCATTGAACATAGTGCCTGGAATATTAGGTTGCTCCCTGAAATAAAGGAGACAGTGTGCAGACCTCCAAGTAGATGACATCTGCCTGTAGGAATTTGTGCTAGTCAGAATTTTGAGAACTGCACACTCTAGGAGCTGAAACTTTGAAGTGGGCTTTGGTTGAAGTCTTCTTCAGTTTACTCAGGAGCTAATGTACAAGAACAGGTGGGTCCTGAAAATCCTACACTGGAGAAAATAATGAAGCTTTCTGTGCGTTTGGAGGTTATGAAAATCAATGTTGGTCACCCCTGCTGTTTGTGAATCTACTTTAGTTGTGGATTTGACCTAACCCTGAGACAAATTCTTTTACTTGCACAAGGCTTGTGAGCATTCCAGTTTAACTTGTTAGAGTTAGATCCACTTTTGTCCAGCTAGGCTTTTGGATGAATAATTAAACCAAAGAATCTGACTTGAAGACAGGTGTGTGGAAGTGAGTATTCTTGACTCTGGATAACTGTATAGCCTTGAACCTCCTAGTTTCTCCTTTGTGCCTTTTCTTTTATACTTTACTGGGGACACGATGAAATGAAACTTGTGAAATATTTCTGGGCAGAAGTCTTTGGACAAATTAACTATGCCAAGTCTTGATATTTGTATTGCGAGTAAACATGTCTAGTCCTTACCCACACATCTGCAATAAACATACAAGATTCATGTAAATGCATTTTTGGAGGAAATCTTACAGAAACTGATTTCTTTTAAGACTATAGTAACTTGTTCTATTCTCTGGACTATGCAGCCTTTACACTATTAAACTGCAGTTTTTGCTTTGGTTCAGTGTCAAATGCAAGTTACAAGAGAGAAAACATATCCCCTTGCTTTCTTTGTTTCCCTCCCTGCCAAATAAAAGTAAATTTTCTACTTGATAAGATTTAATTACTAGAATGCATAAGTGAATATAATTTACAACCAAAGGAAGACTAAAACAGAAGAAAAATATAGTTAAGAAAAAGGAAAATCTCCAGAAATACAATCTTTGTGTCTTAATGGCATTTATAGGTCTGGTCTTCAGAAGGCATAGAAGAGTCCCTGACAATTTACTGTGTCATGATTACAGTGACATTTTCTGCATATTTGGACTAAGTGATATAGAAAATTATGATGTAGTCTTCACTTTGAGACTGGATTATTCAGTGTGTCAGTGATGCTCTTTACTAGTTCATCATTTGTTCCATACTGTGCATGGAACAAAACCCGCTTTTTTTTTAAAATTAAATTTATTTTTGTTTTAGCTAGTGACATCAAGACATAGTCCTTGGACTGGGTTCTAACTTTGCCTTGTATGTTTGTTTTTTTTTTTTCATTTCAGAAGAAGCAGACATGGTGTCTGCCTTAAAATACACCTTCGCCTTTCTGTCCTTTCTTTTTGAACTTCTTGCTGCAGACTGCTACCTTGTCAGTGGGGTTAATTACATTTTGCCCTGGTTAAGATGTTTCCATTTTGTTATAGTTGTCTTTCCTTATTCTGTTTTATGGCTCTCCTGGTATTACATTCCTTAGCCTGAACATGCATTAGAGATATGTGCCTGTGTTTCAACATTTTGCCCTCCTCTCCTTTTTCTCAGTTATTTGTTTTAATTTAACATGGTTTATATTTTACACATGAGCAATTAAGCCCATAGAGCAATTAAATTGTCGCCTCCAATAGTATTTTGTATTAATTCACGGTTTCTACTTGGCCTGTTTAGCTAGGTGGCTTCATGAATTTGGAAAGCTTACTGTTTTGGGGAAGATTTTACTTTATGGTTTGTCATCACTCTTCCTCATTTAGAATATATCCAACTGTGTAATTTCTACCATTTTACTCATTATTTTGCTAAAGCTGCTTTGAAAGTGATTCTGTTGCAAACACTCTTCCCTTGAGTGTGAGATGTCTGGGTGCATGGCAAAGATAAGGAGAATACAACTGTTCCATGTCAGGGTGATTTAATGATGGATATCAAGAAGACTTGCACAAAATGGCAGAACAAGGACTTGTTGCTAAGTAGTATAAAGAAAAGTACTACAGTTAACATGGAAAAGAAGGATTTGAGTGAGTACAAAATGTTTTTGACAAAACAGCACAATGCTAACATTTACTGAGTATTTCAGGCTAAGGCAGATGCTGATAAACTGGAGACAACATGGAAGAGAGTAATAAAAATGATCAGAAGATTAAAAAGATGGTTTAGGATGAAAGGCTGAAAATTTAAATCGTATTATTCTAGAAGACAAACAGTGGGGGTAAAAAGCTATTGAAAAAAGGAACTAGAGAGTGATCTTTTACTCTGCATGTCCATTGTGTATAAGAATTTAATTGCCTTACTTCTCTCTAAGGGAGTGTTGAGATTAAGGAGACAGTTTCTAGTTATGAGGATTCCTCAGGAACAAACTACCAAGGCATGGGATGGGATTCCCACTAAGGGACATTTCTGAGAACACATTAGACCAATATCTCTTAAGAATGGTGTAGAGACATTTCATCTTGACTTGGTGTGAAGGTTTAGAGCTGATCCTCTAAGAACTTATGCCTAAGGAATCTTAGCTGCTATTGATAACTTTATATTTCTAAAACTAACTAAAAATTTAAGAAGGAAAAGTGAATAGGCAGTTCATCTTACTTTACTTTGGAGTATACAGCTTAGGTGTTGAAGACTAAATCAGTTATCTTTGGCTTCTAGACATTATGGAGAAAGAAACAGCCACACAACAGGATTCATGTGATCTAACCTAGACCTTTTACAATGGGATGAACGGTTTGCTGTTCTGCCTCTTTGCTCTGACTGAAAGAGAACCCTAGGTGACTAGATTATATTTAAGTGTTTAACTTTTACATGCCCAAATGAGATGAGAAGACTCTCAGCCCAGCACTTCAGATTCTGAGTTTCTTAGTATGCAGCTTTCTTTCTTGCACAAGTATGTGATTTGCCAAAGTGTTTTAGGGCAAATCTTCACAGATGGATACAGAGAGTTTTCCAGCTGGTTCCAGCCCAGCTAGGCATTAGAAACAATCTCTCTGGATGGTTGGCAACTATGTGTTCATGTATGGCTGTGCTGGCATTGCTCTCTCTCAACCCTCAGCAGGACATGGTGAGTTGGATTCAAACCACACAAATATATGTACATGGCTCAGTGGTTCTGAGCTGGAAGGGTAAGAAGGAGAATCTGGGGAACTACAGGCCAGTCAACTTCCCCTCACTGCCTGGGACAGTGATGGAGCACATCTCCCTGGAAACCATTTCCAAATGTGAGGGATAAGGAGAAGATTTGGAGCAGTCAGCATGGATTTATGTAGGGAAAGTCACGCTTAACCAATGTGATAGACTTCTATGATGAGAAGAATTGATGGATGTATGAGGGAAGAGCAGTGGATGTTATTAATCCTGACTTTAGCAAGGCTTTCAACACTGTTTTCCATAAGTGATAAAGTACAGGCTAGATAAGTGTATGGTGAAGTGGCTTGAAAATGGCTTGAACTGCTGTGCTCAGGGCATTGTGATCAGTGGCTTGAAGTCCAGGTGGGGGACAGTGGTATGTTCCAGAGGTTGAAAACTGGGCCAACAGAGTCTAATGCCTTTGTTAGTAACCTGGATGATAGGACAATGTGCAACCCTGGCAAGTTTGCAGAGGGATTGGTTGATACTCCAGATGGCTGTGCTGCCTTTCAGAATAATGTTGACAACCTGGAAAAATGGCAAACGAGAACTTAATGAAGTACGAAAAAGGGATATGCCAAGTCCTGCACCTGGGGACAAATAACCCCATGCGCTGGTATACCCTGCATGTTGATCGGCTGGGAAGGAACTTTGCAGAAAAATAACTGTGAGTCCTGGTGGAAAAGAAATTGAACTTGAGCGAACAATGCCCCTTTGAAGCGACGAGGGATAACAGCCTCTCCAGGGCTACATCAAGAACAGCTTTTCATCACCTACAGGTCAAGGGTGTGATCCTTCTCCTCTCCTCAGTTCTGGGGAGGCCACATTTGGAGTGTTTGGTCCCATCCTGCACTGCCCAATACGGAGGGACATGGACATACTAGTGTGAGTTGAGCAAAGGAACCATGAAGATGCTGGAGGTGTTGGAACATGTTAAGTATGTGGAGAGGCTGAGAGAGCTGAGACTGTTCAGCCTGGAGAAGAGAAGGCTCAGTGGCATCTTATTCTCAGTGGCATCTTATTCCTGCATATAGATACCAGGTAGAGGGCAGTAAAGAATACAGAGCCAGAAGATACAATGGGCACAAACTGAAACACAGGATGTTTAGTCTGAATATCGGGAATGACATTTTTTTACTGAGAGGGTGACCGGAATAGGTTGCCCAGAGAGGTGGTGGAGTCTTTATCCTTGGAGATACTAAAAGTCCATCTGAGCATGGTCCTGGGCAACCTGCTCTTGTTGACCCTGCTTTGAGCAGGGGGATTGGACTAGGTGAACTCCAGAAGTACCTTCCAGCTTAGTCTGTTCTGTGAGTGTCTGATCAAAAAACTGCTGATGCACAGAAGTGTAAATAACCAAGGTCTTGCTGTGGAAATTATTTAGAGCTCTACTGCTCATCATTGTCACTGCTGATTTTTGTTTGAACTGTAGTATGAACATCTGTAAAGCTTGCACAGGGCTGTTTTGCAATGAGAAAGTCCTGCTTTCTTGCAGAGTGTTGTATTTATGAGACAGAGAAAATTTCCTTTTTACATCAGTAGAGAGAAGTTTTGTCTAATGAGGCCTAAGTTTGAATATTTGCTCAGGAATTTTTCTCACTCAATTTAAGCAGAGATCAATTTGTGTTAGACTGAACAAAAGCTGAAGCACGATGCTATAGCTTGGCCTCTGGTTACTCATTACCACTTATGAGGAACTGTCTAATATTTAAAATTTAAACAATGACTGAAGTAAATTTGAAAGTTGTTGCACTACCTGGACTCTTTATTCCAATAAATAAAGCTATACAGTAGCAATTTAAATCTTCCAAGGATACAAGTTTATTCTTAAATTGGGAATGATAACAATTCTACCATATTGTGTAAATGTAAATGGTAATAGTTAAGGAAGTGTGGGGAGTATTTTCTAACAGAAAGTAGCCAAAGGTTAATGCTGATCTAACACCCATTATTTGAATTTATGAACTAATGCCTTGAGATAGAGCAGGGGCATATCTGCACTCTTGCTTCTGCCACTGTGAAACTAAACACAGTCAATATTAAAGTGCAGCCTGGGAGATAATAATTCCTCGTAGCTAATCTTTTTGCCGTATTCTTAAGAGTAATCAATGAATAAAGTGGCTACTCATACATATCTATTTCTTAATTTTTCTAGGGCCACCTCCTCTGATACACACAATTTTCACCCACAATATTGTTTTATCTAAGATCATTTGTATCAAACATCAGACTGTGCTATTGCTTTGTGTGTGATATATACACCTGGAGTCACATATATTTTTTATAATGGGGAGACTGATCATATAAAATTTTCCTCTTTCAAATAATTTACTTAGTCTTGTTTTAATGCTTACATGCAGATGTGTGAGTGTGGCAAGCCAACTGCATTGCAGGTAGAGTTTTTTAGGTAATCTATGTGGATGTCCTCAGAAAACTGATTTTGTTAAAAGGGGAAAAAAAAATACCCAGGGACTCAGCTGGTGCTCAAAAGAATCTTTCTCCTGCAGCCAGCTCTTGTTGCCAGGTGTGCTGTTGGACCTTTGGAGTGACCCAGCCTGACTTGCTGTATCAGTGACTGCCGGTGGCAATGTTTGCACTTCAGTGACTTCATTCCAGTGTAAGCTGTAAAACTGGAAGAGAAAGAAGCATTATTAAGTAATGCAATTCAAAATAATGTCTGCAAGTTCTTTTGAGTGTCCTTTCCTAATAAGATACCAATTAGATAGAGGCAGCTACTCCTTCTGCCTTGCTACTGTGTACTTTCATAGTTCAGTAATGCTTGACTAACATTTTCCTGAAATTTTCTATCAGATGTCATTTCTCTTAATTGATTTATTTAAAAAGCACATGGATAACTCAGCTACAAAACTCGTCATGGTCTTAAGAGCTTCAGAGTGGTAGGCTGTTGTCAGTGCCCATAGAATGAGCTTTTGGTGATGAGGAGTTGAGATGAGGAGCATTAAGAGTTTCCTAACTAAGTCAGTATACATTTTGCCAAAAGCTCCCCTCTAGCAGTCTTGTGATGGATACGAAAAAACTGTTAAATCATGCTGCTTTCCACAATGGTTTCAACTTTATGTTTTCTTTTGCCAGATGCTGGAACTACAGGTCCTGTGCAATGTCTTCTGTGCTCTTTGAAAATTTGTTCTTAATGTACAAAGCTTTGCTTTTTAGAAATATTATTGAGGCAGAGGTGTACATCTAAGAAGTGGACTTATCTGATTTATGTGTATCCAATTCTTTTATTTCTCTCTATAAATTTATTTGAGGTGTTTTGAATGTGATTGTGACTGTGGAGTTCTCTTCAAGTTTGATTTTTGTTTTCTAAGATACTACAGTTTGCTGAAGAATTCCTGGTTTTATATTAATATAGAAAATGATGAAGGTGTTCTTCACAGTTTTATGATTTAGGCTTTCACCAATGCTGATAGCTTTGCTGGTTTAGCAGACTGCTGCATGAATAAAACACGTTTGTTTTTCAAATGCACCACCATACTCTTGAATTTAACACTAGTGATGAAAACTTAAATTGATTCACTGGCTTGTAAATGTACAATCAGTGAACTGTCTTGATTAACCAATAGATACAACAGATGAATGTACCACAAAGATTTTGTAATTTGTCCTACATGTTTTAAAAAATGAATCTTAGGAATAGTTTTGTATTGACAATCATATAACTTTATTATAAGTGACTAGTGGGTAACATAGCACAAACTATAAGATTTTAAAGCTTATGAACCAGTAAGAAGCAAAGATGA
This sequence comes from Caloenas nicobarica, assembly GCF_036013445.1. Lineage (NCBI taxonomy): Eukaryota > Metazoa > Chordata > Aves > Columbiformes > Columbidae > Caloenas > Caloenas nicobarica. The sequence goes on along the minus strand of NC_088245.1, from coordinate 26,715,937 downwards.
ACTAAATATGAAAGTTTACTGCAGGTGCAGGTGCCTTGTGGTAACATGAAATGGGCTGTCAGAAAATTCACAAGCATTGCTTTGATTTTAATAGAACGACTGTGATATTTTATTGGTTTTAGGTCATTAGCTAAATGTGTTTATTTTAGTGGGTGGTTATTATAAAAAGCTCCATCCATATTTTTTGTTTTTACTTAAGAACTGTGACTGGTTGCTTGCCTGAAAGGCAATCGTAATATACAATCATATTCTGCAAGATCATCAGCATCTACTTAGAAGGTTTCTCTTCCATGTCCATTAAGAAACTGGTTGTTTACATCTAGATTATATTTTCCTTTCTATGCTATGCCTTCCTATTTTGGTGGATTTCTGTGGCTGAAGAATTTTTTCCCTCCTTCAAACACATCTTCCTAGCTCACTCCTGGGACCATCTGCAGCCCCTTTACTGGCTTCCTTTGAAGCAACACTACAGTCTCATGGCCAGGGGCCTTAGCAAAGCTCCTCAGTCCATCCCTCATCTCAGCTCCTTCTCTTCCTTTCCTTGCCAGCTTCATGCTTCCCAAAGCTGCCCTAATGAACCTGCCCTCACGAACCTGCCCTCACATCATCTCCGTGTTAGTCAGATCTTCCAGCACCTTCCTATCAAATTCTTTCATCCCACAGGCTTTCACACTTCCCCAGTTCTTTTAATGGTCCATAATTTCTGAAATGATTTCCCACTTTTCCTGCCATTACTAAATCAGTGGTAGAGCATACACACTTCTTGTACATTATCTTTTTTTTCTTTTGATGCTTCTGCCATTTCTATTTGTATTGTCTACCTGGATTGTAAAGGTCTTCTGGGAAATGGCTGTATCTTATACCTGCCTGTAAAATGCTTAACATTGCTGAAAATATAACAATAACAATATGTTGACTGAAACTGGATGACGCAATTTAAACAGAACTGTTTTCTATCAAAAAGGTAATTTTATCAAAATTGAAATGTTTCCCAGGAAGGTACTGATTTTTATTATATTTTTTTCAAAAAGGAGTGTAAAGCATACACATTGCAGCAATGTTCAAATATTATATTTCACTCATGTCATTTATATTCATCTTCTTGTGACTTTTTCATGCAAACAGGTGTTATGATGTTGAAACACTAATTTGTAAACTCAAAGGACCTGTATCCACTTGCAAATGCTACAGATTATACATAGGGTTCTACTGTGCCACACGAACAAGAATTTGTGCCCCTTCATGCAATGGACTCATAGTAGCCATGAAATGGAAGTGTTTGTGGGTGTTGAGTTTTGCAGCCAGAAGTGGCTTTCATTTTGATCACATGAATGGGGACCACAGGACAACAGGCTTCAGGAAGCAAGTGCTGGGCTATGAGAATGAATTATTATGAACTGCTTCTGCCTGTATATGAAGGACCCTGGGGAAAGAGTCTGGTAGATGATAGGCTGCAAGCTGAACGAATTATTCAGGCAATATTGTGGATACAGTCCATAAACCATGAGTTGGCTACCTGTCCTAGTTTTGGCTGAGATAGAGTGAATTTTTCCTCCTAGCAGCTGGTATAGTGCTGTGTTTTGGATTTAGTATGAGAATAATGTTAATAACACACTGATGTTTTAGTTGTTGCTAAGCAGTTAAGGACTTTTCAGCTTCTTATACCAGCGTGCCAGCGAGAAGGTGAGGAGTGCACAAAAGGCAAGACACAGCTGGGACAGCTGACCCCAACTGACCAAAGGGTTGGATGATGTAATGAGCATATGATGTCATGCTCAGTACATAAAGCAGGAAGAAGAAGAAGAAGAAGAAGGAAGGGACATTCAGAGTGATGATATTTGTCTTCCCAAGTAACCATCCTGTGTGATGGGGCTCTGCTGTCCTGGAGATTGGTGAACACCTGCCTGCCCATGGGAGGTAGTGAATGAATCCCTTGTTTTGCTTTGCTTGCACATGCGGCTTTTTCTTCACCTATTAAACTCCTAGGACGTCGGGATGTATGCGTGTGGAAAGTCAACTTCATAATTTTTGCAGAGTGCTATTCCAGGTTAGGATAAGGCACATTTTTTAATTTTAGTTTCTTAGAGTGAAAAAGAAACTAATATTTGGGTTCAAAAGGATTTGGGTTTCTGAAATGAGAGTGGTTGTAAGTGGTGGAGTCTCTGTATGGTGACTGTGTGATTACAGGTGAAACAATAGTTGTCAGCCAAAATAAACACCAACACCTATTTTGGGAGTGGAGAAGTTGACTAAGCGCTCAGACATGACATTGTGTTGCCACTGCGACATCTCCATCTCATCAAATTTAATGTGAAACAAAGAGTTTGAATTCTGCAGAATGGGGTACAGGCAAGTCAGTCAGTGAATACCTTACTGGTTCCCTTTGCTTTTATTCAAGGCAACTAAAGTTTACAGTCTGTTTTCACAACACAAATTGTATTCATAAATTTGACATCACAGTTACTTAACTACAGAGCCCTAGTGAGAGAGCTGACTCCCCACCTTAGGGTGCTGTTGTTATGGGGGCTTTCACAGCAGGAAACAGACTAGGCCTTTTTTACACCTTGCATTATCCACAGCTGGAAAATTTTCAAAGAACTTGTTCTCTGCCTCTATTGAGACTTGTCTAGCTTTTTCATGTGAGATCAGACTGTTTCACCCACTTTAAAAGAAATTAGGGGCACAGTTTATTGCTAGAGTTAGGTTATGTTTGGACTCGATGATCCTGAGGGTCTCTTCCAACTGAAATGATTCTGTGATTCTACGATTCTATCTTTATCTCAACCCACGAGTTTTCTCATTTTTACCTTTCCAATTTTCTTCACCATCTCACCTGAGGGGGAATGAGTGAGCGGCTGTGTGGTGCTTAGTTGCCGGCCAGGGTTAAGCCACGGCACTACCTCACCCTCAATCTTACAACAGTACTGCAGAGAAAATTAAATGAAGCAAAATGACATCAAAGAAACAAAGAGTTTTAACACTATGATATGCCCTTCTGAATGTCCTTTCTGTGGGAAATATCCACACGTGTCTCCTTGGGCAGATTTAGAATGAAGTTTATGTCATTGATTAATACAATTTGTGGTGTACCTTGGTTCTATGCAATGGAGACCTCAGTTCTTGATAATCTTTTGGAGTCAGCAGCCTGGGAACTGACAGGAAAACCTTTGCTGACAGGATTTTGTTCTCTGGAGCTAAAATGAAATTGCTGGTGACAGCTAACAGCAGAGTCTCATTTGGTTTTCTTCGTCCATTCTGTGCACGGATGAGTGGGCCAGATCACTTCTCTCCCTCTCTCCAACAAGAGACATTCAGAGTCATAGAAACATCGTAGCAGTCTCCTTCACAACAGTGAATGCAAAAGTACATAATCCTGTTTGTTTCACAGGGGAAAAGGCAATATTTTCTTTCCTCTTCTAGCAGCAGCAGTGGCACAGTATGTCTGCCAAGACCTTTGCTGTACCTGATTCAGGGGATCTTCTTCTCCTGTTACATAAAGAATCCTCCCCATAGATGAACCTGAGATATTTTCCCCTCAAAATTTATGCTTTCTTAATAGGAAGGAGACACCACTTCTCAGAGTTTTGCTCTCTTTCAGTGCCATAGGCAGGTTCTGCTTCTTTTTTAAAAAACTTCCTATTTAATTAAATCTCTTAAGAGGCTGGGCTCTGCTGTGGTATTCTGTAGCACCTTCAATCTCTTCACTGTTCCTTGTCTTATAATTAGATTACAGCCTACTTTGGGCAGGCCCGTCATTTTATGGTTTGTATAGCGTTTTCTGTGATGGGGTCCTGGTTCGTAATTAGATCTACTGTATGCTACAATAGCAATAACAGTAGTAAGACGCTTTTACTCCTACTGGCTGAAGTTCTGTTTAATGCAATGTGTCATTGTGAAGTCTCCTGATAACTCCCAGAGCAGCTGCAGAGCTGTTGTGGCAGCTCTGACACCCCTAATTGCTGTTTATGAAAGCTTGTGGCTTTCTGATGTCTGCAGCCAAGGCCAGAAGCAAATGTGACTTAACATGGCAACTAATTAAAAGGCAGTACTTCAGCATGGTACTGAGGAGTGGACTCATTACCTCTTAACTCAGGTTTTTAATAATAGCCACTAAGACCAGGCAGATACAAACACAACCACAATGTCATTTTGGTATTGATAACAGCCTTGCATGAATTATTTGCTGGAACTGGTGGGAGCAATTTTCACAGGTCCAAAAGGCCACCAGATGTCAGTATGACCTTCTGCAAAGTAGTGTAGTATAATTAACTCGCTTTTTATCAGACAGAATCAGGAGTTTTTAATCTATTTTTTAAAGAAAAGTTCTATTTTCTGTGACTGAAAAAAATACAGTCAATTATTAAATGCCTTCTCCAACTTCCAGTGAGTCTTTCAGTTATTACAAAGGAAGCGCAAGAGTAAAGGCTGGAGACACTCCGTGCATTTTACACTGGACTTTTGCAGAAAACTCAGACTGGCTGGTAGTGTGGTAAGAATAACAAACATTTTGCTGTCACAAAATAGAAAGCTGAATGCAGTTGTCTGAACTTCAGAGAGTGGTCCACCTTTCTTCATCTACCCACTTTAGTTGTGCTACATCACAGCAGTGATGGGGCGGGGAAGGTGGCCTACTGTTTTTAGCCCCTGGTAAAACCACTGCTGGCCAGAACCAGATCACAAGAATGGCTCACAAAATATTTTTTTTTTTTTTTAATCATACTTTTTTTTTTCCTTAATGCTTCTTCTCTTTATTGATTTCCAAGCCAGACGTCTGTGTTTGGCTACACACAGGTTACCTGGCCCTGGACACCTCCCTAGGCCTGGGTCTGAGAGTTCATTGGGCCAGTATGTGTTGGGATGAGACCTGGACCTGTGCTTCTTTTGCCCCTGTGCATGCTATTTCAAATTTCTAAGAAATCTTGCCTCACAGACCTGCTGGCGACTGCAGTGCAATTCCTAGGTCCTCCAGTGTCGAGGGTTTGGGGAACAGGAACACAGTGGATGCCTTCACATATTCAGGACCCCAGCCAGGAACCCAGTCTCTTCGAAAGCAAAAAGTTTGGGAAAATGTCACAATTTTTTTCTCTATATGAAACTGAAACCAAAAAGGATTTACGTGTGTTGGAATAATGTGTTTTTACAGCGAGAAGCTTTAATTTTAACAAACCACTGACCTTTGCAATCTAGAACAATGGATTAACCACTTATCAAAATAAACATGACTGATTAATTAATGTTCTATGCAATACGTAGTATACTACTCTAGCGATAGATAACTGTAGGTCCGCATATGGAGAGTTACTGAGGAGGAACCACCTTTTAGTAAAGGGGAAATTTTTTCAGAAGTACTAAAGTGATGTACAGTAACAACCACATCTATGACAATGTAAAACCTCTGTAATCTGAAGTTCTTTTATTTTTTCAAAGATTTTTAATTACTTTCATCTCACGTGACTATACTTTCCTCCATGTACTTTCCCTTCCTTCCCTGTACATTTTCTGCCTGCACATAGTTTGCTGTACATTTCGTTGTCTTCAGATGGATTTGAAGATGCTCAAATAGTGTTAACTAATGTTAGAGATATGTGCCAGGTGGAGAGGTCATGACTGTGGCTATTTATATGATGGACTTTCTGTTTCCGAAAGATGTCAAGATTTGCAAAATTCGACTAAATTTCTAAGGTGGAATACACTCTCAAATGTCAAAGTTCTTCCTAAAGGAAAAAAAAACCCTAAAAAAAAATGCACCCCAGTATTGTTTTGATTAATACTAAACATTTAATTTCAATAAAATAGAAATATTTTCCTTCACCTTTGAAATTTAAATATTTTGTTATATTACAACATGGGGTAAAAAAACCCTGAAGGTGTTTCAAAATGAGTTATCAAAATTCTTTACCCTAAAATATTTTAATTCAATCGTGGAATTTTTAGTTGATATGGTTATTTATTTTTTAAGTGATCCAATTTACCCATTTCAAAAAGTATGGAACAACTAATGTAAGAAAAATACATCATAAGCTCTTAAATGCAAAGACTTTGCCTCTGTCTCAGGCACCTCCAAATGTGGGAAGCCACAGAGCATGCATTTCCTTTTTGTATGTTCTTCCTTAGTTATTTTCTTCTGTCAGCTGTTTCTGCAGACAGGATACTGGATTAGCTAGATTTTAGGCTTGACACAGCATGATCTTTCTTACATTGCTGCATTCTTTCTGTCGAGCGTATCTGTTTTGTGAAATTGCATATTCTATGGGAGTTGAATTCCATCTAAAGTTCACCAATCCATTCTGTTCTCTAAAGTTAAGGTTAAAAAAATCTTTCAATATAAACCTTGCTTTAAGCCAGTCTGTAACTGCCTTATCTTGAAAATTGTCAGATTTATTCTGAAGAGAAAGATGAAGTGTTACCAAATTGGTTGTAACTAAAAAAAAAAAATCAATGTTCTTAAATTTTAGTTTCCAGTTTTGTCTTCTGAGTATCAATGCTTTATCTCTTTTTAGCTCAAAATCAGCTTCTTTTCTTCCCAGACAGAAAGCACTCTTAAACCATTTGACTTACTATTCCTTAAACAAGGGGAATGTGAGCTGCAGAAGTTACGAATGATTTTTGTTTTGGATAACTTTGGCTTATTCCTGTGAAGCACAAATTCCTTACTTGCACTTCAGGTTGAAAAGGATGAGACAGTGAAATCTGAAAACTCATTTTTAATGGCATAAGCCAGCTGAGAAGCATACGTGTTCGGGAATCAACACGTCTTCTCCAAATCGACCTGCTGACACACATGGAGTGACTTGAATGCTAATGGGGTGCAGAAGGTGAGTGTGATAGATGTTCCAGGAACTGGCGACAGGTGTGCCAGGAACGAGTTCCTCTGTGATGATTCCCAAAAACATTTCAAAACCTTGTATCCTCTTTCCAGCTGAGCCATACATTAAGTCAAGCAGCTGTACCAGCAACTCCGTGTGGTTCTCAGCTGCTTATTTACTATTCTGGATTCTGATTACCTTGAGTGGTAAAAAAATGCAGTCACCATCACAAAGTGGCCTGTATGAAAGATCAAACAGAAGCAAAAGGGCTCGGAAGACTGCAGAGAGCAGGACGGGAGTGGAAGGCAGTGATTGTTAATTCAGTGCATGCTGCAGGTGAGCAAGGGGAGCAGCAGAAACCTGCGTCTGGATTTGAACTGATCAGTAGTCCAAACAGCAGGAACTCAGTGGGACCATTTGTTGATGCTGAGTTCCTGCTGGTGTCTAAGGCAGCTGTTCCCTCTCTCCCTCTGTCCCTTCCAGTGTGATGCACAGCATGAAAGAAGACAGTGTAGTACAGAGTTTCTTTCTCCTGCTTTCCGAGTGCTGAATATAACAAAGAATATGTCATTTATGAAGTTCCCTTTATTACCAGACCTCTCAAATTCTTTTAAAGGACATATGTGGTTAATTCCCAACTTACTCTGTCACCTAATTGCAGTTGTAGACTTTGATCATAGTAATCACTAGGAAGTTCCAAGGGATGCAAATTTCTATTATTTCTTGCATAAAGTACGGAAGGAATCGGATTTGTAAGCAAAAATCACATTTTCTACCTGAAAAAGGAGCTGGCAGAAAAGCTGCACAAAACTGTTCACACAGAGACTGAAGGATGTGGTTTGATTTCTGTGATTCTCACTCAGTTACTGAAATAATGAAATAAAAGTGAATTAGTTATGGAATTATCATGGGCCTTGCAGACATCTCTCTGTTTTATTGGCATGAATGTTATATTCCTCCCCTTCTGCCCATTCTTGTTTGTTGATTGAGATTAGTAGCTATTGGAACAAGGATTCTCTCTCATCCTCAATACCAGTATTCTACAATCTTGTTGTATTTGGCTCTTAGACTGTCCTGTAATAAGTATGTTGAGCCATAAAGATAATACATAGACTGCATTCATTTTTAATATCTTAAGTACAATTTAAATACATTTAATTACTATCTTTAAAGTAAATTTTTAAAATTTAACTTGTCACTTAAGAAGTTTAATACTGAATCTGATAAATCTGAGTGGGTGAGTGATTAAAAAGACTTAAATAATCTAAAGAATTTGGAGTATACCACAGATAATGGAATAAAAGATTCCTTCTCAAGCTTACTGCTACATTTCTATGTATGATGTTGTCTGCAATGCACCAAATGGAGTTACTAGGCTAGTGTCTATATTGAGCAAATCTTTTTACAACTGAGCATATATGAAGAAAATGTGATGTAAGCACAAATCTGGAAATCTGATCCTCCTTTCCACTATGCAGCATTTAGTGTTTTTATCAAATGCCCAGCAGTATTTCTTTGGCTCCCATGCAATGTTATTTGCACAACTGAAACAGCAAGAGAGATTCATATGCAACTTTGCAAAGAATATGGAAGTTTATTTCACGTGACACAGTAAAAGTTCAGAATATCCTCAAAATGGATGAATCGTGTCCATTAATTCAGTACATATTCCTATTGCTCAGATAGAAACATGTTGATATTGAGTGGAAACTGATCTTTGGAATATTCATGAAATCAAATGTTACTCAGCTAATGTTATGAAAACGATCAATATAAGTGAAAGTATATATGTAGACTGGTTCTTAAAAACTGCAAGCACTTTTTCTTTTCATAGAAAGGAAGGATAAAATTTGGTTCCTAGTGGGTCTTAAAATGTGCCTGTAGTTTCAGTTTTAAAGACAACAAAACCTGCTAGACAATTTCCCAGCAATTCTTTCTGGTCAGATTGCACAATGCTCAAGTGTTTTAGTTTTCTGATTTCCCATCAGTCACATTTATTCAGTCCTGGAATAATCACAGAGCCCCTGGACACTGTTAAGATTATTCATGAGAGACTGCTGTGGTTAGGAAAAATTGTTGAATGATGAAAGCAATTGCTGGAAAAGTCTCTGCTTGGTCCCATCTGCATTCATTTTTAAATGTGTACTTTCCTCTCTCTGGAAAAAAAAGTCAAGAAGCATAACTAGGAGGACATATACTGTTCTGACAGACTCTGCTGCTTCTCTGGCTGTAGGACTGTATTATGTGTTTATTCAAGTTTTGAATTAATCAAACAATAAGTTTTGTCTGTTTTTCTTAGATAGTGACTTGCAGGTAACTTACCTGTTTCAGACGCTGTAAGAATAATTTGAGAGACATTAAAAGAGAGTCTCCATCTCAGAGATTTTGCTACTTACTAAGATTCTGGGCAGAAAATAAGGACTTTTTTTTTTAGGCTGTATTTTAGGAAAACAATTGAAAAGCAAAGTGCGACAGTATAGGATTTCCGAGAAACTTAAAACCCACCTGTCCATAGCCTTCCCTATGCTGGAGAACTGGATAATGCCTCTTTGAGAAAGCTGCCATCTCTGTGGTAGCTTTTGGTGCTTTTGATGCTGTTTACAGGGAAAACTTCCCCAAATCTTGGTTTGGCTTTGTCTACGATGCCATTCTATCTGGATGTATCATTTTCAAAGAAACTGCTTCTGCTTGCAAGCATTAACTGAGGTTTTACTTAGCCACAAATATACTCACAAACAAGCAGTTTAAAAAAACCTAAAGATTCATCCCCTGTAGTAAAGACAAATACTGGCTTCTTGGTTACAGAATCCCAGAGTGGAACATAAACATGAATGTAGGATCAGAACCATAGCTGTAGAGTAACTTTTTCTCACTTCGTTTGATGCTGAAATCCCACTCTCTCTGTTTTCACAATTTTCTTCCTGGTTCTTTTATGAGGGAGGTAGTTTTAGTAGTGTTATCCAATTATTCTTTGGAATAGGATTGCACAAAACTAATGTAGCAAGTCCAATTCTTTTCCTTTTCTTGGAGATTCTCTGAGTTTACAATCCTCTTGGACTGCCTATTCACTATGTTACTTCAACGACCTCCCAGCTAGCCAGATTTTTTCCAAGACTGCTGAAACACCTTACAAATTGCAAGTGATAAAAAACATTCATCATACCCACTTGGCAAATGTGTACTTTTCCTTTTACCATGAAATTGTAATAGAGATAGATTGTTCATGGCATAATGCTCATATTGACTCCCGACATTTAATCAGTTGTGTGCTTCTGTTATTATGCCAAATACCAGATCTGCAAGGGTGCTCAGTTGATTAAATATGTAGATGGGAATTGAGTGAAATTTTCCGAAGTGCCATGCTATTTAATTCAACTGCAGTTACAGGCAGTACATTATATTTTATGGAAGAATGGCATATGATATGCCAGAAGTTCCAGACCCCTCTCTGTTAAAATTCTTCACGGTTATGCTCTGCTTTGCTTTCTCAGTCTGCTCTTCCCAACCTGCTCTTCAACTCCATATCTTCTCTTGACTTTGTGCTCTCTCTCAACTCTCTCTTAACTTAAAAGTGCAACCAGGAAACTTTTTTTTTGCCATCTGATCTATGATTAACTTCCTCTGTTTAAATAACTCCTTAAAATAATAATTTTCTGGTTAGTCCATAACTGATTGTGTCTACAAAACATTTTTACTTCAGGTGTGAAGGATACTGTACACAAGCAAATTGCATTGCGTCTATAATTGTATTTATTACTTGTGTAGCTTGCTGCACAGTTGGAGAACAGCTCTGCGCTTTCGAGGTAGATCTAGTGCATGAGGTGGATCAACAGCAAGGTATCAGGCTGATTGTATATTTGAAATTTAAGAACACTGCTAGTAAGATACTAATTCAGTACATGATTAGAAGACTCAGCTCTGGAGCTGAGATAGCAAAAGGTATCAAAAATAGAACTTTCTCTTTTCTGGGCTTTATGAATGCTTTGTCCTTTGGGTTTCTTTTACTGGATTTAACAAGAATGAGCTTTTCTCCACTCTGTCAATTCAATAATGATTTATGACATATTCTGTCATATAACCCTATAATCCAAACTAGTCTGACTAATATTTTTTAATTTAAATTATATTATCCCATCTGACTCCAAGCGATGAGTTAGTACAGAGTAGCTACTTTTCAAAAGTTCTAAGCAGCAGCTTGGAAGAAATGAAAAAAAGGTAGGGTTTTCAGGAAGTGAGAAATAGTACCTTCAATGAAATGCAATATTCATTTAGAAAACAAACAGAGGAGAAATTCTCCTCTGCTCAGGAAAACAAAGCTACTGTTTCTCTATCCAGTGTGTGATTTTTCTAGATTATAAACGACTGAGATTTTCTCAAGTGTATTAGCTAGAGAAGTGGTTCTTATGAATGCAAGATATTGCTTTTCTCAGTATCTGGTTCCAAATGTTGAAGCAACAGAACAAATGAAAATATATATAATTATTTAGCACATTATTTATGGTATTAGCCTAGAGTGGACAGAGGCTGGATTCCTTTTGGGCTAGATACGATGTAAAAATGAAGGGCAAATAATGAACACCTTACGTTATTCTTAATCTGAATCGGCAAAAAAAGAGCAGCCAGGTGTATCGTTGTAGTGAAAAACAGGATGGGGGAAAAGTCACAGCACAGGGCTGGATTTTTTTTAACTGAAGTCCTTTTCATAATGTAAAACTGAGATCAGAGAATTTTAGTTGACTATTTAAAGAGTGGATGAGCTATTGTAGAGGGCATGATGCTAGCAGCCATTCAGCAGAGAATATAGACAATCCATAGAGATCAGAGTAGAAAATTGACCAGTATTTGAGGTTCCTCTTTTCTGTACTTAAAGAAGGAGCTCTGATCTCTGCCAGGTTTCTTCCTGCTTTCTTTTTCCTCAAGAAAATTTCCTCAAGAAAGGTAGATCCTGAGAGATTCTAGAGTGTCCTTGAAGAAAAGGACCCTGTATTGCTTTGGGACAGGAAAAAGAACTTGAGGGGGTTCTGACACATGTGAAAACTCACTTATCCTCTCCCTGTCCTCCCTGTGCAGTCATTCTTCCTTGGTTGTTCTCTCCAGTCATGGGCTGGCTGTAATATTTGGCATTGTCCCTCTCAGGGAGAGCTGGAAGACTCATCTTCTTGGCATAGATGTCTCGCAATTAAAAATAATTACAAATTAATAACTTCTCCCATCTCTGCTCCATTATGGAACGGATGAAGAATTTCAGAGTTTAGTCTAATCATATCAAAGGGTGGGACTGTACCTCCCCACTGTGCACAGCTGCCATGGCGAGGGGAACAGGGCAGGGGCAATAACAATCTTTTCCCCTGGGCTTTGGACTAGGTCCTAAATAGTTTGTACAGTCAGTGGGAGATTTGGATATGTCAGGATGGCTGAGTTGCAGAGACATCCCAAAGCAAAGGCTTTCTGTTTAGAAAGAGGTATATGCAGAGGCATACAGCAGACAATTAAAGCCAGTATTTTCCAAAGCTTAGAAAATGGAGTTTTAGTGCCAAAGTGGGAAATGCTTTTCTAATCTCATCTCAAAATCTTACAGGTCATCTATAAATCTTTGTTAATCATCAGTTTTGTTAAGAGATATTTTGTATTTTTTCCATGTTCTTTTGAAAATACATAGTTTCTGAAAGAACTGCCAACATATGCTAAAAGCTGCTGAGGACAATTTTATATATATATGAAAATACTCAAAGCACTTCTACCAAAACAGAAACTATTTTTGTTAAAGTGTAAACCTCAAAATTAGGAAAAACCCACTCATTATATTTTTGGAAATGTAAAATGACAGTTTCTTCTGCTTATATTTTGCAGAATAAAGCATAATTTCTACCCACTTCACAGCAGCAAAGAGACACAACTGCAGTGAGTGCATAAGCTCCAGATTTATTGACGCATAAAAATTTTTCTGAGATTTTGTGCTTTGTGAGAAGTACAACGCACAAGTTTGTAAAACAAAGTTATGACAAGGTTTGCAATTCAGACTGGGTGAATTATATTTTTTGCCTTTCCACGCTGTCACTATAGAGACAGAGCTTGTAGGTAGCCTATCTGCTCTGATTGTGACTCTCCCAGGTGGTACAGTCTTCCAGGGAATCACCTTCACCTGCAGCACCTGCTGTCCTTAGCTGTTCAAAGTAAACTGACAGATATCCTTAATGGGCTTTTCAACTACCAGCTGCAATCCATCTCAAGGGCTTTCAGCAGCTGTGAGTACCCACAACCAACCAGTTCTTTCCTGTGTGCTGCTTGTCCTGTAATAGTACACAACTGAAATCAAATTTAAAATGTCAGTGTGCAGTAGTGTAATACTTCTTGTTGCAAGTAGGATGAAATTCAGGAAGAAGATCTGGCAAGTGCAATGTTATTTAGATTTCTTCTTAGCCCTAATTTTGGCTTGTTTCTCTGGCCTTCTAATACTGGCGTGTTACCTTGTGCAGAGGCATGTTGCCATCCTGACAGATGGGTGTGAGTGTAGGTGGCTAGGAGGACATGTTTACTCATCAAATGTGTTTGCTGAAAGCAGTATTACCAGCCAGATAAATTGGATGAGCTGTTCATCCTGAGCTTTTATATCTGTGTTCAAAACTGCTACTCTAACAAAAAAATGCATTAAATCATAAAATAATTAAATGTTTACAGCCCTTTAAAATGTGGCCTTTTTTAGCTTGGGAGAGTCAGCATTATTATTTCTTAGATGGTGGGTTAAAACAGTGGTATTACAACTATGTTTCAGATACGTAGTTTAAAAAAATCCTCTTAAAACATAAACTGCACCTGTTGGGTGGCTAAATGATACCACAAATAGGCAGTACTGAGAGACCCTGTTGTAGCATTACATGTCAGTAGAGACCATTAGCAGTATAAAGTGCACAATTTAATTCTGTATTTTTACTTTTGTACCTTAGACTCAATTACTTAGTACTAATAGTAGAGTCATTTGTGGAGCTATATTTAGTGAAAGCTGGAATCAGCCTTTATTATTGAGGTATCACAAGACCTGCATTAATCAGTGTTTTAAACTGTTTTTCTCCTTTCTGTTCCAGTAGAAAATATGTCAGAGAATTAAAAATGCTGTTTGGTTCTTTTAGACTGCACATACTTAACAATTAGCAGTAATGTTAAAATTTTCCCATGTGAGATAATTCATCTGAATTTTTAGTATGCAGTGCTGCACTAGAAGATATTAACAGGACAGCCAGGTAAGTGGATTAGATCTGAGGTGAAAAGTTGTGGTTGCCGTGTGGTTCCTGTCTCAGCTGCTTTTTCCCTAGTGCTCCAAGGGGAACCAGAGACTCGCAGAGCTGGACACCTACTAGAAACATGAAGTTAAAACAGTGAGGTAACAACATTCATGCATATTGTGAAGTATCTAGCTTCCCCTCTTTCTTTTTCAGCCTGCATAATTTTTCTGCTGTTTCTTCAAGGAAGAGCTGAAATATGGGAAAGATGTGTAGGATAAGGGACAAAAAATTGTTGTCCTGAGCTGAATGTTTTGGGTTTGGATGCCATGATCAGGCTGTGAAGGAAACACAATGGTTCTTAGAGCTCTCTGCATAACTTATGGTGCTCAATCTGACAATAATAAAAATGTGGCTGCCTGACACATACTAGATATCCATGCAATGAAGAGCATATAATGACAGAGCCTGCAATAAGGAACTTTTAACCTCGGGGACTTCACGTATTCCACAATACTGACACTGTGATCTAATTTAGACATAAGCTTTAAACTAAGCCCTAGAAATTTTTTTTTTTTTTTTTTTTTGTGAGTATAAAGGTAATCTGAATGATAAACTCAGGTCTAGCCAACATAATAAACTGTAACATATAATCCTATGAATCAGTTCCTGAGGATCAAATTAGTCGTATTTTCTGCATGAGACTTGAAGCTCATGTCCTCAGAAGTGTGCAACCTCTTGACTCCCACTGCTTGTACAAGCCCCGTGTTCCCAGTTCAGTATGACACTCGTTCCGTTTGAAGTCTGTTTGAGCCTGTACATGGCTGAACACATGCTGAAACGAGTTTGGTGGATTGTGACTATGATTTTCCTTATGTGTCAGTTACCTGAAGTGTAAAGTTTGTGTAAAAATAGAAATATGTGAATTACCTGGGTGCCTCTTGCAGCTCAGGGACGTAACTATTACCTAGCTCAGTACTTCAGAGGAAATAGAAACCCACGGAACCCTTCTTCTGAAACTGATGGTGAATTAATGGACATAAATGAAACCTTTTTTTTGAAGCTGATTCAAATATGGTTTGGGCAAACACAACCATTTATTTTCTGGAGACATACATAATTAAATTTATTACAGATATTGGCTAGTTTTATAAAGGCAAATGGAATATTTGTCATTACTCCTGACCTGCACTATTTTTCTTCTCTACTGGAATATACCAACCTTGGTTTTCTACAATTAGAAGTGCTGGCTGATATTTCTAGAATTTCTTTTCCAAATTGAACAAAAAGCGGCAGAGAAATTCTGTTCTCCTCATAAGCCAAAGGAGTTTTCCCTGGTTATGTTTTGTATGTGCTGAAAAAGCCAAGCAACTACACCAGAATGTGCTTTGCTGTCTCCTTTGGCAAGTACCTTGCAGTAAGCTCTGTTTTTCCCCATCTGAGTTGCCTTCTGTGTTTAAAAAAAACCCACAAAACAAAACAAAACAAACAACAAAAAAACCCCGCCACAACCCTGTTGAATCACTGGGGATTGTTTGACCTTCTGTTTCTTACATTACATACTTAAACCTAAGTGCAATTTCTTCAAATTCCTGCCTGCGTTGCAGGTATTTAAATTTCAGTTGACAAGACCTCAAAACTCTGCTATTGAGTATACATCTTAAACACTAATGGTTCACAACTGTGGCTTAGGTGTCACCTTCTGAGAGGGTATTCATGGGTCCATATCCTGATCAGGGCAGATGTGTCCTGCCTGCTGGAGAGAGGGGCCTCAGCTCTGGTGAGAGACCAGGGACTAAGGCACCTGCTCTTCTTCCCAGCGTGTTCCTCCCTGCGCTGCCTTCCAGAGCACAGAAAAAGCACCTTCCAGGGCATGGAGGGGCTGGGGGTACTGGTGTTCTCAGCTTTCTTCGGGCTGTCTGGACGTCTGTGGACCACTGGCATCGATTGTCATGCCCACACCCTCTCCAGCATTTTCCGCTGTTGAAGAAATAATGATTTCTTTTCTGACTGCAACATGAACACTTCCATTTTTTTTTTATGCACACATTTTTTCACATAAATTTTGGCTGCTTTCAGTGGAAAAATACCTATATCTGTACTCTCTCAAAAAAAAATGAAATGTGAAATAAAAGAACACCACAGTGTGTGGTATAGACTCTGAGATGAAAAATCTTTTTAAGAAAGCTAAAAACCCCACAAGTACTTTTTTTTTTTCGATGTCACAGAACTCCCTGAAAGGTCATAATTTAGCCTTAGTTGATGTAATAGGTTATTAAAAAAAAAAATAACAAAACAACAGTGGTAAAGTAGAGGGAGTGGCATAACCTTGTATTAGTATTGCTCGGATCACTTACAGAAAAAATTACCAGTTGTGCTGACTTTGGTATGCTTTATCTTAGCCAGTGCATCCTTTTCTTTCATGTATTTTCATTGTGATTGCAGAGCAGAAACTAACCTCCAGAATTCAGGTGGAAATGACACCTCAAATGCCTTTGTGAATCATTCTAAGCCTCATTCAAACAGGGATGCAGCTAAATGAATGCAGATATTCAAAGTCTGTGTAGAAATCCCTGACATAGTGGTAAATGAAAATGGCTATCTGATCCTCTTTAGTGAATGAAATTATTCAGAATAGATAAAGGGAAATGTCATTATGTGAATCAATCCAACATTTATTGATTAAACTTGCCTCTAGCTTCAACAGTTCATGCTGGAATACATGAAAATCTTAATAAATTCAAAAACATTATTAGGCTGGTAGGGTTTGAATTGGTCTCTAAATATTTGAAACGCAGGATGCTGTTTTTCCTTAAGACAGGATTTTAGGACTCTCCCTGTAAAAAACCGCAAAACCCAAACCGAAACAAAAAAGAACCAAACCAAAACAAAAAATCCCCACCACAACCTAATACCAAACAAAAGAACTCTTAACATTTTGAAGAATGTAAGTTTTATTCTCAAGGGTAGTATGTCGCCTTCTGACACTCACTAGAACTACGATGTACAGCAGCCGAAGACCCTCTGGATTTATCAGCTAGTCAGCCAGTTTCCATATTCTTGACTGATTTCTACATATAGGGACAGAAAATTCCTTTAAAGCTACCACAGAATTGCTGAGGAAACCTACTATGCTCTCTGTGCTATTGGCACAGTAAAGCCTGAGAACCATCAGTTAATCTTGTTGACCCCAAAGTTCTCCTCGCTGCATTTGGAAATGCTCCATGTGCTCAGTGCTTAATTTGGTTCAAGAAAAGATTACGAAGGTTTTTGGCTGTTACCGTATTACTGAATAAGAAATGAAAGTGAATCCATTAGTGTGTTTGATACTGGCTGGAAAAACTTTCTGGAACTTGTTCTTAAGCCTTGATTGTCAGATTAGAGGACAGCTTCTTTCAGCAAAGGCATTAGAGTGCTGCTTTCTTTCCTACATTTGAGGAGGTGATGCTGCCTTGTCTACAACACCAACTCAACCCAGCAACTTGTCTAGGCTAACAGTATATATCTGGGATTAGTTAATACTTGATAGCTTGTGAGAGTTTTTATGGTGTCAAGTTTTCCACGTTATTTCATATGTAAGGCTAAAATCTTCAAAGTAAAATATTCTTGCCTACTTTTTTTCTCTCTTTTTTTTTGTTAAAAAAAAATCAAGCAGAATTTAGTACTTAGTACTTACTGTAGATTCCCTGTGGTATTAGAGAAGACAATAGATATCTGGCTGGAAGCTGGTCTTTGGGCTAGAGATCTCCTTTCTGTCTGTGAAACTTTGCCCAGGTAAAATACACAAACTTTCAGACCTCTGAGGACTAGCATGAAGCAGAAGACAGTGAGCTTGAGAAACAGTAGTAATTTTCTGCCTGTCTGTATTCACTTTCTCAGTGTTTCATTTTTCAGACTCCCTATTTGTGTGTTGAATAACTGAAGTATTTTCTGGAGTGAATAGTGTTGGTTGATATTCTTTGATTTAAGGTATGGTTAGGTTCTGTTTCAGGAACTAAATTTAAGATGTGTAAAAAAAGGGCTGTGATCAGCAGGAGAAGATGCATTCTTAACATAGTTTGAGATAGTTCTTTTTAACATTTGGAAAAGTATGAGATGACAAGTGGTGTTGCATCCTGCACATCCCACATGTGGAATGAAGGTTAACTTAAGAGCTAATTGCTTATTGTTACTTTAACCCCTATACAGGACAATTTTCTGGAAATGGCAGTATTCTGAAAGCTCTGTAATTTATTTATTTGTTTATATATTTATTTATTTTTCTTTGCTGTCAATCTTGACTTAAGATTTATTGATAGTTCTCTGGCTTACAGAGAAAGAACAGCCTTCATCCTTCTTCTTCCCCCTTGAAGAGAGCTCCTGCAGGGTGCCTACCTGGAGGAAACATTTTGTTGACATCTGGTAGATAGATGGAAAAAAAAAATCATGGAGACTTCACTTCAAATACACTGCATCAAAACGCATCTGAAAGACAGGCTGGAGTTCTGAGGTCTGTCTTTATCAGATCTCTTGTTGGAGGGAAAACTCACTTTTTTCATCATGGAAGGAAGCACAAAACCATCCTGTCAGAAGAAGTCTCCAGAGGAGTTAATTTTCTCTCATCCAAAACATATGAAGCAATAACTATATTAACGAAAAACAAACAAAAAAAAGAGTTACCAACTTAGAAAGCAAAATACGAAACAACCAAAAAAACTCCAAACCCCCAAAATGTTAGCTTAAAAAAAGCTTGACCTACATAATACCTATTTGATGTGCTCTGGATAGCTGAGAAAATAAGAAGTATAGTTTGGTCTGTCCAAGTGTAATAGAAATAGATTTGTCAGGTATCTGGCAGGGAATGGGGATGAAAGGTACGTACATGTGATGTCTCAGGTCCTAAAATGTGAAAGCAGTCTTCTTTACCTGTCATCCCCACAGGAGGAAAAAGACCCTAAAAGGAAAAAGAGACCGAAAGAACGAGGTACTATTCACATGTGATGAAGGCATGATGAATCATGGAGTCAACAGGTAGGCCTGAAACATCTAGTTTATATATGTTGTTTATTATGCTTGGAACACACTACTGTTAGAAGGAACTAATGTCAAAAAATGGAAGAATTTGTTCCATTTAATCTACAAGGACTGGAGTTGGAACAGATAATTGCTTCAGTCTAAGACAACAGCTTACAATCTTGAGGGAAAAAAATCACTAGGAAGAAAGCCGAAGTCAGAGTAGCAGAAAAATAGAGAGCTTTTCATTTCCATTGCGAGCAAGAGAAGCATGCGTAATACATGTATGCTCTGTGTGCTTTTTGTTGGGGAACCGAAGTAAGAGGAACAGGAATTGCTAGCAAGGCTTCACATTTCAGAGCAGCAAAGTGTTGTAGCAGGAACAGAAGCAGCAGCAGCAGCGGCTGAAGGAGTGGGAATGAACTGTGGCTACTGGGAGTCAGCATGTGACTCCCTGCCCCATCCCCAGGACGTCAGCAGCTTGTGTGAAACTTTACTCCTCAGCAGGATGGGTGAGGGAGCCTTGAGATTAAACAACCAGAATTTGTGAATAAGTTGTTACTTCAGCAGTTGCCAAGCAACTGGCTGCTTAGTGGTTGCCCCACCTAAAATCCCCTAAAATGGGAGCGTAGGGTATGTGTTTGGGAACAGAATAGGGAATTATGTATTGTTATAGTTACATTTTTTTGGGGAGGAATTGTTAGTTACTTTATCCTTTTCTGCTGGTCTTCTCCTTGCCATTTTCTGTTGTCCCTTAGTTTCTTCGGTTACTTATTAAGGATTTCCTCCTCCTCACCCCACCACCTGATGGTGGGGTAACCATTGAACCTGACTTTCTTGCTGTTAAACAGCTCCAGAAGGATTTGGCTCAAGGCATGGCACTCCTGGCAGCTCACTGGCTGAATGGCGTTAACTTCGACAGTGTGACTGATTTATATTTAAAATTTAGTCCAGGAGAAGGCTTAGGCTTAAGTCCAGATTAGGTCACTGTAAGTACAATTAGGGGAAGAAATTTTTAAATTATTTTTCATTTTTAAACAAAGACAAGGTACTCATCTGGGACACATCAGGCTTAATTTTGGAACTGCCCATTGTGGGCAGCACAGCTGCTGGCTTGTTGTTTTCTTCAGGCTGAGGGTAATCAATGTGATAAATCCAATGCTGAGAGAGGCCTGAAGCTCCTTATCAAGGAAAACAACTGGGTTTTATTTTCTCTTTCTTTTTCTTTCTTTTTCTTTCTTTTTCTTTTTTCTTTCTCTCTCTTTCTCTCTTTCTCTCTTTCTTTCTCTCTTTCTCTTTTCTTTCTCTCTTTCTCTCTTTCTCTCTTTCTTTCTCTCTTTCTTTCTTTCTTTCTTTCTCTCTTTCTTTCCTTCCTTCCTTCTTTCCTTCCTTCTTTCCTTCTTTCCTTCTTTCCTTCCTTCTTTCCTTCCTTCTTTCCTTCCTTCTTTCCTTCCTTCTTTCCTTCCTTCTTCCTTTCTTTCTTCCTGCCTTCCTTCCTGCCTTCCTGCCTGCCTTCCTTCCTGCCTTCCTTCCTGCCTTCTTTCTTTCCTGCCTTCTTTCCTGCCTTCTTTCCTTCTTTCCTTCCTTCCTGCCTTCCTGCTTTCTTTCCTGCCTTCTTTCCTGCCTTCTTGCCTTCTTGCCTTCTTGCCTTCCTTCTTTCCTTCCTTCTTTCTTTCCTTCTTTCCTTCTTTCCTTCCTTCTTTCCTTCCTTCTTTCCTTCTTTCCTTCTTTCTTTCCTTCCTTCTTTCTTTCCTTCTTTCTTCCTCTCTCTCTTTCTCTCTCTTTCTCTCTCTCTTTCTCTCTTTCTCTCTCTCTTTCTCTCTTTCTCTCTGTCTTTCTCTCTCTCTCTCTTCCTCTCTCTCTTTCTCTCTTCCTCTCTCTCTTTCTCTCTTTCTCTCTCTCTCTCTTCCTCTCTCCCTTTCTCTCTTTCTTTTTCTCTTTTTCTCTTTTTCTCTTTTTCTCTTTTTCTCTCTTTCTCTCTTTCTCTCTTTCTCTCTTTCTCTCTTTCTCTTTCTCTCTTTCTTTCTCTCTTTCTCTCTCTCTTTCTCTCTCTTTCTCTCTCTCTTTCTCTCTTTCTGTCTTTCTCTCTCTTTCTCTCTCTTTCTCTTTCTCTCTTTCTTTCTCTCTCTCTTTTCTCTCTTTCTCTCTTTCTCTCTTTCTCTCTTTCTTTCTCTCTTTCTCTCTTTCTTTCTTTCTCTCTTTCTTTCTTTCTCTCTTTCTTTCCTTCCTTCTTTCCTTCCTTCTTTCCTTCCTTCTTTCCTTCCTTCTTTCCTTCCTTCTTCCTTTCTTTCTTCCTTTCTTTCTTCCTTCCTTCCTTCCTTCCTTCCTTCCTTCCTTCCTTCCTTCCTTCCCTCCTTCCTTCCCTCCTTCCTTCCTTCCCTCCTTCCTTCCCTCCTTCCTTCCCTCCTTCCTTCCCTCCTTCCTTCCTTCCCTCCTTCCTTCCTTCCTTCCTTCCTTCCTTCCTTCCTTCCTTCCTTCCTCTCTCCCACTTCCTCCTGTGTCTGAACTACTCAGTTCTGTCACTGACATGTTTAGGGTTTATGATGAGGTTAGGGTTACATGTGCTTGCTCAGGAAGGGTTGAGAATCTTGGGTAATTTTTGAGTTAAGGCCTGATTTGTGATTCCTTACTGTATTTTGTTCTATTCTAGTAAGATTAGACAAGTATTCATGTTCAGAGTTGCATTTACTTATAAGTTGGAATTTAGAAAAATTAGTGGAGGATGAGCATGTTCAGCTTAAAAAATGATTGAGGGTTGTTACTCTTCCTCTCTGTGAACAGACAGTAGATCAGAGGTACTATGAGTCTTACGGATAGGATAAGAAGAAATATAGTCCTACCCAAGTGACATGGGGAACCCCAGAATGAGGAGTTTGTACTCTTAGTCTACAAGCAGAGTTAATTTATTAAAGTATGTCAACGGAATCTTAAAACTAGGTCTCAGCTTAAACCGGTTGCTACTTTTGTATGGCTGCAGAAGAATTCCTCAAGTTAAGCTGAAGATGTAACTAGCTGACAGTTGTAGGCTTGGTTGGCTGGGTATACCTGAGCTATGTAAGATGTAAAATATGAACTGGAGATAAACTAACTATGCTACTTAAGTAAGGTTGAAAGGCTTTTGCAAAAGAAATTATACAAGATCCATAACTCTTTAGAGTTAACTTTGGACAAGACCTTGTGTTTCACCTGACTACCTTATTACTTTGAATACATGTGAATAGTTAAGGTGATCTGCCATGCATAAATGTTCCTAAATGATTTATAGGATTAGGTATGAAAGAGGGGTAGGGGAAGATAAGTGACTCTGGGCTGAAGACTGGACAAAAAGTTGTAAAGATATACTGCACTGACTGCTCAGAATGATGCCTGGCAAACCTGGCACTAACATTCAGTTTGATTTACCAGCCATGTGACCACCCCCTAGTTAGATACGGCAGTATGGTTTAAGTCCATATTTTCTTCAGTAACTCTCTTAGTCCCATAGGACTTTTGAGACTCATCGGGAGAGCCAAAAAAGTCCCCACATTCAGCCTAAGTTTTTTCTGTCACTAAGACCAATGCTCTTATTGATTCAAACTGTGAACCAAGGTTTAATACAATGCAGCCTTTCCCTGTAAACATATGACAAAAACCCGGGAAGATACAGCCATCATTTTTCTTTCTGAAATGTTCCATGAAATGCTTCAGTTTTCACTTCCAAACCCTGATCTCACTTACTGATCAAGCAATCATACCCATGTCTGAAAGAGCAATAAGTCTGTTATTATCTACCCTTAAATTGCAGTAAAAGACCTTCTAAGATCAATCAATAAACAGCTCTCTCAGCCTCTGCTTTGCCAACTTGTAATCTCAGCAGAGTGCTGAATTTTATCAAAGGCCATCTAACTGCACCTGATTTGAAAACTAATTTGTCTTACTATCCACTAATATTATATTTTTAGACGTTAGTGGACCCACCATAAATGCAGATGTATAGAGCTGAATTGGGAAGACCATCTAACTCTGGCTTAAAATTCAAACCAAAATTAAAATTAAACAACTGTCTCTAAATTAATACTAGCAATAGCACATCGGCTTTTGCTGTCACCATGCCTCATCTTCCTTCTGCAGTTTTTATGGAATAATCAGTAAACATATCTGTGAGCCTTCATTTTACTGAATGTTCTTCCTAACCATAATCATAAGGTGGACAAACACTTTCCTTGGTACTGAAAATGATTTGATGAACTGTCATCATCCCCTTTCACAGAAGATTTTTGCAGGCATTTGCACTAGGCTTTAATAAACCTGAGTTCTAACCTAAGCCTTTCTTTGTCGATTCGTAAGACAATTGGTGCTGTAGTAATGGAAGTAAGGTTCTTGATATCTTTCAGTTAGGGTTTCAGGATCTGGAGGTCTTGCAGGAGGTGTGAGAAATATGATCATTCATCAAACCCTGCTAAGAACCCTCATTTGGACCATATTCTGAAAGATAAGCTAAGTATTCTTAGCAGTCAAACTGACAAATAGTTGTTCCTACTTGAGCCAGTCCTCACTTCACCCTGGAATGATCTGCAGGACTGATCGGCCAACAAAGACCTGAAACCTTCACCCTAGGATTCTGACCTTGAACCTTGCACTTGCATTAATTACAGTTAAGATAACTACACCATGGCAGGACCAGCAATTGCACATTACTTTTAACTCATCTTATTCCTGTAAGATTCCAAGATCGATCATAAAACTGATTCTTCAATATAAATTTTCCCAAATCCTAACCCTATCGCTAAGCCTAACCTGAATTTAAACCAGAAAATTGAAAGTATATCCTCATTAGAAACATTATTCACCTTTTGTAAATTAATCAGTTAAAACAGCGTTTCCAACTATAACATTGATTGTAATCCTAACTTGAGCTTTAGAGGCTTATACCACCAGTAGAAATAGCAACAAGAGATCAGTTCTCCTCTGGGCTCCACAAATGATGATGCAGAAAGAACAAAACATAGCACTTCAACCCATACTTTCTCAATACCCAAATTTTAACCTGACTTTAAATTACAGTGAGAAGCAACATACCATTTCAGAGCCTACCTTACAGTATTAGTCCTTAATCAATCCTCCTCCAGGTCTTCCAGAATCCACAAGGAGAGGCTGATCTTCATTGTTTTTTTGAGTTTGTATCTTCAGATTTTTTTTTCTTTAAGTTTTTATAGCTTCTTGGGTCAGTTTTTTTATTTTTCCTCTTGAACTCCTGATCTGTCAACTATTACTGTTTGAGCAATTATACTTGTCTTTTTTTTTTTTCTTCATTTCTTGCAATGCTTGACTTTGCTACATACTTTCTTACTTCTTAAAAATTTTTTTCTCATTAAAACTGAGCCAAGGTCACACCCCTCTGTGATCTGAAGTCTATCTCACACCTCAAACAGCCAAATTCCTGTTGCAACAGGAGGCCAGTATGCTTTTCAGTGTCTCATGAACCCTCAGCATTCTCGTGGGAGCCCTGTAGAATGTGTCAGTATACGTAGCTCTTAGAAGTGACTACTAAACAGTAATTCTAACCCTAAAAGGAGTGCAACAGCATCTCATCAGACGAAAGAATCAGAGGACTTGCTGACATCTGCTCTTATCGAATGCTGGCAACATTTCGGGTTTCACCAGCAAATGGAGTTATTCTGATTATGCTTTCTAATACAGCTCTAAACAGTTATAATTCAGGCATTCTTCCCACCCTGGTACCAACATTAAATCATTAGTTCTGTTCACATCATTCTTCATCTTAAATATGTACTAGCCATCAGTTAAATAGATATCCAGCCTACATTTTCCCAAATCTTAATTCTAATCCCAGCCATCAGAAAACAGACTGACCTTCAGGATATGATACCTCAGCCACCTGGGACCAGGTCTTGGCTTGCTCTTTGAACCCAGAAGGATCTTAACTTTGTTTAACATGTCTGAGCATTAATTCTAGCCCAAACTGAAACCTAATCCGGGAGTGGTTCAGGTTACCTCACTGACAGCTTTTAGTGCTGGCATACCAGGACTTGGCCTTGCAGAAGTCAGCTATAAAAACAGCACTTCGGCACATGTTACAAATCTTAACTTTTATTATAGCTGTAATCTTAGCTTAATTTGTATTTCAGATCATGCTTCTGAATGAGATATAAAGGTAAAAAAAGTACTGCAAGAGCTTGTAGAACAGGTGGTCCACACAAGAATTTGTCCCAGCAATGATGCAATATGTGTGAATCTGGTAGATCTGTAGGTATTACAGGCTTCAGAAACATCCATAAGTTAAACTGGGAAATGCTGATGTGTTGGATATTGAAATTCTGTCAACATTGTGACCTTTCCTGGTACCAGATGATGCTACCTGATGTGACGCCTGTTTAATCCAGTTAAATCTAGCAGAGAAGTTAAAAAAAATATTCCTATGATTCTGTTTCCTAGATAAAAACTTTGTTATGTACATTCAGCTGCCTATATTTGGTAACTGATAGCAGTGGGATTACTGGAGACAGATTTTTTTTTTTTTTTAGGCTTTTAAAAGATAGAAAACCACAAACACTAGAAAAGTCTTGCATATCTTTAAAAAAAAATAAATATAAGATAAAATGAAAAGAACCATACAGAAGATCTTAACTCTTGAAAAAGACTATTGTTATGAAAGAACATTTGGCGAATAATAAAATTTCCTAATACCTAATTCTGAGACAGCAATTCTATGGACTGTAATCAGTATAGATTGCTGAATAGTATTTCTCTCTCATGATTCATTTCTGGGACATGTAATTGACTTATGATTGCTAAATTTAATATAATATTTTTCAGGGGAAAGTAAAAATCTTGTTTGCTTCCTCCAAACTATATATTCAGGAATATTTTTGTTTTGTAGTCAATATTTCTATTTTATGTCTTTGCTCATATATATTTGCATTTATAATAGCTAAACTAATAGCACATATTATTGGCAAAACAGCCGATAAATGAGGAACTGATAGGTTGTTTATTCAAGAAGTTAAACTGATGAGACTCAAGTATAATTTTGGTGTAATCTTTCTTACATACAAGGAAGTGGATGAATTTCTGCCTTCTAGACTAAGAAGTAACAAATAATAGGAGCTAATTTTCTTGTTCAGAAATACAAACATGGTTTGTAGCTTGTCCCAGTGCTTTCTCTCTGTTTTCTTTCTTTCATACTAGAGATACTTATTACTGCGCAGAAGGTCTGAGTCAGACAGACAGACAGTTCTTGCCTCCCGTCCTTCAGGCAGTTCAAGTCCTCATCATAATCCATCCTCTAAATCAAACATGAAATAAGGACTGGTAAACTGTTGTTGCTCCAAAGTTCTCTGAAAACAGCTTTAAACCTAGCAGCTGTACCAGACTGTTGCTGTACCATAATACAGGTTATAAATATATAAGTTAAATAATAAAGCAAAAGTAGTGTTCTCAAATAGCTATTGTAGATCTGTAGGAGCAAATAGGAAAAAGTAAGGGATTAACTAGAAACTGGGAAAGGCAAAACATGATCATTAGTTAATGAACACCTTGCACTAAATGAAGAGTTTGTAGGGCCTGCCGCTGACTTTCCGTGAGTAGGCAGATGTTGGAATATTTCGTATATAATGGCAAAGTATAAACTGTGCTATTTGATCAGATTTATTTTTAATACTGCCCTTTTTTTATGGTCCAATAAAACCCAACAATAATGAAAAGCACAGCCCACAGACATTTATTTAGCTTCCTCGTTCATTGTCAGACTCCAAGATCTTACTTTTCATCCCTGATCATGGACATATCAAAGTTGCTATTTCTTGGGCAACTTGCATTATAACATAAACAAGGTTAAGAAGGAAGTTCAATAACTTAAGGTGTTTATAGGTAGGCTTCTATTTAGGTTTGTGAAACTTAAAAAAATACAAGGCTAATTTAAAGCCTTGCAGCCCTTCACACTTTGTGTGTGTGTGTGTGTTTAGATGTATATAAAACCAAAAAACCCTACTGAATATGGCAAGTTGGTCTCTCCAAATATGACAGAGTTGATCACTTATTATTTTTCTATTTTTAAATTTAACTAGAAGCAGCAAGTGCTTATTCATCTATGCAGCATAATGTGAACTTGTTGTAACATGGCATCTACTGTATAGTGTATAGTGTATAGTCATAACAAAACTAGCATATCTGTGAAAGAATTTTGCATTTTGCCAGTTCATTGACTCTTTTATTTTTTGATATTGATATAGAGCAGTTAAACACACATCCTTACCAAAAAACCTCATCCACCAACAAAAACAAACAACAAAAAAAACGTTTTTACTATTTATGTCTAGAAAGAGGCATTAACATTCAAGTTGTCAGGTACAGCAATTATGTAGACACAGAAAGATTATGATATAGAACAATAACTTATTTTTTAAAGGACAAATCTACCAAAGCCAAAAGGAAGTAGCTTAAACAAACACATGTATGCTTTTGTTCAAACTTCTCCATTTTAAGATGGAGGGATTATGAATTCAAATGTAATCTATTTGCCCTAAAAATGGGATAATTAAGCTACCAAGTTCAACACTTTCTGGATAATTCAAACTCCTATCAACGCAAAAGAAGTTATCGTTATGTTAAGTCTGGCATACTAAACAAAATACTATAATAATAAATTGAAGGTGACACCTCATTTTAGTTTAACTGAAAACATACTATGAAAAACCTCCCACTTCTTCCTAGATTATGGTAATAAATATTCCGTGTTGACTTCTTATTTTATACCAGTTCCTGTTTGAGATTTGTGATTACTGAAATGATATTATAAGGAGTCTAGATAGATCATATATTTTTCAGCTTTTTTTAGAATTGGATAGGAATTTTCCATTATGTTTTTTTAAGCCTTTCAAGCAAGGGAATCTATAGCATGATCATGAGGAGAGGTTGTCAGAAGCTGCAGGGTTTCTGGAAGGCCACAGAGATCATAAGGTGAATTGGAAAGAAAATGAGGAAAGGTTCAGTGTGTGTGTGTGCGTGTTTTGTCAAAGTTGAATCAACACTAATACTCTCTTCTGTGGAACTTTCTGATTTGAGAATTGGCATTTTCTGGTAACAACCTGTTTCATTTGTTTATGGTCTTTCTGAGAAAAGACAAGTGGTAGCTGAAAGTGATTTTGAAGAGAGTTCTTCCTTGATTTTCCTCAGGCTTGATCCCAAGCACATGTTGTTTTTCTCACATTGCAACTCTTCATCGTAAAAGTTTTTCTTCATGGTACATGATATATCAAGCTTGATGGTGTAAGTAATACAGGGTTGTATGGAATTTACTAGTAGACTGTAATATTTACTCCATTTGCTTAAACAGCAGTTGTACACAAATATACTGCCTTGTTTATATGTGCAGGTTTTTACCACTAGGATTTATTCAGAAAGTATATGGCTGTAGAAATTGTTGTCATATATTTCTAGAGATAAGTTTTCAAACATTTCTAACATCACTATCATCTGAGACAAGTTCTCACAAATTACCCTGATTTAGTATGTACTTGTAAATAATCACATTTTTCAAAGTCTCTGACTTTTTAAGCTGTCTGCCTCTTTCAACCTTTGCATTTATATATCTGTATAACATAGGCCTCACTGTCTTTGCATACCAATGTAAATCAAAAGTAACTTCATTAAAATCAGCGATGGTAGATGAGGATGAAATTATTGTGAGAGATGACTCTGCTATATACATACACAACTTATTTTTTCATATATGTGAGATGTAGGATGTCAGCACTATCTTAAATTGATGTCTGTATTTTATATTCACATGCCATTACTGCTGCTGAGAATAAACTTCTCTGCCCTCTTCCATGCAGCATCATACACCATGAAAGTAAATTAGTTGCAGTGGTATTGGTAGACATAGAAATATACACTAATGTGTATAGTATTATTAATAATAAAGTGTACATAATTATATAATGTGTATAATGGGAATACACTCCCAGCATTTAAGGTTGGTGGAAACCCACCTACTTAAACCAAGACTTTGGCAAACCTAAGCCATCAGCTGTTGCTGTTGTTTGCAAAACAATCTTCCCTCTGTTTCAGCATTTATACTTCCTGCTGCTGTAGACTTGTCACAGTGGGATCAGGCAACAGTCACTCTCTGCAGCTACAGGAAAGGAACTTAGGGAAAACAAAATTTGGATGTCTGGAAGTTAATATACTTTATCCCCCTAAGGAAGACGAGACTTCCAGTGCTGCCCCCAAACATATCAGTGACCTAAAAGTGAATGCTGAGGATGGTCTTGTGCTTGTTGCTGGAAATCATTCCATTGCAAGAAAATGACACACTCTATATTTCTAGCCTACTGGGCAAGGTCTGCAATGCTGAGGTGGAAGCCTGATAATAGCCATGGGCTGAGTAAGATGGCAGAGTTTAAAACTGTGCGATTTTAAACTGTGTAATTCTCGTACAATTTTTTAGAAAGTGACAGGAACATACCTGAATAATACATGCTCTGTGAAGAACAATATAGCAAAAGGATGGCAAAGAAAACCTGAAAAGCAATACAGTAGTGTTGTAAATGATGTAACTACTAGATGTATTTCCAGCTGCACCAAGAGAGTTTATGAAGTTTGAGGAGCTTCAGATGAAAATATATGTCATTCAACAGTTTCCTTCTCAGGCCAGGGAGATTATTAACAGTTTCCCTGTGTTATAACTACTCTCTAGATTTGGTAATGAAAGGATTCCAATAAGTGTGGGGAAGGTAACCTCATTACTATCACATACCTTGTGGAGAAAGATAAATTCTGTCTCCATTAGGATGGGTGGAAGCATGTAGGCTTAGCTGAAGGATTAATCCAAATTGTAAAAAATTGATAGGTGTAGTAATTGCAGGTTTATAAATACACACGTGTACTTTTAACAGGAGTAGAAATATCTTGAAGCAAAGCTGCAGAAGCAATACAGAAGTAAAAAGAATAAAAAGCTTAAAAAGAGCAATTCCTACTTTCAAAATTATGACTTTTATATAAGGTATATAGAAGGGGTCCAGTTTTCTGCAAAGCCATGTATAAATGTATGCAACACACTAAGGAACCCATGTACATGACCTACTTACAACTTTATCACATTGCCATGCACAAGACAGTGGATCTAATCTTTGCTATAAGCGCATGCTATCTTACTGTAACTACTACTTGAATGAATGGACTTGCATACAGTCAGCAAACAATGTATCAACCAAGCCAACGTGACTAGGCTGTGTGGTAGATACAACCTGAATTAATTATTAAAACATAAATTACTGAATTTCACGCATATGTAGTTTTATGATAGCTGCATTACATTAACCATTCATCACTGTCTTCTCACTTGGATTGTCAAAGTCACTTGTGTTTTGATTAAAACACACGGTAGTGCCTTTAGAGTAGGGATTATTCTCCTGTGTGAACAGTCCAGAGGGACTTTGGTCCTGCTTGTAGGTACCACTGAATTACAGAGAGTTAATAACAGTAACAGTCTGCTGAAATGACTGAATGGCAAGTGCTCTGCATAAAGTTTTGCTCAGCTTTCCATATCCTCAATATGGAGTTGTCATCAGCTCTTTGTTGATGTCTGGCTATATGACCTCTGGTTGCAACAAAGCTGGCTACAGAGAGACACCAGAAACTGAAGAGAAATAGCAAAAATTCTGGTCTTACTGAGTTAGGAATAAACCTGCCTTTGCAATCAATGGGGCCAAATGTTCAGATGACGATCACAAACAAGAGCACAGCACACTTATTCCAGGATCTCTGGGGACTCCTTTGGTTGCTTCCTTTCCTGTTTGAGTGAGGCTGAGTAATTGGGTGTACGTCTCTCTTTTCAAACGAAGAATTTCAACAGGTGAATTTCCAGAAACTTCAGATTTACATAGTGTTCAGTCCTCTCAGACATCACATTCTAGAGTTGACTAATTCCTCACCTGAAGTATTTAGGTGTCTTCTCAGTACTTTGGTTGCTGCTAGACTATAATGTAGACCATTGGTTTTTATTCACAACTCCTGACTATAGGCCTAAATTCTCATCTCTGACATTACCAGGTTTACCTGGTTTTGTTTTTCTCTGTTTACATACTGGTCAAGCCCTCTGAAATCAACACCCAATATGAGTAATCATAACTGCAAATCAAAGTGAGCCAGTCAGGTTGTCAATGAGTTTCTTTTGTATGTTAACTTGCCTTCCCTAACTCACAGCAGAGAAATTGTGCTCAAAAGCTAAATAACACAGTTGCATCCAATGACAGTGTGTAATCTGCAGAGAGACTGTGCTAGTTAATAAAATTTCTTCCCCAGTGATCTTATTTTATCTTGAGTTCTTATTCAGGCATATATTAATCTTCTTTCTGAAATGTGAAAAGGAACAGTGGTAGAGGATGAGAACACAAAAAGCACAGATCCTCAGAATCTCTAGTGTCTTCTAATGCTTTTTCACAACCTTCTACTGAATCACACAAACAATATTTATTGCATGAAAAAGTCCTCAAAATCCTATGGTCAAATGGTTGTCTTGATTGTCATATCACAGTACAGTCCAGCAGGAAAATAAAAGCCTTTCAGTTCTCCCAGCATGACAGACACCTCAATGCAATGCATAACGCTGTTTTTTACAGTTACATTTCTCCTTGCAGCAGGACATAGATGTCAACAAACCAACCCTGTCCAAGTACCCCATCAGGACTCACATAAATTTTGGATCCTGCTCTGCCAGCTGCAGCTGCTGGCATCACGTTCCAGTAATGAGCCCTGTGAGCTTGCTGTTGATGAAATGGACTAAAACTGCATGACGTGAATCTATTCCTCTTTTTTTTTTTTTTTTTTCCTAGCCAAGAAAGAAATGGGCTAGCCTTGACCTTTTAATGTACAGCAGCATTCTGGAAAGAAAAACAATAGGAAACTCCCGATGAACTAGGAGTGAATAAATGGAGTCATAGGTTAATGATTAGCTGGAGTGGAGCACTTCTAGAACTTTTTGAATGTCCAGACAAAAGGAGAAGAAAGAACCTGACACTGAGAACTGGACAAAGAAGTGAGAGGAGAGACAAAGAAAGACTGAGACTTGAAAAAGCGTGAAAATGAGGAGACAGGAGAAGAGAACTAGTGGAAAAGGAGAGGGAAGAAAAGACAACCAAGAAAAAATGAAAGAGAGCAGAATGAAAAAAATGGAAAAACTGAAATGCAGGCAGAGTCAAAATGAGTTGTACAGGTCAGAACAGAGAAAAGGAGTAAGTGAAGTGAAGGAAAGCTTAATAGGACCACAAGTAAGTCCTAAGGGCTCTTTGCATTCTGTTTCCACAGGATGATGCTGAATCAGTACTGGGCAAGGCTGCATGACAAAGGGGAAACAGTTCAAAGGCCTGTGCATTGACAGTGTGCAAGAGCAACATGTCAACTCCTTGTGGCACAGGAGGAGAAAAAAGGTAGAATATTGTTTGAAACTTATGCTTTTGGATGTATGTAGATGTATTGCCGCCACAGTAATAAATATGACCAACAAAAATAATTGAAAGTACAACTAAACCAGTAAGTTTCATGTTTTATTTCTTTGGTGCACATTTACGTAAGAGTGAAAACTTTGCCTAGAGGATCTAGACTCAACTGACTGAAAAAATCCTGAAAAATGTCATTTAATGACAATTTTTATTGCAGAGGAATTATTCTGGGCATTACAGTTTAGATAATAATTTCTGACCTTCTGCCTTTATCCAGAGTGGCTGTCCCCATCTTGACGTGCTTCCTTTGATCTCCACAGTGGCCTCTGCTATGGAAGATTTTACAAATGTGAAAGCAGAGACTGACAACTGATCCGTTTAATCCACCCCAAACTTCAGTGAATGTTTGAACCAACAACCTTCTTTTGGTGTGGACAAGTGTTACTTGTCAAGTTTGGCCATGCTTGTATCCTGTTAAAGGTCTGCTGGTAGACTCATTTCCAATTATTTTTGTCATTCTGTGTGGTTAGGTTTTATATCCTTGTGGAAAGGAAATCTTTATGATGAGAAGGCAAGGAAAGACAGAACCTTAATAATAATCTTTGGCATAATTTACACATACTAGGAAAAGTTTTTCAGGTAATTTTGCAAATCTGTTCAGGCAGAGTGCTGCAAAGAGCTTGTATGGAGCACACACAAAATGGATCATAATTTTAAATTACTTGTTTATGGTTCCAGCAGTTGTTTATTTTTATTTTCCTGTGACTATCAAGAATATGGCAAAGAAATGTTAGGAAATTGCTTAAGAAATAAATAACAACCTAAATGAAAGGTAAACCTGACAGCTCAAGATGACAGTGTCAGCCTACCGGTGGGAAAAAAAAATGTCACCAATAGGACTAATTTTGAAAGATGGCACCTGCAGTAAAAAATGGACCTTTTAAAACATTATGCTGAGGCAATGCTCCAACTCTGGCTCAGAGGGAAGTATGTTACCTACTGAATTATGAGCACCATCTTGTACAGCATCCTGTTTAATGATGGGATTTTCTATTTGTACTGCAAAGGAAGGGAACAGAAGCATTCCAGTAAAAAATATGGCTGCCCTTCAGCTGAGTTGCCATTGGTAGCCTATGTTAAAATGGACTAAGGAATACTTTTCTTTAAAGATAATATTATTTTTAAGTTATACTATATGCTTGAAATCACTGTGGGATTTGAATTTATGTTGGCCACCCAGAGTGAAGATGAAATGTCAAGGCCACCTTAGGGAGACAGAAGTGAAAGGAATGGGTGTAGATGTGATGAACTTGGGGAAGAAGGGGTTGAATAGATAGATTTGCAGCTTTTGCCATCGCACAAGGAAAAAGGGGTCAGAAGTAGCCATCATCTGGTTCATCCCGCTTCATCCTTGCCTGTCTGCATCTCTGACCTAGTGAAAACAATTGACAGGGTAGGGACATTTTGTACCCAAAAGTAACCTGTTTATTTAACTGTCTGCTTAACTTTAAGCAGTGAGCCAGTCCAGCATACAAAACATGCTCATGAAACTACAGCCTAATACTTTCTGACTCTATGGAAAAATATATTTAAACAGTGCTCAAAATGGACTAGTACCTGACAATACAGTAGCCATTTCGCATATGTAAACTAGAAAACTTCATGTGTACTGCAGAGAGGTCTGTTTCACATGTAAACTTTTACATTTTTATTTTGAATGCTTCCTGTAGCATATAACAGCACATTTTATAAAATAATATGGTAATGGGATTATTTCAAACACAGCATGTTTTTCCTCATTTAGGTTTTCATAAGCTACTTTTTTCTAGTAATATGATATTCAGCCAGTGGCAACTTATATTTCTACAGACTTTTAAACTATTATCACAGTTCTTTATTTTGATTTTATTGGCAATCATGTTAGCTATATTTGTGGTTATACTGATTCTCCATGTTCTTTAATCCAATATGTACTGATATTGAATTGCTACCACAGAAGACAAAAATGAAATTATAAAATTTCTTCTTTGGGATGACTGTATAAATCATCTCGTTCAAAAAAAGATATAACGGATACCCAAACTTTAACTCTTCAGCACAAGGAATCATAAAGATGCTGTAATCTCAGAAAATGCCTCTCCAAGAATTACCAAACATTAGAGGGTCCAAATTCAGACCATACATTATATGCTGCTTAGTACATAGCCCCAGTTACTCTATAGCAAATCAAGTGTAGGGCTGCTGGAACAGAGGTATTTTTAATGATGATGTTATCATTAAATATTAATCCAGTTTCAAAATTTCTCACCTGCCTAAATTCCTGTATATTTACAGTTGGTTTAGCTATAACCCATTTCTTTTCCTCCTAGTACTGGATAATTTTATGGAAAACTAGAGGTATTTTAGTAATGGACCAATTCTAGAGAAACTGTCCTCATTTAGTACACCATTTAACTGAGCTCAGGGTGTTGGGGGAACCAGTCCAGAACACATTGCATATGTTTATACGATATTATAAAGTCATAAGTAAGAGGAGTTCAAATAGAGATCAAGAGGCCAAAATTTTGTGCTATAATTAGACATCCACTACATCAGCACTAGAGATTAGGTTCCATTTGAGGTGATTCAACGTGAGATTTAGACACCAACAAATAAATCCCTGTATCAATGGAGATCTTAGTAGAGATCTTGGCCTTTATCCAGTTGCCTCAACACAGATTCCTTTCATCATTTGAGACATCATCTGGCTTTTTGCCTGGCCCCAGCAGCTTCTCAGGAAACAAGGGCATCCTACAGGTCCCACAGCGTATTTACCAGACCTTAGAGAATTTCTCGTATACTCTGTGGCATCTCAAATGACATTAAATGTTTGTCTTTAGACAACAGAATTGAGCTTCTGGGGTCAACCAGCTGAATTGCTCTCCAGAAACCACTGCCTGCATCAACTTAAAATGGGAGGTTAGACACTTGTGACACATGCAGGTACTGGTATGCAGAAACCTACATGTAATT
The DNA here is from genome assembly GCF_036013445.1 of Caloenas nicobarica. NCBI lineage: Eukaryota > Metazoa > Chordata > Aves > Columbiformes > Columbidae > Caloenas > Caloenas nicobarica. Next base: position 26,680,468 of record NC_088245.1, on the reverse strand, counting down.
GTTTTATTTTTCAACTGAATAGTACTTTTCATGTCAAAGATGACAGGAGGACAGAACTCTGTAATATACTCTCTTCAAGTTGGTAGTGGTTTGGGGAAAATCCACAGACTGAAATTAGAGCACACCTATAAGGGGCCTTGTAGATGTTTTTGACCTATTTCTGGTGTGATAAAGCTGTGACAGCTGCCTCTGTTGTAGATTTCCTGGCTTGAATAGCAATCATTGCATCTTTTCTGCTCTGTGTGGATTGTTTGTCTGTGTTCTTGGGTGGTTTCAGATGATAGTGTTGATGATGCAGCAAATCACTTATACAGGCAGAGGCAATGCAAAGAGAAACAGACATTTAGATCTCTGCCTGAAATGCAAGCTACATTTTTTTCTGACAAAACTGAGTAAGGCAAACAGAGTGGGATTAATTTCAATTAAATTTCGAGATATATAGTTCAGGTCTATACTGTCTGGCTAGTCGCCTCAGGTTTCCTTCAGAGTCAGAGAAGAGTAATAGTCACCCCTGGGGTGCAATTCATCTAATCCTATTGTTGACATCTAGTATTAGCCATGGTCTAGGAGTGCCTATATGTCTTTGTGAACTATAAAGAAAACATAGCACAATAAATTCAAAAGTAGGTATCTTTATTTCAGGTGGCTGAAATGCATTGAAATTAAATAATCTGCAGCAGCTCTCCACTTCCAAGGGTGTTTCCACCTCGGGAAGAATGCTAGAGACAATATCTTCTTTTTCCACTAGATTTAGTAGCATTCAGTGGGCTTATGTTTGTTTGATCAATATGCAGACACCTTAGGGCTTATGCAGAGCACTACCTAAATTTTAAGTTGCTCTTGAGAGCAAAGTACTTTTTTGGCTTGACTGGGATAGAAAACAAGAGGAGTTACTGGGTAAGAATTAACCTGAGAGAAGAGTCACTGTAACCAGGGTGTCCCTGATGTGCCACAGAGAAGAGGAAAACTCAATCACACATTGCAATAGAGCTCAAAACTGAGCAGGATACTTGGATACTTTTCCAGAAACACTAAGCAATAGGTTTATGTCTTCTCTTACTATTCAACATCGACCCTGGTAATATGTTACTTTACTCATTTTTCTACTTTGAAACAATGTGGTCTATGCTATTTCTATTTTATTCTAATGGAGACATAAATCTTTGTCCCAGCACAACACAGTAAAATGAAGTCTGAGTAACTAAACTTGCTGTGGCAGAACAGTCTACATTTCTGTAAAGTGTTCATTCAATTTTGAACAAGTACCATATTTTCTCTCAGATATGACACATGCAATTTCATTTTCAGTGTTTATACATTGTTTGTTCTTTTGACAAGTAGCAGACAGTGTATAGTAAGCTATACTATTATGCTGTAAAAAAGTTGCCGACTACATATTTAAAGAGACAAAAAACTTTGGATTAATTAGACTGTATTTTCTCTTTCATGAGAATTTCTCAGAATGGAGCTGCGAGGCATTCATTGCAATGGGGCTTAGAGTAGTGCCAATTTGCTGTTTTCTGAGATCAACAGCAGCTGTTCTCATAGAACGAGTGCAGTAAGTTAATAACTGGGTCAATGTTACATTCTTGTCACTGTTTTCTTTTTGAGGAGAAGACTCATGCTGAAAAAACACTGTAAAGTACAAAATGCTGGGTTCTGTCTTTGCCATTTTACAATTAATCTTCAGTAGATGTGATTAAAATTTTCTAATTGACATGCCTGCAAACTTCCCTGAAGTTATCTATTTCTCGCTTATTATAAACTGTAATAACAGTTCTACTGGTCAATAAATGCCTTCAGGCATAGTTTCATTCATTTTAAGTTCTGAAATAGAAATGGGTGAAACCTATTGCCAGCTTATCTGTAACTACCTGGAACTTTTATGTTCTTTTGAACATGTTATTTGCCAGTTCTTTTCAAGATTCATGAGGATGTAGGATCTAATTCAGCTCCTCCTTACTATGTTTTAATTTCAAAGTCTAATGGCAGCAAACTTAGCTTTTCCCTGTAGCGTGCAGGTGCAACACTGAAGACATAGAGGGAACAGATCTGAGGAGGAAGGAAGTACTATTTTCAAACAGTTTCCATAAAAGTCCTGCAGTTTAATGTATGTACCTGGCATGTGAGTGGCTGTTTGATATCAGGATTGCATTCAGACGCAACAAGTTTCAAAGTGTGGTTCATTCTCACAGTATACGAGGACTCTTTTTTCACAGTATATTGGGTAACCTGTGTTCATCTGCAAGGTCTCAGGTTTATTGAATAACGCATGCTCTTTTAAGTTGAATTTTTATTCTTACCTAGTAATATTCTTAGCATTTCTTCAGACATATAATAGTATCACAGATATCCTTTGACCAAAGTCCATTTTTTGAATGTCAGTGCAGTTCAATATCTAGACCCTAGCTGTTCATGGAGTTGCAACAGAAGTGGCCTATATTTTTCCATCTAGCAAAATTTTAATGAAAATGAAGATGAGAAAGAGGCAAAATCTCCTATATAATGTGAAGGAAAGCACTTTAAAGCACAGGGATCTCACAAAAGGAGAGAGAGGGGGACAAAGAATAAATGAGAAAACAATTTATGCATAGAAAGGCTGAGATGGAGGTAACAGAGGAAAAGTCAGAACACAAATGTAGGTTCCAGCTGTTTCAGAGAAGAAAAATAAAAAGAAAAATTAAGAGACAGAAAAGTACTCAGTTGCTTCAGATAACACTGGGCTACACTGTGCTGAAAAGAAGCAGCAAAACCCTGAGCTAACCTTGAAAAAGAGAAGAGGGAAAGAGAAAGGGGAGAGATCGAGAAGGCAGAAGAGTAGTCTGTCTCTCTAAGTTTCCTGCTCAGAAGGAACAGTCCATATTCATCCATCCTGCTGCAGTTCACAGATTGTTGGGGAGTCGCTTTTGGTGGGATCAGCCTGTGAAATGAACTGTTGAGAAATATGGAAATTTTTTTGTGGTTATTGTAATATCATACAATCATTTTGAGGTGGTCAGGGAAAGTGTCATCATGGAGAAACAGGAACTGAGGAAAGCAGGAATATTTCAGCAAAGATGCAGTGCAGATAATACAAAAAAATTAGAAAGAGGAATTAAAAGGAAAGACAAGGGAAGCAGTGTGTAGTGCCAACTCCATTCAATCTGGTTTTCAAAAGACGTGAAAAAATGTAGGATGTTTTGGTGTTTTTTTTTTTTTTTAAATCAACTCCTGCCATAAGAAGGAATTGAAGGAATACTCCATCCTTTTGAAGAAACCGTATCAGCATCTATTTGGCTATGAAATTGTGTTTGAGTCTGGTGAACAGTGACCTGTCTTTAGTTGTCATTGTTTAATTGTTCCTCAATTGTATTGTATTAATGTGTGTTCATTAGTTAGAGTTTCAAAATAACAACAAAATCAATAGTAGGGCACCCAGTAGCAAATTGCATCCATACACAGCATTGACTGGGATACTCAAAAGAGCGGGTGCCTCTTCCAGAAGAAGGTGTGGTAAAGGATAGCCCATTGATGACAGTATTGCATTTACATGGCAAGGTTTTGGTAGTCGGGGTTCTGCAGGGTTGGCTTCTGTGAGAAGACACCAGAAGCTGTCCCCATGTTGGACAATGCCAGTTCCAAGGTGGACCCACTGCTGGCCAAAGCTGAACCAGTTAGTGGCATTGTGATAACATTTAAGAAAGGTTAAAAACCACTATACACAGCAGCTGAGAGTGAGGAGTGACAAAATGTGACAGAAACAACCCTTCAGACGCTCAGGTCAGAGAAGAAGGAAGGGGAGGAGAAACTCCAGGCGTCAGAGCAGAGGTTCCGCTGCAGCCCGTGGTGAGGCCGGCTGTTCTCCTGCAGCCCTTGGAAGTTATTGCTGGAGCAGAGATCCACACTGTGGCTTGTGAAGGATTCCATGCTGGACCTGGTGGATGTGTCCTGAAGGAAGCTGCAGCCTGTGGAGACCCCATGCTGGAGCAGGTTTTCTGGCAGGACCTGTGACCCTGAGGAGGACCCATGTTGGATCAGCCCGTTCTTAAAGGACTGCACCCCATGGAAATGGTCCATGCTGGAGCAGTTCATGAAGAACTGCAGCCTGTGGGAAGGACCCACATTGGGGAAGATTGTGGAGGACTGTATCTTGTGGAAGAGACCCCAATCTGGAGCAGGGAAAGACTGTGAGGAGGAAGGAGTGGCCGAGGTGAAGCATTATGAACCAACTGCAACTCCATTCCACGTTCCTCTGCGCTGCTCAGGGAGGGGAGGAAATGGAAGAGCTTGGAGTGACATTTAGCCTGGGAAGAAGGACACGGAGGGGAAAGGTGTTTTGTAGATTTGTTCCTGCTTTGATTAATTGGCAATAAATTAAATTAATTTTCCCCAAGTAGGGTCTGTTTTGCCTGTGAAGGTAATTGGTAAATGATCTTCCTGTGATCACTTGGTAAGTGATCTTGACCCATGAGCTTTCTGTTGTATTTCCTCCGTCTTGCTGATGGAAAGGGGGTGACAGAGCAGGCTGGTAGACACCAGCAAGCCAGCCAAGGTCAACCCACCGCAGTGACACAGACAGAACATCCCCAGGGTCTATTTAAGGCTGCAGAATTAATCCCTGGCATGTGTTGCTTTGAGCTTGTTTACTAAAACAGAGATAAAACCAAACCAGCAGACAAGAAAGCCCACTATTCTGTAATAAGTCAGTCTGCAGAGAAACTGAAAGACAAAGTAGCTCCTCCAAAAGAGGTATTTGTTACATGATTTCATTCTCTACCTAAAAGAGGCAAAGGCAATACTCTGGCAAAGGCTACATGAGAATGAGAATAGTCAGTCCAAGTTATGAGTTTGCTTTTATCTTGCCCTGGGCGGGGGGAAAAGTGGTTTGTGACTGTATTTAGGACATAAGGACATGGATTATGAAAAGGCTATGGAAGGAGCATGTGTGGTGAAGTTCCTTATGCTTCTTGTTCACAGGGCTAGTGACATACCAGACACAGCTAGACCGCATAATTACAATAGTGATATTTTTCAGATACAGAAACACAGTATCTTGATGCTATAAAACAAATGTCTGCAAGTGAAAGGTATGTTAGAAGGTCCTTTCAGTACATATTTGATTTTACTAACATTGACCTTCACCATACGTGCATACTGTAGCTTTTCTATGTTGTAAGGGTGGAAGACCACCACTAGTAAGGAAATGTATTTCATTTCCTGTATTATGACTTAGGTATGATATGGCTGACAGATTTTTTTCCCCAGTTTCTCTCTTTACAAAGCTAAAAGATTTTGTAATTTTTAGCCTATTTTAACTCTTACAACCGTGCACTTGTCTGTATTGCCAATCAGTAGTCTGTTTTGATTGAATGGAACTAGCAATCTATTTGTGCGCAGTACCAAGAGCAGGTTCAAAGCTTATGTTCCCTCATAGCTTACTGTGGGCTACTATTTGACAAAAAATATAGATTTGGTTACTTTTTAAATCAGAGGATTTAAATGGGTCTTGTTTTCTTCCTTATCTTCCCCTTACTTTTTTGTTCTTATACAGAAGAAATGTATCATAATGTTTTAACAATAAAAGTGTTTTACAGTAAGCAGGATTGACTTCATGCTAAGTAAGTTTTATTCTCTTACATTAGCTTTTGGATACGAAAACAAACACATCAGTGATTTTATGTCATTCTCTGAAAGACAGGAAAGAAATGCACAATTAACACTGCAAGGAGCTTTAAAAGCTTCTCTCCTAACAAGAAAAACAAGTAATAAACCAAACAGATCATTTTCTTACAAACTAAAACATTGTCAGCTTACACATTTGCTGAACATAATTTGTAATAATTAAAATAATGCTGAACTTGTTGCCATGACCAACTCCAAAATGTGATATTGTAATACAACTGTACTTTTCATGCTTCACACAGTAATGAGAAGGCAGGCCATTTTTTTTTACAGTCATAGATGGATCTTAGTTGCCTTATGCAACTAAGTTAATGAACTTCCACTAAGAAATATTTTCAGAATATTTTTGATGAAGATGTGAAATATGAAATCATCATTGCACAAAGTCAAGATTGCAACCTAAAATAATAATAATAATAATAATAACAACACCACCACCAGAAACAACCTCTTTAGGAGAAGCATTTCTTTTAGTATCCAGATTGTAATGCATAAATACAATGTTGGAAGAGAATGCTAGAATTCAATGTGGCTCCTTATACAGATTTTCCCTTTTAAGAACATCAGAAAAGTGAAAGGTTTTTTGTTTGTTTTGTTTTGTTTTGTTTGGTGTTGTTTTGTTTTGTTTTTGGTTTTGGTTTTTCCCCCTGATTATTAGCTCTGTTTAACAATCACAAATTCTTCTCTGAAATACAGTGATATGTTCCATATGCACTAGAGGAACAGTGCGCTGAAAATACAGACATTATCTTCTGAAAAAAGGAAAAATACCAATACTTGTAAGTAAAAGCTACAGCGATAAAGCTACCAGAGAAAGAAAACATGTTCTAACAATCAAAGTTTTGCTGGGACCAAGGCTTGGTGAAGAAAGGAGGAGATGAGTAGACTTTCAGAAAATGATCAGGAGGGTTTGAGCATCAAATGCTCTATATAAGAAGCAGATTAAGAAAAAAGGTAGAGGGACATTAACAAAGCCATGGCCATAGTTCTGCGATTGCTGGCTGTACTGTGGGTGTTCTCATAACATCTGCACGGCTTTGATTGCCAAGTTTTTTTAAAATTCTTGAAACAATGTGTATAAATTTACCACTTATTATCAGAGGAAAAAAAATAGAATTCACCTTAGTATAATTATGACTGGAATGATACTCCCGAGCACTAACTCAATTATAAATGTGAGAAGTGACTGATTAGGACCTGTATGATCTATCACTGCAATTCAGCATGATGAGCAAGTGGTGTCTTATGAAAAAAGTAATCCGGACATGAAGTGCATGTCATGAAGCAGGCAAATTATCACAGCTATGAATACACAATGTGCTGGAACTGCATTTCCTAATGGCTTATAATTTTTGTTTAATATTTTTATTTTTAATGTCTACTCCCATATTTTGCAACCATGTCTACTGCATATAAATATTTGTGCGAACACCTGATCAAGAAAATAATCTCGATGTACACTGAAACATCCTTTAGCCTGAATGAGATGGTCCATGTTTTACTTTTAAGAAATATTTATTAATAACTTTGAATCACCAAAATATTAAATAAAGTGTTAATTAAATTCCAGAACAAAACAATTTTTCATAATTACTTCAAGTGTTTTGCTCTACTGAAACAATTCTGTGAGGTCAACACAAGTTCAGTAAATATTTTAGCCAGACCAAAGCTGGTTTTTGCTGGTGAAAAGAGTCGAGGCTGAAACATGTAGTTCTGAGCATGTGCCATTGCTCTTCCGTGGTGTGCAGCCAGCCCAGGTTACTGGCTCAGTCTCAAATGTGGGATCCGTTGGCAGCAAGAAAATCCATCCAGGCTCTCATGGAACTGGCTCTGCTCTACAGAAGGCAGTGCAAGACCTGCCTCTAAAGGAAAGTCTGGTGGAGCAGGACTGAACTAGCTGGCTGATGCACAGCCAATCTATTGGGTGTAGGGAGTTTCCTGACTGAGATGTGCCACTTTGTCAGCTGTAGGCTTAGAGAGTGATGGAGAGAAAGCTCCACCACATTGCTACATTTCAGGTTAGTCTACCAGGGATTGCTACAGCTGCATGAGTTTGGTTACAGAGAAGCGACCTGGAGTATCGTTCCCACACTCAGCACCATGGTTAGATGCTCAAGGTTATAGCTGGAATGGCTACAGCCACCCAGTCCTGGCCCTAAAGGCAGGAGAGATGTCAGCAAGCAGTGAGGCAAGAGGCAAATAGATAAGTATCCATATAGCGATGCATCATAGCAAGTCTAAAATACCATCCTAGCCGTGCTTAGAAAGAAATCCTCCTCCCAAGCACAGCCCAAGCCTTCACAAAGAATTAATAACCTAAACAAAGCCTTTAACCCAGTCTAGGAAGGAAGTGCTAGAAAATTTATCAAACAGCTCAGCTAAATTCCAATTTGTTGTTTCACAGTAGCCACACCTTGTTCTGCCTTGTCAGGCAGGTTATGTGAATAAAATTATGAATAGTAATCAAATATACAGAGAAGAATAAAATGCATACATAAACCCCTCAAATTTATAAATCCTCTTCTGTAAAACCAATGCTTTCAACATCGTCTGCCATAATATATATTTTTTTTCTGAAAAAGGTATGAGAAATCTGAAGTATTGCATTTTTCCAGATTCTAAACTGCATGTTGTGAACAAATTAATTACCACTCAAATGACAGTGGTTATTGCTGTTTAATTTCCCTCCAATATTCTTTTCCAAATCTTGTTGAAAATCAGATGTATAACAGTAAGCTAACACTGTATTTTTAAACATGTGCTGTCTTAATCTCCTCATGTTATTTCACAAAGAGTACTTTGCCCATACAAAATTTAAAGAAAGTAATTGCAGACACATCTTTAGTAGAACATTATCTTTTTCAAACACAGTAAACTTACTAAAGTAGGTTACTGCAAACTGTGGTATACCCAGAGCCAGCAAAATGCCTCTTTACTTTTGTGGAAGCTGGAATAATCAACAAAATTATTATTTAATTGAACCAAGTGTTCGGTTAGTTTAAACTGCCTGTCTATGTTTTCCATTTTTCTCCCTTGCTCTCCATTCTTCCCCCCACACAATGTCTCACAGGGCACAGCTTGCTTTATAATAAATATTCCCTGGTACCATTTATGTGTCCTTATGTCAGAATCCATCCACGCAGATTGCTGTTCTCCCTCACAGAATGCTATACAGCAGCGTGGAAGATTTGTTCCCTATTTGTTTGAGCTGTTTTAGCCGTCAGTGCTAAAGTACAATGGCTTCTAGTTGTCTGTAAATAGCTTTGTCCTTAGGGCTTGGAGGGCGGTTTATTTTCCTGAAGCGCAGCACAAATGTGATGCAGTTGAATAGACATTGTAATGTACCCGAAATGCTATCGGGCCTTCACTGTGCCAAAACGAGGACCATGAAATTTTCCTATTTCTTTTCTGCATAAATTGAGCTGATTTTTAATCTTCAGAAGAAAAACTGACTAGAGCAAAGGGAGCTATATTGATATTTTCAACAGGAGAAGAATAATAGCTTTGAGGAACAACATCACTCATCTGTAGCTTTTTATGAAACTAGCTTTCTTCCATAATCAGGCTGATAGACTTTTTGATAGCTACTGTCTAACTATGTAAGTGAGACTTTTAAATGTAACACGGCAAATGAAAACAGTCCTTAAATGTCGGTTGCTAAGTTGCTAAATACTTCACATGTAAGTAAGTAATTTTCAAAAGTGAGCAGTACTTCCACATTTTAAAATTATTACTTACGCTTCATGTATTTATCAGTTATGGTTACTCTGTTCCCTTGTGACTTTTTTCATAAGATAATTTGGTTTTACAATTTTAGTGGCATTTGAATACGTGTTTAACCAGAAACTCTTGGGCATCTGGGGGCACGTTGCACAAAAACATTCTGAGTAAATAATCAAGGATGTAATGCGGATTTAGGCTTTAAGCTGAGCAATGTTTTGTTGCTTGTTGTGGTGTAGGTATCCTGTTTTACATTATGTTCTCATTCGTCATATATGAATGACAGCGCAGCTGTTATTTCCTTTCAGCTTAAGCAACTCACGCCTGTGGTAGCCAAGGACAAAATTAGCTTGCTAGAAAGCAAAAGTTATTTTTAAACATAAAATTATTTATTTTGCTAGAGAAAAAGACAATCTTTTTATACAACCAGTGTATTTTTGCCATAATTTCAGAAGCAAGTGCCTCTGAAATGTATTTTCCTCTTCAAGTATTCCAAACTAACCATTTATTGCTATGGTCAGCCTGAAGCGCTCCATATATGATTTTGTGTAGGAGAATTTGTATTGTTCTGTATTGTTTTATTCTCTCATATATTTTTTAATTGAGTTATTCAGGTGTTATTTTTATGTACTTTTGTTACTGCTATTTCTAGGATATTTGTCACTCCTGAAGACAAAATAAATAATATCTCCATACTTATTATAAATATGATTTGCTTTATGCAAACTGATGTGTTAAACACTACAAGAGTTTGCTTTTGAGTAACACATCGTGAGAATTTTTAAAAATTATTATTATTTTTTTAGTACTCTTTATCAGAGGATCTTGAAACACTTCACAATTAGTTAACCCTTTTGGTTCCTGAAGGCACACCACAATCCTGAAACATTTAGCATTAGAGAATACTTCAATATTGTGTGTAATCAGACAATGAAAACTGCATAGATGTAACTGAAGAACAAAATAGGGAAACTGGAATGTCTGAAGAGCAATGGAAAATACAAAGGGCAGAGGTAACATCCTTGATTTTCTTCCTTTAAAGTTCATTGGGTTTTAGTTCTTTTATTTATGACTCTGTATACCTCAGATACAGTAGAAACTGAAAACCATGTGTACTATCTACACATAAACAAAAACATCAGCACTTTAGATCATCCTCATATTAAAAGAGTAACATAACAACGGCTGGGAATGGACACCTCTGTGTTTGTGAATATAAGAAATTACATTTCCATAGTTATTTTTCCATGGCTGTTTGCAGTTTGTGCTCATTGAGGCTGGAATGTGAATATTCCCACGTACAAAGAGTGGTGGGAAGGCACAGAAAGCCTTTGCTGCAAACTTGTCCTGCTTGTGCTGTGTTTAGCCTTTGTCTTTGTATCTCCACAACCCTCCTCAATAGGCACCTCCTCCCAGCTCTTTTCTCAGACTTCAAGGTAACCCCTGGTGAAGTCTTCCCTCTGAGTGGTGACAATAGCCCATCCTGTGCTTCTTAGAGCAGATCTCTACCTATGTGCTGCAGCACCTGTAGCTGGATGACTGCAGGGCACAAGATTTAGTAATAAATGTGATTTAAGGATATTCCCACTATACCAGCCAGCATGCCAAGTCCTGGAGGACAGCCTTGTGATGAACACACGCTTCAGATCTTAAAGGTGTCATGCCAACTTTTTCTTGGCCTAGATAATGCCATCAACTCACTGCCTCTTCTCTCTTAGCTCCAAGCACTGCTTCACATAAATCTCTGTCTGCTGGGACCTGAGTCCTCTGATGGGATAACGCCACAGTAGCTGCTCACCTGCATGCTTGATGTTGCCATGCTCAAGCATAATGCTCAAAGAAAGATGCTAAAACACTAGTTAATGTATTGTGTGTGACTTACTGTGGAAACACTCTTTAATATTTATTTTATATTATACCTTCTTCTCTAACACCAGAAAGTAGGAATAATAGAGGCAGACAAACAGGGAGACATTAGCTTGTATCCAAGGATGAATTTGAAAATAATTACTTCTGCCATAAATCTTGTGGTCCATATGGATAAGGTATAATAACTGGCACTGATATCTACAGGTCCATCTGCACAGAGCCTTATTTTACTGTGTACGGTAAAGCTTTGTAAAACCAGCCATCTGTTTTCAGTGCTGTTTATTCTCCAGCACCTCTAAGTAAGATGGGGCAATAAAGATAAAATGTAAAGATTTCTTCTGTATCATACGATTTAATTTAAAAATAATATTGAAGGGTTCAAAATAACCTTTGAGTATTTTATATGATCATTTCGGTCCCTAATTTTTTTAAAAATGATAAATACATCATTCGACTATGGTAATGGCATCTACTAAATGTTATGTAGTCATAAAGACCTAATCCTGCTTCACCTTGCTGTAGAACTCAGTTCCTCCACCAAAGCAAATGAAGCAACAGCACTGCAGAATCAGGCTCCTTATTTATTTTTTCCCCATGGATTTGCTGTCCATGATAATAATGAGGGGAAAATTTGGTCTGACTCTCCCAGTGATTTCCTTCTGGCTTTTGGATCACCAATGGATGTTTTTAAAAATACTGTACCTCCCTCCTTTATTGCAGAACACAGGATTATAAGTGCATTTGGTAGTATCTGCTTAGTGGCTTGAGTACTTTTGATTAGTCCATATATATATATGAAAAAATCCATTCTGTGAGACAATTCATAGATCAATAACTTGGTTTGATGCATTCCATAAATCCAGTACAGTAATACTCTGAAATTGTAAAGTGCTGGAAAGTGCTTGAAGGTACTTCTGCTTGGGATGAGGTGTTCAAAGCTGATATAATTTTCCATGTGAAAAAGTAGTAACAATGTCATTGGCAGAATTTCCTCAGGTAGTACTGCACCATAATATTTCCTATTTAGAAAATACAAATCTGCATAGTGAGCCACATCTCCTGAGGCCAGTTTATCAGAAGCATCTGTATTGTTTGAAGAAAAAGAAATGAAAGCCATATTCAGTCAAATCTGAGCAGTCCATTCTGCTATTGATCACGGATAACCTGAAAAATTTCATCAGAAGAAGCAAGGTCTCAAGGCACCTTGGAGATCATTAATAGAGTATGAGGCTCTGCTATCACTTTATTTTTATTTTTATTTTTGGTTTTGGTTGGCTTCTTTTCTCCGTATAAAATCACATCAAACACTGAAAAAGAAGAAGCAGGAAGATTCTAATATAAAGGTAGATCAGACTTTTCAGACTGAAATATAGTAACATGCTACTGGAGAACAGGTAACATCCTAAACATTAATCCTCATCATTATTTTAGAATCAGATTTTTCCCCAAATTTTCATTTCCTACTATCTGCCTGGCTGATAGTGGCCACTAGACACCCTGCTCAGACGAAAAAAAAAAAAAATTCTTTGACATATTCAACATCTTAAGAGTCTTTTCCAACCTAATTGATTCTATGATTTTATGATTCTGTGATTCTATATGGGGGGGTTTGAACTAATTGGTCTTTAAAGTCCCGTCTATCCCAAGCCACTCTATGATTCTATACATTGCATAAGTGCATAAACACACTTTCTGTTTTCATACAAGCTCCCAAACCACTGGCAGTTTAAGTTGGAAGCTAAAATCTATGGTTATCTTTTTAATTCAGCAAACACATATTCAAAATAGCTGGCTGCCAACCAGTGTCTTAGGCACTGGTGATGTACTGATTAAATGTTTAAGCTAGTAAGGATCAATCCAGGTGCCCTGAATGAGTGTGTTTTAATTTGAGCTCTGAATTATTTTAACTTAAACTGTTATAAATACAAAACTGGTGGATGGTTCTCTCATTGAAGTTTGTGTATGTTTATTTCTCTTGATAAGCCTTTGTAAATTGTTATTTGTTTTAAATATAGTAAATAAGTAATTATTCCTGCTTCCACCTTGCCCTGGTGTTTGTTAGAGGTGACTTTAATTTGTCTATCTAATGTTGGGGGTTTACTCTATTTTTATGGGTATGATAATCCTTAATGACGAGTTAATGGGACCCTGTAATAGAAGCTTAGCTCCTCTAGATAGCTCAATTAACATGCAGCAAAACATATATATGCATAAAATGTATAGTCTTGTTCTGTGAACTGGTGATAAAAGGATCTTCCAGCATCTAGCAATAACCAGGAAAGCCTCTTGAGACGTGTAGCAAGAAATCTGGGAATCATTCTGAAGCAGATGTCGCAAAGGAGTGTGTGTGATACACCTGAAAAATTTTGCTTCACAATTTGAAGCAAAAGTGTCTATTGGCCCGTCTAAACCTCTATTCCACAGAAGACTCTGTTAAGAAATGTGTTTTAAGTAGTGGCCTCATGTCCTGACTTCTTCCACTTTTGAAAGGTGAAGTTCTATTGTTTCTTCTGCATTCCATGTCTTCATTTTGCAAAAGGAGCTCTATGAGACAAATACTCTTACAAAAAAATGCAAAATTCCTGTTTTTTAAATTGAAATGAATAATATAGAGTAAAATTTAGAACAATCTAATCCTGAAAGACTTACAAGTACTTTCATGCCAGAGATCATTTTTGCATAAATAAAGAGGTGTTCATGCTGAACAGCTATGTGCCTGTTTTAATGATGTTCCTAAGCTTATAGCTTGTAACATTTCTGCATTAGTATTCATGAATTTAGAGTCTATTGTCCTTTGATTATAAAAATACTACTCTTAAAAAATTTAATAAATACTGTTTGATGATCAACAAACCGGAAACTAATAATTCCTTTTCAGTTAGCCTTATCTGGCATCTGATCTCAACAGCTACCACTACAATCAGCTTCTAAGAAGTCTCATAAGCTACAAAATGTGTTACTCACATCTAGATACTAAATAAAGTGTTTCATATTGGAAGATGATCAGGCAAATCTCATTGTAGGTAAATATTAATAGTTTTTTTAAGTCAGTCCATTCCTGCAGCACAAAACAATGGAATACGGCAGAACTGGAAAAGTATGTAAGAATTTTAGACTGTGGTTTAGAGTACAAAGGTTAATCTTTAATTCAACAGGTGGCTAGTCAAAAGGCGTCAGCCTTACTTGCAAAGTCAATGTTGTTAGTTTTAAATAAAAGTTATCACAAACTCAAAATCTCTACTACTGTTCATTAATCACTAGGCACCAAGGTGTAATTTCCATATAAAGACCTACCACATCTGTCCCCTCATCTGCTCTATGAGTCTTTGGTTTTTCAAATTTATGAAATGAGGAAAATACATTAACATTCTGCAGTCAGATAAAAGGTAAATGCTAAAGTCCTTTAAAAATTATCCCATGTACTTTGACTGATATATTCCCATTATTTACAGGTTATTTAGGTGAAGTTGCTGCAGGAGACTTATCAAACTTCTGTCAGCTGAAAAACAATTGTTATGGCAATGGAAAGTGATGAAGTTTCCCTGAGGGACTAAGACAATTTAGAAATAGAGTTGCAATGAATACCATGAATGACAAATGAGAAGAAACATCTTCTGTTTTGGCCATTTTCTATGGTTAGTGGCATCCCAGAATCAAAGTCACATTTAATCAATTAGCAGTGATTTTGTCAGCAAGTTAATAAGAACAAAATAGTATATCCTAGAGTTTTATCTACTGAAAATGCCTTTACAAAACCATTATTAAACTCTAAAATTCAATCCCCACTACAAGAGTAGATTTTAAATCAACATCAATTTATATGCATTATGCATATAAATAAAAACTTATCTATTTTAAGGTTTGTCATAGTAACTGTATATTGTTTAATACTATAATATTTAAATTTTGGGGGGTTAAACCTGCAAGCAAAATCCATTTAAAAAGATACTGAATACATTTTCAAGAATCATGGGTAAACTGAGTAGAATTTAAAGAATGCATCAATGCAACTAGTAAGAGGTTCAGTCAAATCTTGTACTATATCAAACCGCTTGTCCTGCCAAATTATGTGAATATTTCAAACTACCCTACTTTAAAGAGGCCTTGCAAGAACAGTCCTATTAGCACAGCATGCAACTAAAATAAATAAATGAGAAATATGCAATAAAAATATTAAAAAATGCATTTTTTTCTTCTTGCCTTTTCTCAAAGCATAAGGTTTTAAAACTAGTTATTTCATCAAAATCTGTATCCATGGCTATTGGTGTGTTATGCAGTAGGAAATGGACTTAAAACTTTTATCATACTTTTTGGCTCAGAAAAGCATGAAATGAATCTAAGCAAATCTTTTACATTTCTTGGGATATAGAAAATTAGGAAAGTTTTAATGAAGCTTTTTAAATAAATTAAATATATCTGTACAATTTCTGAAAGTAATTGATATTAAAAAAATAAAGCTATATCATGCATGTAGTTTGAGCCATCTGTAGTCAAATATGTTTCTAATCTAAAAAGTATCTTTCTATATCTTTCATCTATCTAAAATATTATATCAAATCCCTAACCCATTACCTAAGTAATACCTATTTAATACGTACAAGGACGTGGATATTTGAATACTAGGAAACAGAAGGCAAAGTATCTAAAAATAGTCTTAATTTGGCTTTCATGCCTATGATACTGTATAGCATTCATGTAATGAATTGATACTGTTTTCCATTATTCAGATTTTTAATGATAAAAAACTTGTATGCACATAGAAAATCCCATTTGTGTTTGGGAAACAGACAACACTAGATGCTCTTTTTTTGGAGAGAGGGAAATGAAATATTATGCTATATTCAAAGACTAAAATGTTTTTCTACTCTATGTCTTGGACCCTCAACAGCACACTACTTAAGAGAAATTGGGAGTTTTATCTACCCAATACAGAGAAGAATATGCTGGCTTATTGTGCAAGGGGGAAACTGTCGTCTACAGACTTCAAGATGTGAAATTATAATGGATTCATCATACAAATTGCCATCTGGGGATGAAGGGTCAAGTCTTTCTTTGTAAAATGAAATGAGATCTTTCATAGTTTCCTTATAACATGAGTGATTTAATGTACGCGAACAAAAGGTTGGATGTTCTTTTTTCGCTTTTTTGGGGGGTCATTAGACAGTGAATCTAGTGAATCTGTACTGATGAAAAGTTGACTTCTGCTCAAGCTTACTTCAATATCTTGTTTTCTTCTTTATGCACAAAATGTTAAAAAACCCACTTTTGCCAATAACTATAGCAAATTCTTTGACTTGACTAATGAATCAAACAAATCTTACTATACTGATAGCTTGGAAGCACCCAGAGGAAATGAAATTGTAGATGATGTTTGGTTGTGAAGTCTTACAGATCCTAACAGGGTCTCTG
Organism: Caloenas nicobarica; assembly: GCF_036013445.1. NCBI lineage: Eukaryota > Metazoa > Chordata > Aves > Columbiformes > Columbidae > Caloenas > Caloenas nicobarica. Next base: position 26,663,809 of record NC_088245.1, on the reverse strand, counting down.
CAGAGCTCAGAGTCTGTTATGTCGGATATATGTATATCAAGTATTTGGATGTTTTTTCAGACTAGCTAGGAAAAAATATAAATATTCGTAACAAACAAGTGTTCAAAAATTTAATCTGATTGATTTAATTTGTGTATCTGTTTTGAGGAAAGTAGAACCCACTTTCCGGATTACATTGAAGGTAGTGACTTGAGATCCATTGACTACACCTCAGTGAATGAGAAACCTGCATGTAGACATCTATCTGTCACAAACTGTCCGCAATTCCCATCTTGCTCCAAACTAGTGGTATTAATAAGGAGAGAAAAAGAATTTAACTGTGTTGTAAACTTACAGCAAAGTATGCTTCTTTTTGGCATACTTTTCCTGACAGCTTGAATTCATGGTAAGCACAGATCTGTCTGATAAATCTTTGCTTCAGTCTCTGAGTTCTTGTAGGGTAAAATCTGCCCATCTTCACAAGGGCAAAGAGGACAAGACTCCTGGGGAGATGGGGCAGCTGTGGCTGGGCAGCTTGTGGGTGCTCTGGGGCACTGACAACACAGGCGGTGTGAGCTGTGTGCTGATACACCTGCAAGTGCCTTGGCATGTGTCCTGTCCACTCACTATTTACTGGAATCAAGGAGTTTGCCTCTAGCTTGCCTCTGCCTCTAGTTTGCATCTGGCTGTGTAAGCATTAAAAAAAAATAATCCGTACTCAATGAAAAAGGATTATTAATTTTAACTTTAAAATCGTTATTGTGACAATAAACCATGGTTTGAGGTTTGTAAATGAATGTTTTATTGTTATACTGGCCTATGTTTCTTTTTCTACCCTCCTCCCTATTAATCAAAATTAAAATTCTAAGCTCCATCCCTTAGAATGTTTCAGTGAAATGTGACTCAGATCTAAAATTTAAAAGGTTGCCATGCCAAGCTACTACAAAAGGGTTTTCCTAATCAGTCACAACTTCTGAATTATTCCATAGTCCAGCATTGCACAGTCCTGCAAATCACATGTTCTTATAAGCTGCCTTAGCAGTGGATGTAACTAAAAATTAAAACAAAAGAGCTGGCATTTCATAGGTACTTTATTCTATTCAGACGTTTTTCACATATTTTCATGGGTGGCACAACTATTCATACATTTGAATTGATCATGGTAATGCTTCTGTGCACTGACAGTTGATACAAATGAGATAAAAAGGAACATTTAGTCATCAGATGATAACTACTCTCTTTAAAATTCTCTTCTGAATTAAACAGGACAATAACTGTCAGGAATTAATTCTGAATGGGACTAAATCTGTAGCTGCCATTATGTGTTAAAAATACTCTGCCATTGACATTTTCACTGTACATGTCAACTAAATCCACAATTAATATTAACTTTCAGGAATGATCTGACATGTGAATGGGCCACAGTATCAGAAAACACACCAAATCCAACATTTAATAAGCTTCATAATGTGAATATACAATTAAATAAAATTTAACATAAAATAATGGAAAATACAAAGAAATGTAAGGTGTGAACACCAGTGTAGAGCATTCTGCTGAGCCCTAAACCTGCAAATTGTGTCAGAATAGATATAGATAGATACAGCCTACCACACTGAAAACAATATTCTCTTCTCCGAATTCCACCAAGCAATCACACTTTCTTTGAGCAGCGCACAGAAATCTGTGAATTTGAAGATTAATTGCATTGCCCAGGGAAATACATCAGTTTAATTTGTGAGAAATATGTTCTGGACAAATAGTTGAATGTCATATGAAGATTTCTTGAGTTTTAAGTGTATAATACAATTTAATTATTTTTAAATGATGAAATTACTTATTAATTTAATGATTCTGTGATGCAGAATATTTTTTCACATGAGATATTATTTATTTCCAGTACCACATTTTTACAGACGTATCTTTTGTAATATTTACATTGTGATTCATTGAGGTCTTTAATCCAGATACCAAAAGAAGTGGACTAGCCCTCTGTTTAAATGTGGGTGCTCATTCCTTCTTTTTTCTTCAGTCATTAGAGCCGAGATTGGTATCCATGTAGCTGGATGGTGAATAAGGCCAGGAACAGATCTAAGTTAAAACTAACACAGCAAAAAAGGTGGGGGCAAAAAACCACGCTATTAATTTAACTCAGTCCAGTTTGTTGCGTGGCTCCATAAGAGCTTTTGCTGGCTTAAGGGAGAGGGAGCAAGGGACAGCTGAGGAATGAAGAGCAGGGATAAGGTGAGAGGACTATAAAGGTTTATACAAACTTGAAGTATTCACAGAGCCACAGTCTTTGCTGTGGTAATCTGTTCTGAGTCCATCACTGCTATGCAGTTTCAGATCAAAAAATGCTTTTAAAGCTCCAGACTTTAATTAGAAAATTGCTAGAAGGAAATACAATGTAGAATGAATCACACTGTGACAATGAAGTTTTGTCGACTATTGTGTGTATTTTTTTTTATCCAGCTGTGTTAGCTTACATTAGCTAACGACATCATCTTCATGAAAGGAATCGTCGTGTGCAAATCATCTCAGGAAAAAAGACAGTCATCAGGAAAGAAGGCAGTCATCAGTAAAAGGAAATTTATTTCTCTTAATGCAAAGTATTACTGTTTTATGATAAGAGCTATAACATTTAGCTCATTATGTATAATATAACCCTTAGAAATAAAATAGTGGCATTCTTTTTGAGATAGACTGTTCACATATAATTTAAAACATAAATGTCTAGGTAATACTGAAAGATGAATGAAAGACAAAATACTGTTCCTACTATTTAAGGCTGTATTCGTGCTGCAGGGGAAGACTGAGCATTTTTTGTACAGTGAAATAAAAGTGGATTTTAAAAAGCAGGAAAAAAGAACATGGGTCTGGGAGAGATGTCTTTGATCCCGAAGACACAATTCCTTTCTACAGTGGGCAGCATCATCATATAATCCTATCTGAAAAGGTATCAGGTTCCTACATCAGCTGCCTGTTTTCCTGCTTGAAAGCCTTTACTAGAATCTCACTTCCTTAATAGTCAAAACCCTACAATTTTTTGACTCGAGTTAATTCAAGTGACCAATTAACTCATATGACTAGAGAATCCAGATTTGTTTGCCAAAGTCTGGATTGTTTTGGATCTTGGAAATCTCATTTTTCCCTCGTTTTTCCACCTCCAATACATATTTTTAATAAAGGTAATATAATGTGCCATAATAGAATTAATTGTTAATTCTGGCTTTCAAAAACAAGGCTTTGCTTGGCAAGCTGAAGTAGCAGACTAAAATGACTTAAAGGTTGCCTTCCTTTCACATAGCGTGGTGAGATATTCAGGGAGTTTGGTGGAGAAAGACTAGGGTGTATTTTCTTTTCCCCCAGAGTAAGCACCTGCAGTTGGCTCTGCAGCAGATCTGCTTCTTTCTGTGTTTTTTATGTCTTTTGCATGCAAGTTGCACATGAGGTGCTGACACAAATATATCACAGACTCATGTTTGAATTTTGCTAATTTTTGAATCCGTAAAAATGACTTACCAGGGAGCATTCCCAAAGTCAGCAAAGATGAAACCACGTATCTTTGGTAGGGGGGTGAAAGCAGAGCAGTGAGGGTATGAGCTGTGTTATGCTACTTGACCTTGGAGCCATTTTATTACCAACTATAAATAACTTCAGTCAGAAGGACTTGGCTGTAAATTTTGCTCCTGTTCCCAGACTGGTGAGCTCCTGTTCCCAGACTGGTGAAACAGCTCACCTACTTTTTGTTTCCAAGACCATATACACTGCTCCTCTTTACAGGAGTTTGATAGGAAGTTGTGTTGCGGTTCCTGTCACAGTTAGAATTGATTAATGCAATGGTGCACTTCGTGAAAAATAAAGATCTCTTTTTTAGTTATGACATAACAGCTGTACTTTCTCAAACACTTCATGTATTCTGTGCTTGTGAAATGACATGAGGAGATCACAATTTCTTTAGAAAAGTTAGTTACTCAAACAATATATGATTTTTGAAACCAAATCTAGTTGCTTCAGTATTTTGTTACATTACCTAATAACTTCTAAGTTTTTGGCTGTTAGTCTGAGAAATCATCTAGAATTACTCTTGCCATTTGACTGAATAAAATATTCAAAATTCTGTTGTTTAAAGATCTAAGAAAGCATATAATAACTTCTGTTTATCAAGATGAAAGTTGAAAACCCTCTTTCTGTGAACACTGCTGAGAAAAAGAGTATTGTTCTGATGTTTGTGAAGAGGAAACAAAATTGTAGGTGTAATGCAAGTGCGATTTACATATAAAATCTATCCTGTACTTGCAAAATTATCTTTGAATAAAACCTATGTTGCTTATAAGACCTGCTTACAGGCAGTCATATCACAGAATCACAGAATGTTAGGGATTGGAAGGGACCTCGAAAGATCGTCCAGTCCAATCCCCCTGCCAGAGCAGGAACACCCAGGTGAGGTTACACAGGAAGGTGTCCAGGCGGGTTTTGAATGTCTCCAGAGAAGGAGACTCCACAACCTCCCTGGGCAGCCTGTTCCACCTTTCCAGGGATAGAGGTGAGGCTGTTCAGTCTATAGTTACCCGGGTCCTCCTTCTTGCCCTTTTTGAAGACTGGAGTGAAATTTGCTTTCCTCCAGTCCTCAGGCACCTCTCCTGTTTCCCACGACTTAGCAAAGATTGTATTCAATGGTCTTGGTTTTGTGTTTCTATGTGACAGTAATATTATAGAAACATATTACCTATAGCTCCTAAACCATTTTATCTAGGTTGAAGAGGGTGTTAGAATTCTCTTCTCTTAGAACAAGCAGTGTTGGGTACGCTCAAAATATTGTGCTTTGAACTAGAATAAATGCTACTTGCTGTGTGGGTAGCACCATCATTGTGAGGTGAAAAAAACTTAATTCGCCTTTTGTATTTATGTCAGAAGTGGAATTAACAACAGTAATACCTGTAGACATACTCATGATACTGGGAATTTGACTAAAATTTAGTGGCAGAAATTGAGTATAACACATAGCTGAGCTTAGCCAACAGGTATTGACTCTCTAACTCACACTTCAGCACTTTTCCTCACTTCCAAGATAGACATATTTAATTCCAAAGTGGTTTGAAGTGTCCAATCAGAAATTCTCAACTAAAACTGTTCCAGCAGATTTTATATTGTAGAATTCATCAAGAAAAGAATGAAGTTCCCGGCTGTCACTGCTCGTCTTTTCCTTATAAGCCCTGAATTTATTTTTTTTTTTCTCTTTTAGACACAGGAAAGCAGATATATCTCCCATTTGATTAATATATACAAAGCACATGAGCTGGATGCACACTGACATTTGCTTGACTTTCTGATTGCAGCCTGCAGCTAACTGAACGGAAGTTACTAGAATGGGAGAGTCAACCTTCTTGGTGGTGGTGGTGGTAGAGAGTGCAGCAGCCGCAGGTAGTAGCTTGGGAGGTTCAGGATGCAGATTAGGAAAAAAATATTCACTAGGAAGGTAGTTCAGCTTTAGAAAGTGTCTTTGAGAGAGGCAAGTAGTCTCCATCCTTGGGGCTTTCAAGACTTCACTACACAAAGCCATGCTGAACCTAGATTGGTTGATCTAGTGCTTCCATGATCGAACCAATCAACAGTCCTGCTTCAAGCAGGAGAAGGAAATGAACTTTTGCTTGATTATGGTCCCAAGCAGGCCATCCTCAGATGTAATTTCCAGCTAATGTTTCTGTGATTTTACAGAATAGTTGAAATCCCATAGCACAACATAAGATGCATACAGGATTTGTTTAGTCCTATCACATGCCCATCTTAGCCTTTCCAACTCAGTCCATTTAAAGGAAGATTTTGGAATTTCAGTAAAAATACTGGTATGGATGGTACTTGAAGGTTGCGGGCACATCTTTGTTCTTGGTTGTTGTTGATCTAACCATGTTTAAATCAACTTAGTAGAAATGTTACTAAACATTTCACATGTTTCAGAGAGGTACACAAAGAGGGTAATTTATCATACTGAGAAGAATCTGGGTGGATATTAATTTCCACCTGATTTTAGACTTATAAGAGTTAAACGTTCATTTCTAAGGCAGACAGAGCCATATGTTAATCAGTCAAGAGAAAAGAGCAGCTTGTGTGCATATGCTGGCTTTCCTAAGACAGTTGTCTAAGATAAGGCACGTGAATCACCTCCTGAAAATGCTGATTTCTCTTCAATATGGAGTTTCCAAGGTGACTCAGACATAAAGCTTTTAAATTCCTAAACTAGGGCACATGAACAGAGAGCTTGACACTATGATTAAAAATATTTTTATTTTATACAACAAAGTATTAGAGGAAAACAAGTAAGCTTACAGGTTTGTATGCTAATTTAAACCTTCAGAGCTTCAATATTATGTTTTGGGATATCTGATGCCAGTCCATTACTTTTAAACACATGAGAAAGGGACTTTAAATTATTACTATGTTTGGAGGTACAAACACTTCAAATCATTTCAGTTGCTTTGATCCTGATTTTTTTCCCCTATGACATATATAACAGAAATTCTAAAGAAAAAATAAAAGGGGAAAACTTAATGGCTTAAGCTGGCATTATACTATGTAAGCATATATTGTATAATAATAGCAACAGAGAAAAAGAGTAATGCTGACAAAAACTCTGTTTTGTGATAAAGCATCTTGCACATTTCTTTGGCTAAATCCAAGTTAAACTTTCCCTTGATCAATTATTCAACAGATTTCATGAAAGTAACAATTCTTTACATATTCTCATTCAACTGTAGTGTAAGTAACCTTGATATTCATAGCTGTCTTTTGGTTACTTATTCAGAGGCATGGCAATGCACTTAGCTTTGACTGATGTCAACATAAGCAGTTTAGTCCTAAGATTTTCATTGTTGTTACGCCCAGCAGACCTCTGAGATACAAAAGATGACATGATAATATCTAGGCTGAAGCATCCATCATGGAGGCAATGTTGAGTTTTATGAGAAACAATGAACATTTGATCTTCATGAAGACAGCAACTTGACAGGTCAAGAAGAATTGTGAAAATGAGTCACCTGGCCATTTATGCTGTGCTCTAATAAATCCATTCACTGCACTGCAATCAGTCACTCTCTTTAAATCACCGACCTGCCTCTTAGTACTCAAGTGATGCACATCTATAATACAACTATGGAATAAGTCTACCTATTTTCACCTCACAAGTGAAAAACAAGTTTAAATACTTTTTGCACATTCCTGTGGAGTTAAAGTTAATTTTGCTATGTTAGTGAGGGCATAACTGAAACGGAAATATCTAGATATTTTTCCTTGGTCAGTATTGAAATGACTTGTTAAAATTCTACAGGGTCCAACTCTAGTTATTATTCTATGTCTATTATACAAATAAATTAGAAGTTTTCAGGGATGTTCAGAATTATAAATCCAAACCTGAAGTGAAGAATATATAGGCCCTGCTGCCTAATGAAATCTGTTTTCACACTGTGAGTAGAGGTTTTAGTCCCATTAACAAAATTTTTTGCAGATCTCAGTGTATTGTACTGGCATATCTCATATGTGTTAGATAGACATTTGGCATATATATGCAAGTGTTGCAAAGCAGGCAGCTGACAGAGCAAAAGCACCAGAAGAAGGCAGTTTGTTTTGATTTGCTGTATCTTAGCCATCTGGGGAGTGAGGTACTACTGATAGAAGAAATACAACTAAGGCTATTTAAAGAATCTCATAGCAACTAGTATAAAAGTATAAACTTGTGAGGCACAGCTATTACTGTTTATTGATTTCTTACAGAAAGATTTACTTCCAGTGCTTCTGAATTGAACTTCTGATTAATATAAGATGCCTTGGTCAGATTTGCTGAACATTTTCTCATTTCCTTTTGAAGAGTTTAGCTTTCACAGTTTTGGCATTTGGATCCATAATCATAGATTTGGGGACAATTGATTTATTATTATGTGGATTATGTTACATTGTTGCTGTTGTTGTCATGGTATGTCTGTATATTATTGAATTAATATTAATTAGTAGTATCGTTGTATGCAGAATCCTATCTAGGTGAGCAGCTCACTCTAAGAGGAACAGTAGGGGATGCTCATAAGTTAAATCTCGGTGGAGTTACAGTGCCATAAAATAAGCAAAATGCAGAACTTTCTCTACCAATTCATTCAGGAACATAATGTGATTTTTCTTTATAAAAAGAGAAAAAAATAACAGCAGGAAAATAAAAATAGACTTAACGTGTCTGATCTTTTTGTAATAAAGAGTTCTGTTGAAGTCTACAGTATAATATTTTTGAGATGGTGTCAACACTACACTGCACAGAGCAGTGCAGAGGAGTACACCAAAGTACAGGCTAACAGCTCAGAGTCTGGAAACCTCTGACATTACCCTCTCATTCAGAATAGCACATTAAGCTCTTCTAAGATTCAAGGTGGGATAAAATACAAGAAAAACTACTCAGAAGACTCGGAACTAAAAGAAGTGACATCTGGCTAAATGGTGCTCTTTAGAAAAGGAATGGTGCACAGAATAAAACAGGACTAGCAGCCTTTTTAAAAAGTGAAATAACCTGCTCGTCTAAAGGATGGAGCAGGTGGGGCACAAGAAAGAGAACTTCACCTAAAAAACCCAAACACATTTTCACATGGAGCAGACTATTTTTGAACTTTTTCTTGTAAAAGAAAGGAAGAAACCAAGGCCTGCTGAAGCAAACATGTTTAATATTGCTCTGTGAACAAATGCTCATTCCCCAAGGGAAAAAATAGTGACCAAGGATCATGCCTTCCTAAATAAAGAAAAAAAGGTTAGTGTATCTTAGTTTCATCAATTCAATCATATAAACACAGAATTCAATAGGAATTGCATTATTGTTTTCACTTTCCATCTTGCCCAAATAAAAAGGTGCCATATGCCTTAACTGCAGCGCGTGTTAGTATACATATCTACCCTTGTTATGAGATGTAGCTATATACACAGATAAGAAAGGTTAATGCAAGATTTTAGCGAGTGAGAAAATTTTCCCTTCCTGCCTTGCAGCTTGCAGAAAAGTTTCCTTTAAGAAATGTACTCAGCCTCCAAGCTCGTGGCTGTGAAGTTCCAATCTATTTCTGGTGATTTTACTACACACTCTAAATTTAAAATATCAAGGATTTTTATTCAAAAAAATGCCTGGTGGAGGTTACTTTGCAAGGACTATTTTTGCCTTATCTTGCTACTTAGTATTATTTTAGCAAATAGCTGGTGTAAACAGGAAGGAAAAGAGATGTGCCTTTTATGGCCTGTCTGGCTGGTTGACTGGTAAGTGCTGTTGAAATCTGCTGTGTTAACTTCGTGAGTGAACTGAGCAAATGCAAATTGTCAAGTCAGTTAACATTTCCCCTTCCCATAGCTCTGACTTCCAGCCATGACAAACACTGTCACTGTGTTGCCTGAGCTTTACCTTCACCTTTCCAATGAAAAAGAATTCCATATGTCACTCTAGCTCACCTGCTATGCTCTGTGTCCCTGATAAGTGAGAGAAGTGTTGATGGTGGCAGAATACCCCTTGCATCTCGGTGATGGCACGTGAGTCTCACTTCTAACTAAACTCCTAACTAAAGCAGCAAGTTGCTCTCTATCTGCACGGTGAAAGAAAATGTTAAGAACCTGCAAATATAATCACAGAATCAGAGAATAGTTTGAGTTGGAAGAGACCTTCAAAGGTCATCTAGTCCAAATCCCCTGCCATGAGCAGGGACATCTTCAACTAGATCAGGTTGCTCAGAGCCCCGTCCAGCCTGACCTTGAATGTTTCCAGGGATGGGGAATCTACCACCTCTCTGGGCAACCTGGGCCAGCGTTTCATGATCCTCGCTGTAAAAAATTTCTCCCTCATGTCTAGCCTGAACTTCCCCTCCTTTGGTTTAAAACCATCACCCCTTGTCCTATCACAACAGGCCCTGCTAAAAAGTCTGTCCCCATCGCATAGGCTTCTTTTAGGCACTGAAAGGCCACAAAAAGTACTGCCCAGAGCCTTCTCCAGGCTGAGCAACCTCAACTCTCTCAGCCTGTCCTCACAGCAGAGCTGTTTCATCCCTCTGATCATTTTTGTGGCCTCCTCTGGACCATCTCCAAAAGGTCCACGTCTTTCCTGTTCTGAGGGCTCCAGAGCTGGATGCAATCTCCTGCTTCTGTCACACTGGCAACTCGCAGTGGTTTCAGAAAAAAACTTTGCTTTAGAGAAAGACTGGACAACAGCTGTTTCTTTAGAGTTAGCTTAACTTGTAGTGTAATCAAAGCTTTACTTCCATAATAATACTGAAATAAAGACATTCCCGGAAATTTTGGTAATTTTAATGTTTTCTGCTGTGGTGATTAGTCTGAGTTTTCTGAAAGTGAGTTAGTGTCCTGAAAGGAAGGTTTTGGTGTTAGTGTGTTCAAGGTTATTGTACCATGCTGTCAATCTGAGGCTCTGATGAGAACTCGAAATCTGAAGTTTAATCATAAGTATTTGAAAACAAAAGTTTGATCAGAAATGACTGTGTCCTGAAAACACATACGAAGAAGAGTCAAATCAGAATGTAAAGAAAATTGTACTATGGTTTACATTTACATTAATATTTGTGTTACCGTTTTATGTCAATCTACTTTTATGTTAAAAAGCCTATTTATCCTCCTCCTAAGCAACAGTTTAATCTAACAAGTTTTTTTTGGAGAGAAGCTTTGCGAGAGTTCCCTCATGTTCAAAAAAGACAGGTTGAGCAATAAGTAGAGAAAATAATTGAATATAGATTCCACAGTTAAAGGATCATCTCTTTAATTAGGAAGACTTAGGACTGTTAGATAATGGGTGGCAAAGAGAAAGTGAGCTAACCACGTGTTACTCAGAAGTAGCCTATAAATCTGTACAGCCAAGCTGTTTGGCTGATTAATTTCTTCCCCAGCACTCTGTGTTACACTAAGCAACTCACAGGCTTCCTGCAAAGTACAAGCTATCTTGGAAACATGTTTTTAGTACTGTTCTGGTTTTACTCTTGTATTACTTCTCAGATATCCTTTAAAAAATGGAATGTATTACACATGCACTCTAATTGTCACCAGAAAGTCAAAGGCAGTTAAATTGTTCACATTCTGAACTACCACTGTAATTACAAATGACTCAGTGGTTCAGTACCATCAGATTCATCTAGCACCTGAAGGTAAATGTAAATGCTTTAAGACTCTATGTAAGCATGATCTTAAAACAAACAAACAAACAAAATCTACTTTTTAGTATAGACGTGTAAAAAAAAGGAAAAAGAGTTATGTCACAAACTCTTTCGTGTCTGAGATTGTTTATACTTTGGCTCATTTCAGTATAGACACATTGTTTCATTTATATGAGTAAAAGGGATGGAACCTTGTGAAATATGTGTGACTGAACATACGCTTTTTGTACCCCTCAAGTGAATATTTGAACATTTCAGTGAAAACAGATTTGCTGTGATGAATTACGTCATCGAAATGCTTGATGAAAATAAATAAGAAAAGCCTAAGAATACCATCATAGTCAAATTCACACTAATGAATATTCTTGCTACATATTCTTTGTGCTTCAGACATTAATCTCATCAACACGTGCAAAAGCTGTTCACATGGGAAGTGATTCCAGATACAGGTGGTGTGCAGCATGTGTATGCTCCATTCTGCTCATTTGTTTCTGCATGTTAACATTTCTGCCTGTTATAGCTATTGTTTCTCTTGTTTAAATAGCCCAAATACTGCACATCATTGTGCCTTAATAATTACCATTCATACACAACTAATTCAGTTTCCCAGTCCTCTTCAGCTACTCCTCTGGCACATTTTCTGTGTTAGACATGCTGCCCTTTGACAGTCACGGCTCAAGCACAAACTGCTGTGACTGAATAATTATATGCTAATTTACAATTTAGATGTTGTAGGAGGAGCAGTTCAAGGCTTCTTAAAAATCTGTGAAACAGTGAAGTATTTTCTTGTCATGTACTGTAGATTTTCTATCAGGTGATGATATATCTAGTTTTATTTATTAAGGTTTTTTTTTTAAAAAAACAACCCTAAGCATCTCTAACATGCTTTTAATACGACATGGATAGACACTAATGGTGTGAAGTGGTGATAAATAAGGAAATTGTCGCATTTTCAGGGCAAAATACAATACAGTTCCCCTCTATTGTTCTGTTGTAGGTGGAAGAGAATTAAAAACTGATAACATACACCAATCTGCATATGAAGAGGTTTACTGCTCTTTATGCGTAATTCTACGCAGCTCTCAAATGCATGTTCAGAAGGAGAGACTCATGAAAGTCTTGACTTTTCCAGTCCTGAATAGCAATATATGTAGCAGACTTACAAGGGAAAGAGACAAACCATTAGGGCAAAGTGAGAAACTTCACCATCTCTGACAGAGTTAAAAAAAAAAAAAAAAGAAGAAACTTTGGAAGAAATTATTCATTATTCTTTTTTAAGTGCTATGGTTAGTGTGTATGATTAAATATAGCCCCTTACCTCCGCTCTAAAAATCAAAGTCTGAAAACAATAAAACACTAAACAAACAAAAAGTTAGGTTAATGTAATTTTGGGATCAGGGAGTAAAACAGCAGATCTACTTTAATTGTATTATATTGAATTGAACTGCAATAGCAACAGAACGCAGCCATACTGAAGGGGAAAGCAAGTGTGTTTGGGATGCTGAGTTTGTGTATTGTTAGGTAGTGGAGTCATTCTCCAGCACTGTACACATCAAACTGTACTGTACATCATTTATTTATTACTAACTTTGGAGATAACTTAGCAGTTGAACAACCTTGCACCTTAGATCTCATAAAGGGAGATAAATTTACAGGGGCTGCTAAGCTTAAAAGAATAGCAAAACACTCAGTATATGGTGAATAATGATCACTGAGGGGAAGCAAGAAGAGGGTAGGGCATTTATACTCTTTTGGCACCATTAATTTTAATTTGAAGCTTGAGTCGGAAGGCAAATTCAAATGAGCACATAGGACTTTGCAAAAAGTTCCCTTGAAGCCTGAACCTACTCAGAACAATGAAGAAGGCTGAAATGCTGAACATTAAGTTACTTGGAGATCTGAGCTGATACAACCCCTTGTTGTTCAGCTGTATCCTGGCCTGCCCCTTCCATTAAGTGCTTGGGAACACCGCTGCATGACATGGTGCTTCAGGAGAAACAAAGGACGTTCTGTGCCACGAGTGGCAAACTCTGGGACCAGGAATGTCACCACCCTTTTTCAGAAGCACTGTATGAGAATATACGAGTACATTAGTGTGTGAATTCAATTACTGGACTTTGCTGGGTGCAGACCCTAAAGCTGATGAATTTGTGCCTACACATTCTTAATCAGTTGCTTCCTGCCATCAACGCTCACTTGGAGAGAAGGAAATGTTTGTAGGAAATAGGGAGCAGAACAACAGAAAGACAAAATGTCTGTGGAATAGCACCTAGATGTTTAAGTGAATGAAATGGCCAGTTAATAGATTGTGTGGGCAGTCAGGATCCAAAAACGTATTCAGCCCTATAATAATCCATGTGGATAATTTAATGTATCTGGACATTACCAGGTACATTATCTCAACTGCTAGCATATCACACTAAGGTAATTCATATGCCAGCACTTTTATAACAAGAACTTAGACTTCTACCATTTCATTTTCCTGCCCTGTGAAAGAAGAAATATGAATCTTGACAGTTTTGGCTGATGAGTCAAATAACTGTAATGAACCAAAGTATATTTCTAGCTTCCAGATATAATGTGCTAACTATGCTGTTACTGAACAAAACTATTTTGTTAAAATAACAGAAAATGAAGGAACTGAAGCTGCTCTTTTATCTCTTCAGGCTTACCATTATGAAGAAAGAAAACTCTAATGTGTTTTTACTCACGCCATTCTTAGCATCTTGACTTGTTCCTCTGTGTATTTAGATGTTTTTTGACTAGCCATAAAAATATTAATTCAAGAGGAGGCATCTAACTTCCCACTTAGCTCACTGGGAACTGCCAGCTAAACAATTTTCAATTTTGAACAAAGCTTTGTTATGAAATTCATCTGAGTTTATAATAGATGAGAATATAATATTCATGAAGATAAGCACTTATTTAATGTGACATAGTTTTTAGTGTTTAATTTTTCCTGAAAAGGCAAAAGAGTTTAATTTTATATCAAAATTAATGTACTTTTTCTTGTTTTATTGGCTAATTTTGTTTGATGCATGAAGCAAATAATTACTTATTAATATATGTCCGCCTCAGTTGTGTTTTCTTATTGTGTTGCACAGTGTAGAAATAGTCAATTCTGAGACATAATTACATCTCTGTTTATACCTAACTGTTGAATAGTGTAAATAATTCACATAATACCAACAAGAGTCAATGCAAGTTTTTCTTTACTCCCTAGAATTACTTATCAAATAGTTTAATAGGTGAAAAGCTGTTATGATTGATAGATATTTCCCTATAAATTCTGTACAAATGAAATGAAAGCATCATTATCATTTTAAGTAGATCCTAACCCCTCTCCTTCTCTCTCAAGAGGCCAAACCCTTTTCTTGAGGCTCCATATTTTGATCTAAAAGATGGTGTGGAAAACAGAAATGTCTAATGAGGTTCATATAGGTGTGGGGGGTGTAGCACACAGTTGCAAGTGTTGTGATACTTGTGAGAAAGGCACTTAAACTCTCTAAGGTTTTACTGGGTGTCCAAGACCGTACTGAGCACAGGGTCTGCAGGGCCTCTTTGAGCAGAGGCCAGGGCTGCCCCGTGCCGGACACAGCTTGTTCCAGAAGGTTCCAATGGACCCACCGCAGGGCACAGCTGAGCCCCTTGGCCAAGGTGGTGGCCTTCCCTGTGATAACATTTAAAAAAGGGAAGAGAATGCCTGAGAGAGGAGGAGGGAGCAAAAAGAAGTGAGAAGCAGCAGGGGAAACACCATGGTCAGAGGAGGAGGAGGAGGGCAGAAGGCGCTCCAGGCATTGGATCAGAGATTCCATGCAACCTGAGGAGAAGACCATGCAGAGCAGAGGGAAAGTGGGAGGAGGGAGGAGCAGCAGAGGGAAACCCCTGTGTACTGATGATAAACTCCATCCCCAACCTCCCTGTGCTGCTTGGGGTGGGGAGAGCAGTTGGGAGTGAAGTTATGTCTGGAAAAGGGGGGAGGGAAGGTGTCTTTTTGTTTCTCACTACCTGAATTAGTAGTTACATTATCATTTTAACTGGCAATAAATTAATCTTCCCAAGCTGAGTCTTTTTTTCCTGTGATAGTAATTGGTAAGTGATCCCTCTGTCCTGTTCTTCCTGTTTTCTCCCCCATCCTGCTAGGAAGAGAGTGAGTGAGCAGCCATGTGGGCATTTAACTGATAGCCAACGATAATCCACCACAATATTATCTGAAACACCATTTAATAGACCTAACACAAGACGGAAAGAAAAAGGATAGATAATCTTACATACCTTCAGATGCTGGGAATCCCACCTTGAGCAGCATCAGACAGGTGTCCCATCAGGGCATGGCATGCAGTGCAAGTCCCATCTGTGGAGAGGTTCGCCAGCATTCAGAGCTCTAATAGGATTTTCTTAGAAGAAAACTGCTCTGTTTGTCATTTTTATTGGCAAGCAGAAGGATATCCGCATGAGAATAAGCTGCTTCACTTTTACATATAGCCAAAGACTCACAGGTGGTGTTATCGCTGGTGCCAAGTGAGAGTTGTCCTCCATCACAGTCAGCCTTCTGAGTTTATCCTGTGGCCAAGGGATTTCTGTAGCACAGCACAGGCCTGAAGGCACATCTGTACGTGTAGGACAGCACAGCACAGGCCTGCACCTTCTCAAATTAATTGTTATGTGGATCACAAACTCTGTGGTACACAACAGTCTGGATCTCTACCACTGTTCACTCAAAAAATGCTGTTCTGAATGCAGGACATACTGGGGTGATGGAGTGTGGTGGGCCAGCCTTGGCTGACAGCCAAACCCAGCCAGCCACTCACTCACTCTCCCTCCTCAGCAGGAATGAGGGAGAAAATAGTGTAAGAAGCTTCATGGTTTGAGATGCAGAAGGGTAGATTGCTTAATAATTACTGTTGCAGGCAAAACTGACTCAAATTGGAGAAAATCAATTTATTGCCAATTAGAACAGATTTGGGTAGTGAGTAACCAAGGCAAACATTAAAGTAACACCTTTCCTCCTCCCTCTCCCAGGCTCAACTTCACGCCCTCAGTCTCCTCACTCCTCTCCCCCCACGAGTGGTGCAAGAGGGGATGGGGGATGTGGGTGGTCAGTATGCAATGCCTTCTTTCTGCCATTCCTTTCTTCTCAAGCTTTCCTTCTGCTCCAGCATGGGTTCCCCCCTGGAGCCAGCTGGAGCCTTCTATGTCCAGCCTGGGGCAGTCCCTGGCCTCTTCTTACAGAGGTCACTGTTGTCAACATCTGCGTTCTGTCACCCAGTGTGCAGGTAGACCATTAAGATGCATCTGAGTGTGTCCTGCAGCAGGACTCTGGCTGCTCCATCGCACTGCACCACATTTTTCCTGGACCTGTCTATGGTACCCATACCCATCAGGACAGTGTTTCCAGGGCATGGGACTGCAGCATGGGAGAAACCTTACTAAACCTTACTAACTAAACCTTACTAAACCTTACTAACTAACTAACCTCAACCTTACTAATGGTGAAAAGCCACCACACAGATGATTAGTTGTTTTTCTGTTGCTGCTTGTTACAGCGGATTGCACTTTAGCCCTGAATTTCTGTTTGCACTTATTGTGCAGAATTTTATTTTCTTGATTTGTCAAAAGTCTAGATCAAAATAACTTACATCCTAGCACTTTTCCATTCACTGTGTCTGCTTGTAATGTTATTTATTTTCTGAGAAAATGTGTGAACACACATCAGATTGTTTTCTGAAACAGAAAGCTTTTTCTCAGTTCACATCGTGCATAGACTTAATACACTCTCCAGCAATAAAGTAGCTTTTGATTATTGCCCTGCACAGTTGCAGCAGCCTCATTAGTTTCACTATGTAGCTTGCAGTAGTTTCATACCAAATTAAAAATGCAGGTCATTCAAAGGACTAATGTGAGATCAGCCTGTGGAAATTTGAAGCTCACCTGAATCCAGCAATTTATAAACATACAAAGCCACTTCTTACTCCATCCAAAAGCAAAAATTCACAATGGGTATAATTAGGAGTGTTGTTCTATCTTGGCAATTAGGCTGTAGCTGATACGTACGTGATTATGAAAATGAGAAAGATGATTTTTATTGTTCACATCCTATTTAAATATTGAATGCTAATTGAGGGTTACCCTGGCCACAGGAAATGTTGAAGAACTGAAACAACTTATTCTTTTTAAAATATTACTTACTGGGCAATGAGCTTGATGTGAAGACCACTGACGTCAAGGAATTATTTTCATTATGTGGAATAAATTATTGGCCATGCTCAGTGTCTAGCTTTGGGTGGGACAGTACAAACAAGCATCTTCACTGTGATGATATTTTGACAGAATAAAACGGGTCCTTCCTATACTCAGAACATGACAGAACAGTGTTAAAAGTACAGTATTAGGTGCTGATGAGCCTCCCTTTGGAGAACAAACAGGTTGATGAGGAATGGAGAGGCTTATGTGCAAGTAGGCTGAAAGAGCTTGGCCTGCTTAGCCTAGTGAAGGCTCTCAGAGGACACTGTTGTTCTCTACAGGTAAAACAAAAGTAGAAATTAGGTAGGAGGCCACTTTTAAATACTGTTGAGGTCTCCTTTCACACGAGTCATATGCTGTGGGGAGGTAGAGGGAAGAGGCATGTGCAGAAGGGACAATAAGCCCCACCTCCTCCCTCCTTTGCATGAGAGAGTTCCATGCATGTCAGCACCACAAATTCCTCCTGTCTTGTAAACCTGACATATGGGATTAGGGAGATGAGAAACAACATCCTGGAGACAGGTCCTAATGGAAAACTAAAGTTCCCATAATCTTGCCTAAAATATCAACTGTGTAAACACCAAGGAGGGAGACCATCTGCTTATGAAAAAGAAAAATATTTGCGGTGCAAAATGTGTGAGAACTGATGAGAAACGTTGAAAATCAGAATAAGGTTGTTAGTAAACTGAAAAGTAAAGTTTCTGAGCACTCTGTTCTTAACACAGTTTTATGCTTATCTGGTTTAAGGAGGGAAGTTAATGAAATTATGATGAGGAGTATATGACAGTGCTGCAGGCTACAGGTTTCAATTGCCCAAGATATTCTTTCCAAGGTTTCACAATCTGTTTCTAAGTATTTTTTTTCCTGATGATTGAAGATTGCCACTTTTCAAAATTATACCCTAGTTGATGTAACTACACAAGCTATTTTTGCATAGTTGTTTACAGATTTCTTCTCAGCGTTCTGTGCTTTGCTCTTCATCTTCTTTTCTCTGACTGAGTCTCTTTTTTCCACTGTCATTTATAGGAAGAATTTTCTCTAGCATGCAAACATCTACCATCAAAAGGCTTAAAGCAGCTGTTTTTCCAGTGATTGGTCACTACTAGAAAACTCTCTATAGATGTGGAAAACTTAAGGATATTAAAACAGTTAAATAATTGAAATGAAAGAATTTTAATTTAACAATACTTCTAATACAGTGCAGTGTTTTTTCAGCTTGCAGACAACAACAGGTTTTCAAGAATTTCACAAGTCCTCTATATGGTTAAATGTCTCCGAATGCATTTTGATGCCTTTAAAAGAAACTGGTTTTTTTTTTCCTCATTTGAAAACCGTGTATATATAGTCTGCTCCACCAAATAACTAAAATGCTAGAACACAAAGGAGTCATTTAGACTACGATTTGGTCAGATATATGCAGACAATACACCTGCCTTAACATCAAGGAGTAATTATAGAAATAAAGGCAAATTTGCATCAAATTCATGATGAACAAATTATAAACTATTTTTGCAAAGTTGTTAATTAGCAGATTCATAATAAAAGGTTTTAATGGACACTACATTTCTGAAGCTATGTGAAATAGAAAGTACTTACCAGAGGTAATAACTAGTTTAATTTCCTTCCATAACTGTAACAACCATTCTTTGCAAATTATTGTGCTTAGGAGCTGTGAAGTGAGACCATTGAAAGGAAGTCTCTCCTCAGTTTGGAAAGCACGTATATGAGAATATAATTCTGTCCAGGTGTGACCCCAAATCACTGAGATTATCAAGGATGTCCTCATTGGCTTCAGCTTCAATGGTGTTCTCCATGAATAGATGTAGTGTTTAAATATATTCAAGATATAGCACAATATTAAAAAGTGGTAATAATGCTCATCACCATCACTGTAAAACAATAAAGTACTGAAATAAAGCAGTGCAAGGCTCCGTAAAAAAAATTTAAGCATCCAACATTTCAATAATGTTAACATATTCACATACATAATCATCCCTCTTCAATATCCTTGCATGAAGAGTGTCCACAGGGCCATCTCAATATACACAAGACTTTAAAACTGGAATAAAATATACAGCACACATATGGCACTTATGTTATAAATCAAAACTAAATGGAAGGAGCAAGGCATTGTAAAAGGTCACTTACTAAGAAATCTAGAAGGATTAAGGTAGCTAGAGTGTAATGGTAAGGCCAGATGACAGTTCGGGACAGATATTCAAAGTGTTACTCTAGTGGAGAAGGTTTAGAAAAGAAGAAATTGAACTTCTCTAAACATCTCATTCTAATGAGCAAAAGTTGTGATTCGGGTCTTTGTAAACACAATTTCCTTTCTCAAATAACAGATAACTAGTTTAACTGTCTCAACGTCTACACAAAATAAGATATTAGAGTGAAGGGTTTATCAGCTTTGATGGTTTGATTCTATGTTCCAGGAAAATGACAATGGGATCTAAGGGATATAGCAACCTTCACTTGCAGACTGCTAACTATCCCAGCTTCAGGTATAAAAGTGAATGGAGAAATCTGCCAGGTGCTGAAAGAGTGGGGCAGTCCTTAACTGGGCTGGAAAGACTGGACAAAGAAACTCCAGAGGTTTGTTCAGGCTAAAGCACACTGCTGCCAATCAGCCAAGTACTTAAAATATCCACCACATCTCTCCTGCTTAATTCCGCCCCCAGGATCTTCTCTTTCCAGGCAAGGGGACAAGGTGCAGGTATCACTTTCTGTGACTGCAGGTTAGGATTGGCTAGATCAGGACTCCTCTCATTTTTAATAATGCCCACAGAAACCTTGAGGTACCATGGTAAGGAACACAGTATAAGGACATAGATAAGAGAAAGCTTTGGGAAAGAATATGCCAATATGCAGATGAAATAAAAATAGCCCACAGCCCTTCAAGCATCCTTCACTCACCAGAGTTTTCCGTATCTCATTCAGCTGAGCACTAGAGTATTTCTTACTTACATCATAAATGATGTGTGCAGCTGAAGCAGTAAGTTTGTTGTTGATAAGCAGCTTGAATATTCAGAGTCAAGAGGCCAGTGAGAACTGAAACCTCAACTTCAACAGAATGAACTAGCTTAGATGCGACAGAAGGGCTGGTGAGAACTGTCTTCACCATGAATTTCTAATTCCTCTACTGCTACTAATGAACTGTCCACCAGTCCTGAGGACAGCAAGTTTCATTCCATCAGAGTATTACAAAATTATGTAAATGAGATACGGAGAACTAATTAGAGTGCAGGAATTGCATGGTTCAAGGAAAAGTTCAGTTATGTATCGGTAATTACACAACAACCCTTTTTCCTAACAGGCTAAACCAACTCCATTTGAGTATAATAAGTATTATAATTAAAACAGCTTTTCAAACTAATGATGCATGAAATATATAATAAAAAATGAAAAGTCCAAACATCCATACGGTTTGTTTAATAGCTAGGGAGCATGCGAAATAAGAAAAGCATTATTTTGATACAGAGAATATAATAGCCTTTTATTTTTAACAACAGAATGTTAATGGCATATGTAAAATCTTCAATGTCAATGAAAATTCATACTCAGCTACAATATGAATTTAAAATTTTAACTTTGTTCTCATTCTTAGAAGTAAGGCAGAATGAATTACAAAGATATTGATGCTGAAGGAGGGGAGCAGGTAGATGCAATGGATGTTCAGAATGAAAAGTTTGCAATGATGAATTAAATTTAATGGACCAATTCAGTCTTTTCAATCATACCATTAAAGATAAGTATTGAAATGCACATTTTCTCTTAGGAATTATTGTTCATTTTGTATCTTCCTGACTTTTACTTCTCTTATCAGAAGATTTTTTTTCTTCTCTAAAAGATGGAATTGCAGCAGCCTAACAAATTGTAACAAAGCAAAAAAGAATTGTGCTTCCTAAAAAGGAAAAATGACTGAACAGCAGGGATATAAACTTCTGGGTGTTGAATTATTTTTACATATATTTAAATGATTTTTTTGGATCACAGGAGTTCAGTATCCTCTATTCTACTCAGCACCTAATGAAAGCTTGATTCTGGGATGTTAAAAAATGAAGTTTTTTTTCTTAGCTTTCAATGCCACTGGCAGGACTACACCCTGAAGTTATAGCACATTTTCTTTCTGTTTTTTTTTTTTTTTTCTTGCAAAGCTCTCTGTTGATTAGACCACTGATGCTGATGAGCTAAAATGTGTTATGTTATATCAATTTTTTTTCAGGGAACAGAATGCCCTCTGACACAAGAAGAGCTGAAGGAAAGCAAAAATACCAAGAAAAATGCAGATAAGTGTCCTTTTCTTCGTGCAGGTACATGCTGGGGAAGAAAACTGGGAGAGTAGTTAAAAGTCCAAGATAAAACCAGATCTTACGTGATTTTGTTTTAATTCCCCGTCCCCCACCTCGCTCCCACCCCATTCCCCTCAAGCTTGTTCTGGCTTCTTTGGAGCTTTCACTGCAAATCTGACAAGAAGTTTGGGCTGTCTGTACAACACACAGAGCAAATCTATAGCAAAAAAGTAGCATGAAGCTTCAAGATAAATATTTGCTCTCAAAGGCTGGTGTAAATAATGGTCCCAACACATCAGCTTTTTGAGCTTTTTGCACCTCTGAGATATCTTTAACTGTGCTGAGCAATTATTGGAATTATGTCTTCAATTATTCCTATGTCTAGGATTATGCATATGAGCCTTAAAGGAGCAAAAAGACCCGTTTTCTTTCCCTAACACCAATTTAATTATGTTGATGTTGAAGATATGCACAACTGAATTATATTTATCATGAAGAGATGAAAGAAACTTGTAAACCAAATTACTTATGAATCATAACTGATGAGGCCAAATAATTCTATACCTAATTTAGATTTTTTTTTTCCCCTCCAGCTGTGAACTGAACCTTAATGTTATTATGTATTGCATTCATTTCCATTTTATTCCTCTTTTAAAGAAATTTGTACTTCCAAGGGTCCACAAGCTGTGTAATGCAACACATCCATCTGCTGTGGTTGTATTCCATCACAACTTTACAGCACATAAACAAGAAAACCTAAGATGAGTTTTCTTATAAAATTAGTGCTTTTAGGATACTGTATGATGGTCATTTCCACTCCAGAAATGACTGTGAACTGGAGGCTTAGGATAGAAGATGACAGAGTTTATTTCAGTAATTTACTGGTGCCATGAGAAATGTTTGAGACCATGCCATTTCCCTAACACTTCTGACATAAAAAGTCAGTTCTGCTGCAAGAGTGTTATACAATTTGGCATAATGGAGTTTGTTTCTGCAGGACTATTAACTGCCCAGATACCAGACTTGGAAGAAAGAGCAAAGAAGGCTGTATTACACACTTTTCAAAGAGCTTATTTGTACCGAAACATATCTGTGAAGTTCCTTTTGGAATGCTTTCAAATAAAATATTTGACAATAGATATATTCCATTTCAATAGAAATGAAAATGCATGCAAATGTTTCACAAAAGCCTTTATTTCTGTATGGAGTAATATATCAATGCCCATTTAAAGGAGTGACCATCCAGGGCTCTTTTGAAGATATAGTGCTAAAAATTCAACAGAAATATAAGACTGGCTTTCAAGAAATTTAGTTTATGTTTTTGTTAGTACTCTTTGTGCTTTCTATTTGTGCATGTGAAAGCATCAGGTGCCAGTAACTTAGACTGCTGTCAGAAATGAAAGGATATGTGGAATGATTTTAGAGGAAGTTATAATTTTGCAGAAAGAAAAAGTGGTCTATGCTTCGTTGTTAATGATTCTCTTTTTCAGATAGTGATTCTTTGTTATTGTTCATGAACCATTAACCCAATTCAACCTTTTGACATAAATGGAACCTCCTGCTATTTGACTGGATCAACTCATCAAGTTCGTGGTTATTTACATATTTTTCAGGATATTTGTGGAAAAAAAAGTGTCAAAGACCTTTTTTGACTAAGAAGCTGGAGAACTAGGAACTGTTGTGCAATGCATATAATAGACCATCTATAGGCATGGTTTCTATTCCCGAAAACAATGGAAAACAATTGATCTCTGTGCTCTTCCAGAATATTTTTGTCTCTACTAGGTTCCTCACTGAAACATGATCTGCAGGGTAAATTTATCAAACAACTTGTTTCTCTCTATCTGATCTTTCCTGGTCATCCATGAAATTAGGATGGCATGATTTTCTTTCTCCTACCCTCTGGCTATTTTGGCTTTTCAGGTCAAAGAGATGGTTTTGTGTTTTAAATCTTATAGTAACTTCTCCGTAGCTTCAAGTTTAACTCCTTCATCTTCAGCTCTCACAAATTTACTTGGGTGAAATATCCCTTCAGTTTTTCTTTTATGAGAGAAGCATATTCAACACTCATCTCAAGTGTTTTCTTTCTCAACTCAAAACATTTCTTTGCTGGTGTGGTGTAATCTTTGGCCTTTACCTTTTTGTTTAATTTTCCTGTATAACTGCCACCAAGAAGTCTGAAATCTTGCACCTTACCTGCATTATTCCAGCTTTCCTCATTTTTTCCCTCGGTTCTGTCTTTTCTCAGTTTCTCCTTCCTGCATTCTAACATTTTATCTTCAGTAGATGAATGTTATAGGTGAAAATTTCTTAAGTAAAAATAGGCGACCAGTTATTCCTTACATCCTAAAGTTCCATTCTATACTAGCAATAATTTGATTTTTAAAGTTCTTATATGATTGTTTGGTAACATCTCCTACGTTTTCTATGCTTTTCTATTTTTGCTTCTTCTCTGCACTCACGGTCACCAGCTTTCTCACACACACAGAGCACCGCCAACACATTTCTCAGATACACCTTCCTAAATGTAGTGGGATTTTTTTCTGTCTGTAACAAAGCACACTTCACCATTGTCTGCCATTATTTACTGTTTCCTTGAAACCTATCCAGACTGATAGTCTGTGTGAGAGATGTGCAGAAAATAAAGGTAAATCACATTGTATTTCAGTCCCACTGAAAAGATACTTGTCGAATACAACAGAGGTTTTTTCCTACTCTGTTCAACCATAGGGATATATTATAAAATGTCAAATACAAGCAGAGGAAAAAAATGAGTGAGAAGTCATTGTTTTCTTTGTATTCTTCTGAATGGATTTTTAGTGATTTTCTTCAAATCTTGCAGTGAGATTCTAACCTAAAGGCATAGTGTGTGGCTGTGTTAGTCTAAAAGCAAGGCAAGAGCAAGAATGGGACCTTAGGTCACAGTCTGGATTCAGCTTCTGCCTTGCCCATGGCAGGAAACTCTAGCTGCAAACCAAACAGATAGTCCAGGTAACATCTTCATCCCTGTTTCTGCCATATAACAGCTGGTATCTGCTACAGAGCGACTATTTCCATGTACATCACTGTCTGCTTTTAATTTTTTTGCTTCATGAGCTGAGGTGTACCTACTTTGGACTATTTTCGGTTTTCACGCTTTTTATGTGGGTATGTACAGCTGTCTAGCAAGTGACTCAGTTGTGTAAATGCTGTTCCAAAAATCTTTTCAGATGTCTTCTGCTAGCATCCTATTGCTGTCCTTTGGAGACAAATGGGAGGGATTCCAACACCATTCTAATTTAGAAAGTTTCTAACAGTCCCCAAAGGATACACACTGTTGTCAAATCTGCTCATTGAACTAGCGCCCTCTGTTAGTATATTGATTGTATGTTGTATATGTCAATTAGTGCATTTCTTCAGCACATTGATCAAAGTAAGTAAAGTCAGAAGGTGTCATTCTGCTATCTTTAATGGGTTAAGCCCATGATTTCTCCTTTTGCTCTGGTAGTTTCAGTGGAAGTGATTCGATAGAAAAGCCATAATGGCTTCTAAAAAAGGGACATTTACATATTGGAATTTTGGGTGGGTGTCTGCTAGAGAACATCTGATCAGAAAGAAGAGGTAGAAGATGACTTGTTTGGAGCTGATGAGATGCATCCATGAGTGCCGAGAGAGCTGACCAATGTCATTGTGAGGCACTGAGGGGACACTAGACAGTCTCCAGATGTCCTTTTCAGCTCGGTGATTTTCTGACAAATTCTTAAGGCCTGCTGAATCACTGCTAGGAAGTTTGTTTGTGTGTGTGTATATGTTTTTTCAACGGGAGTGAGAAAGCATATGAGTGTGTATGGGTATGGGAGAAGAGATAAATCAAGAAACACACTTCTATTGCTTAAATATCACCTACTTCTTCCCATGCTGTTCTTCTCTGCTCTGGAAAGTGCCAGCAACCACTCAGCATAATGTCAAATTTCCACTTCTGTCCCACACTTGTGGGTAACTGAGATTAAAAGAACTCTGTGGAAAGCAAAGCACTGCAGGTTATTTTAGCATGCTGAGCAGCTGCTACTTGAAATACAGATCAGAACTTGTTCTTTTGGGAGGGTACCCAGTGACGATTTTCCAGAAGCGCAAGCAATATGTTTACTAATCTCTCCTGGCTAGCAGCAGTATGTTTAGCTTCCATAAGCCTGGAGGCCAGTAGTCCTGTGAGAACTTAGAGCTGCAGCAGTTCAAGCATAATAATTTTGACTTCGAACGACACAGTAATTCCTCAGCTTTTATGCAGTTACAGCTGCACACTTCAGCTCTACAAGGAATACAAAAGGAGTGACATCACCACTACCTACATAATATTTTTAGCTCATGCTGGAATCTATTACTGTTAAGGGACTAAAAAAAGAAACCAAGTTCTAAATTCTTCAAAGTATCAGGCATGTGGCAACCACTTCTGCAGTGCCTCATTAACTTATGCTGGATTTTAATGAAATTTCAGAGGGCATTTGTGTATCTGACAGTCTTTTTTAACATCTATTGACTGTAAAGAGTACAAGCACCAGAAAAAGAATGACTAAAATATATTGAAGAGATGATTTTGCAGCTCTTTTTGCCTTTTTTCTGGCAGTTTTCTGACCAGTATCATATGACTTGATCTTATTGAGACTGTTACATTTCTGTAGACACAAATATGTACAAAATACATTGACATGTGTTGTATATTCATAAATGCACAGACACGCTTTCCCACACACACTAATATACCACTCACATTCCCGAATTTGCATTGGGCATCCATGACAAGGTGCTGGCAGCTGGGCCTGTGGGGTGGCCTCTGCGAGGAGGTGCTGGGGCTGCTGCATGCTGGACACAGACAATTCCATCCAGTTCCAACACACCCACTGCAAGGCACAGTTGAGCCCCTCAGCCAAGATAGTGGTATCTCTGAGAAAACATATTTAAGAAAGAGGAGAAAAAGCTGGACAGGCAGGGGAGGGAGGACAAAAGAGTGTGAAACAACAGAGGGAACACCAAGGTCAGAGAAGGAGGAGGAGTGGAGAAGATGCTGCTGAAGGACTACAGCTCCTGGAGGACCCCATACTGGAGCAGTGGAAAAGGGTGAGGAGCAAGGACTAGCAGAGGGAAACCACCACGTACTGGCCATAACATCCCCAGCCCCACCGCTCCTTGTGCCGCACGTTGCCTCACTGAAGGGACTGAGTGTAACCTGCAGCAATGACAAGCGGGGAGGAGAGGAGCTTGGGGCGAGGTTGAGCAGAGGAATGGGGGCCAATCCACCACATAATTTTGTGCTAATACTCATACAGATATATTTTTAAATTTTGGGTAGGACTTTCATGGAGTTTCTTGGAATACTTTAGAGTAATTTGATTAACATGAATACTATCCTAAGAGATCAATCCCCACAAAGAAATTATCAAAAATTTTTCCTTCGTGTGTGTGTGTGATTGATTTTATAATGTTTGAAATGGAGGTGTTAATATGCAGACATCAGACAGATTTCCAAATTGATTTAATTCTAACTAGACCTCTCCAGTCACCTGACGTTCCTTAGCCCTCCCACTCTTTTTCTCAGTTTCAGTTCCCTGACCAAGGTTCTATGAAATGTTTGGGTTTTGTCTTTCCAAACCTCCTCCTACATGTCTCATGTTTGATTTTTATCCTAAACGCTTTATTTTTTTGAATCTTTATTCTTGTCATTCTACCTAAATTCTCTTTTTCACCTTACATACATCTACTTTTCTGTTCCTTCTCTCCAGACAGATATACTGTGGCAGAGAGAGGTATTGTGATGGCTAATGATCAGAAGTGCTCATTCATATTTCTTGGATCTATCAGTTCATTTTTGTATCAATGTGAATGGTTTTTGTTTTTATTTCTTTGTT
Organism: Caloenas nicobarica; assembly: GCF_036013445.1. NCBI lineage: Eukaryota > Metazoa > Chordata > Aves > Columbiformes > Columbidae > Caloenas > Caloenas nicobarica. Next base: position 26,636,251 of record NC_088245.1, on the reverse strand, counting down.
TGTTTTTGTATGTGTGTGTGTGGTTTTTGTGGGTTTTGGTTTTCTTTGTTTTTTTTCCTGGGTCTGGTCAGGGTCCTCCTGTTGGCCAGGAAACTCACGATGCTTTTTTCTCACTGAGAAGTCATGGGATAATATGTAGTTCATTAGCGCTGGGCATTAACTGAAAGTAAAACCAGTGCAGACTGGGTTTTAGTGCCAGGAGATTGAGAGAGTTTATTTCAGGTGGGGATCTTGTTTCTGTGAACTCCACTCTCCGGTCAGAGCTGAACTCATGATTGTCTGAAGGTTTATCAGTGTAAATCCTTTTGGAAACAAAGTCTGTTATAGAATACAGCAGCTTACATAATGAACGGCTTATCTGCATAAAAAAAAAATTCAGCTCTTAGTTGTACCCTGTATTTACTGTTTGAGCATTATCAGGTGTTGTCCAAAATATAACATTTGACATTCCGAGTGACCTGGGATTTACTTTTCAAGGCTGTCACATTTCTGGTATGAGCTAACATTAACTCAATTCTAAGGATTCTGGAAGCAGTTCTGCACTATGAACAGTCTGATTTAACTTTGTAAAAGATGAGGAAACTCATTTATAAAGGTGTTAAGGATGACAGAAGTGACTAAGAGCTGAAATACTAAACAAAATTATGGTTTTCAAGACAATATATGTAACTGGTTATACTATTACACATGTGGAATGAATTGCTGAATTGTGCTGCATTGTGTATGATATTATGTATTCTATTATGTACGGTTCTGATAGAAAAGGATCTGCGATTTTTCTCTTAATTATTTATGCACCTGAATACATAAAAATGAACAAAAGATGATGTGTTATGAATGTTCCTTTATTAGCGTGTGGCTTTCAGTAGTTCAAGGAGCTTCATCAGTCATCACTTGCTTGCACTTAAGTAGCCTTTTTCAGCAGTAATAGTGTGGCTGATTGAATACCTATTTTAAAATTTTAAAAATGCTACTTTGCTCTGAGAGATGACAACTGACTCTTCATTTGAAAGGAGAAGCTGACTTTGTATAATCTGCAGGCTTGACAATGAGTTTAATTTCGTGGATGTATATTTATTACTTCTGCTCAGCATTTAAGTGAATTTAACCTACACTAGGCTGTGAGCCCTGGATTGCATACCGGGACCATCAGCAGTCCACATACCCTTGTCCTGCATTTTAGTGCTGATTTGCAAGGTTAACTTTTAAGATTAATAATTAAAGTGTTTCATGCAAAGATGTACAGAGAAGAAACCATACATGATATACAACAGATTTTATTGATCCTATGAAGACTGAAACTGTGCTACGTACTTGCGTACCATCTGTTGCACGTCAGCTATCTACTAACTCTAGACATATGTACAAATCACAGCTTTATGGAAGTCTCTATAACATGGCATCTTAGGGGAGTGCTTGGATTTTCTGCTGGAACTACAGGAAAGGTGACAGTAAAGGTGCAAATTATGATGCTTGAAACTGTGCAGTGAACTGAGAAGAAAACGTGAGTTTTTTGTAGGGGCTATGCAATCTCAAATTTACTGACCACTGATCTTGGAGCTATGGCTATGACAATATTTTACTATCCTTGTTATTATCACCTCCATGGCTAGCCATAAGGTTTGTGCAGAATGAACCTAAATAAAAGGTGTAGGTGCTAATGTGGATAAGAAATATTTTCTTCTTTTCCTCTGTGTAGCAGAGAAAGCTGGTATGATTTACCAAAACAGGCCTTATGGCAGAGCTAAGAGAAAAGTCTACAGCTTGAGTAAAACATTTTAATAATAAAACTAGATTTTCACTCTGACCCTAGAGAAAAAACCTTTCATGTTGCTTTGCTAATACTCTAAATATTTCAATCTCCCTGCATATAACATTTTTGAAGAAACTCTAGGAAATATATTTTTTAAATACATATTTTCTGAGGTTGATAGACACTTACATAATCTAGTAAATATGCATATAGCCAGAAGAGCATTCCAAGATAGGGAACAGAAAACATGGAGTACTGAACCTATACAAATTAGGAGGAGACAAGAAATGAGTTCTTCCCTATTATGAAAGGTAGCTTAGCTGCCATTCACCACTGAAGAGTGTTCACAGGCTGCACTATGGCAATGAGATTAATGATGATTCTCCCAGTTAGATTTAGTCATGAAGGAATGGGATTCTTCCTTGCTCTGTGGCTTGTGTGGTATAATTTCAAACCCACTGGAGGCTAATGTAGAGTCTGGTAGTATTCCAGCAAGAGAGGTAAATTGCTCTGCACAGATGTGAAGAACTACTCATGTTGAAAGGGAGGGTAATAAATCTGAGATCCAGAGCATCAGTGGGCCAAGGGGAAAGCACAGCTCAAGGTGCAGGAGAGGCTTTGCTAGGGCCTGGGCACACTGCACAGAGAAGCTCCTTTAATGCAAAGCGGGCCAGCTGACAAGCTGGCATCCCCTGTGCCAGCTGCCTCTGGATGTAAGCAAATGTCAGGGGAACTGGAGATTATCAGGGTGTGAGGAAATCTAAATTGCATGTCCTACTGCAGCTTCTGTGGGACTGGTGTTTAAGAAAGTCTGCTACAACTATCCAAACTTATCTAAAGAACCCTTTTTGTAGGGGCGAGCTCCCCGAACTGCTTTGCATTATTGAAGCAGAGTGAGAACACAGAACATGGGCCTAGACCAGGGTCCGCATCTTCAGAAGAGAAACAGATGTGGCTAGTTATTGGTCTTAATCTATATTTAGCTTGGTGTAGTGTAATGCTGGTAATGTAAGAGGCATTAACATGCTTTTTAGCCTGATCTTTTGGGCAAATAAGATCTCTGTGATTGTGTGCTGTGTTTTTTCATTCTTCTTCTTCTTATTCCCTATATTATTTCCTTTTCTAAAAGGTTTTGAACCAACAGCCAATTTCAACCAAAGAGACAGAGACCTAAGACATATTGGCTTTCTAGAAACACAGTGAAAACCAGACACTGACTGGAAGACAGAGGTAGGAAAACTGAAAATCCCCAATGGAAAAGCTGCAGCATGACTGTTCCATTCAAGGCATCCTAACAAGTCCCCCCCTGCTTCAGCCAGCCATGCAAACCCTCACTGGCCAGCCAGCACGCATGGGTGCCTTCATCACCTCTTACCCAGCTGCAAGGCCAGGTGCCCTCAGGGAAGAGAACTGCTATTGGTGTAAAATTAGGAAATGTGGGTAAGAAGGAACAAGAAATACTGAAGTGATGTGAAGTTACTGAGGATGCAGATGGCAGAACTCTTATGGTGGCATAAGGTGTAGGACAGAAATCTAGGCTTCATTATTCCATAGTTAGAGATTAAGGTGTCTTCTATTTGACCAAATATCTCTCTAATCTTCAAGCATTTCATTCCGTTCCAAACTGAACACAGTAGAGAAGTCATCTGGATAAACCTATTAAGAAGCTGATTTTTAGAGCTGAAGGTCATCTGTGTGTGTTTAAGCATTATTTACTTCTTATTTCCTCTGCTTATTTCCTCAAGCAAAACTTGGGGTAGCTTCTCAAGTTAGCCTTTCTGCTGGTGCATTTTATTCTTTTAGTTCTGATTCTGATAACTGCTCAGGCCTACTTTATTTGAGAGAAAATAAGAATTCTCCTTTCAAATACTTGCAAAAAGGAGACTCTCTAGCCTGTAGCCCTTAGGAGTAGAGAACTGCTCCAATTCCAGGCAGAGCTTTATTATGGAAATCTCCAAAGTGAATGGAAAGCAGCCCACACAGTGTATAATCACTGCTTATAAGTTTCATATCATAGTTATTAAGATTAAAATGATTATGTTACTGACTGTGTGCTAGGAACAATTGTTCGTTTAACTATGCATAAATTGTTTTAAAGGTGTGTATAGCTCTTGTTGCTGAATCAAACATTTTGCATAAAAATGTCATTAGAAAGACACCCTGGTGTGGTGTTATGGGAAAATAAGTTCAATAATAGAAATGCGAACTCTGTTATATCCAACATAAAAGCTTCTTACCCTATAGAGTCCACAGAAAGTGAGACTGCCACAACTCCCTTGTATATCGTTGCCCTTTTATTGATGGAGAAATACTGTAGCTAGAGGCAGGTACTAAATCATCCTCTTAGCTCTGCACCATTATCTTGTACGTTTCATGTTGGAACTGAAAATATCTTGAAATACATATTTATACAGTAGCATTGCAAAACTTCAAACTCAATGTGTTTTTTCAAGGATGAACTATCTGTTCATATGTATTTTATATTTAATAGTCTTCAAAAATATACTAAAAAGCCAGAAGTGGAGTGCAGGCCATTTATAGTTCCTGTATTTGAAATGAAAGTTCTTAGAACAACTGAAGAAAACAGTTCTGTTAAATGCACTGCATTTTATGATCTAATTTTTTGCAAGCTATATTGATCAAAACTATTCTGGCAGCAGAAATGGAACAACAGAGTAATAGCCAAGCTCCTTCATGCAACCAAATAATAGCATAGAGTAGTAAATGGAGAGCAAGACAAAGAGGACCAGAGAGATCACATAAAATGTGGTATTGTGGAATATTAAATCCACTGCAGATAACCAGTGGCATATGAACAAAATTAAAATAGACAGTCTGAAGCTACAAGCTGGGAAATATAAATTTGTATCTCACTAATGTTTCCCTAATGGATAGCTCCAATGCATGATGGGGATTTATTTTTAAATAATGTTATTTCACTGCTAACTGACCCTCCTGTCCAGTTCAATTTACATAAGGAATAGAGACACTTAGAAGGTATGATTTTTGGAGGAAAGGCAATATTCACAAAGTCGCTCTGAAAGCCAGAATCAGAACAAGACTTGTTTTGTTTTGACTTAGAGAAGTATTATGATAAACGAAATTCTTAAAATACAGGCACAGAAAACCAATTCTATTTAAATGCAATTCTGAGACCATACTACATCCCTGAGCTTGGAGTGAGCTGCATTTAGTCTGAGTCTTGTGCTCCTGTGAAGCTTTAGAGGCTTTAATAAGGCTTTGGGCAAATGCAGGCATCCTCCCACACAGAGTTTATTTCAAGTCAGGGGCCTCACACTAGATTAACTATATTGGACCATAAATAATGCACTGTCAATTGCAAAAATAGAACTAAAGAACAGATGGTTCCTCAGAGTAAGGGATGTGGGGTAGTGTGGTAGTAATGCCAAGCCTTTGTGCAGTGATAAGGGTAGACCTTGATCTTGCTCAGGTATATGTGATAATTGCATTGCAAGTAATCATTAATGTAATTATTACTTCCTGTTTGCTTTATAGTAGCTCTTGTTTCCCACAGATGTAGTGCGGGACCCTCTTGTTTACAAAAACTTGTTTATAAGACTAAAGCATGTCATTGCAGTGTATGACAGAACAAAATGTTAATTCTGCTTTGCCATGGTTATCGTTAGTGCAGTTCTTGATTACATGAAAACCTGCTCATATATCTGACATTTTAACATATATTAAGTCACTATGTACGGTCATACTATGTTTATACTACTAAATTAAATAGTGTCAGGCAACATTAACCATACTGGTATTCAGTTGTTTACATTACTGAATTACTAGTACAATCTTTTTTTCAGTTTTGGCTAGGGCAAACTACCTGTCTCCTAAATAATTCTTGGTTGCAGTTTTGGGGTTATCACAGTTGACTAACTATTCCCAGTAGTCATTTTGGATGTTGTCAGTGTGGTCTGTGTGGGAAGACTGTTTAACGGTACGGGTGCCAGCCTTTCTAGGTTAGCTGGCTTCAGAACTGGAAAAAGGTCAGTAGCATATTTAATTTATCAGCATTGAAATTGCTTCACAGTCTGGTAGTACATCATAGCTGTAACAGTAGCTCTGGGGCTGGGGAAAGAAGCAGCTTCCAAGAAAGCTTTTGAGCTGTAAATGACCATGTGAACAGATGCCATTCTTTTAGGCCAGACTTAAACTAAATTATTCAGAAATGGCTTAATTTTTATTTTCACTTTGCTTTGCAATAATCTAGAAGATCTCCTCACAGTATGTGAGAGGCAAGAAGTACCTAGGCAGTCGCTGTATGTCTCCTTGTTACTGTTTGTTAACTTATTGGGAGAGAGCTTTTAGCTCCTAGACTTCATCTTAGAGCTCTAGACATTGATTCACACAGCAGGAAGCACAGGCTTAACAGGCTCTTACTTGAACTCTACCATGGCAATTTACTCATCCTCCACTATAGCCTGATTACATCAGAATTATTGTTCTGTGGACACAAGGCACAGATAATCACTGCATGGACATGCTATACAGACATTTCAGAATTTTAGTTTGTGTGTAGATGAAGCTGTAAATATATATATATATATATGTATATATATATATGTAATAGGGTGACAGCAGTCCCAAAGGATGGGGAAAATGAGATTTCTCACCTTGAGAAGATAGTGGCCCCCAGTGGGGCTTCAGACAAGGGAAGGGTCCAACACCCTTGTAAATCCTCTGGTTCCCTCCTCCCAGATTGCTGCCAGAACGTGTGTTCTGGGAGAGCGACTGAAGGTTCATTCTGACACGGACTCTGGCCGAAGGGCTGAGGGAGAGCCACACTGGGAGACCATTGCAAGGCTGGGGAAAGTATAGCCCAATCCTTCTCTGGTAAATCCACACTTCAGCTGTCTTCCTAGTCTCCTAATGACATATGAAGTTTCTGCTTCTGTCCTTATTTTTCTTGGCCACTATGGAGTCTACTTATCTTAGGAGGTGACCAGAAAAAAAATCTCAATAAAGAATACTCAACAGAGAAAAAAGAGAGAAGACGTGACTTTGTGTCTGGGGAAAGTTTTAGCCCAGTTACATATCCCTTTTATATGGTTCTTGTATCTGATTTTGAAATTGCTATTAAATAAGGCAATGGCATCTTTCCCCATTAAACAAGAACAAATGGGAAAATATTTTCACAAGAGTGACCTACTGATTACCAGTCTGAAATGTAGGTTCCAAGTCCATTTTCTTGATTTATTATTTTCTGCCAAAATTGATTTGGACAAAAAACGTAGTAATCACCTAATATGTGGTGAGCAATTTTCCATCTCATTACACAACTCTTGTATGTTATTATCCATTTAAATGAATACCTGTTAAATGAACAGACCTGTACAATGCAAACAATTTTTCGATCCATCATGCCAAAACAAATAGGGAACTGCAATAAAGTCTTTACAGCAGTATACCACACTATAGAATGCAATACAAATGAGATTTATCAGTGTAATACATCAGCTAAATTAATATAAAACTTTGTAAGAGAAACAAAATTACTTTTTGGGTTGTCACATGATTGTACTGTAACCCTAATCTTTCAAAACTCCAGGGAGTTCTGAAGAGGCATTCTGCATCATCCAGATAAGATCTTTGAATATTCGTCCCTATAGTGTTCATAAAAGTGATGCTGTTAATGCTGGCTGCAACTTCATACCAATTGTGCAATGATCTCTCCTACAGACTTCTGTCACCACATCTGTTCTGATTTCCACTCCTGTGAATCTTCAGGCCTGAATCTCTTTAAAACAAAAATGTAACCACAGCAAGATGCAATGAACTTGAAGATTGCAGTGGACTGGATTTATCTATTCATTCAATCTATGATTTAGACACAAGTGCTCAGAGGTGGAAGGAAACGTTCAGTCCTGGTTCTCTTCATGACAAAATGCTGATCCAAAGCTTCACACTTTAGGAAATTTTTTATTTATGTGAATAGAGTTAATTAGGAAACTTACTGACAAAATGAGAAGAAAGAGGGCAAATGCTGGCTGATCATCTAAAAAACATTTTAAAACAATCTGTTTTTAGCAAGGATTAGAGGAGGGAATAGAAGGAAAATACATTTTTACTAAGAATTAAGTGAAAGTGGAGCAATATTAGAATGAAGTGGTAAGGCAAACCCTCAGAAAGAAGTATTTTAGAATGAGTGAAACAGAGTGAACTTGTTTACTTGTCAAAGTTACGAGGTAAACAGAGTTTGTTAATGTTAACCTCCCTTTTTCCAGACGTGCTTCAATATAGTTGATAATTTCTGAGTTATTCTGAGTGAACCTGCATGGCTCTTCCAAGTCTAGTCCTTTCTATTTGTAGGAGTATCTAAGGCTATGCCTGCAGAGATACATGGCTGCAGTCACATAGCTCACTCATAGCGTTTACTACTTTAGCTGTCAAAAATACTTTAGACTTGTTACTTCACTTCTACAGCTGGGTGTAACTGAGAAGCAGTTTAATAAGCTGTCCCGTTGCACTACTACATGTCTGCTAGCAGCTTTGTCCAAGTTCAGGTCCTCTAGCTCTTTGAAAGCACTTCTGCCTCAGGAAGAACTGCCTTATAGTTGTGAGACTGAGCTGAAACCTGTCATTTCTGAACACTTGCTCCCATCCAGCAGACAAGGACTTCATATAAACACCTTTATCAACCAAGATGTGACAATAACTTTTCTCACCTGAATGGTATCTAACACATTGTTTCTCTTCAGCTGTGCTGCTCTCAGCTGAAACAGACATCTCACCTCTCAGAAAAGACTCAAAGCTTCCAGACTGTCCGTTTGCTGAACCTATTGCCTTTTACCCACACTTCAGCTCCAAATTGCATGCAATTTTTGCATTGTGAATGATGGAATGCTGAGCCTCAAGAATAAGATCAGTGAGGAAGTAATAAGAATGTGACCTAAAAATAGCTGGACTTCTTGCTCAAATCTTCTTAGCAGTTAAATAGATCTATCAGTTTTGTCCTGGCGGAAGAATCATACGGGCTTCATTTCATGTCACTTATATTGCATATGAAATGTGTGGACACTCTGTGGATAGCAAAAAAATACTGTCCCTGTTTAGACAAATACCAATTTTCAACATATATTTTTTCCTCATTTACTAGCCAGCTCCTCCTAGGATGCCTGTGAGTTCTGACAGCAGCAATACTGACAATTCTCTATCTCAATAAAAACTACTATGTCCTGCATATGCAGAAACAAACCAGGGAGAAAGAACGATGTGTAAAGATCTCCGTAGAAGTTGAGTTGCACTCAAAAAACAGTTGCAGCTATTAAGAGGATCACCATCTTGAACTGTTCTAGAGGATGGTCTGTATTCACTATCCATGGGATTTCTATCCTTATCTGAATTACAGGCAATTTTATGTGTAGGACAGATTTTTGTTTTATGATGACATTGACACTATGTGCATGTTTGTGGCTAGCCTCCGATGGCGCCCTGCTCTGATAAAATAGTCTCTCTTCAGTGTGCTTACATATTCTCTAATGAATGGATTTCAGCCATCAATGTCCAAAAGAGAATTTTAGTTCAGAAGAAAAATCCCTGTTGAAATAGAGGTGGCAGAATTTTCCCTTATGCTATTCCTCACTATAATCATAATGTAGCAGACAAAAAAATGAGAACTCTTACCATTCGCCAATGATCAAACAAACCAAGTGAGAATAGAATCAAACGAGAGGTGGAAAATGCAGATACGTGTCTTGGCTGCAATGTGTCCTTAACTAAATATATAGAGTAGCATAGTTCCATCTGAAAAGCCTAAGAACATTCATCTCATAAAAGACAATTATTCATAATAACAACTTCCTTTTGTGATATGTGGGCATCTTAGATTCATGGTCCACATCAAGTTCCCAGCTAGGACCTGATTATTATCTCTCTGTCATAGAAAATGCTTATTCATCTATTTCTTACTCCAACATGAAAATAACAGTCTTTTCAAAGTTTGACTGTCCTCAGTTTCATGCTGACACAGAAAAAGAATAATTCAAAAATAACACATTCTTCTTGATCTATATTTACGTGTTTAAGCTCTTCAAGCTCTTGACTCCTGAGTTTCTTTAGCTACCATTTTTTTGGACACACAGCTGTAGTACCATGCATTAAAATGCTGGAGAATACAAAGACATAGGACATAGTTCATATAAACTTTATTTGAACCCCCAAAATATAATACTCGTAACAGTGCAAAAATTATATCCAACTTAGAAAAATAAGGAGAGTATCTTGATTTAAAGTAAAATGAAAAAAAAATGACAACACTGTGCAACAATTAGAAGTATGTATTATAAATGCCAGAAGCTTTTTGAAGTGCATTTTCCCTTGGTTATATCCGGGCATTAATGTCCTTTGGCAGTAAGTAATGGTCTGAAGAACTGATGTTAAAAAAGACAAAAACAATACAGGCTCTGTGGGAAGTTTTTTTCTTACTCTCTGTCTTTCTCTCTTTGTTTTCTTTCAATTTCATTACTGAAACCAAATTATTTTTTTTCCTCTGATTGAAATCAAGTACATTAAAGCACAGAAGCCTTGTTTTCAGAGTTGAGTGAATTCTTATTGCATTGTGATAAATCTCAAGAAGCAAGGAATTGCGATGGAAACACTGAGATGTTCCTCGCTATATAATACAGTTACTAGGCACTGAGCCATGCCTGTATGCACACACATACTTTAAAATAAATGTAGTCATGACGAGTAAAATAAAATTTCTAAGAGCAAAAGCTGAGCTAAGCTTTTTAATACAAAAAGTCAGCTTGATTAAAGAATCACACCACTCACTGATGGAAGAAAAATGCTTATACCATATATTATGCATCTTTGGTATCCACAGGCTGATATGAAGCATTACAAGGTGGAACTCTACTGACTGGGTAATGAAAAAAAGATGCATTGAGACAATAAAAGAAAGCCAAAAAGATTTATTAATTGATGAACTTACATTCTCCATAGCCAAAAATAAGTCTTCCTGTACAGAAGTCTTCAGCATGTTCACATTAAGGGTTCAAATGATGGGGCTACTTGCATACATGATTAACTCTACCCCTATTTATTAAAGTGATCTAAACACACGCTTAACACTTATAAACACTTAAAAGCCTTACTGAATTAAAGCCTAAGTATCTGATTCAATGCCCCTTGTCATCACTATGAGTCTATCAACCAGAAAGACCTTTGTGTTTATGCAGGTGTAATGCTTAGCTAGAATGTTAGACCGTGTTCTTCAATACCACACCATAAAGGTAAGATTAAAATTAACATTTTGAATCATAAATTGAATTTCTTTGGTTTTGTTTGTTAGGTCTTGTTTGCATTTCTTGTTGTTACTAATATCATTGCTGTGTGCCAGCTTAGTTTCTGATATGAAATTGAAGTGCTTGACTTGTGGAATGATAAAATATTTGATTTGACTTCAATATATCTGTTTGCTTGCATAGAGAAGACTAATTTATTTGATTAAATAATTGCTCCATTAATGTTACATGAAATAAGCACAACTTACATAAATAGTTCCCTTGCCCCAGAAGGGAGGGATTTGTTTGTATTGTATCAGTTGCAAAACCTCACTCATTCTGTGCCAAGTCATAGCGACTGCTCTTAAAAGGGCAGACATTTTCTGAGAAGAAGAAATACTTAGATTTGTAATTTTCTTTTCCCTTCCTTCCTTCCTTCCTTCCTTCCTTCCTTCCTTCCTTCCTTCCTTCCTTCCTTCCTTCCTTCCTTCCTTCCTTCCTTCCTTCCTTCCTTCCTTCCTTCCTTCCCGCCTGCCCCCCTCCCTCCCTCTCTCTCTTTCTCTCTCTCTTTCTCCCTTTGTCTCTTTCTTTCTCTCTTTCAAGCCAATTGCTTGTCACTGGAGAAGGCTCCAAGAAAGAATCCTGTCTGTTCACTAAAACAGGCAAGTCTTCCCTTTTCCTGGTTGCGTGACGCTGTGTTCCCAAAACTCTTTGCAACTCACTTCCCTCAGTCTCAGACCATCCCAGTCATGATTCTAAACCAGATCCCCAGCTCTACACCTTTTACTCTGTAAGCTTCTTGCGAAGAAACTTCTTCAGAAACAGTGTTGTGGGCACTGCTGATATGCATACACAGGAAACACTTAGATTATAAACTCATTTCTATGAGAAAATTCTTTTTGAAGAAAATACAAAAGATAATTCTAAGTTACTTACACTTTAATAAAAGACTGACTTACCTCTCCTTTGTTACTGGACAGATACTTCAGAGCAGTTGATATGTGATAACCTGACGTAGGGAAGCATAGGATTACTGTACCTCTGGGATTACTCAAAAGCATGAGGCTTCAAGCATTTGGACTACGTGTACCTGAGGATGTCACCCACACTGAGCAAAATGATCTATACCAACCAAATCATCCCTGTCTTACTAAAAGACAGTTACTGGCATAGCTGTCAATCAAAGGAAACATCATGCCTCTGGCTTATTTGCCAGTACAAGCTTTGTGTTTGAAACTAGCCAACATTTTGAAAGACAAAATAGCATAGGGTGTTCACTAGGGACCCAATTAAAATTAAATTCATGTTTAATTATGTGCATCTTTGAAATAGGACAACTACAACTATTTTAAAATAAAAAATGTACAGCTTCTCTAAGTGGCAAAGTTAATTAGAGTATTTTTTTATGTTACTTCTTCAGGCCATTTTTAAATTAACAATCAACAATTACCTTCTGAACCCCTCTTCCCATCCTGAGAGGAGTATATTTAATCATCGAGTGTCAGATCCTCTTTTCTTGCTTTCTGTTTGATAAATTTCCTGCTTATGAATTTAGTTTCATATTTACAGAATATAATTCTAAATCAAGAAAGCCAGTTGAAACATTTCAAATTGAATACAAAACAAACTGTGTCATGATCAGCACTATGGACCTGAATATGAAGCAAGAGTTTAATGTCTTAATAGGATACAGGATGTTCTTTGTGACATTTAATTTATACTAGCAATGCTTTTAGCAAATGTATGGCAAACAGTCCAAACCTCAGATAGAGAATTGGTCTGAGCCTGTTAAGAGAGCAAATCTCTCTATATATCTAACATATCCCTATATATATATCTAACACTGATGTAACTGTGACTCTGACCTGTTCCCACCACATACCTCCTGTGCTCCCAGGTGTGCTCTTAGGTATCTTGCTTGCTTGAATTGTTTATTTTACTAAAGGATCATAGGATAGCAAGGCCTATAAAAGTCAGAGAATAGATTTGGAGACTAGAGAGGCATCAGTAATCCCTGTTCAACATCATAAAACATTTTAAAAATTCTGCAAGGAAAAGAGTCCCTACAGGGAGTCCATGCTATGTAAGGCTAAATAAATTGGAGAAAAATGAGAATTATTGCCTTACAAGTATTTTAGACCAAAATTGGTCTTATTCCAACTCTTCCTACTCTATAGTCAGAGCATCATAGTAAAGTAATTTAACTCAATGTAACTTAAAAAAAAAAATTCAGTTTCCTTTCAAGAGTTTTTATTAAAAAGGACTAGGCTATCATAGATAAACTGGATATCATAGAACAATGGAATTACAGCATAACAATTTGAGTAGGAAATCCCCTTATAAGTGCATGAAGAAATACAAATGATTTATTTTTATCTCATTCTTAAAGTGAGAGTGGATTCTACAAGGGTCAAAACCAAAGCAAATTGAATTCAATGTGAGATTTTCCAATGCATTCAATGGTTCTGGGGTCTGACTTTTTTGAGAACATACAGGTTTTTCCTCTTTTATGGTTATATTGGTAGAAAAATATTACTGCTTCTCTCAGCAGCTCAACAAAGAAGCAAGAGAAATAATAGACACTTGACCCAATAGTTATTTTCAAATAGCATTCATCCTTGTGCAATGTACCCAGAGCCTGGAATGCTACAAATCAAAGTTTGTCGTGCAGTATAAATTTGGAAAGTGTAAAATATTAAAATTCAGAATGACCATTACTTAAGAAGACATTTCTCTACTTAAGAAGACATTTGCTTAAACTACAGTGATTTTATTATTCTCTCTGTGCAAATAACACTACTCTTTCTATCATTTATACATGATAGATGCAGAGATGATACACTTAGAAAGGTAACAATAAATAAAGGATAGTCCCTGAACCACAGATATCTTACAGTTTATCAGACAAAAATGTGCACTGAGATGCACTGCTGAATAATGTAACTCTTATTCATATTTAATACTAGCTTGGTTTCAGTGGGATCAGTAGGAGATATATTTTTATCACAAATAAAAGACTGAATTAGTTGTGTAAAATGAGTGGGAAGAAAATGAGGAAGCAATGACATAGTTTGACATGAGTGGTTTTATTTACACTCTTATCATATCTCATTTCAACTAATTAATTATGGCTAAATTGAAGGTAAGAATCTATTTTCCTAATTTAGTTTGAAAATTTTATCATGGTTTCCCTCAGACACTTACATAGCAGTGCTAACTGTATGTGTCCCTGTTGGTCTTACCCTAATAACTTTTGAATCTGAGTTTATTCAGTCAAATCTGCCAAGGAAAGTTTCAAAAGCATGGGCTGATTTCAGAGATGACCACATTTCCACTAATTGTCTGAACAAGTAAGGGCTGAATGTCTGTTTAAGTGTCCCAGCACTTAAGGCTGTAGCTTGAGTTCAGTCCCTTAGAAGACATAGTGGTCTCCGCTTTGCAGAGAAATCCTATAAATGATCCATCTTTGGCACTGGGAAAAATTCAGTTGGGACTCATTCCTCCTTGACCATCAAAGTCAGGTCATCATAAATCACATAGCGTGGAATTTATCACCTACCTGTAAATGTCTACAGTGTAGACGTGTACATCTGAGCTAGTCATGCTTTTTATAGTCAGTAGGGAGTAAAAGGCACTGCAAGGGCACAATTCATCTGACCTGCTTTAGACATCTATTTTAAGATTAGATAAATTGTGCCCTAGAAATGCCAGCTTCTCTCCATTGACTGCAAAGGCAGTCTAAGGCAACTTATTTAAATATAGATGGCTGTTTAAATCCCAGTGAAAATGCATGGGAAAACAAGATACTTATTTCTCAGCTACTTCATAGATTTTTAACTCTGAAAAAATGCTTCCCATGTTCATGACTAATCTGAAAAATAACATCACATTTTTTAATTCCCTAAAGTTTTTGAAAAAAGCTGAGTCAACTATATATTTCTTACATGGGAACGGGTACACTGCTTCCATTATCTGTTTAGATGCTTGTTATATGTGTGCATATGCACACACATGGACAATGCACAGTTTTCTAGGCCTCTCACTGCCTTGTGCTTAGGTTGTGTGGTGGTGTCATGGACAATCTCAGTCTAGGATTTGTGCCAGGTAATGCAGCTAAAGTGGGGTACTAAAGACCATAGCCTGAACTTGCGGGTGGGAGTTATTGCCTTCAACTGAGACCCTATAAGGCCTGAAACCTGCCAGGAGACTAGTCTTCTCTCTGGCAACTAGCCTTTCTGGCAATGAGTCCTCTGCTGCATGGGCTCCATAGTAGTGGATGAGTCTAACCTGAGATCAGAGAATATGTGACCAACTGCCTGTAGTCAGTCAGGAAAGAAGAGATATTCTGGCTCTGCATTGCAAGTATGGGAGCTACAGCTCTAATTTCAGGGAAGTATAAGGGAGTTCTCAGTCTCAGTGCACAGAACTTGACTTTCAAATCCACAAGGAGTGCAAGTGTGTACACAATTCTGTGTAATATCTATACATTATATACAAATGTATAGCTCCATTCCATTTTGCATATATATCTACCTAGGTCAAGTAAGTGCATAGCTGTGAGATGTATTATAGTAATATTAGCCAGAGTCAGACTAGGGAAATCATCTAGTAGTCAGTACTCTTTTTTTTCAAAAGCAGTATAAAAAATTAATATGTTCCCCTTCCTAATAATTTCAATATATTTTGTTTTCTTGCTGCTGCTGCTTGCCTGCATGAAGTCCCAAAAAGAAAGCAATGGAATATCTGAAGCAATCTTTTCATTTTCTTAGTAAAGGTAGGGAATGTAGATTCATGCGGCAACAAAGATGCAAGAGCTACTGATATGTCAGGAACCCCAGAAGCACCTGAGAATGGTAATGTCTGAATTAGGGCTTCTCTCCCCAGAAAGGCAGCAGGATTAATAGCCCAACTGAAGTGCATCTACACTAATGCATGCAGCATGAGAAACAAACAAGAGGATCTAGAAGCCATTGTCCAACAGGAAAATTATGATACAGTTGCCATCACAGAAACATGGTGGGATGACCCACACAACTGGAGTGTTATAATGGCTATGAATTTATAAATATAAAATGGCTTCAAACTCTTCAGAAGGGATAGAAAGGGAAGGAGAGGAGGTGGGGTAACTCTATGTGCCAGAGAGGGTTTCGATTGCCTAGAGCTTAACAATGGTGACAATAGGATTGAGTGGTTATGGGTAAGAATAAGGGTGAAGGCCAACAAGGTAGATATCATGGTGGGAGTCTGTTACAGACCACTTAACGAGGATGAAGGGGCAGAAAACATTTTTAACACTTTGAAGAATTTAAATGTAAAGCTATTTATACTTGGAAATTGGTCCTTGAATGCACTCCTGATGAGTAAGTGAAAGGAGTTAAATCCAGCTGATGGCTGGTCACTAGTGGTTTTCCCCAGGGCTCAGTTTTTGGTCCAGTTCTGTTTGATATCAATGATCTGAATGAGGTGACTGAGAGCACCCTCAGTAAGTTTGCAGACAACATCAAGTTGGGTGGGTGTGTTGACCTGCTGGAGGGTAGGAAGGCTCTGAAGAGGGACCTGGAGAGGCTGGATTGATGGGCTGAGGGCAATTAAGTTTCAACAAGGCCAAGTGCCGTGTCCTGCACTTGGGTCACAACAACCCCAGGCAGCGCTACAGGCTTGGGGAAGAGTGGCTGGAAAGCTGCCTGGTGGAAAAGCACCTGAGGGTGTTGATTGACAGTTGTCTGGACGTGAGCTGGCAGTGTGCCCCGGTGGCCAAGAAGGCCAAACAGCATCCTGGCTTGTATCAGAAATAGTGTGGCCAGCTGGACCAGAGAAGTGATTGTCCCCCTGTACTCAACACTGGTGAGGATGCCCCTCAAATACTGTGTTCAGTTTTGGGACTCTCATTACAAGAAGGGCATTGAGTTGCTGGAGATAGTTCAGAGAGGGGCAATAAGGCTGGTAGAGGTTCTAGAGAACAAGTCTTATGGGGGGGAGCTGAGGGAACTGGGGTTGTTTAGCCTGGAGAAAAGGAGGCTGAGGGGAGACCTTATTGCTCTCTGCAACTACCTGAAAGGAGGTTGTAGGAAGATGAGTGTCAGTCTCTTCTCCCAGGTAACAAGCAATAGAACAAAAGGAAATGGCCTCAAGTTGTGCCAGGGGAAGTTCAGTTTGGATATTAGGAAAAATTTCTTCACAGAAAGGATTGTCAAGTATTGGAACAGGCTGCCCAGGGAAGTGGTTAAGCCAGCATCCATGAAGGTATTTAAAAGATGTGTAGATGTGGTGCTTAGGGACATGCTTTAGTGGTGGACTTGGCAGTGTTAGGGTAACGGCTGGACTGCATGATCTTAAAGGTCTTTCCCAGCCTAAACAATTGTACTATTCTATGAAAGAATGGAAGTGATTGGATATGTAAACCTATATAATAATAGGCTTAAAAGAAAGGCATACATAAAATGTTTGCATTTTTAAAATGTCTGCAATCCTGAATTGATTTTTCATCTACTTTTCTTGATCCTCACCTCAGGTTTTCTTCTGCCCCACTTACCTTCTTATCCCTGCCTTATTAACTTCGTACTGTTCCCCTTCACATTTCTTTCTGCTTAGCTTCTCCCAGAATTCATGAGAATTATTTTTCCAAGGATAACAGACTTCAGACTTCAAACTCAGAAGTGTTGTGACCTGACTGCTATCATTCTGTTCTATTTTTACTCATGGCGACTGTCTTGTTCATTTCGATTAGAGAGAACATACATTATTTGGGGCTCTAACAGTGCCTTCTGCAGTTGAATGAGGTGGTTTTGGTGGTTTGGGTTTTTTTTTGGATGGGATTTTAGACCCTGAAGTATGACTGATAGTACTAATGGTAATAAAGACACAGACTTCCAGGAGAAAGCTGGAAACTCTTTCTCTTCAGGAAAATAAAAGTAATTGAAATGATTTTAAGTGCTATGCCTGAGCAATGTTTCTTCACTGGCATTTGTCTTTACGCGTGTGGAACTCCAGGCTTGGCAATTAATTATGTGGTCTAGTTTCTAGCTATCAGAATATTTATCATCAGGAGCTAAGCAAGGAGCTATAGCATTTCAAAGCCGGAAAAAGAGTTTGGGACAGACACCTAACAATGTGATTGTGTTAAATGACCAATGGACTGTTTAGGAAAGTTTCCATGACCTTAGTTAAGTTTCCTCCCTACATCCAAATCAATTTTGTTTGAACATTCACAATTTCTATATAGATTCTCCCAGCAAAATAATGGTTTTTGGTTTATCAGCAAGTCAAGAAGAGACAAGACTTGAAAGAAGCTGTGGTAACGGTATCTGGTGAGTGTACTTTGATTAGTTCATGAAATTACAGATATGACAAATATTACTAAGTGGTGGGTTTTGTTACTTTATTGTTTCACATTGTACATGAAAAAGGCTCCTGATTGCAAAATCTAATGGAAAATTTTAAGGACTTAAAATGTTCTGTTTAATCCAAAGTGTTTTTTAGATTTAACTTTGAATATTTTTTAAAAATTGCTTTTAAATGTTATTTAAATTTCAAGACAAAATAATTTAAATTTACAAAGAGTACTGGAAAAAAAAAACCAAAAACATTTCAGTTACATCTGAGTATCTTCTTTAGTTCTAAGTGCAAAATGTTGTTGAATAGTTTCAGTGTAACAAAGAGAGACAAGTTTTATGTGAAAGAAGTGGATGGGATGCAAATAATGATTAAGCCATGGCACTTGTTATCCACATGCCTTACTTCCCACATTAATTTAGAACTAAAAATACTTTTCTCAAGGTTTTTGTGAGGAAAATAGGAGAAGGAAAAGAAACAGTACAAAATTTACAAGATTAAAATAAGTTTTTTAAACAATGCTTAGATATTTTATTTATGGTAATAGCCAGGAAACAGCCTGTTCACGGCAGGGAACTGACTCTTTTACACATAAACACAGCTTCTTCGACTACTTTGCTGTACTTTGGGAACAGATGAAATGATGAATACCATTTCTATTAGGCAGAAACCCCAGGAAATTAGTAGTTACAGATTCTAGTAACTAGACCGGTGGAGTGTTAATGATTAGTTACTTTTTACAGTGTATTACTGTGATAAAAACCATTTTCTTCAGGATTAGTGGCTAAGGTAAGCATCTGTCTTTTTTAATTTTTAAAGCGTTATCGAAATTATAAAACCAAATTCCAGCAGAACCGCAAATTTAGTGACTTTTTGCGTTGTAATTATATGTTGTATTTCTCTGGAAAATGCTTGTAGATAATTGCTGCATTTATACTTCTACAGGTGGGCTGAAAATGAAATATAGAGTACTGTTGCTGAAGAAAGTATAACAAAAGATATGAGCAATAAATTACTGCGTTGCCTTCAAGCATGTAAATGGCATTGCTTTTTTCCAATCCCTTTGTTCATTCAGTAGTTTTTCTGCGGATAAAAGACATTTTTACAGAGCCAAAAGAATAGTCATCGATCTGTTACATGAAAACTCTGTGGTTATGTGCTATCGTGACCCTTACATTCCACAGAATGGAAGTGTTCATTTCATGTAGGAAAAATAAAAGTTTTTCTTATTTACTTATTTATTTTTGCACAGTATTGTAGTTTTTGAATCTCTGGTTCAGTGCCAGATTCCTGTTTAGGAAATGAGGAATGGCTCGCCATTTCTGCAGCTCTAACTTGCTTCCTCAGCAAGTTCTCAAGCATCCAGCAGCAGAATCATATTATCAGAGGTCACTGAAGAGGCTGCTCCTGACAGTATGTATTATAACAGAGAGTCATCATTGTTGCAGCCATAATTTTTATTAACATTACTCATAACCTGTAAATGCCAAGAGTAATTCATGCCCAAACTCTTCTGTCACTCCCCTCCCCACATCTACTTCTCTCATTTTCCTGCCAGATTGCTTATCTCCAGGATTTCTTTGAAATACTGACCTGTTACCATTAGAACCGCAAATGTAAGTAGATTTATTTAATTTTGAAAGCCTTGTTGGCAGAGTCTTTTCACTTTGTTGTGAAGTAAATTCTGCACTGGAAGAGCATCTTAATATAACATTATTCTGTTCATTCCTTTTTATCACAAGCACAGCTTTCTTTCCCATAAACTCCAGAGCTTTATTTCATTAATTGTCGATGGGATAACTTACTCTACAGTGTAATGAACATTACCTGAAGTGTTTGGTGTGCTTTTCTGCTTGATGCTCAAAATATATTACTGTAAGTGCTGAAAAAAAATATGGTTTTTATGTTAGTATTTTCTTCCAAGTTGCATGAAAAAGTCTGGTTTTGTTAAGTGTATTTACACTGGTCAGGAATGGTGAGGGGAAAACTTTTACCTCAAAGGAGTATTCCTCAGGCATTTTGCTCACTGGCGTCAGCTATCTCTGGCACCCTATTCCCAGCTCATCTCTGTATGAGACTCCCAGTTGTCATTGGTCACATCTACATGGGTGCACTGGCTGCATTTCCCCTCCAAGGAAGATCTGTCCTTCTGGGAAGCCGGTGCAGAGTGCAGCATGTCAGGGTGGATCAGGGTTAGGAAGTGTGCTGATACAGACGTTTTATTTACATGGGTAAAGGAGACAAAGACGAGGCACTGGATGCGCTATGAATTTACTGCAGAAAAATTGCAATCAGTTGGGAGGACGTGCAGGTGCACTAATGCACATGTCTCTAGAGACTTCAGTAGCTTCCATGTGGTGCTGTAAGAATGTGTGACTGAGCTGTCTTGTTCCTGGAAGATCAATGTATAGGTAAGAACAAACATATATCTCTCTGCACCTGTCTATATAAAAATATCCAAAGACATAAGTGGACTTTAAATCAATGACAGACTAAAGCTAAACCCCTCAGGTGAGACAGCAAAGTGTTCAGGATTAGTGAGCACTCAATGACCCTCACAAATGGTGAAGAACCAAATCCTAATTCAAAATGGAAAGTGTGAATAGTTAACCCAAACAAAAACCAGAAGGTTCTGTCAGTACCTTTTATAGTTAAGCTCTTACCTTAACATGACAATATGTGAATTTCAGCATTTTGTTTACAGGCTAGTAAACTTATGTTCACAAGCTCATGTCTGCACTAGAAAGCCTGAATAATCCTTGAGATAAAAGCAGACTGCTGTATTCAATTCTGATAGCTGGTTGCTAACTGAAAGCTTCTACTATGAATGATTTTTACTTTAAGAGATTTTTCCTAACTAACTCCTTTATTCCTACTGCTACAGATACTTCACATGTCCTGGTTTTGGGCACAAACGATTCCACCTTTCATGATGGCACAACTTCAACCTTCATCAGGTACATTAAACTTGTGATGAAGGGGTTTATAAATTACAAATTACAATATAATGCAACTTTTGACCAGAAGGGATTGTAGTAATTAAAGCCTGATCTTTTGACTGCATTATAGCATTAAATTTCCTGTGGCACAAAAATATTTATTGAGGGCATAAAAAGCAAGGATAAACACTCAGCCTTTTTGTCATTATTATTTAACTACTTTAGTCACTGAACCTGTCTGGTTCCATTTCTGTAAATACTACACTATATGACCTACCTTGACCAATACGTTTTACAAGCCAGAGTCATCCATTAAACTTGTGAAATGACTTTGCCGATACAGCTTGTACAAAAAGCCAATAAGTAAAAAATGGTTCTCCTATGAGCTGTCTTAGCATTTCTTGCCATGATTAATATAAGCAATTGTCTCAGTTTGACTCTTCGGGGAACCAGTAACTAAACAGAAATAATGATGCTAATTGAGGCAAAGATATACTTGTATTTTATGCTGTTGCCTGCAGTTCACACGCGAAATATGTTTAATATGTGCCAGATTTACTGTCTTAGTAAAAGACATGGGAAGGTGATAGTGGGGATACAAATATTAATGTCACCTACTGAAAGTGCCAAATGCAGAGTATGCTGGTAGTGCATAATACAGCAATGATTAATTTTCTTTGCCAAATATAATAAATAATGTTAGCCTAGCCTTTTTAGGTTTCCATTCCAGCGGCTGTGTCTTTATATATGAGGAGTAGGTCAGGCTAATAAAAAACCAACTTGTCTCCAGAATTAGCTTAACCGTGACAATATTCAGTAATGATACATAACAAGCCAGTGTGAATACCACAAAGTCTATTGCCTAAAATTGTCCAAGCAATTGTATTCCCTTTTACTCTGCGTTTTGAAAAGTCTCCCATTAGTCTTTCACAGCCTCAAAACTTTTTGAAAGGAGAACTTCCATCAGTATTCAGATGATGTGGTGTTTGTAGGATGCTGCTGGCCAGCATCTCGCTTCATTTAGGTCTGTTATTAGAGAGAGATTACTTCTTTTTTAAAAAGTTGAGGATCATGGGAGAGAAAAGGAGTCTAATAATTAAAACAGTCTCCAACAGAACA
This sequence comes from Caloenas nicobarica, assembly GCF_036013445.1. Classification (NCBI taxonomy): domain Eukaryota; kingdom Metazoa; phylum Chordata; class Aves; order Columbiformes; family Columbidae; genus Caloenas; species Caloenas nicobarica. Next base: position 26,613,863 of record NC_088245.1, on the reverse strand, counting down.
TCATGCCTATTCTCTGATAAAAATGGTCTTCCTATTATTAAATACAAACTATTCTGTCCTTCTAATCTAGAATTAATTTGTGCAATGTTTCTATTATTTATAATTTTCTGTGTCATAAGCTGCTCAGCAGATTAACAATACTTCTTTTCTTTCTGAAGGTAATTATAATGGGAGAGCTTTTGTATTCATCAGACTTTTTAATGAGGTTATTAATACTTACATCTCATTACATCTGTTGAATCATAATTTAATTTTTAATTACTACATGCATTTGTGTGTTTTGTATATCTGTATATGTACGTGCTGATTATTGGAATTGTTTATATCACAGAGGCTAAGAATAATTCATTTTAGACAAGAAAACAGTTGTTATGCCATTTTCAGTAGAAATAATATATTATAGACATTCTGATCTTCTGGCTATTGATCAGAGAACTCTTTGATTGCTCTTCCCTACATTTAACATTTTAGAACGAGAATTCAAAACCTGGTGAAGTTAATAGAGAAACACCCATTGCTTTCCATGGCTGTTCTGTCAGGTCATTACCATGTTTTATTACTACATCTCTTTATTTCTTAAGATGAAGAAAATGTGTTTTAATACTATGGGAAATGAAGGGCAAAAAGGAAGAGTGGACAGTAAGAAGGATCTGTAGACACTTCAAGTGACCTACTCTTAGAAGATGCAGAATGTGTATTTAGTGAAGAATTTGAGCTTTTTTTTTTTTTTCTTCCCCCTCCCCCCAAACCTAAAAGTCCATTCGAGAAAGCTGGAGTAAAGATAGAGAAGCCACCAGGAAACCTGGAGAATGCTTTGGCCTTGATCCGACAAAGCACTCAGACAAGTGCTTATATTTAAGCATGTGAATACTCCAATTTGAGCCAATGAACAGTTCCACCTCATATGTCTGGCTGTTTGCTGCCTGGTAAAATGAAGGAGGTAGGAATTTAGTAGTGGGTTCATGATTACAGCCATGATTAGCATCATGATTAAGGACAACCTCTGGTTGCAGATACAGTCTAATTTATAACATATCAATTCTGTATTTCCACTGCCTAAACTTGAAGAACTTAATTTGACAGTTCACTTCTTACCACACTGTGTTGAGCCACTGAAAAAACAGAATTGAAGAAATTGAAGAGATGACTTGAGATGTGATTTATTTTCACTAACTTCAGCCTTCTGGCTTCTAGCCTATGGCTCTTCTAGGGGCATCTCTATCACCTGTAATCATTTTGCTTTTGAATGGAATGAATCATCCTTTCAGATTTCCTAATTGTCTCCAGAGGTTACAAAGGGGAATTAGAAGACTAACTTACTATGGTATCACCATTTTTTAGATATCTAAAATTAATGGAGATGATGAAGCTGAACATAAATATTTACCTTTAACAGATGTTCCACTGGCCCAGCTGCACCTATGCTGAACTAAAAGTATATTAAACAATGAATTAGCTGCTATGGGTATTTAATGAATCCCATTTATCCATATTTACATGCACATAACCCCAAATGATTGTTGAATTAAGTGCCTTCATTTGTACTACATGTACAGAACTCCTCTGTCTTCTCCCCACTAAAACCATATATCAATGAATACACAAATACCCAATGGATTGGTGTGCAGAAATGGTATTTAGCTCATGTGTAAATTGATACAATTTTGAGAACATAGAGCTAGATAATAAATCAATTCTTCAATGGCAGGGGAAAACACATTGAAGTTGATGATTACAGGTTTGTGATAACTTAAATGGCCATGGACAAACACAACCTGAAGACACACAAAGCCTCTTGTTGAAATCAATACCATGAGAAAGCATGAAGAAGCAGAACAATAAGCAAGATAAATTTTAATAAAAATTCATCAGTTGCAAATGAATTGTAGGTAATACCAAGATAAGCTCCTTGATAAAGAATGGAAAAATGCAGTCATAGTACCTCTATTCAAAATACATAGCTTAAACTACATCCCAGATAGCAAAACCACTATATATATATGTAGTCATTAATTAAAACTTCATAAATTACTAAATTTTCCCTTTATAAACAGTTTCCTTGGTTTTAAGGTAGGTTATGCTCCTTTTTTAAAGGTTATAATATCTTACTCTAGGTTTTATCATTGATAAAGTTATCAACCAATAGTCCCCGCTTTCAACCTCTTGCCCACCTCCAGCATACTCTCTGAGGGAGCAAAGTGAGAAATAGAGAAGGTATTGATACTATGCAAGCATAGATACTCTTTATTCAGAGATAAAATATTGCAGTGTTATCAACACTATTTCAGTCACAGGTGCAAAACACAGCACTTCCTAAGCAGACCCAGTATAGTGTGCACCTTTAAAAGAAAGTTGCTTTTGACAGCTAGATGTCCCATATTTGCTCAATTCTCATGGTAAGTCTTATAAAATATACAAAATTGTAATTACAAAGTAAGATTATCTAATGTCTCTCTTCTGAATTTTTAATGTAGTAGGTTAGCTGCCTCAGAAGACAAGATTTAGAAGAGTACAGAAATGAGAAATTAAGTAAAAGTGAAGGTCTATGAGCAGGAAACATAGAAGAATAACAGTGAGATTCATATTTTAATTAGAGCAATAGTGACCAGAAAATAAATATATTTATTAGTGTGCTGTCTTGTAAGCAATCTCATAAAATTCTCTGTAAATAATATCAGCTCAAGTTAGACTGTCTCCCAGACATTATAGTCTAAAGGAAAATGGCACTTTAAAGTGAATGGAAAACAAAGTCCCAAATAATTAATCTGGTAGTGCTGTAATCAATGTTTGGATCAAATAACTGTCAGATAAGCTTTTAAACTATAATGTGCATTAGTGATTGCTCTAGTTTTTAATTATAACATTATGCAAAATAGAAATAAATTAACAACCGGAGGAAAAGTCACAACCAACGTAATAAGCAGAAGGTACTAAGGTTCCAACCCTCAACCCTTGGATGTGTCTAAGGGTAATTAAATCTTCCTAATCCACAGTTACTCATGTATTTATAGTATCTAGGAACCTTATTTTCCCATGGTAGCGCTTTTTAATTAGTTTAAAGATAAAACAGGTGGATAAAATTGTGTGACTGCTATTTAGAGTGGCACATTTACAAAGAATTTCAGTGCTTGCCCAGCTGGTGTTTTTTTCTGTGACTGTGTGTAAAGATCTCCTGTCTTTTCTGGGTTATGTTCTACAGTGTTTATGAACACATAACTTGATTTCCCAGATGAAGAAAATGTAACATAAAATCCAAGTAAGTTATCATAAACTCTGTGAAGCCACAGTACAGCATAGTTGCCTTTTTTCCCCCTCTCCCCCACCAATGGAAAGTAATTAAAAGGGTCTTTCTTGTTTTGTATTATATCTCTTGTTCTTATTATGATACAAAGTTGAACAAGTGTTATCCCCATATTGTTTGGATTTTGATTTATTTTGTAAATTTGTCCAAAAAGACAGATTTGGAATTATCTTCTGAGCTGCCTCAGGTTAGCTGCCTTTCTTCAACAGCTAAGACCAGTAGTATCTTTAACTCCCAGAGACAGGCACGTTAATATGGAGAGAAATATATTTTCTTCTGTGAGAAAGTTTTGGAGAGATTTAACACAGATTCTGCAACATCCAGCAGAGGGTACCAGAAACCTCTTCATTCTGGTCCATTCTCCTTATAATATTTTGGTTTAGTATCTACAGTTGCCTATTTATGGAAGAGTTGCTGCCAAAGGTGAAATTCATCTCACCAGTCATAACCATTGAAAGATAAGATAGGTGGGTTTTAGACACCTTTTTCCAGGGTTACTCCCAGGATGGGACAGAGCAGTAGCCAATATTAGGTTTGCCCCCATCCCATCAGCCTTTAAATATGATGTATTTCTTCCCATGAACTGTAGAGGGCATGTAACACCACTACCTTGGAGCAGATGTAGATGCAGGTCTTTTACGCAGCTAAAAGTGGCAAGCTGATGTTCATCCAAGCTGCAACTAATATTTCAGAACATCTAATTTTATAGTGCGTTAGGACCTAGCGAATTTAGTAATCTGCCCTGTAAGTGTATCTCTATACTGTTCCACTGCAAAAGAGACCTGGTTTTGACTTCCTGTTGTAAATCAGCCCTGCAGCTGGCAAGAGATCAAAATCAGGGTTAACTGAAGTTCTTTGTGTGTGCACAGAAACAATAAGCTCTGGTGCATTCTCTAGAAAAGAGTGTGATAAATATAGCCACAATTAGCATATGATACTCTCAGGTCAGTATCTTTAGACATGTATTAAACGAGGGAAGTTTCAGGGAAACTACTTAAAGATAGAAAGATATGATCAGTATTCTGCCACTAAAAGTCTTCAGAAAGGACTAAGCAAAGGATACAGATATGTCATCTTCTGAACACTAGCCTGAATTTTATTAACACAAAAATAGCAGTCAAGCATTCCTTCTTCTGTATTTAATCCAGTAAAGCATTATTGCTCAAATTGGGAAGAAGTGAAAGGGAAGATTAGAGAGAAAAATAGGAAATTTTCCAATATAAGATCTGTATATTTCTGTCATGTATGTTTTTCAAAGTCAAAGGACATCCTTTCAGAATACTACTATAATGTTTTATTTTCTGAGGATAAAGTCCAAGGAAAAAATATTGAAAAATACAGCATAGTCTACACTACCTTCCAGCAAGCTTTCTGTGCAAAGTGACTACATTACTTGACTGTCTCTCAGGATCCTGAGAATTAATTAATATTTGACTGGCTCGTTGAAGAAATGAAGTATGGACTCCTTCCATAGTTAATGCTTTAACTAAGTTTCCTTTTAAAGCATATTGTGGGTTTCTGTGTCCCTTTCTAATTACGTATCATAAATGCCAGATGTTCTGTGTGCACGAAGTGGCACTGATGTGGGGATAGAAGTAACATTGTTTCAGTGACTTTAATTGTGCCTTCCTATACTGACAGCAATGCTGGGGATTCGGTAAGTGCTTTAAATTAGAACTGTTTGGCACTGGAATACTGTAGTATAGAAGTCACCATTAAGGGAATTTTCACTGAAGTTGTTGATATAATTTCCTACTTACTCATGTGTCTGGATTTGATTATGATTCAGAGCAATAGAAGTACAGCAATCAATATCCATGTGTTTTGCCACTCATAGGCCTTTAACTGCAGAAAAACTTAATTGATCAAGTTTTTTATTTGAGAGGGTTTTGTTTATTTTCTTGTTTGTTTGTTTTCAACTCTCAGTCTCACTCTTCTGCTTCATCATTTGGGCTAGGTAGTCTGAAAAGATTCCTTTGAGTTGACTGTCTTCATTGTTGTCATTAGACAGAGTGCAGAAAATGAGGTGAGACGCTCTGGGCAGCAGAAACATCAGTGCCTAAAATAGTAAATCTGTTAGAGAGACCTATGCTAAGGGACCTTTTCTCCTTGCTTCAGTTTGTACTAATGACGCTGTTGTATCACTCACCATCATGTTGTACAATACCTTTGTTCCTATTTTTGTGTCTTTTCATCTTATTTCTTCCAGCTTGTTGAAATTCCTGTAGCAGTTTGTATTAAATGTCAGCTTCTTTGATGGTAAGGATCACCAATTCCCCCATGTGTGCATACCGTGCTTAATATAGAGAAATCTTAAAAATAAATAGATGCACACAGCTGTTACTGCAATACAGGTAATAAGAGTCCATTGAGTTTTTTACTAAGCTTCATTCTCAGTAAGATATTTGAGTCTGTTGGAGATGAGTTTTTATTGTTCCTTTTTTTCCTGATGTCCTTAGGAAAGTAATAATTGCTTTCTTTTTATATAACAGCTGGGGACAACATTTTTTTTTTTTCCTGAACTACTGATAAAGTAAAGAATTTTCAGAAATGAGGTTTATAGTGTAAGGGATGAAACATAGCCACACCCAGACTAACTAAATTGCATCTGATAAAGCTGAAGATATGGATCTCCACGTCATAGTACATAAAAAGTGAAAAAGTACTTATGTAAGAATTACAAAACATTACCATTGATTAGCCAGCAAATTTCATGGTATAACCTATTTTGCCTTTGATAATACATGATTTTTTTTTTAAAGAAAGAGGTAAATAGCTTTCACAGAGACAGTAACAATTACAAAGTTATTGCTTATAGTTTATTGAAGAATGGCTTTTGTTAACTCTAGAGAATGCATGGGTATTTGTTTACAGAGCTGTTTTTCCAGTTAATATTTAGTTGGTAGTCAGTAACATAGCAATAAAATGCTTGCTTGCTTTTCAAGTAAAAGGACAGAAAAACTACTCAGATTCTCCAGCAAAGCTTTAATGCATCTTTATTTTCTGAGGAGGAAGCTTAAGGAAATCAGACAGGATTATACAAAGGACAGTAATTAGGACTTACTAAATCTGTTCTGTAAAACTATTAAAGATTCCCGGCAAAATACCAGCTATTTGTTTTAAGTGGGAGAAAGTAATTGCTGTTCCTTCACGGGGGCAGTTTCAGGGCTGAAGCTTATGTATTTCTTTATTGCTTTTTATGTAAATCAAGCTGAAAACAACGCAAATATACTGGTTGACATTTTGGTGTTCTCTGGCAAACTGTGATGTGCAAGCTCAGACCTGTCATCAGTCCTATCGTGGGATAGGTACTGACACAATGGTTACAGCTCTGATAGAGAGCATTCCGAAGGCAGATACACCTCTGCAGTGTCAGGTTATCGAATTTGGTTTTGTTTTGAAGCTTGAAGTTTCTTGGAAGGTCATTTGCAGTACATTCATGTTCACAAGGGTTTTGCTGGTTATGTTATCAATAACCTTAGGAATAAATTGTGGGCCTGAAAGTGCAATTCACACGCACATGTTCAGAATTGACTTTACTAAGTTTAAGTATCAGAAACAAAAACTTCAAGGCTGTACATTAGTGCAAATGCTCTGTAGTAGGAAAAGAACACTTAACTACACTGTGGGGAAGACATCTCCGTGCAGAGTTCAGTCCTTTGTCCTCCTTTCTCCACACTAAATTCTCCTTCTTCCCTAAGAATATTTATTTGGAAAGCTCATTTTGTTGTAAGGTATCTTGTAAGGACACTTAAAGTTTTTATTTCCTGCCCTGATTCCAAACACTATAATTGCTCTTAATGGTGCACAGCAAATCTAGCAGCTGTATTTATTTCTTCTTTCCTCATATGAAGTAAGTTATAGGTTGTCTGGAAAATCATATGACCAGTGGCCAGATATGACTGTATTAAAAGGGAAAAGGAGGGGAAAATGCACCAAGAAAACACTTCTATCACAGTGACAGATTTTATGAGATGGTACCTGAATGATGAAAATTTACTGTAAAAAATAGCACCAATTAAAAGCCCCAAATTGATTTAAAATCAAAACCACCTGGATTTACATCTTGGGTAAATATAATGCTTGAAGGAGGTTTCAAATAAGATTCTTAAATATTGAATGTTTTAATTTTAAATTAAACATCTCAAGTACAAAAACTTCTGATAGAAAATACAGAAATGTGCTTGTCAGAGCAGACAAAAAATCAGTATGTCAAGGAGGTGAGAAATTAAGATTGCCAGGCAACATAAGCTTGACAACTCTTGTCCTGACCTGGCTTCTTAATGACAGCCAGAAAACACTGTATGCACTCAGCTGACAGAAATAAGAGGAAAGGATGTCCATGAGAAAATCAACACAAGCAATAACCTGAACCTACCATGAATCATAATGACTGTATTGTGAATCTGATTCTCTTTAGCTGCACAAGGCCTTTAACTTCTATATGTCTGCACTACTTACATGTTTCTCAGCTTATTTAATAAGAGAAACTTTGCATTGAAAAAAACTAAAATTCATTCATCACTGCACACAAAAGCAACAATTTTATGCTAATATACATTGTATATACTGATTTCCCATTTTAAATCCACTTTCTGCACAACATGTATTCTCAGGGAAGCACTCTGTTTTAGAGTTGAGTTTTTACTTTGCGAAGAAGAACTTCCCTGTAAACCTCTTGGAGTACTTCTGGAAGTTATTAAACACATGCCTACCTTTAGTTTTACCAAAAAATATCTCTTTGATTTAATTATTCTGCTGTACAAATTTCTGATTAAAAATATCTTTTGAAGGCAGAAAAGGATTTGAATATAAATTAGAAAGTAGAATAAGCGCAAGTACAGCTATAAATTTTCTCATATCTCCTGAGAAAATGATGGGTTAGGCTTGGTGGGGGTGTGGTACTTTCATTGGAGATGTTTACAAATTTCAAGTAGTTAGCTTTACCAGCTAAGAGAGATAAAAGTTCTAGAGAGTAAAATGTAAATGATCGGATGAACTGAAAGATAACGCTTAGCTCTTCACCATAAGGATATTGTTTAGCATGAACTATTTCCAAAGTCTCCAAAGCTCAAAGGAAACCATTGAACATTCCATATTTGACCTATCACATGGGAAGGACTTTATTTATTTATTTTATTTTTTAACACAGTCTTGAAGGCTGCGTAATCCTGAGACCTGCGTGGTATGTTATGGCATGATAGGTAGGAGCAAAATTTAGAGTGCTACATGGGAGAATTAGATGTGCAATTCAGAAAGGTTCAAAGTCTGTTTACAGTCTTATTGCCTCTAAGAATTTATCCCTGGTTTTCTAAGAAGCCTTTTCCTAGAGGAATTGCATTAGCGTTTTGAAGAGCAATAGTAAAGAACAATTACAAAGCTGAAAATGTAAGTGTTAGGAAAAGTGTAAATCTGTTAAAATTTTTGGAGCTAGAGAAAGTAACTTTTAAAAAAAATCCAGACAACTTTTTCAAATTTTGTTGCTGTTTTAAAACCAAAATTAAATTGAGGTAACAGCCTATGCAATATTATTTGTAATATTTGTTTGTGTACACTGTACAAAAACACATTTGTGTACCAGTCTGTCTTTCAGCCTATTTTACCTTAGAGGCCATCAGAATAGTGTAGATAAGACTGTTGATCTGAGGATGGTGCCTGCATACATTTGTGGTATTTTTATTTCCACAGAGAGACAATCTCTACACTGGTGATCCACAGTGAATTGACATAAAACATCAAAATTGAGGAAATTTTTCTTTTTTTTTTTTTAATTTTATTTTGAGTAAGGATGTTAAAAGACAAGAACTGCTCTTTAGTAGCTTGATAAAGGGGAAATCCAGAGATTTTATTTTGCTTGCAGTTTCTGTCAATAGTACTGAAACTTATTTTGGTTCGTTTTAATTAACAGTAATTGGGAGTTAAGTCCAAGTCAGTCTCTTCAGCTTCCAGTGCAACTGCTGGAGGAAGATAAGAATTATCAGATGACAATTCATGTTATCAGAACAGTTGCTGAAAAGAGTTGCACCCATTCTACTAATGTGCTTATTTCCCTATATTGGCAAAGATAACTGGCTTGAGCAAGATATCTAACTCTTACATGACAAGCTGAGTGAGGTGTATCTTGTAATATACAGTGAATGATAGTCACTTATGCTTTATTCAGACTGTGTATCAGCAATGACTGACACAGCTGTTGTGAGAACAAAACATGTAAATAGAGATTTGAGAAATGTAGAGTTAATATTACTGTGGGCTTCCAGATCCGGACTCTGTATAACATGGTAGTTATGATGCCTAACATAGGACTTTCAAATAGGCCATTTGCAACTATTTTTCTAACTAGGTTACACAATATAGGTATCAAGCACCCTGAACTCTTGATAATTTTCTTGAACAGAAAACTATGATAAATTCATAATAGGGAGCCAGAAAAGTGCCTTTACCATGGTTAGAGAGAGATACTAGTACCTTAGAGTCTGGTGATTTACCCTTTGTTCAGGAACTTCTTTGTCAGTATACAATACAGCATGAAAAATGAAAAAAACATCCAGAAGCAAACAAATAAAGGAGTCTAGCAGGATTGCTTTACAATAAAATATTAACAACCTTTCTAATCTTGGCATGTTGCTGAGTCACCGTGATACAGGTCTAGTCATTTTAATTCCTTGGAATGGTAAAGCCAAACTGAAACAAAATGCAAATATTCTTATTTCATATGTATCTAAGAACTTCCTTATTCTTCATATGTAGCAATACATAATTTACAGCGGGGCTGCAGAAAAGATATCAGTTTTACATGCGTTGCTTTAAATCTACTGATATTTTTGTTGGCTTCAGAAGAGGAGGATCTTGTCTCTTCCACAAAACAAACATTATTGTTGTGTTACGATCTCTTTGTTTTCTGTATCCTACCACTGGCTTTCCTTCTCCAGTATGGCTTCAGCCTAATTCAGTACTATATTGCCATGCTTGCGTTATTATCAGGAACCAGAGAGAGTCCCTTGGAACCATAACTGGAAGAGCTGATAAAAGTTTGATGTTTGTTTGTTTGTTGTGGGTTTTGGTTTTTTTCTTTCTTTCTTTTCCCCTTTGGTAAAGAGAAGCTTATTTGAGAGATGTAACCCTGTAATATGAGATATTAGTCAAGACTTTCAAATGAATTATTTTCACTCATGCCTAATCCTCATTCTACTGAACATGTACAGCTTTGTAACTCCAAAAACACATTCTCCATAGCCAAAATTTTGCTTTTCAAGCCCACACACTTAATATGCTTCTTAATGATTCACTTGTTCCTGTGTTGTCAGTGTTGGTAATGGACCTGCCATCTCATTCCACATGTTAGGTGTTTGCTGCCTAATCATTCCACATGTGCTTGCTGAATTGTTCTATTCCACATGCTCTCCTCTATCCTTTTCTCCCAACTAGGTTTTTTCCCAGACTTTTGCCTGTTTCCTGCATTATTTCTCCCTGTGAGGAACTCTCCTGGACTCTGGCTTAGGCTGTGCTCTGGTGACTGTTGTGTTACACAGTTGTGAGCAATTAACATTCTCATATGAAAGAAATTGGCCTCTGTCAAACCCCTGAGCTACAAGCACCCACTAAACAGTGTGAGCATCACAACTTAATTTGCAAGAAGTGAATAGAATGTGGTAACTGAATGCAATATGCAGCTGTAGCTAACAAATATATCTCTTTCTTGAAAACAACTTATTTTAAGATGAATAGACATCAAAATATATGTGTGAGAAGCTGCGTTCTTTTTGATTCATTTGAAACAAATGTGATGGTTTATTTCGTTTATTATGTTGGGTTTTTTAAGAAAGGCCTGAGTTTGCAAGTTGTCTATAGCAGTAAATTCCTGGCCTCATGTGGAGATACATTAACATCAGTGTGTCTCTGTCTGGCAGAAGTCTGCCCGCTTGATTTAGTGTAGAAGGGCTCAGCATCATAAAATCTTCAAGCTAAGATTTGTGCTTTTTACTTTCTTTAATAAAGAACCAAGCATATAAATTGTCCTGAATAAACAATAACGTCAATAACTGCAAAGGATTTTCATGAACAAATCCCGCCTTTCCATTTTTAAAAATGTCACATCTGGCACAATGTTATAGGTAGTATAGTTTTGGATTGAACATGCTAATCTGAGCAGACTATATTTGAGGGAATAGATTGTCTTTGTATATTGTTCTCCACTTTACCTAGCATTGTCTCTCTGTATATATTAAACAAACATTCTCTTTTCCCTCCTTATCTCTTTAATATCACACAGATTGCTAAAATAAATCTCAAATATTCCTTTATTACTTCTCATTTACATCTTTCTTGACAGATTTCTCACTGCTTTTAGAACTGGCAATGTAATGAGAATGATGTGAGTTATAAGAAACTGGAATAGAAGATAAAGGCAAAATTATAAGAAAAAAAAAGTGGAGGGGTGGAGGATTTGGTTAGAGATATTAAAATATATATAAAAGGGCAAAAATCATCCAAATAAGATGCAATAGAGTAGATGAACTGAAAACATCAAGGGGTAATTCCTCGTTCATTTGTACACAGAGCTGAAAGCTAAATAAATCCTCAACAGGCAGAGATGAATGTCAGTTCATTGATGGCAGGTATCTGCGCAGCTCTGTTCACAAAGATGTGGCGGCAGACTTGCTGGTATTTGCCTGTGCTGGCATAGAACAAGGAGCAGGAATACCAGCAAAATGGCTTGTGCACATGTGGGATTCATTATAGTGGTTAATCAAGCAATGAAAATCAATGCAGCTTTTCAGAAAGATATCTCACCATCTTTTCCTCATACAGAATTTTTTATAATATCCTAAAATTTAAAAAAAGTGTCCAAAGAGGATGAATACTATGAAGAGAATGTAAAATTGCACCTTGTTCAGAATGATCATATCTTTAACATTTTTTTTTTTCAGCTGACAAATAACATTTTATATTTTTGTCTTGGGAGCTGCTCTTGTTTGTGGAAACGTTCTTAAAATCATCAGTTAAATACTCTGCAACCAAAAATATCTCTCCTATTCTTCTTCCTATGGTATCTTGCAAGTGCCAACAGTCCCAGTGGAATTGCAGTTGCCTCTAGACTCAAATTAACCTAAGATCGGCCATATGAGCTCAGCTCAATAGCTTATGCAGCCAGGCATCCCACCTCTTATCTGCTAGCAGATACCTTGCAAACAATGTAAGAATGGAATAAACATAAAACACATAAAAAGCTTCTTTGGGACTTTACTGAACACTAGGAATGTAAGGGTCAAGAACAGCAAAGACGGGTATCAGTTTTGTGTTTTTAACAAATTTCACTGGATTGCTTTTCCACAAATTCATCTGTGAATAGCGTACACCTCCATTATTATGCGTACCGTCAGGCTGCAGTCTGGCTCAAATGATGTTAAGAGATTTCTTGATCAACCACAACTTACTTGGTAAGTTCGAGGAACCTAGAGCACCAAGCAGTTTTGTACATTGGTCTGTAAACCAAAAAGCTCAGAGTTGGTCTTTTTTTTCTCAGCATAATCTGGGGTATTTCAACCTTATCCCCATTTAGTCTTCTGAACAATGTTAATTTGTCAGTAATCTTCTCCGCATAAATCTGTTAGTCACTTAAATATAGCCACCCCTTATTAGCTTCTAAATATCACACTATAAACTGTGATTAACCTATAGTAAGGAAACTGGTTTGATGTCCCTCAGGTCTATTTTATTTCTATTTATTCAAAGGCCATTAAACTTATCTTTAAAACTATAATTTCAGTATTTCGTAATTTTTCTTTTTGCTGACAGATCTTAACATTTTCACAAAAAATAAGCCCCAAGCCATTCTTCTCTGGAGTTCATTGATAATTTAAAGAGGCAATTGCCACTTCAACCTCACCCTGTGAAATCAGATCCAACAGAGCAGTGGAATCCTTAACTAGAAGTCCAGGGAGCAGGATATTATCCAAGCAAGTCTTAATCTCGGCAAGATCAATAAAAACCTTCTGCAGATAACAAGGGACTATACCTAGGTTTTGAGGTGTTATTGTATTTTAATTGTTGTGTTATTACTGCAGATTAATACCTATATTACCATAAAGTTTAAAAAATAATTACAGAATTTGGAGTTGTATGCAGATCTGATCTTTCAAGTATATGCTTCAAAGATCTAATACAGTGAAGCATCTTTATTAATGGCTGCATCACTCGTCTACCTCCTTTTCAAGTCAGATGAATCCTACTGAGCGTGCCAAACGTGAAAGTTAAATTGCACTCTCTTCTCCATATGTGACCAGCACTGATATTGCTTGCATGGTACCCTTGATCAGTGGGAATGACTACCTTTATAGAAGCCGCAGTGCTGAAAGTGTGAAATATATATAGTGTCATTTTGCTAGAATTATTCCCAGAATAATATCACTGCTGACATTGACCATGGAAATAACTCTTAACAGGATAAGTTTACGCTGTTGTTGACATATTTGCAGCTATTTAATAGAAACCAAATTAAAACAAACATAAGCTATAAAAACAGACTGGTTTGCTTTTTGCAGAGTGTCATGACAGGAGAAAGTAGATATTCTATTTTGTTCTGAAGTTACTAGAATTTTTGTTCTAGTAATACTTCATTAATAAGACACCAAAAAGTTCAGGCAATGCAAATGATAACACAGTCTCCCATTTTATTTTTAGCCTTAAAATATTGTAGTAATAAAACTTGTAATAATTAATTCCAAGACTGAATCACAGATAACAAAGAAGCCTTTAAAAGAATGAGATCATCTGGTCCTCTCTTCATGCTTACTGTGGGAACTGCATTTGTGAGGCTAGTTGCATTTGTTGTGTTGTTTTGTTTTGTTTTGTTTTGTTTTTCTCAAGAGAGAAAGGTTTTCCTACTATACATATTTCTCTGATCTGTTGTTATTCTCTTATTTCTGAGTACTATGTCCCAAACTAATGAATTTAGTCCCAAGGAAACAAAATCAACTTGGACCAAAATTGTATCAATATTTCATCCAGAACTGGAACTGTCCCTGAAAAGTTTACCAACCTCTAACTAGAACCAAACAGGAACATTTTCAGTCATAGATGAAATGAAGCTGGAACTAAAGAGAGAACGTTCTAATTTAACTTATTGTTCAGTATTTTTCTGTTAGCTAGTGCTCAAGCTTACTTAAATGAATACATTTCATACAAGAGGAATCAGTGGCAAAGCTATGGCCAAGGCCAAGGTTATAGGCTATGGCCAAGGCTATATTCAAATTATTTGAAAGTCATCAGCAATGACACAGCAATGGGAAGTTCTTGCAGCAGAGAAACACTGAGGTAGTTTGGTATCAAATAGGTGAGCTGTCTCACGTTCACCATAGTGCTGGGTCGTGGGCTAGCACAGCTGGATTGTGAGGTGGCATGCTCAGGCGGTACCACCCTGACCACTACTGTAGAACGGCTGACATAACACTTGGTCACGGCATAGCTCACCTGAAGGCTGTCTCACCTAATCCCTCAAGCACCATTCCCTCAGCTTCTGGTTAGTGATGTGGTAAAGCTAGGGAAATACTATTTTGGAGTGAAAACAATTGATTCATAGGCATTTTGCTGTCTAAAATTTTTATCTCATAAAAATATTTCAGCTTCTTCTTCTATGATACATTCAATATCTAAAGTATTGTCATCGATTGCTGGATGCTGTGTTATGGAAAAGAATCCAGCAGCTGAAATCCTAGTGCAATAAACTGTGATAGGACATATTTTAGGAAGGTGGATTGTTACCTTTAAAGATAGAATTTTATTGCCTATTTTTCTAAGTAGTCCTAAATCATTAGATCTCCTTAGTAGTACCCTAAATGGAGGATAAAGAAAGCTGTTTTCTTCGCGAAGTCTGTAGGAGACAAGGGCGTGCTGATAAATTCCATGGTTGGGTGGAAAGGATAATGCTGACTGTGATAGGAGCTTTTTAGTTTTAAAAACTTTGGTTACTTCTTCCCTGTGACTTATAGTAAAAGTAGAAAGATCAATCACTTGACAGAATGACTTCGTCTACTTTCATTTTTCCATTTCCTTATTCCATAGCATTTTGCAGATACAATATATCAGCAAATCAAAACAGCCTTTGTGATTCTCAATGCCATTTGGGGAGGGACTGCAGAAATCCAAGTTGTTTTATGCTGTTCTAATTTATACTGTCTGCACTGAAGGATTGGTTTCAAATAAACTTATGTGCAGAATAATTCCTGAGCACTACAAGCCACCATGAGTACCTGTAAATTAACCTGAATGAAGAAAATGTTTCGTCAGTTCTGGGTCCATCAAAGATAAAATTCCTGGAAATGAGGAAGATAAGTAGAACATTTCAAACAGTTCTTCGTGTTAGTGATGTGGAAGATAATATGAAGGCGGTTTTATTTTTCATAACAGCATTTACAAGAACTGCTTTTTCAAATAAATTTGTTTTCTTGCACACATTTGCTAATGAAATGTGAACAACCACACACTCTAGGTAAAAATGAAACTTCTGGGTTATATATTTTTAAAAAAAGAATACAAATAAACCAAACATTTTAGAAGGTTGTCACAGAAATGTTTTCATAAATCTGAAGCCAGATTAGGAACAAAACCTTAGACTTAAAATTAACCCTGAACTAGCCTTTCATGATTGTTGTTGCTCAGCCAGTTCTAACAAGCATACCACAAAGCCATAATCCATTTTGAAACGGAGCACAACCTCAAGTGTTATATAGCTCCTGGAAAAATGTGTGAGGACCTCATCTGACTTAAGATGGTCAGAGTGGCAACCACCAAAAAGTATGTATAAGATAGCAAAAAAAAATGATAGCTTTGGTGAATCTTTTCATATAATCTTTGTGACAGAAGATAAATGGACTGTTTACCTGAGGGAAAATTGGACATTCATTATTTTAATATGGGAACTGTACACGGGTATTGCAGCAAACATTAACACTGGAAAACATGAAAATGTAGTAAAAAGGCAAACAGGTAAAATTTGGGATTGAGGAAAATGAGCTAACCCTAAAAAAAAGGAAAAAGCAAACTAGACATATAAATCATGAAGGTGTATTCAGAAAAAGGAGTCATGAGCTGAGAAAAGGCTTGGTGGTGTCTTTCAAGAGAAACTTGTGCTAACAATGTGGTAGAATAGAAGTCGAAGACCAGATTTGTTCCATCATCTGTGCATTTAAGCAACCTTAACTTATCCTGAGGGAGAAATTAAAGGAGAATCATAACTGAGCTATGTCTACAAGAGTTATATTGCAAGGTTCTTGGGCTTGGTCACTTTAGGAAAAGAAGAAAGGAACCATTCATTTACATTTTAGACAATGCAACATACGTTAATATATGAAAATACATTTCACTAAGTACAATGGGGGAAGTGTTCTGAGGTATGGTTGATGTCAAATAGTTTTTATGCTTGATTGATGAACATCTGATAGAGACCCCTAGACAAACAGAGAACACATTTATTAACGCTTATACTTTGCGAGATCTCCTTAAACTTCCATCTGATCTGTGCTCACTTTGTGTTATAGAAAAATAGAATTAATTTTGGTGGTAAAAATGCTACCAGAGTTTACATAAACTAACTTTTAGTCCAGGGGAAAAGGTAGATAAACATGACCAGAAAAATGTGAGTAGTGGACTGAACCATAACTGCATGTTTAAATATAAATCAAGAAAGGTAATGTCCATAAAATGAAAATGGTATAGCTGAAACAGAAGACAACAAGGTAGGATGTTCAAGTGATTGCTCTCACATGCATTGTAGTGACTTAACAGACAAGAAAGGGAAAAAAAATATTTGGCTGTAAGAAGATTCAAATAATTGCATTTGTGCTCAATCTAAGTGATGAAATAAACAGGTTTAAAGTACATGTCTACAAAGATCTCCAATGAGTATAAGAGATAAGTATCTAAAAATAAGGACTGAGAAACTGAGGTTATTAATTATGAAGACCCTATTCCTGAGGCAGGAAAACAGTGTGTACAAAAATAAGATCATCCGTACATGCTTAAAAGAAAGATATTTGATATTTTTTCAAGTAACACAAATAAATGTATCGCACTTACTAACATAAGCTCAGTATGCTCCAGCAGTGAAGGAAAGTTCAGCTGCAATGTGTAGATATAAAAAGATACTTTCTTTAAATATGCTGAAATGCACCAGGCACCACTTGCTACAGCTGCCAAAAGGAAGCTGGAGTATCCCCTTTCCCAGGAAAACAGATTTTATTTTTCTGTATAACTTATGATTTGTGAACTGAATATAAATTTCAATGCACTTTGCTGATTGCAGCAGCCTACTTTGAAATATTTGTCAAATTTTAATGGATTACAGGCCAGATCTAGGCAATCAATGTATTGATTTGATTTTTTTAAAAGTTTGCTTTTAGACAAAATGTGGATATTATCCAGAATAGAAGATCAGGATGGCATGGAGGATTTTAAATTGCAACAGCAAGAACACATTTCCAGACCGTCTCCCAGCCAGACAGGGAGAATTTCAAGGTGGAAATTTGTTTACAAATATCAGGATAGTGATACAGACAAATGTGATAGAAGACACACTACTTCCATTTGGGACCTGAAATATGTGAGACTGGAGTATCTTATACACCAGATTTATTTGAGTTAGCTCTGGCCTACCTTGTTGCAATATCTGTCAGAAGGGTATAATTCAGTGGGTGTGAGTTTAAATGGCTTGCAGTGAAGATTAGTTTCATGGCAACAGTCAGAGACTGGATGAAGAGTCACATTTGAGACAAGAATCAATAACGAATCAAAGGCATTAATCCTTTTTGTGTGGTTGTGTAACATGAGTGAAAGGCTGTACGTTTTATATGAAAGGTATGTTTCGATGTATTAAAAAACCTGACTTATTTGAACACAGTCCTTCCAGGCAGAAGATAGTGGAATTCCTCACAGTAAGCTAAGCATTGGAGAACAGTTTAGGTAAGGACTAAGTCAGTCAATAGGTGAAGACAGCTAGACCTCTAATTTTACATTGTCAAAACAAATAACTTCTGCCAGTAGGAGTTCTCATACTTCAAGGGACACCGTAGGGCAAAGAAACAGTGCAAGCCATGCCAGAGGTCAATTAGGTATGGTTTGTCAGCTCATTGAGGCCTCGGGTTTGAGTGCCTGAAGGAGTATTGCGAATAAAAGTAGTTGGAAAGTTGTAACAAACTTTGCTGGGGTCAGGATATCTATCATTAACTAGCTCAGGTTCAGGAGAGGAGATACTGGAGCAGTGATATGAGAAGCTCAAGGTCCATTTAGCAGCTGACATCTGAACTGGGTTCTCAGTGAGACAGTCTTAGCCAAGCACCCTGAACAACATATTTGTTACAGTATTATCTTCTCAAAACTTTTTTTTCCTGATTACACTAGGAGGGGAAATTTTATTTTAGTTGAATACAAATATTTTTCCCAGGGAGGTTTGGTCCCTAGAGGAATTCTATTTTCTCTGCATTTCACTAATACTCTTAAATGTGTTATAATCCTTTATGTATTTCCTCCTTCACTGTATTTGCAACTTCTCTTAGTTAATTAACATCTGTAAGAGTGATTAATATGCTGTCTATCCTCTTCTTTGAGAGCATGAATAGAAATATTAAATCAGAACAGACCTCATACAAATTTCAGAGGTAAAGGAGAGCTCACCTAAACCAATGTGCTTCTGTTTAAAATTACCTTACGTTAACCATCTTCAAACCATGACTCATATTACAATATGCTCCTCCAGACTCATTTTGTTCAATTCTATAAGTCTATTTTTGTGACACACTGTGTAAAAAGCTCTAGCAAACTCAAGTTTTACTCAGCTCATTTAGTTCCCTTTGTTAACTGATAATGTAATCTTATTCAAAGTCATCCAAATTTACTTTCCATTTTTATACTTCAAACATTTACACTGGCTATTATTCTTGACTTTGTTGTTAACCTTTGAATGCTCAAAGGTCTTCTTTCCTAATATTTGTTTCAGTATTTTGTTAGAGAGAGAATTTCTCATTCTCTTCTTTGTCCTATTCAGTCTCTGCCTGGTATTCTCCCTCACTGATAGTGACTGTTTAATGCTTTTTGCCCTGTAATTAATTCTGCCTGGAGACACAAGAAACAAACCTCAGAGTAAACTTTGAACAGCTTCACAGAATTTAGTGAAAAATGTTATAGAATCATAGGATCATAGAATAGTTTGGGTTGGAAGGGACCTTAAAGGCCAACTAGTCCAACCACCATGCAATGAGAAGGGACATCTCCAACTAGATCCGGTTGCTCAGAGCCCCATCCAGCCTGGCATTGAATGTCTCCAAGGATGGGGCATCTACCACCTCTCTGGGCAACCTGGGCCAGTGTTTTACCACCCTCATAAAAAATTCTTCCTTGTGTCCAGACTGAATCTCCCCTCTTGTCCTGTCGTAACATACTCTTCTTAAAAGTCTGTCTCCATCTTTCTTATAGGCCCCTTTTAGGTACTGAAAGGCAGCAATAAGGTCTCCTCAGAGCCTTCTCTTCTCCAGGCTGAACAAGCTCAACTCTCTCAGCCTGCCCTCATAGGAGAGGTGTTCCATCCCTCTGATCATTTTTGAGACCCTCCTCTGGACCCTCTCCAACAAGTCCAAGTCTTTTCCTGTACTGAGGGCTCCAGAGCTGCATGCTTCAGGTGAGGTCTCAAAAATTGCATCTCGTGGAATAAAGAGTCTCAAAAAATGATACTGAAAAACAGCCTGAATTCTGACAGGGTCACCAGTATTTCTGTAACTGATTGGCAAACCAGCACAGAAGAGTATGTTCATCCTGTCAGAGGGGCAACCTGAGAATGGGCCTTATACAGTACGGGGGAGAATAATTGGCTTAATCTCTTCCAGAGACTCAGTTTTGCTGTCATACAGCTTAGTATCCTCATCTCCAAGGGAATATGGTATGTAAACCACAGTGTGTGTTATAAGTAATGTGCAAATACAATTATCAAATTAACGTTGATTTGGGACTGTGCCAAATGGAACAGTAAAGCAAGTGTTGTTTTCTTACTTGTGTTCACTTCAAGATTTCTCTTCTAGCTTTGTCCCTGAGTCTAGAACACACTCTGTGTTCTGCAACTGTTTAGAGCATGATGGAGACAAGGCAAGAATCGTATTGCCTACTTCTGTTTTAAACATTCAACATTCCTAAAAGTTAATCTAGGTTTCTAAAAGTTGACAGCTATGTGATTGCATTGTTTTGTCCTTCAAAGACCTTGAGAAACTACTGAGAATAGGGAGGTTAACAGTTTCAATTTTGTTTTAATGAGATATTGCAGTCTTGAGAAGCTGTAGAGATAAAGAGAGAAGTAACTACAAAATAAATGAGAAAAAGTAGAGATGTAACAGAGAACTAGGAGATACAAGATTCTTTACAAATGAAAGGCTTGGGGAATATGCCGTGGGAAATAAAATAAGGAACAGTCAAAGGGAAAGATCTCATCTTTGTATTGCATGTTTCTCTTTTTGTAAATCAGTGACAGTCATAAAAAAGCTGCATTTGGATCAGATTATGGTAACACAAATTGTAATGCTGTACAGCAAGACTGAGTGGAAGATTTGAAAATATGCTGAGCTGTTCCTGCATCAGTCTTCAAAATGAAAGCCAGATTAGGGGTAGAAAGGAGACTGCAACATTTGATTGTCCCAGGGTCACTTCAAGGAGATTTCACAAGACTTTGTCACTAGTTTGTGATGTACCTGGTGTCCTGGAGCTCACGTTTGCAAACTAGATGACTGATGAATGCTGTGATCTTTTAATTTGTTTTGCAGCTGTTTAAAAGAAAGACCAAACAGCATGACAACAATATGAATTTTGATTTTTGGAAATGTTTGGATTTGTCTGCCTGTAAGACTACACTTTTCAAAAGTTGAAATCTTATCCTGAGATTGATACTACTTGTGACTCTGTCCAGCACCTACTTCTGAGGAAACAAATACCACAAATCTTCTGAACATCTCATCTGAGAGTGCTACAATGCTCAGGAGAAAATCGGATAAAAAGTATGAAAAGAAGCTGAATTCATTGTGATAGAGGAAAATGTCAGCATGATTTCTGAGTTTGTGTTTCTCAGACAGTGTAATAATCATATAACGTAAAATGCTTAAACCAGTTCCTGACACACAGAACGGTTGTCCTCCATAATTATTTATGTTAATAAGTAAAATTGGTTTAAATGGAATTGTATAATTTTTAATACAAAATTAATTTTTTACTGTAGGATAAATGCCTGTTAATAATTTTATGTTTACCCTGGGCAGATTCCTTCTGCTTGCTCTAAGGCTGCAGAAGATCGTGTTTTCTCAAAAGTCAGGTTCTTCCTTGTAAGATCTTTTTTTCTAATACAGATTTTTTTTTTTAAGGGAAATTCTCAAACAAAATAATTTGTTCAGCACGCATTTGATAATGAGGGTTGATGTCCAGCCCTTGAGGGTGGATGACTTTACTCTCCATGTAAAATTGTGTTGAAAATATCCACCAGTTGGTGCAAAGTTTCCTGTTCCAGAGGCAAAAAGTTTGGTTTTATGAGTCTGCTGTCTAAGTCAAATCTGGCGGAGATGATTTAATGCAAGCAGACAGAGGGAAAAAGGGAAAGTGCTTAATTGCCTTTTCATTTTTATGGCAGCACTGTAGCAAGAGGCCCTCCAGCACACATTGTTTTCTCTCTCTAGGCAACCACAGCTGTGAACTGGGCTCCCAGATCCAACTGGAACTGAGATGTGAATGGGAGAAAAAGGTAAGAGTCACTTTGCCCTGGCTTAGCTTTCGGATCTGCAGCTTCTGCTGCCAGACTCTCCATTGCTCAGGAGACACTGACTCTGTGGTGATGCCGGCCTTCCTAGGAACTGAAAATACACAGCTGAAAGACATAGAAACTATTCACCAATATGAATCCAGAAACAGTTTCATCCATTAAAAACAGTCAGAAAGATTTGTGAACTACTGATTACAAAATCAGCCTAGGTCGTAAAAGTGTAAAAAAGGTGTTAAGAAATCACATACATATTAAGTTTTGTGTTTAATATGAAATGTATGGAAGTCTTGGGAGACTCAAAATAAAGCTGGGGTTTGGAGTTTTTGTTGGCTTATTTTTTGCTGAAAAAAAAAATGAAGTATTATTTTTCAGGTCAATTGGGAAAATATTTTTCTTTTGCTCAGTTTTATGTTGAAGACCCCACATAAAAGTCCATTACTCACATCACTTCTGTTGCTTTAGAAAGGACTTTTCTACCATGAAAGAATATTCTCCTGTTCCTTTTTCTGCTCCAGCTTCCTTTATGTCTGTGAATCCCTTCCACTGAGTTCCTCTTTGTCTGATAATTCCCTTAGCAATCTCCTCCAGTGATCAAAGTCTCTCATCTGGTGATCTGTTGCTTAGTTATGTCCCTCTAGAATAAAACTTTGAAGACCTGGCTTGCTTTGGCAAAAGGAACAGGTATCTCACCATCCAGGCTGCTCCATTTGAATAGATGATCATCAAAGATTAATAACCCTCATTCTATGGCATTTTCACAGAATTAGAGGTATTTCTTATCACCTCCTCTGGAATTATCCCTTTATGGAGAAAAAATTTAGTACAGAATGTGATTAAATCTTATATCAAGAATATTTTGAAGTCTGCTTCACTTTTTACAAAGTCAATTTCAAAGGATATGGAAGGAATAATTTCTAGATATAAACCCTCCATAAATTGTCCTATACATTTATACCAAAAGCCCTTCTATACAAGGATTAAGACAATTTGTCGTTGTTTAACCCCAGCTGACAATTAAGCACCACCCAGCTCATTGCCTACCCAGGTGGGATGGAGAAGAGAATCAGAAAAGTAAAAGTGAAAAAACTCATGGGTTGAGATAAAGACAGTTTAATAGGTAAAACAAAAGCTGTGCAGGCAAGTGAAGCAAAACAAGGGATTCTTTCACTGCTTCCCATGGGCAGGCAGGTGTCCATCTCCAGGACAGCAGGGCTCCATCATGTGTAATGGTTACTTGGGAAAACAAACACCATCACTCCGAATGTCCCCTCCTTCCTTCTTCTTCTCCCCAAATATACATTAAGCATGACATCATAAGGTATGGAAAATCCCTTTGGTCAGTTGGAGTCAGCTGTTCTGGCTGTGGTCCCCCTCAGTTTTCTGTGCACCTGGCATAGCATGAGAAGCTGAAAAGTCCTTGACCACTTAACAACAACTTAAACACTAGCGCATTATCAACATCATTGTCATTCTAAATCCAAAACACAGCAGTATACGAGCTATGAGGAAGAAAATTATCTGTCTCAGCTGAAACCAGGACACACTTTATATCTTTTTCTCTGTGTTTTCATTTCCACATACTAAACAAATTTGTTATTTAATACAGAAATTTTGAAGAAATACGGAATTAAAATAGAGGGAAATAAATACTCTTTACATTATATAGAAGCACTTCATTATATATATATTTAATCTGTTTATCCTGCATAGAGGGTTTGTTACTTTCAATACAATGTATTGAGAAGCTATGCTTTGATGATAAAGTGTGTCTTTCCATATCTAGCACAGATGACAACAAATCACTGGAGATGCTTTATGACATTGTTGACGAAGGGAAAGAAAAAAAAAAAAGACATTTCAAATAGGCTATTCTATCTCATAGTAACACATGAAATATAAGGAAATTTTTTTACAATTCCAGTACTCGGGAGATTTTTTTCCTTTAATCTGCTAGAACAGTTCCTTGCAGATTAGTTTTGTGGAAGATACTGATATTGTGGTGTTTTTTTTCTTCACGGATACCTTCTGTCCTCAACATTGGCTTCTCAGTCTCTGGGTTGGTTGCTTCAGGTGCCACTCTTGGTCTCCACAGAGACTTCCAGCAGAGGAATTTGGGCTGTATCTATACTTCACAGCAATTTTATTTGCTTCTCCATAGTACTGGCCAGTTGGTAGAACAACTGAAACATATGTGCGCTGTGGGAGAAGTATGTGAGGAAAATGCACTTGCAATATTTTATTAGTTTAAATGTAGGATCATTCAAATTAACCTACTTGCCCAGAAAAAGGAAAATACATTCTTTACATGGGCAAAGTAAGCATTAATCAAGAATTCAGTCTGTGAACACCTGGTAGAAATAAAAATGATCCTTAAACTTGAAGATATAGTCCCTGCTCAACCTCAAAATTGCAGAGCAAAGGAGTTTCGAGTGGCTCAGTAGAATTCAAGTGTACAAATAACTTTGAAGAGGTTTGCATTTACATTGATAACTCCAGAGTTGAGAAAATCATAGAAGATCTACGATGAATGCCCAGGTAAAACTGTACTAGGCATATGCAGACTAACTATATGGCACTTTGCAGTAATTTTCCTTTTTAAAAACAATGTGTATGACAGTGGTGTAATGGAAATCTTATTCCAGCTTTGCTCCATGGCATTTTTTTCATGACTTACTTTTGGAAATGTGTTGTGGGACATTCACCACCGTGTCGACCTCTTATGAATCTTCACATTGTCATTATTGATGTTTTCAATAAACCCTGCTGGTTGTACAGGACTCAGAACAGCAGACTTCCCAGAGAAAAAGTCATTTGGCATTCAGATCTGAATACTGAGTGTGGTTTTTAGATCAGAGTTGATCTAAATTGTACCAAAACAGCTACCGTTGCCTTCTTGTTAAGCACCTTTCATGCTAAAAAAAAGAAAAAAAATCCATTGTTTGATATCTTTTTATTTCCTGAAAGAAACAAGCTTTAATCTTGATTTTAATGTATTTATCCTAATCAAACACAGTTGCCTTGACATCTAGATAGCAGCATCTTTGTAAACCATCTAAGATCACAACTGAGAATTCAGTACTGGAAATCACAGACATTTTTTCAGTTTAGTGGAATCCCTTTGAGGAGCCTAATGATGCTGGGTTTGGCTAACTTTGAAGATCAGTCAGGTGATTCCAGACGGCCTGTACGCTCTCACACGTCAACTGACTGATTAAAAAAAAAATACTAATGATTGTTTTTATTTAAAACTTTTTCAGATTACCAGAAAAAGACACCCATCTAAGTATTTAATTAGAAATATTTCTTTGGTCTTCTTGTCTTTAAATTTCAAAGGATTTTCTAGAAATAATTTCAGGGTGTCTAAAACACCTCACATTCAGAAAAGCAATATGATTTTGAATACACAATTCTTCAGTTAAGCTCTCAATTTACAGTTTAATATAACATTTTCCTATAAATTTCTTTTTCAATATTCTGTAAGGGATCCTGTATTTTTGTAGTATGTTATCCAACTTACATTTAAAACACTTTTCCATTCCTGTGAGGGAGGGATACAGTGTGTGTTAGGTTCTTTGATAAAAGCTCCTCTGCTTACTCCCAGAAAGATGACAGAGACACAGAGAGGAGATGACACCCAATACCCTGCCCTGGCTTCTCCTAGTCCATCTGCACCAGCCCAGGGGGGCAGAGAGGCCCAAGAGTGGGTAGGAACACAAATTATGGACTCTGAGCAGGGAACTTGCTTTCTCGGCTGCTCCCAGGGAAGTCCCGGGACATCCTCAGCCCCATGATCCAAGTGTAAAACCATCAAGATGAGTCAACAGGAGTGATCCTCTGGAGATTCTTTTGTGCCGAGGGGAGTCACTACCTAGGGGTATGGGACACAGAAGAGGATGCAGGTAAAGAACATTTTGGGATTGCACAGGACTCCTTACAGGATATTTAAGGGAGGAAAAGGAGGCAGAGATGGATCTTGATGCTTTGGGGGGCACCAAGTCTGGGAAAACAGAGGGATAAAGTCATAAAAAAGGTTGACTACTTGCAGGTTGGTCACTACTCCTGAGCAGATATGCCATGCACCTTTTTACTTTAAGTTAAATGGACTAGATCTCTAACTCTCATCATCCTCATCCTTTCAGACCTATTATAATTATGTGATTTAGTATGAGATTCATTGCATTTGACTGCAGCCTTCTAAAAGATTATGTGTCTAACCTCTGATGTTTGTCTAGCCCTCCTGTTGTAGTCATTGAAGAGGGAATGGTACCACAGCATGGAGAGTGTGCCCTAGGTAGATGGGCTGAATCACCCTGAAGGGACCTCTTTAATTTCATTGACTAGAGAGGGCTCTTAAATTGTAACCTTAGAATACATATGGAGTTTTCAGATGGTGTCCTGGTTTTGTTAAAAACAAGACCAGTTTCTCTTTTACTGAATTCTCCTCTCAGCTAAGTTCTTCTAAGTGCCTTCTAAGTAACTGCATATTTTTCTTGGACACTGTGCTCGGTGCTGATAAGATGACTAACGGAATGCTGAAGAAGCTCATGTTTAGATTTATTGCTATAATAACTAAGAACTGATAAAATTCCACCACGAGAGGGGTGTGTTTGAGGAGGGGCATACAGAACAGGTGACTAAAACTGACCAACGGAGTATTCCATCCCATAATCATCATACACCCTATATAAGAAGGAGATCACAAGGGTCTCGCTCTTCTCTTCAACCATGGCCGTCATTGAGAGAGGACCCTGTCTGTCTGCCTGCAATCTATAGGCCTCAGGTCCTGCATCCCTGAAATCCAGTTTCTAGTTTGCTGTGAAGTCCTGCCCATGACTTCCAGATGCCTGCCCTGCACCTGCTGGAGCCATGCCAGCTCCCAGCTCTGCCACCGCTGGAGTGATGCCAACTCCATATCGGGCATTCAAGACTGGTTTTGTATATTTTGTATGCTTTCTCTATCTGTTAGTAGCATTAGTAAAGCCTTTAAAACTTTTCCAACTTGCAAGACTCTTTCTAACTTGAAGTCCCTCTTCCTTATCTTTCTGTCACCTTTTATGGTGGGAGGGATTAACAGAGGGCATCTGCCGTGGTTTATTGTCGCCTTGCTTTAAACCTTGACAGATGGCTACAGTTGCATGAATTTAATACTTAGTAACTTAAAGTTATAATCAGCACTTTGATGTTATAATCAGTAATTTGAAGTTACGAGACATCTTCTCTTTGGTGTCTGCAGAGAGAATGAGCTCAGATCTGACTAAGATGAAGCCACGTGGACCTTCTTGTCTTAATTTCCTTGTCTCACAAGTCCCTTGTCCTTGACAATAAATGTGTATTGAGAGAAGAGACTGTGAAAAAGCAAAGAGAAAGGCCAAATTCTGGAACCTCTCTCCTTGCCTTATTCACCAAAAAAAAAAAACCCGATTATACTAATTTTGCAATTTTCTGCTTTCCTGCAGAGACCTTTATTTCTGTTTTGAGAAACGGAAGTTATGATCAGCCAGAGACAAATAATGAGAGCAAAGACTGTGCAAGAGCCACAAGGCCTTTGCAGATAAAACCTGTATGAAGATTCAAGGACTTTGCATTTGATGGTGAATTAATTTCAATTTTCCTACTAAAAAAGTATAATTTAGCATCACTGGAGATTCTAAGGCAAATAAGTCCTTGGAACAAAGAATTTCAGTGTTTGAAACCTCTTATGAACTAGGGTTGTCTAGACAATAATGGAGAATATTAGCTACAATGTCCAAATTAGGATTGCTGCTTAGATGTTGTAGCTGTGTAGTTTAGACACTTACTATAAGGATCATATTCTAGAAGTTCTGGATGAGAAGTAATCTGACTAACTTACAACTTTAATTAATTTAAGCACAATTGTTGTTGTATTGCTTACAATATATTTCACAATCTTGATAGTCCAAGCAATTTATCTTCAGATAAAAATCCATAATGACTGCCGGAAAATTTTTAGATGGTGTGCTGCACAATGGCTTGCTCTGACATTTCTGAATAGCAAAGAGAAAGAAGTGTAAGTGTGAATTTACTATAATTTCAGAGACCTAAAACAATTTTTATTAGGCATGAGACATTTTGTCATGTTTTTCTCCAAAGCAGATGATTCGTGCATAGATCTATTACTCTGTCTCAATATTTTCGACAGCTGTTTATAGTCAGCACCTTGAAGTTTTGTTGCCTCTATAAAGGCAGCAAAATATAAGAAAGAAAGATTGTTCGTGGCCTCCTTACACTCCTTCACTGTCTTGGTTTCGGATTCACTGTTTGGTGTCTTCCTTTAACTTTCTTTTTATTGTCCAGCTACTCACAACTTTGTTTCAAAGACCGTAATGTCACTACTTTACTTAAAACAGTGCCAGATGAAACATTCTGTTTTGACAAGTTATACAGTCTGAGTCAAATGAATAATCTTTCTAAATCAAATTTCATCTGACCTTAAAAATGTGAAAATTTAATTCTGTGAATAGCTTTACTGTGATTTCTAGTATTTAGAAAGTGTTCATCCCACATTCTCTACAATCTTGCCAGCCTCTTTTTAAAAACATACAAGATGATTTTAAATCAATAAGCTTCTTCAATTACTCCCCGAACAGCAAAGCTATAAAAAAATCTTAAACATCCACTCCCACAAAGAGTGATATACTAATTAAAAGCTTTTCTTTCACATTGTAAGAGTTCCAAAATGCTAGTTTTTATACCCATCTTTTGAGGGCAGTAATATTGTGTCACATGATAAATAATGTATGTATGAAAGAGTTTAGATTCATGTAGTAGTAAGAATGCTAGAGTCTATTGTACTCAGGCTCTTAAACCTTTGCTAGGTTATCTGAACAGCTTCAAGATTTTCAGTTAGTGAAGTAACTTAATATCCGTCATTTAGCAATGACCTGAGTAGCTCAGTCAATCTTGTATTATTCTGACTTTTGTTGAAGGTATTAGATGCTATCATAATACCAATATATTATATTATTTTGCTGGTTATTTTTGATATCATAAACAAGTGAATGGCATTTCTATTCAAGACTACTTTTACATACTAGAAATACACTCAATTTATCAAGTTAATCGAAATCTAGTATGAGTCTTTTGATGTGCATGACAACCATTTTTCTGCCTCTGAAACATTTTTCTGTGTGATTCAGCCTTACTATAACTGGTACTTCTGTATTTTAATTGGTTAATTAAATACTTTTTCAGGCTGAGAATACACAAAGCATAAATACATACACTGTGTAAATATCTTATGAAAAATAAAATACAAATGATCTTGGGAAATCTTTAGCTGCTCGTTCAATGGATGTCTTAGAAAAAAAGATATTACTAAGCAGCTAACCCATTTTTCAAAAGGGATGAATGTTTAAGTTGTCTTTTTGTCAAATCATTTCTAGAACTGGTTCAGAAAATTTACAAACTCACTTTTCCTAAATGTATTTCTATAACCTTTCCTGTAGGGCTATTTACCCAAAGTATGTAAATGCTTAGCCTGCTAACCTCTGTTTATATCTGATATAAACTGTGATTATAGATTAAAAGGAATAATTTTCCTGTAAGGTGTTTCAGCTTGGAATATACATACATAAATACAAACTCAGGCACTCACAGACTGACACAGAAACAAATTATTCTTAATCTCAAAGTAACATGAACATACACAGCTCAAGCTGTTAAGGCTTGTATAAAGAAACAATTCTGTTGTTACTTTTTATGTATCATGAGAAAAGCTTCTACAAGGAGAATAAAAATACAAATGTTAATAAATTGGGCATAGTTGATATTTGTTGAACTGAATGGTTTTCTTTCGCATGTCCTGAATGTTGAAATCACTGCCTAATCAGAGTAGATGAAGTAGTTGGAAGGAAAGTAAGGCAGTAGTTCTATTAAAACTGTTACTATCACAGAATCACAGAATGGCTGGGGTTGGAAGAGACCGCATTTTGTAAATGTGTGTGATGGAGACTGGAATCACTGTCTGAGGAAAGTGAGGAGTCAGCCAACCAGCTGATGACAGCTAATATGAGATGCTAAAGAGACTTGCTCTTTTCAGTCCACTGAAGGCTAAATTAAAGGAACCATATATAAATATAGGTATATAATAGATTTTTGAAAGTAAACTCACTGAGAAAGGTATAGAGAAGCTCAGTGACTTGGAACTGAGAAAGTACACACTAAGGTTATAGATCTAAGAGGTATGTTTTTAATTGTGAGAATTAATGACTTACATTCAGTTGCATACTCCACCAAAGACTGAAATCCAGTTAAGGGTTTATCTGCATAGACGTAAACATGCTCTTTCCACCTGCCACCCAGAGCCTGTAAGGCAGATGGTTGATTCAGTAGAGAGCCACAGAACAGTATGACCTGTTGCTACAAACCTGAGCTGGTTGCAATGTGAACTAACTCGCACTAGTAATCTTTACTCTCAGTTTTGGTATAAGGTCACGCCAATACAGTTACAGAGCTTCAGGTTGAAAACTGGCTTTTATTTAACAGCTTCGGAAATAAGCAGAATTAATGTCCAACTTTCCATGTACATGTTTTCTTGGAGAAACACTACAGTGGAAAGGCAGATATCATTGATGGCTTACTAGAATAAGGGGAAGAAGTTCCTTGAATTGTGCTATTTAGTAGATAAGCCCACACTAACAACATACCTCTGGCCATAAAATCTATTACTCTAAGTGAAAACAAATGAAAAATGGGAGATCAAATAATGAGTAATGAATGAAATATTATTTGAATGGCTGCCTCTTGTATTCATTACAGTATTTAAAATTATTTTCACCAGCAGAAAGATCACTACGTCTTGCCTGAGCTGCTTGTTTGTTTCCGTCTTGCCATGTCGTGATTTGTGTCTGCATGGAAATAAGGAAATCTGTCACAGTTTGACAGTGTGTGACAAAATGAAGTGCCAAAAATTATTTATCCCTTATTCATTATTCTTACATCCATCACATTCATGAACATCGCTCTCTATAAATTTTAATTCATTTATCCATTTAAATGCACCCCTCTAGAATTTTTTTAGGATTGAAAGAATGAAGATTACAAAAACCTGAAGTAGCTCTCTCTGTAGAAGTTGTACAAATGGGCAGAGAGTATTATAATGAAATTTAACTGCATTAAGTATAATTCTTCATAGAATCTATGGAGGTTTGTAAATAAAATTCATACATCTATTTTTTTCATTATTTCATCTTTGATGCTATTAAATCAATCATTATTTACCTTTATTGGAACAGTGACTGCTATGCTTATGTTAAAGTAGTTTCAACACGGTTTGTGGTCTTACTTTAAAGATACTAGATAGAGACTGCCATGCATATGATTGAACAGCTGTTATAATAGTATTTCTGAGGTTTGTGAAGAAAGTGCTGCTTATGGCCACTGGAGGTCTTACATGGATTTTATTGAATGACTTGAAAATACACAGGAAAATTTAAAATCAAGATGAAAATTTGAACTGCTTGATTTTAACTTATACTAAAATTGACAAACATGGAAACCTTCATGTAAGCCAAACCCTATTTATAGAGTTTTGCTTTTTTTTTTTTTTTTCAGTAGAACGATGAAACGATTTTTATGCATTTTGTACCAAAAAGTCTTCCTGGAAGATCATCAATTTCTTTATAGCTGATGGAGTGAATAGCCAACAGCAGAAACACTGGGATAATTCCTCTTGTCATGTTGTAACCTGAAGTCCTAATTAAGATAAGTTCAGGGTAATTGAATCCCTTGAAACAAGGGGACATAGAACAAATTATTATTGAAGAATCATGCTGCTGTGTTGTACACTAGTTGCTGGGAAGCATTTTGGAGATAAGCACTCTTTGCATAGATTTCCTTTTGCTTTTGTGGGTATTCTGAGATCTAAGCAGACTTAAAGACAACTTCTGGTTTGAGCACCAGTTGCTGTTTGTGTTGGTTTGAGAACTCTTTGCTTCACTTACCACTGTAGTCCAACAAGGTAGACAAAAAAACAAATTCAGAGTTGCTGGACAACATCTGATCACCCTCTGCAGGTGTCTCTCTGTTTATTTTCTCTCGCTTTACCTCCCACCCACCATGAATATGGAAGCAGGTCATGGAAAGTAGAACAACTTGAGGAGGAGAGGTTAGCATGCCTCTACTGGAGATATTTTGACCACTTTGATAACTTAGTTGCTTATAAAGAAATTTATCTCTGAAGGTAATAAGTTCCTCAGTTATGTTTTAGGAAGAATTAAATACTTCTAAATCTTTCCCATTATATTTTTTTCTTATTAATGGCCTGATACAAAGCATACTACTTTCTTTATTGAATGAGGCCTTAAGGTGACTTATGGTAACTCTGTTAATATTAATAACTTACTGTTATGCCCCATTTATTAGCAGAGGATACATAGCTAGTCAGTGGACCAAAGAAAACAAACAAAAAACCGAATGTATTTAGTCCAGCAGTCTGGGGAAGTCAGCTGAGGGAAAAAAGCAGAATTGTGGTGCTTTTTTAATGGTCAAGTAATGTATGGGTACTTTGATGTCAAATACACCAATAATGATAACAAAATACTATTTTGGCTACTGCTGCATTGCTTGTACAGGGTCAAGTCTTTCTCTTTCTCCTACTCTACCCATCCTCCACCCCAAGTAGGCTGAAATGGTGGTCAAGAAATTGAGAAGTGGCACAGCTGGGACAGCTGACTTGAATCAACCAGGGGATATTCCTACCATATAATGTCATGCTCAGCAATAAAAGGGAGTGAGGGGTTTTTTTGCTTCCAAGGTGGCTGCTACTTGGAGACTGGCTAGTCATCAGTCTGCTGGTGGGAGGTGGTATATGATTACTTTTATTAAGGAGCATTATCTCTTATCGATAATTCTCAGGCTCTGTTCAGGAGACAGCAAGGGTTTAGTGGATCTAGGAACTGATCCTTCTATTAAATATAGATGAACTCTCCCTGTTTTGGGGGCAGAAAAGGATCTAACTTACATGTGCAAACTATACTTACAGACATAGATATAGCTCTTTTGATGCTTTGCTTCTCTCTCTCTGGCCCAATGACCCCAGTGCAAAAAGGAATAAATTCAATGTAAGTGTTTGAAAGCTTCTCTCCCAGCTTAATGACTCAGTTACTGGTTGCTGTAGTTTGTCTGAAAAATAAGACAGTTACACTTGAATATGTTAAGGTAAGTTAAAATTTATTCAGTTCTTTTACAACCTGTAGCAGCTGTCAGTGATGAAAGATGAAAGATTGTAGAGTTAGATTAAAAAAAACCAAAACGAAGTGGAAGGACATAACCATATTTTCAGAGGTTTAAAATAAGACAACGAAAGACAGAAGGACCCATTTCAAAAACTGAAAAATATTAATTCTCATTGGAAACAGACATTTCCAGTGACAACAAAAAAAGGTATCTTAAGTGGAAGTTTGGGCATATTTCTGAATTCCACCTCTCCTTCGCTTGTTGAAGACAGTTCTTCAGTCAATATGTTAACAATTATCAGGTGGGTTATGCAATCTCTTGATTTCTGCATAGGTAGCCTAGGTAGTTAAATCAAGACTTTGTATTCTGTTACAGTGAACCCAAGCCTAGATTCATGCCATCACCTAACTTCAAAAATGTAAGTAAAACATTTAGGTTGTAGTTTTACTAAAATGCCTACAGATCAACTAGACAGGGCATAGACTCACTGGGAGAAGGATTGCACATTTGAGATCCGAATCACTCTGGATACCCATGCTTCTTTTCACTGATTTTAGAGGGAATTATAGGAGCCTATTTCCCTGACAGAAAAATCTTTACTTGTAAGAAGAGCCTGGGCCCAGAGACCACAGCCATTTTGTAGACACAAATCCTTGACTTATTTTGTTCACCGAACAAGAAGAAATAATAAAGTAAATACCTAGAATGACAGGTAACAATATTCAACATTCATCAAAAGAACATGTGCTACCTAATAATGTCTTTACTCCTTTCTTCTTAAACTTGACGATGCAGGAATCAATAAAACAATAACAAAGTAAAACAAAATATACAAGGTACAATGACAGATATAAGAGCAGTATACGAATATATGTGATATATTTTATAAAAATATTTATTTTTAAATTACCTTCTAGATATATTATTTTCCTTCTTCATTTGAAAACCTTGATCCTATTCCCACTGAAGGACAGATCTCATTAGTATCATTTCGGTTACTTTAAATCACGGATATAGTTAGTGAAGAAAGGTATACTATTTCCCAAAGGTATGAATTAGCAATTTTTCCTTATGTTGTCTGTAAAATCTTGAAATATAACCCTTAATTCCTCAACTTTCCCAGGCAGGTCCCCAATAAAAATATAATTATACATTATTAAGAAAATTTCTTGCTTGTAATAACAGTTTTCATTCTTTAAATGAAAATAAAGGTAGTTCAGATGCCAGTAATTTCCCTTTCTTTCTTGCCCAGTGGGAGACACTGTCAAGTCCTGTAGCAATGTCTGATGCTTCCCTGCTGTTCCCTGCAGGACCAAAGAGCTTCCATAATTCATCCACTTGCATCATTTTACTGGCTTCATATCATGCTTTCTGAATAATGTTTAGCTTTTCAGAAGTGTGACTCACGTGCATCACATCCAGTGAGCAATTCTTTGTCTTCTCTCAGCTTTCAGACCCTTATGACCAGTCTTTCAGACACAACCCCAGGGTCTTCTGCACCATTGAAATTCTCACATTTGGCTTCTGAATGTCTGTTATCTTGCAACAACAGGAATAGATGGAGTCTGGTTAACTGAGTGAAAGCAAGCTGATAATTAATAGACAGATGGTGAAGGAGAGAAGTGTCACTTAGATCCTGATCCTGAAAATCAGCACCTTTTCTCCCTGAGGAATAAGGGTGTGGTTGGCAGTTTGACTCAGGTGCAGAGGGTAGGAAAATGGTGCACAGGCATTGCCCATGAATTTCTGCATGTGCCTTATTAGTTATCAGACTTCCAGGAAATGTGGATTAGTGAGGGTGAGAAAGAACATTTTCCAGTAATTTTTACACATGAGTATGAGCAACTGAAAAAGTTTTCTTTGAGGAACTCTTGAAGAGATCTTCCCTGAAGCAGAACTGAGGCTTTGACTGTGGAAAATGTTGGCTATGCTATATTTTAATTCAACCCGGAGTGTTATTTATACACTATTTACCCCTTGCTTCAGGGGCACACTTCAGAATGAGCAAAGACTACCTATGTCAAAAAATATTTTTGAGAAATTGTCCCTGACCTGTTATCTAGTGTTTGTTTTTCATTATGCTGTCATTTAAAATGCATTTATCTAATGACTAAAGAGAAAAAGTGCAGTCATTCTTCTACCTGCTTTTCCACTGGTATGTTTGTTTCTTTCCCACCCAAGATAAATAATTTTAGATAACATATTCCAACTATTCTGGAAGTGTTTCTTGTATCAAAGTGTCAAGATGCTATTTCCATAATAACACTTGTACTTTGTGTGAAGATCCAGGCTGATGTCACCCTGTGAGACAGACAGGTTCATTTACTGCAGTGTTTGTTCCATCTCCATTATCTGCAGAACCTTAGGCAAATAGTTTACAGCGTGGATAGTACCCTAGAGCCAAGGAAAGGCTGTCATGTCTGGTGATGTTTGACAGTTAGCAGAAATTTCTCAGGGATCAGTGTCTTTCTTATAGCTAATAAGGCCAGCATGTTCTCAGATTACCAGATTCACACTTTCCAATGATTTCTTCTCAGTTTTGCTACACCACAATGGCAGATTGGAAAGTTGTTTGATGAGCACCAGTTAACCATATGTAGCACAGCCATTTCTGACACATGCAATTTTATTGCACACCGACTACTCAGACTGACAAAATCAGAAAATGGCTTCTGGTTTGGGACTTCATATTTTGGCTTTCAGTCAGGTGTGAAATGAAAGTTCTTCGATATGATGAAATATTGCTGTCTTGCATTGACATGGAGAGCCAAAGTCTCCTTGAGTCAGCTCAGCACATCTGTTAACAGTCCTCTGTTTGCACTGAGTTTCTGTGGAAACATACACCAAAAAAGCATTGCCGACTCAGAGTGGCATTTTGCTTTCTGCTGCAGGGTCAGGCTAATGTTCTGAAACTGCCAAACCAGCGGTAAAACGGGTTTTCCTTTAGTTCCTCCCTACTTAATGATCAGTGACTCACCAATTGCCTTTCATTTTCACTGTGTCAATCCTGGCAACCCCAGTGCTCCAAATGACCAATTAGTGACATGGCAGCAAAGGC
The DNA here is from genome assembly GCF_036013445.1 of Caloenas nicobarica. Classification (NCBI taxonomy): domain Eukaryota; kingdom Metazoa; phylum Chordata; class Aves; order Columbiformes; family Columbidae; genus Caloenas; species Caloenas nicobarica. Next base: position 26,577,527 of record NC_088245.1, on the reverse strand, counting down.
ACTTTGGCTGTTGTGGTTTAGAGCTGAGCTTAGCTTCTACTTAGGAGTGTTAAGAGCCTCATAATTAGATTTTTTTCTAAACTTAAACTGGATTCTGTAAAAGATCCCAGAGGTTTAAGACCAAGCAATCATTTTGCTAGAATTACAGCTAGAATTGCAACTATATCTTTTATCCTACTCAGCTTTTAGCTGACGTACATTTTACCGTGCTGCTTCCTCATGCTCACTTTCATTCATGGAGTTCTGGAGACTGAGAGCTGTGTTTTAACCCAGGTCATGCATCTGTTTCCAGTGTTTTGCCTCCCTAGGCAGTAAAAATGGGTAAGATCATAGGATTCCAGGGAAAGGGAATTGGATAAATGGAGCACAGTATGATGAAAGGAGAAAGGAAGAGTGACAGTGAAGTGAAATAGTTTTTTCCCTTCCTTGTCTCACCAGTCAGTTCTCCATCATACACTTGCTGTGCAGTTATCTCCAGCCAGTCTGTCCTGAGCTGTGCAACAATAATCTGTAAATGACCAGTGTGCAGTTAAGGAGATGTTTCCATAAGGAATTGGTGCAATATGAGGCAAGAACACTGCCATAAGTGACAGCAGTTCGTGTCCAACATTCAAGCGGAGATGCGCACTTGGCACATGAGAGTCATGAAGTGCTGAGGCATTACACTTTGCAACCTATCCAAGGACTAGTCAGCCCTGTGCCTGACCTATTGCATTCATGCTTAGAGCACATTGTGTAACAGCTGCTGTTGTGGCTACTGCAGCCTCAGGACTGAAGCAACTTTCATCGTTCTCTTTCTTCCAGCTTGTGAGGGCTAATGGACTGAATCCATTGCCCTCCTGCAAAGAAGTGATATTCATTTCTATGCATGCACATCATGTCTCATGGAAATTCAGACATAAACATCCATAAGAGCTTCTGTCTACAAAATTTCACCTTTGGGAATGTAAAGTTACTTATGTATAAAAGCCTAAGTAGTCTTGAAATAATCCCCATTCACTAGAGAAAGTAAAGCAAGGAAAGTATAATAGTAATGAAATGAAAATTGCATGTATTTTGAAATACATACAGTCATTGTATCTAGCTATGAAGAACCATAAATGACAATACAATTTATGTCTGAAGCATAATAATCAACCAGTTTCTCTCTCAGCGGTTTTGCAAGACAGAGTGATTTGGGGACTCTTAAGTACCTGTTATTTTTTGCTAATAGTTTGTTTAATAAAGATTTTCCAAAACATTTGTTAGGTTAAACAAAGCTTTATTGAAAACATTTGAAATTAAAAAAAACCCGAACACTAAAATTCTCTAATCTGCCAACTGGTTCCTTAGTATTTAATTGGCAGACACAATTTTTTAATTCTGTAGAAAACTTTCTAAATAAAACCAAATTTATTTTCCTGGAATTAATGTTCCTAAAGGCCACTCATTTTCTGGGAGAACAAAAAATGATGAGCGACTTCTAATCTATATCAAGAATACCTTCATTTTCTTTACATCACACATGGCTCCTTCCTTGCGTTTGGAGCTTCTCTGTGTGAGGTCATTCATAATTATTTTTCTCACCACTCATAAATACTGGCAAGGAGTAAATCAAGTGTTACCAAAAATTACTTTGAAATCCTAAGCAGGATTTCACAACCTAAAGTGAAACTATGTTGGAATTTATATGCTCAAATACAGAGACAAAACACTTGGGCAACAGACCAGAGGCACTTAAATAGTCCCATGAAATTACTTATACCCTTAGAATTCTACCATTGTGTATATCCAGGGAGAGACACACTGACTGACAGAATGACAAGCTGATGGGAACATATCCAAAAAAAGGCAAATGCCTGGTCTGCAGTGACTGGTTGCCTATTCATTTGTTACTAAATTATCGCTGGCTAATAAAGAAACAAACAGACAGTGCCTCTTTCCCCTAATCTTGGCACTGGGAATTGTCTCCAACACTTCCTTTCTCCCACAAGAGTCCTTGTTTTATGATTTTCTTCTATGTGTTGCTCTCCATCTTTGCTAGAAATAATTCTTTGTCTCCTGCCCAATGTTAAAACCACAACATAGTCTGTGACACTTCCATGGGGGCAGTGGAAGGGGACAACTATGTAGAGCAGATTTCTCCAGAAAACATATAGTGGAAAGATCTTTTAATCATCCTTCTTACAAATATGTCTATTTATTTATTTAAGTCTTTTGTTAAATGTGTTAACTGATACTCTGAACTGAGAGACCATGTTTAGTTGTTTATAAATACAGTTTCACCAGATGTATTCAGAATCATGGATTTCCAACAAGCAGTGCCCAGCCCTCGGTGTGACTGATTCACATCCTTGGTTCCCAGGTGTTTGCTTCCTTGCACTTGTGAAATTGTGTCCTGTTTACCAAATAATGAGTCTGCTCTGTATTCTCCCTCTTTTTAGCTCTTCAGTAACTTTCGTGTTGCCTGTAGGTTTTATGAACTGATATTTTATTTTTTTATTCCTTTTCTTTTCTTGCTAAACGAGCATACTTAAATAGTACATTTTTGCAAACATTATGAACATTTTAATTCTCATATTTTCAATATAAAAATAGATTTTATAATATTAATAAATATGGAGGTGACTATACATATACTTTTGCGTATAATTGCTATATAGGAATATTGTGGTTATTAAATGGATTTTTTTACTGTTGGACAATATTGCCAGAATATATATTTATGAATTTTAATTAGTGTTGGAGGATCTGCCTTTACAGCACTGGCTTACAAACCAAAATCTGACTTTCTGAAACATTTCACTGTGTCATTTGAAACTATCTGACCACTTCCATCTTCAAATGTAAGAAAAGCTTTAATATGTGTGTGAAAATGAGCTCAGTTCATGACAAAATATGATCGTTTAAACTTTTAGTGTATTAGACGTGACACCAAAACATTTATATATTTTAAAAAGGAATAATTTCACATAAATAGCAATAATTAGTGGATGTCAAGAAAATAGCACACAATGCTGCAGCAGTACCTGAAGTAAATATTACGTTACTTAGTAGATTTAATGGAAAGAATTCAATGTTCTGTTAGAAACACTGTAGCTGACTTGTAAGCAGTTTATTGCTATTGTATTTGCATAAAATATCATATGTGCCTATGCATAAATTGCAAAAAGTTTCTATGGACAATTCGACAAACACAACATTGATTGCAAGCAGCACCATAGAAGGTATCGTAATTAAATTAATGACTTTTTCCCGTCACGTGGTAATTTCTCAAAATGCAATAGTGAAAATTATAACTTCCAACTCAAAAGCACTTGGGAGACTTCAGCAATTCTGATCCCAGAGTGGTGAACTTTTGTAAGAATCTGTGAAACATGTTCTTCCTCATCAGCTGCTGGTGCTTTCTGTTTAGGGGTTACAGTGAGGAGGGAAATGTATGCTTGTCTCTAATAAAATTCAGTTTCTTTCACTGCTGGTTTTCTGTAGTTTCATCTCTGAGAATAGCAGCAAGCATGGGAAGATTCAAGTAAGGAAACACAGAATTCACCTAAATGAAGTGATACCTTTGAAGCCAGTATCAGAATGGAATTAGCCATCCCTTGGTGGACTTCAAGTGTTCAGTTGTAAGGCGTACCTTCAGTTCTTACATTGGTTCTTATTCTATAAACATTCATATATGATGATCTTTACTCATATCAGCTGTGATGTGATGTTACTGGGAATATTCCACATGAACACAGCAAACTGAACATGTTGCATCTGTGATTTTGGATAATCATCTATGCTCAAAATAAAAAGCTAGCCTCTCCAATTAGACCAAGCCTACCCAGTAGACATCATGGGAATGTAAAGATCCCTGAGCTACCTTTAAATTCGTCACTGTATTGAAGTACTATAGCCATGATAGCATGAACTTCTGCATGGACTAATTTTCCTTCTTCTTGACTGAGCAAATTAGTTTGAGTGTGCCCAGTATGTAAGATGAATAGCTTAAAGCTAGTCCCTTTTTGTCATTATTGCACTATGGTCTTGAATACAGCTATATTCCAATTAGAGAGGCAAAATCGTATTTTGGTCATGGAAAATTTCCCAGGAGCCTAAACGTGTTACAATTTCTGTGCCGTGTAAACCTGACTTCTATTTCAAATTTGTGGACCACACAGGACAGTAGCTCTATAAATTTGGATGCACAGTTGTTGACCAAAGAACTGGCCATGATTCATCCAACACAAATAGGATTTATGTAGGCTCTTATGCCGATTAGTTACCTGGCTATAAGTAATTTTTCACTGCAACATTTCAGTATAGAAAACATAACCAGAGAAGCAGTGAAAATTGTATGGAAAGGATTTTAAATTATAGCTTCCCTACTATTACTGAGGCTGGGAAACTTTTCTTATTATGAGAAAAGATGTCTTTTTAAAATGCTTTAAAATCTCTTGGCTTGCTTGTGTTGCTGTGAAATTAGAGGTACTGGGTGAGGTAGAGATTTCAGCGGGATTATCAGAAGAAAAGTTGTGAACCCTCCTTTCTCAACATACACACACATTCCCACTTGCCATCATATCTCTTTGAGCTCATTCACCCTAAATTCTTTTGTGCAAGTTGGCCTTTCCTGGGGTTGTGCCTGCCCTCTGACTGATCCTAGTCACTCAGCATTTATCTCAGATTATCCCTTCAGTTTTTTTGGAAAAGCAATATTAAAAACATTATGAAGGGAAAAGTTTAGCTTCATATATCACTAATTGCTGAAACCAATTACTTGTTCACACCTCTGGTGAGGAGGGTTTTTATCTCCACAGGCTGCAGTGGCTCTGAGGGACACCCTTTGTCTACAAACCTGGCCTCCAGCTGTACACATCAGCCACCCCTTAACATAACTCTTGGTAGGACTTGCAAAGTGTTGGCATCATCCTCACAAAGGAGGATGTGAGGGATGAGGAGAGTGGGAAATGAGGGGAAGCTATCACATGGTATCTACAGATAAATTTAAAAGGCTTCAAGCATGTTTTGAAAGACACTGATTGCTCATTTGACAGGACAGTGGTTAAAAGGCAAGAAAATGAAAGGAATAAGGAAAGAGAGGTTTGGGTTGTAGCAAGAGAGGCAGGACAATGAAAACAGAATGAGAGATACATGGAGATAAATGGGAGGTGAGTGGTGAGGGGTCTGAGGGCTCAGGCCAGAAAAAAAATCTAGGAAATGTCAATGTGACAGAATGCATTGCTAAATTATACCCGATACAATAAGCAGTGTATGTTATCATACTCTTCAGAAGGACCAGGAGCAGAAATGATTCAGTGTGGGTGATATAACTGTACTGGCTAGGAAATGCGGATAGATGTGTTTAAACACACCTGGTCTCAACCACAGAGTCAATGTATCCTAATGCCTTCCATCCTAATGCAAGTAGTTTCCTAAAAAAATTAATGAAACAGAAAAATAAAGTGGAAAAGGTGATTCATTCAAGCTTTACTGGTTGTTGGGAAGGAAAATGAAGCCAACTGCAGTACGAAGCAGAGATAAAGAAGTAAGGAACTGGTCTCGCAGTCGAGTCAAGATCAGAAGCCTTTCGAAGATGGAAGAAGGTTACATGGAATAATGGATCCAAAAGGAAGAAGTTAACTAATAAAAGAAGGACAAGGTAAGAGCCATAGGTCTAAAATTAAGATACTGGAAGATTACAGCAAATGAAAAGCCCCCACAGCACCTACTGTATTTTGAGGGTATCTGAAGGGTGTCAGGATATATGTGTCAGGACACAAGGGACTGGAAGAAGGGTCCCCAGTCACCAGTAGTGTTTGACTGAACTTATCTTGATAATATATACCAGGGAGGTGACTGAGGTCCACAGCTCAGACAGTCTCTCTGTCTGACTTGGTAATCTTTGCAAGGATTACTCTCCAATTTACCATGGAAGTGATCGTCACCTGCAACTCAATGGAAGGGTTGTTTCAGGAGGACCATGGTGAAAGGCTGCTCCAACTTCACATGCCCCATTTATACTCCTGTTTCTTCCATTATCTGTTATCTGGGCCATGTCACCAGGAAGAGGCCATGTGTGGAGGAGTGTGTTCCTTACCCAGCGGGTACAGATGTGCAAACAAGAGACACAAAAAAGCAATTATTGAAAGTGGATGATGAGTAGAGAGTGAAGTGCTGCTTCCCTCTTTCCTCACAAATGAGGTATTTTTCAGGGTCTGGTTTCCAGAATGTGGAAAGAGCTTCAGGTCTTAGATGAGGATAGGATCCTCATCTTTTACTTTTCCCCTGTTTGTTTTCCCACCATCCCTGATATTAAACAGCAAGAATAACTGCAAAAGAGCTTATTTCTTCAGCGACCAGGCGCCTAGCACAGTCTTCATTTGGTGTGAGGTTGTTTGTTATTCTCTCTCCCTGGACACATGAGCAACCAGCCTGTCTGAAGCCCACAGAAGGTAGAAGGACTGTCCTTTTTCATAGCTATTACCAAGAGGTACAAACCTGAGCTAGAGGAACCTTCATTCTGACTCAGTACGGCTGGCTCATGACTGTCAAGTAAAAATTAGCATAACTGATGTTATGTTTTTCTTATAAGACACTTTGTAAGCAAACTTAGCTGTAAAAGATTTCTACATACTGGAATTGAGAGATACAACAGCATGTTGCTAACACTGAGGGACACTTACATATACGAAACTGAATAATTTTGTTTAACCGCACACCAGTCAGCAATCGGATGTTTGGGGACAGGGAAGGCTGCAGATTCTCCTAGGGGAGAATCTCCTAGGACACATGGCCACAACTAAATCTCTGCCACACAGGTGCTGCTGATCCTCTCATTATAGAGCTATAGTTTAATGAGAGTATCTGGGTAAAAGCAGAGATCTTTTGGGAATATCCCAGCTCCAAATAAACATATCTAATGTTTATAATAATAATAATTTAATGCCTTAATACATTGTTTTTTCTCTTTTTTTTTCTTTTTTTTCTTTTTCTTTTTTTTTTCCCCCAGAACAGTTTGCTGATGCCACAAAATACTACATCTTTTTGTCGGTAAATTTTAAGTAAATTTTCAGCACTTGAGGACAGATAATCAGCTTTCACAGAGCCACCCTAACTTTAAGAGAGTACTAGAGTGATTTTTCTTCTCACTAATTAAGTTTGTTGTTATACAACTCTAATACTATTGCATGAATTTACTTATTCTTGAGAAAAAAAACCCAGATCTGACTGCTAGGGCAAGAGAAAGTACTATTTTCAAACATGCACTGCTTTGTAAGTAGAGCTGCAGCCCAGTATTTTGGAATTTAATCATGGCAGATTACATTAGTACCTCAAACTGAAAGCTTCTTAACTAAATACGCATTTCTAGTAGAACTGCTAGAAGACATTAGAAAGAAAAAAATGTCAGCTATGCGGTGACACAATTGCTCTAATTAAATGCAATTTCACGTGTGGCTGTAACATATTCCTTCAGTGTTTGCCTTTTTACAGTTACATCTAGGAACAGCAGATGAATTACGGGGGGGGAAATTCCAGATGTTTTATTAATTTGCATCTCTGCTACTTTCACTTTATGATAGATACAACTGCTTTTGATTTGATCTAAGTAAAATATAGTTAAACATTCCTAATGTTCAGTTTTCATACTGGACAGTAATTTGAAAATATTTTAGTGCAAAAAGTTGCAGAAATAAAAAGTTTAAAAAAGAAAACTTAGTGAAAGATAGAGCAATGTAAGAAAACTTATGCTCCACTGAACTTCACTTCAGTATTTATGTATCTCTGGGGAGGAACAGCATGACCTGTTAGAAAAACTTAGAAATAAATGGTCCACAGAACGAAATCTAAAGTAGGACACATGCTACAAAACTGTAACAGTATCCTACGGCAATAAATGTTAATGATGTGCTATAACTTTCTATATCAAATATATCACAAACATTTATAAGAGGGAGCATGAACAAGTTGTCAGTCTTCTGCAGCAGATGGAGGTACTCACTGGTAGTGATTGTTAATTATGACGTAAACTTTGAAGGTGTTTACTTAGGTAAAGGACCCATTGCCTTGGACTGACTCAGACAAAGAATGTTCAAGAGCAAACACAGGTCATTCTGCCTTCAGCACAGCCTGATCGCAAGGGGGATCCATAACACAAATCTCTCAATAAGCCCTTGCACAGCCATAATTTTAGATATGGAGGTTTCTCAAAATCCCCCTAAGAGACCTGATTTTTTAATTCCCATGTCTGACTTGGAGTTGATTTCTTCTACTGTTAATATCCATTTCTGATTAAGCTAATTATATAGTGGAATGCCACACATTAATATTGTGTATTACCATGCTTCAAGTAAAACCAACAGGTTATTTGTTTGTTTGTTTGTTTTTTACCTGTATGAAGATTCCAAAGGGTCAAAATGCCCCATTCAGCTGATCATGGTACAAGGCACAGATTGAACATAAGAAAAAGTTATGAAGCAAAACTGCTGGAAGGTCAGACTTCTGACAGGTCAGATTTAAATAGGAAATCAAGAGTGCTAAAGAATTTGAACAATTTTCAAAGGATGCTTGAGCTAACAGTAAAGGTTCCTTAAAAGCAATAAAAGTGGGAAGCTGGACAGGAAATCGTGGAGCTAATTAATGACAGAAATATAGGAAGAGCACTCAGAGATGATAATATCACAGCAAAGAATCTCAGTAAATGCTTTACTTTTTTTCCTTTACAGGTGAAGAAGTCTGGGGAGAATCCCACACTTGATAGTTTGGTGGTTTTTTTGGTAATAGGTCAGAAGGGTTAGATTAGTTTGAAATAAATATGCAGAAGGTATGAGACCAAGCATATTTTTGTGTAAGGTCTTAGCAGCAGGATTGGATGGTATTCACCAGGATGGCACTCATATGTGAAATTGCAGGGAAGTTGTCCAAAAGTGTAACCTGTCATCACAAGCAGCAAGTGTGTCGGAGTAATGGTGAGCTGTCAGCATAACTACCAGCCACAGAAAGCAGCCTAGCTAGAATCTTCCATACTACATCCTGGTGAGTCTGACTTCTGCCTCTGGTTAGATGATATAGTCTATAACAAAGAATATGAATAAACATGGTGTCTGGGGAAAGAGGCGGAATGGTTGATTTAACAGATAAAAGAGAATCCTGCCTTACTGATCTCGTGGAGTTCTTCAAAAGTATCACAGAATGTGGACAAAGGGGAACCAGGTACACAATGTATTTGGATTTTCAAAAATCTTTGACTTTTATATGCCAAAGATTATTAAAGGCACTAAGGTGTCAAAAAGTTGAAGCATTTGTGAAGTTAATGAAGCAAGGGACATAAAGTTTGGGATGGTCAGTCCAGAGCTAAAATTAAGCATTTGACTAAGTGGACTGTCAGGTTAAATTGAGCACCTAAGCTACCTCTGCAGTAAGTGTGAAGAAGTAGGCACAAAAGAATTTGCATCTGCCAGCCCAAAGAAATAATAAGAAAAGAGGAAACTTACTGCTATAGAGTGAGATACAGAGTCTTCATGTGAGAAAGAAGAGAGACAAGGAATTTGTCCCTTCTTTTTCAAGTATTCATGCATTTAACCGAAGAACTCATTCAGACTAGAATATTGGCGTAACATTATTGCAGAAAGGAAATATCTTCTAATTGCAGATATTTCTCACAATAAAGTGAGAGAGACCTTATAGCAGCCTTCCAGTACCTAGAGGGGACCTACAAGAAAGAAGGAGAAGGATTTTTTACAAGGGTAGGTAGGGGTAGAACAAGGGGTAATGGTTTTAACCTAAAAAGGGTAGATTTGGATTAGATATAAGGAAGAAATTATTTACCATGAAGTTGGTGAGGCTCTGGAACAGGTTGCCTAGAGAAGTTGTGGATGCCCCATCCCTGGAAATGTCCAAGACCAGGTTGGATGGGGCTTTGAGGAATGTGGTCTAATGGTGACCCTTCCCATGGCAGGGGGATTGGAACTAGATGATCTCTAATGTCCCTTCCAACCCAAACCATTCTACAATTCTACGATATTGTATCTGCTTTTAAAAATCCACCTCATCCTGCATTTTGTGATATCTTTAAATACCACTGTGACCTTAATGTCCTGTGCTGGTTCATCGCTGCTTAGTAGACTGCTGCATTTAAGTTCATTAAATTAGGCATTTTTTTTTTCCTCGGACAGTGACTGAGTTGGTTAGCAAGTGTGTACAAATCATGACAGTGACAGTATAGTCTAGGTTCGTTAGCTTCTTAAACTCCTTATGGCTTCTGCTTGAGTAAGTGTTTAACACAAACATAAAAAGTTCAATAAATTACTGTTAAGACACATATATAATCACCACTGTCAGTTAGGAAACAAATTATATAAAACAGTTAAAAAACCCAAGGAATAGTTGCTTGATAGTTGATTGGTTGAATCTGTTAAGTGTAAAAAATTATCTGACCTTTCTCGTGTTACCTGTGAGTAATCAAACAACCGAGCGAGATGATGCTGTCATTAGGGCACTGTGACCATGTGACAGATAAATGTTCCATACAGCACAGACATGCAGGACCTGACATTTTCCCAGCACCAATAATCGTCTATCATTTTTTTTATGCTTTAACAGCTCCTTAAATGTGTCAGGACTAGACGTGCTTACCCTGAGTGAATATTTCTCTGAATTGATAGATGTAAAACATATACAACCCACTGACACTTGAAACTTTGCAGATTTCCTAAAGCAACAAAGCTGTTAAAGGTAGGGCAAAGTTGATTGAGTACGGAAGCATTAAACTTTTAATGATGTCTCATTGATACCCTGCATAATTGTTGCTATATTCAGTGGCTGTCTCTGTAAGTGCTCCTTCATTATTTAACAGGCCAAGGCACTTTGTGAATGCCATCAAAATCAATTACAGTTTGGCTACTGTGGGGGGCCAATGAGGCAAAGAATTAACCTCCAACTAATTTCCAAAGTCATTTACTCACTGATAGCTTAGCGCATTTACTTCCACAGACACTGTATGCTATGAAGCATTTACAAAAATAGAGTATACAATAAGGTATGGGAAGAAAATAATCTGAACAATAATAGGGAGACTGTTAGGGCAATTGTTAATACATGAACAGTCCAAATAAATGCTGCAGATTGAAGATTTTAGGGTTATACATGAGAATTAATCTGGCAGATACATTTTCATTCACTCTTTAAAAATCAGCACACTGGTTCGTTTAGCTGAAAACTTTCATAATTACTTACAAGACATGGTCATCCAGCTATCTAATTGAATCCATTACTGTTGAATATCGTAACTGGACTAATTGAAGCTATAGTAGGAAAAAGGGAGACTGTGAATTAGAGAATTGCTTAGAAGATGCTTTGTTTCCACCAGGCTTCAAAGGGCTTTCTTAGGCAATCGTTTCATTCATCTTAATGTGAGCATCTTAGAGAAAGGGCAAGATGATAATATGAAAAGGCAATCTTCTTTTTCTTCCCTGAAGAAGCTGACAATACAATCTGTGGAACATCTATGACATTTAGACAAATGACTCTTAGGAAACCTCTTTTCATTAAGTTCTTCTATTAAAAACAGACCTGAAGTCAGGGATCTACTGCTTTTCTGACAGAAGCAAAGTGTGGGACAAGTGCCTAGGTCTAGGCTTGGTAGTTTGACTTTATACACTAGATAAATACAACATAAAGGCACTGTATATGTAGCCTAGCCTTTAAAGAAAATGCAAGTTATTTCTTCTCATACATGAGCACAATTTCTATCTTGACTCTGGCAATAATCTTTGTGAAGACTGTATGTCAGCACTAGTATCTAAGCTACGAAAACAGGCATTAAGTTTCTCCACAGGAAGTGAAAAAGGAACAGAGAGGGAACGGTCTCAACAAATGTCAATGCAGTAAAAATACATTCACTACTGTGTGGCCAGTACTGACTGCAGGAGAAGGTGGCTTTTCATATTGTGGACAATGTTGCCAGCACAGGCACTCACCTCAGACGCCTTCTCAGTAGCCACTGTCTACTTCATGAAAAACCTGCAAAAATCCCATAGGCTGCTATCACTCTCAAAATCACCGTACTGAGGCTCACTGGTGCTTCCAAAATTGTCTTGCTGGTGGAAACACCTTGACCGCTGGACATAACAGAGATCATACTTGTTTTTCAGCACAAATGTTTGTTGAAACACAAAGAGATGGCATCTCAAAAATTTCTGGGTGCAAAAATAGATGGAAACTGGATGTTTCAGACTGAACAAAACTGTGTCATATTTCAACACATGTAAATTCTTTGGAATGTGTCATGTACAAAATACTATGCTGTCAGGTCCCCAAAAACTGGCCACACCTTGCAACACCTGCAAAGCACAGTGGTCTTCAGAAGGAAAGACATGCCCAAATATTCTAGTGCTGCTTACATACGCATCAATCTGTAGTCCATTGGGTAGAGTTTAGGAATATTACAGTCAGATAAAATATTATTCCACAACGCTGAAATGTCTCATTCATAACCATGGGATCTTCATGAACACTAAGTCAGCCTGTCTACGGGTGATGCCTGCACGTTTCAGATATCCAGTACCTTCTCCTTGGAACAATTTGTCACCTATGTTCAGCTGCATGACACAGGCATCAGCTAGACACTGTTGTTATCTACCCTACCATCCTTCCCCTGCTGTGGTGACTTAGGCAGTACAGGGCCTCTGAATGCATTTTCAGCTGCTGCTAGGTGTCCACTGACTTTTCCACAGCCTGAGAGCTCTTGTCTCGGTTCCCTTAACACTAGAGCAGCTCAGCCTTGATGGCCTGGATGTGCTGGATTTTTCTCCTCTTTTACCAGTTTATAGCATGTTCCTTTTGATTTCTCCTAGTCTTTTTTTTGCTGTAAGTTTCAAACATAGACAGAAATGTTTTTTTCAGGAGTCTGAAACAGACTTCATATGGGCCAATTTATAAAGCATCTAAAATGTATATGTGTGAGTTTTTGTCGTGGTTTGATCATGGGGAGACAATCAAAAACCACGGCAGATGTATTTTCCTTAACCCTCTTCCCCCGTCCCGTTTTCTGCCCCCCGTCTCCTCCCCCTTTTTCACTAAGGACAGGCGATTTTGAGAGGCAAGGAAAAGAAGAACAGAGAGAAGAAAGCTGGAAAATTTGGAAACATTTTACTAATGCTACTAAATAAACATAGAGAAAAATAACACAGAACAAATATTATAGAACCAGTCTTGCAATTCCCAGCAGCTCAGTCCGGCAGGATCCTTCAGCCAACCAGAACTAGATTCAGTTTGTCACGAGGCCCCAGCTTGCAGGGACAGCGACAAGGCATCAGCTTGCAGGGACAGCAGAAAAACATGCAGAGACAAAGCAAACCAGCAGGAGACCCAGCAGAAGAGAGAGAGTCCTTCGGGTCCACCTTTTAAATCCGGGAAGTCGTGAATGGGATGGAATACTCCCATTGGACAATTTGTGGTCATCTGACTCAGACCACCTCCTCTCATTGCCCCCCCTCAATGACCCAGGACAGTTTTCCACGTCATTATATTGCTTTCTTAAGGGCCTGTTAGTGATGGTATGTGGTACCCAAAAGTCAAAGAGAGTAACTGCCCTTCAAGACTCCCAGTGGTTGCCCTGAGGGTTAGTTCCATGTATTCTCTTTCTTAGCTCTGCAAATTCTAGGACTATATTGAGAGCCCAGCTCCATATTTCTCTTTCACCATAAACCATATGAAGAATTGTGGCTTTCTTATCCCTCTTTCTTCACCTGAGACTACATAATTTTATCGGAATGAGAAAAAGAATCTTCGTTCAAATGAAGTTCCCTTTTACCCACTCCACATGTGCTAGAAACACAAGTGCAGAAGAAAGAACTTTTGACCTAAAGATGTTTTCAAATAAAAGAAGGTTTCAAAACAAATTTAAGAGCAAAACTAATGTACAAATGGCTAATGTAAATATTGTTGTCGAGTGTGAAAATGACAGTTAGTAAAGAAGTCTTGAAAGGAAAGCTACAACCATCTCTCTGGGAATTACCTTTTCAAGAGGAATAGAAAAAGAGATTTATTCTGTTTTTCCTATAGTAACAGACTATTCTGAACTTAAGGGACCTTAACGGGTTTCTGGTAGCTCATACCTGGACTCTACTTCAGGAGAAAGTACAGATAAGTCACAATCCTTGCACTGATGGAGAGAGACCTTTCTCCTTTTTTAGACACATGAATTTTTTTCATAAATGATTCAAAACCACTAATCTTGAAATTTTTTCCCAGCTATGTATTTGGTGAAAGATTGAAAAAGGCAAACAACATTGTCATGGAGGCACCCCAAAACTCAGTTTAGGAACAACAAATTCCAAAACAGGCTTTATTCTACCTGGAAAAGTATAGCAAATAAACCAGCTAGAAACAGGGTTTATACAAATTATTTAGCACTCCAATGACTTAAAACACAGATTCAGATACCAGTTGAGGAGATTATTGGGGTACAACCACATAAGAGTAATGAAGCTCCACATCGGGCACACATTCACTCACAAGACACAAAACCAGATGCCTCTTTCACTCAGGGGCACCCAGAAGAGAAATACCCACTTGCCTGGATTAGGCAAGGGCTTGGTCAACGATATATCCAGAAGAAGAAAACAATCACTCACCAAACAAGGAGAATATCAAAGCATAGATTTATGTCCAGTATTAGGGTTAGATTGTAACAGAAAGCGCAAATCTACTTAGTCGAATACCTAGGTGCAGCACCATTTTCTCCTCCACCCCTACTGAAAATCTTGTCCTAGATGAAGTTGTTGTACATATATCTGGCTCTGCAGAATACCTCCTCAAATGGCTTTTGCCACCATGTTTGTTTGGCTGGGTTTACAGCCAAATCAAGGAACTTGGAGGCAAGTCAGTGGGCTCAATGCTAAAAACTATTCCCTATGGAAATCTGGAATAATTACTGGTGGACATAGAGACTCCAAGTGGAGGTGTTCCCAATGCAGCTCATTCCAAGCTTCAGCTCTGTTCCAGCAATGCATTGTAAAGCTTTACAGACTCAAAGTTAGGCCTTCTCTTGATGTCCCAAGTCCCTAGCTGTCATTTGTCAGTATGGGAAATCAGGAAATTTGGCATTTCAATGGAACACATTTCTTGGAAACAGTCTCTTGATTGTAATCAACATGTAGCCAAAAAGAAGCTGAAACATTTAGTTTAAATTAGTGTCCTGGGTCATTGGGGGAAGCAACGAGAGGAAGTGGTCTGAGTCAGGTGACCACGAATTGACAAATTGGAGTATTCCATCCCATTCACGACATGCTGGATATAAAAGGTGGAGGCCAGAAGGACTCGCTCTCTTCTGCTGGTCTTCTGCTGCTTTCCTTCACTTCTTCTTCATTTCTGCTTCTTGTCTGCCGTCCCTGCAAGCTGAGGCCTCGTGACAGACTGAATCTGGTTCCGGTTGGCTGCAGCGTCCTGCCGGAGTAGCTGCTGGGAATTGCAAGACTGGTTCTATAATATTTGTTCTGCGTTATTTTTCTCTATGTTTATTTAGTAGCATTAGTAAAACGTTTCCAAATTTTCCAGCTTTCTTCTCTCTGTCTTTTTCCTTGCCTCTCAAAATCGCCTGTCCTTAGTGAAAAGGAGGAGGAGGGGAGGGGAAAGGGGGAAGGGGGAGAGGGTTGAGAAAAATACATCTGCCACGGTTTTTGATTGTCTCCCCACGATCAAACCATGACAATTAGCTACTTCACAGATTACATCCCTAACAAAATTTCTTGTCCACAGTTATAATCTTAATGGAAGAGTGGTGTGAAGTACACATTTGGCAATGTTTCACTAATACAATACGCAGAGATGGCAAAACAAATAAAAATGCTTGTTAGAAGTAGTAAATATTTAATGTAAAATGAATTGGGAAAACCAAAACATTTTTAATAAAGAAATATTTAATATTTTTTGTCTTTGAAAAAAAGTAAGGTATGTCCATGCTTCGCAGAATCATAGAATAATTTGGGTTGGAAGGGACCTTCAAAGGTCAGCTAGTCCAACCCCCCTGCAATGAGCAGGGACATCTTCAACTAGATCAGGTTGCTCAGAGCCCTGTCCAGCCTGATCTTGAATGTTTCCAGGGATGGGGCATCTACCACCACTCTGAGCAACCTCTTCCAGTATTTTGCCACCCTCACTGTAAAAAATTCCTTCCACATGTCTAGCTTGAATCTAGAGAGGTGTTCAATCCCTCTGATAATTTCTGTGGCCCTACTCTGGACATTCTCCAGCAGGTCTATGTCTTTCCTGTACTGAGGGCTCCAGAGCTGGACGCAGGACTCCAGGTGGAGTCTCACCAGAACAGAGTAGAGGGGCAGAATCACCTCCCTCAACCTGCTGACCATGCTCCTTTTGATGCAGCCCAATAAACGATTGGCCTTCTGGGCTGCAAGCACACATTTCTGGCTCGTGTCCAATCTCTCATCCACTGGTATCCCCAAGTCCTTCTCGGTAGGGCTGCTCTCAACCTTTTCATCCCCCAGCCTGTATTGATACTGGGGGTTGCCTTGACTTGCTTACACTTGGCCAGAGAGATTTAGTCCAACAGGCTATGCTTATATAAAGAAGTTTAACAAAGGACGGAAGAATAATTATGGTGTATCTGGCATTACTTGAATCTCCATGCTTTTGATTATGTGAAGAATTTGATTCAGAAGACAGAAAAGTATTGTCTAACCATAGTAAAACCTTTGATTTCAGTTTCAGCTGAAGACTTATGGAACTGCAGCCTTTTCAGGAAAAACCCACAAAAAGCCTTCATTGTTGAATAGAAAAGCTTTGTAAAATTTAGAATTGGATTATTCGTGCTTTGTTTTGTACAGCTGTGACAGAAGTTTTGGTAGTGCTTCTACCAGGACCTAAGCGTCCTTATGGTCTCCAGAGGCATTTGAAGGGGATGGCATGCACCATATATGGTTTGTAAAGGTTGTAGGGCTTCTCTGGGCAAAGATATGCCTCAAAAGAATGAAATAGAGAGTTGCTAACAACACTTTCAACTAAGAGATGAGCCACCTTCATTTTCATTGCATTCACTCAAAGGTAATGGCACTAACTTCTTACATTAATGAACAAAAGTTCAATACTGCAAGAAAATAAACTAGAGATGCTGGAAATATGTCTTACTTTGGCTTTAAACCACATGGTCCAGATGCACTGAAGGATTTGGTGTGCTTAAAGTAGGACATGATGGAGTTTACATTGATATATATAAAATATGTAATCTTTAATCTTTATATTTAATAAAATATTTTATAATTATACATTACACAATTATATTTTATAATATTATATATAAAATGTGTCATCAGTAGGAAAACATGGGATTAGAGAAAGACTGTATAATTCCTTAATAAGGGCAGTCAGCTCTGCAAAGAGTCCCTGTTTCTAGGCCTGCTAAGGTATTTTGTATTAAATCTTTATTGAACAGCATTCATAAACAAGGCAATGACTGTTGTCTCCCAGGTGAGTGCCCTCATCATTCATGTACAGACTCAATTTCATTTTCTTTGTCTCTGTGAAGCCTAAATGTTTATCTTCATCCTTCTTAGAGGAGAATGGATGATATCTTTGTCTCTAGCATGGTAGATTGGATTTTTTTTTCTTTTTGCAAGACAGAATTGGGTTTTATATACTTCAAAGTCTTCCCCTAATGTATGACTTATGTGTCTAAACCCAGAAGATGCTTTAGGCTAAGAATCCAAATCACAGATAGGTTTGTAAACTTTGGAGAAGCAGACCTGTAGAAACATGTGTCTCTTTTTTGGCTACCTTCCTACTCAGATTGCTTGTGTCTGTGAGTCCCAGTTCTACACATCCAGCTCTCCCCTTGAATAACATCAGGATCTCAGGAGCCCACCTTGCAATGACAGTCAAATTCTGCTCCTGAAGATGTCTGACTAGAAGTTACCTTTGGGAATAACCAGCATTACCACACTTAAGTGCTTTTGTGGAGCTGAGCTTGTGCCACTATATGCTAAAAAATGAGAAATTGTATTGTTATTTCTGATGGAAGTCAATAACTGAAAGAAAACAATGCACAGCCATAAAAAATGCATTTGGAAAAAAAAAAATCTCGTGAATTAATGTTGTATATTTTGTGAAAGCCTTCCAAAGAGTATCAGTGCTCTTTTTCATGAAGGCAGGATGGAGACACGTTAACTGAACTGAATTTATTTAGTTTATCCAAGAGAAGGATAAAAGGTGACTTCATTATGCTATTTAAGTAGCTCTATGGGAAAGACATTTCTGATAGTAGATGCCTTTTTAATCTAATAGAGAAAGGTGTAATGAGATCCAGTGGTTAGTAGATTAGGTCAGACAAATTTGAATTAGGAATAAAGCAGAAATTGTAATAGCGAGAGTAATTAATCACTGCAAAGACTCAGCAAAGGATGAGGTGGGTTCTTTGTCATTTGAAGAACTAAGAATTGATAATTTTCTTAAAAATATGGTGTAAATCAAAAAGACATTATTAATATAGAAGTTGCCCAGTGCCATTCATTGCCCTGTGTCATTTAAGAGGTCAGATTAGATCACTGTGATACCTTTTATTCTTAAAATATATGAATCAATAGATGAGGAGGATAAGAAGTAAAATTCAAAGCTCCTTACTTACCTGGAATTAGCCCAACTGTTTCTTCAAGTAACCTGATTTGGTGACAGAACCTGATTTTCCTCAACAGTCTTTCAACAGCTGCTGCCTCACTACCTGGCAGACTGAAAGCCCCAGGCTCCTTTCTGCATATCTATTACTTCAGACCTCTCACTCCATATACTCACTATTTGCATGATCAGGAGACAGCAGGCAGGAGAGAAAGTATTGCCCAAACTCAAAAGATGAATATCTGACAGAACACGAGGCTTTTTGTAAGTACAGGTGTAAAGGTACTGAACCTTGTCCATCTACAGGCTTTGGGAAATATTTTGACAGGCACTTACACTCTGAATATTCCAATTCAGATGAAAATATTTAGGCTTACATTGTTTCTAAATATAAACTGAAGTATCTGCCCACTTCAATTTTTCCCCACTCCTAATGAAAACAAAATATACACGGAATGATGACAATCCATATGGAGGCTAGAAAAAAAGCACAGGCTACCTTATCAGTATATCTCCAAAAATGCAGAGGAAATTCTATCAGCACATCTTCTTCATTTAGACGATCTACAGGGAAGCTGAAAATATCCTGAGCTCTGCAGAAGATGTAGCTGTTGCTGTATTAGCCAGAAAGGGATATTACTGACAAGATACATTAATATTAGGTGGTGTGATATGGCTTCTGGAAATAACTGTTTCTTATTTCATTAGTCCAGAAAAAGGCAGATGAATTCTTCCAGCCACTCTTCAAACCTGATAGAAAGGGCATATTTAAAATATGTTAATCCTTTTCCATTTGCAAATAATGAGTCCAAGGATTTATGTGAAGAGAAATTTAAGGGGATAAAGGACAGATGAATAAAGAGAAACAATAAAGTTGGAAAAAGACAGCAATTTCTACATTAGCAGTGTATATAATATAAGATCCCTCTAAGTGTCTTGGTGAGAGTCTAACCTTAATTCTTGTGGCTCTCAGCAGCTATTAAATAGTCCATCCTAGGCTAACCACTTCCTTTTCTTCTAGTTTTCTGAGCTGAGCAATCCTATCTGCCCTTAGAGCTGTGCTGTTTTAGGAGCAAGAACAGATGAGAATTGCACATATACAGCTCTAGCATTTCAGGTGTGTCTCGTCCCAACAGATGGGATGAGGGATGAGTTAACTCTGAACGCAACACACACCCTGACTCAACAGATGAGATTAGGTGTGAGTTAACTCTGGGTAATTTTGCACGGCAATGTGAAGTGAATGGCAGACAATCACCCCGGGGGTCCAATTATTAATTTACTAAAAGCACATGGTGGTAAATAAATTGCAGCAATTAGTGACTTGGCAAAAGTATGTTATAGTAACACAAAATTTATCAATACATTGACGGCAAAAGTCCTTCTAAAAATGGTGGATTGGCAACAGTTAGTAACTGTAATGCAAAACTTAACAAGACTTTAGCAGCAGAAGTTAGAATGGTATTACTTTTATATGTTCAAGAAAAAGAAAGAGAGAGAGAGAAGGAAAACTAAGATACCAGAAAGAGAAAGGAAGAGAGAGAGAGAGAGAGAGAGAAAGATATCACTACTCCATAGGTACATTGGTCCAGCGATGACCTCTGGAGGGGGGGACACGTTGAAGATTTACATGCCGCCCAGCTGTATCATACATGAGATTGTTTTATAACCCAGTTCATTTACATGCGAGATAGGAGAGGGGGGTTCATCTCCTCCCTCTGCTCGCTCTTCATGCTAATTAGGAAGACTCTTCTGGAAATGGGGCTGGGGTCTTCAAACTAGGGGAAAGTTCATAGTACTGACCAGAAGTGAGTTGTTTTGCCTGTCAGGGGTAGCTGTTGGTTCGTGGTTTCTTCTGGTAGTTGGTTGTCCAACAGATGGTTCATCTCTGTCATCCTAATTAGGCCATGAGGCCTTTCACAGCAACACTGTTAATTGCCCTTATCCTACAAGGTGTCTGCCTCCATGGCCATAAAACTTTGGGAAAGATAAGACAAGGTGTCATCTATCTTTTCTTCCCAAAGTAACAACCAGATATTTAAGGCATAACAAGGTCCTTTGTTCTGCTAAGGATGGGGGGTACGCTTCAAGGTTGTCACAAGGTGTCTTCACCAGGGCTTCACCTTCTCATCCATACAGCCCATCACCTGCCTCTGTACCATTCATCTCTCCTCACTGCCTTCTTGCTGCTGGTGCTTTCAGAAAGACATCAACAGTACATAAAATGTACAATAGGGAATAAATGGGCTGCTCAGAACGACGGACAAAATATTTTATCTCCCACAAATTCAAAACTTAACCACCATTTAACACAGAGCTCCAGGCTCTGGTGTAACTGAAATGCCCATGAGGCCCCAAGCTCTCCTTGCTTTTCACCAGAACGTGATGACCAGTCTGGTCCATTATGGCATCTGGCCATTTGGGGTTCTCATGCTGCCCAGAGCTAATCCCATTCTTCTTCATGAGCACAGGTTGCCTGGGAGTTTTTCTAGGCTACAGGACTTACACTGAAATATGTCATTTCATTAAAAGGGTCAAATAACTGTAGAACTGTACATTGCAGTGTACTGAGCAGCTTTACAGTGACATATGGGCAAGGGGGATTTTTAAAGTAAGGTGCCTTACTGCTACAAGAAAAGCATGACAGTCTCAATGTCTGCACAGAAACAATGCAATTTAGTTCTAAATTGTAATTGCACTTTCTCTGTAGAAGTGTCATATCCTCATGATTATACTTCCTGTGTGCTTATAGTCAAGCTTTTTACTTTGCTGACAAGCATGTAGGTAGCTCTTGTGGTTTCTGACAGGTAAATAACCAAGATGTGAAATAGATTTCACTCCTTGCAAATCATCTATACCACAATTTTTTTTTGCCATCCAGTTAAAGAAGAAATAATTAATATTAGCACACATTTAGGACTCAACCTAATTCTCACATTCCAAGGTGAGTGACATGACTGATTATTTGACAAACAAGTACATGTCTTCTGGTTTTCATTTTTACAAAGTTTATTTGATATGGCTTGTGTGTACATCAGTGAAACACAAAAAACCCATGGAATCCCACAAGGCTGCTTCAACAGAGGATGTCTCTAATAAAACAAACTGCAGAGACATCTATTTTGTTATGTGAAAACTCCCCGCTCCATTTTGAAACTCTTATTTGAGGAATACCAGGATCTGCAGCCTGGCTTTTATGTCATCAAACCATTTTCTACAGTTGGGATAGTTTTCTTGGATGGTAGATGCGTATCAAACAATTTGTAGACAGCCCTGGGTGCCTCAAATATAGTCAATGATGATGATGATGAATTTCCCCTGTAAAAGAGCTTTTTAGGGTACCATTTTTCTGAAATAATCCTTTCTACGAGATAAATGTTACATTTATACAGCCCTAAAATTATATTCGGCTCTTTGAAAGAAACCGCAAGGCTGATGTGGCCCCTGGTGAAAACGAGTTCGACACCCTGTACTAGATAATCTGAGAAATGTCTTTTTTTTTTTTTTTTTTCCTCTAGGAACTAAAATTAGCTATTTTGCACCTAAAACGTGAAGACCTTTTCTCAAACATCCTTGAATACTCTTACTGATGAATAAAATTGTTTGCTGCCAGAAGATGTTGAATGAATCCATTCATTATTCCTGTCATTTTGTCAGATTTATAATGGTGGGAGTCAAGAGCAGGATCTAACATTTGTTATCCTTTCAATGTTTTTCTAGTTTCTTCTTTTCCAATTAAAAACAATCACAAATGAAAAAGTGTGATTTGTGATTTAGCCAAAGCATCACAGAGTGATATTTTCAGCACAGAAGTACGTGTTTTTGAAACTGTTAAATGTGAAAATAGCTTCCACTGAATAAGGGGAAATAAGAAGACATTAAAATATTTATACAGATAATGTAAAAACATTATGGAAAGTGCGTCAAAACTCAGAATATTTGTATTATAATGAAGCAGTAACTTCTAGATGATTACAGTTGCTTAAGTAAAGGTATGAAGATAAACTTAAAATGTTCAGTTTCTTACCTTATAACTTTCTTTTTCACTTTTAAGTCAATCTGCCAAGTGTTGGTGTAATTTTGTTATTAGCCATTGTTCAGAGTATGGCAGACAGCCAGAAAAGCACTCAATAGTATTTCCTGTTCACCTGTTCATCCCCTTGCAAAGTGAAGAGCTGATACACATAAAACTAGAAAATTAATCATTCACAGAGTCTGCTTGCTCTGAATTTGCATGTCACTCTACAGCTCCAAATGGTAAACAAAAATATTGTCGGGACTGTTGTGTTTTGGATGCTGTCCATCCGTAGCTTTGAAATTAGCAATCTCTCTTCTTCTGCCTTTGCATTCACTGCCTTCTTAAGGCATTAACTTTCTTCCTTAAGGATAATTCAGTTAACAAAAATATTTTATTCTGAGCAACACAGTATTCTTACCTTTAATTAGTAGTATTTCTAAAGTGCTGTTGTTTCAAAAACATTATTTATAATGCCTGGGGTTATATGCAAATTGCAGTAATAACACTGCATGTACTGATACATAGTGTCTGCCGGATCATTAAAACTACAGAATGATAAACAATCATTTCGGATATTTTATTACAGTAACACATAAGGTACTGGCTTGAAACAAAGCTTGATATACAGTGAACATTAGAAATTTTGCAGAAAAATATATATTTAGATTTTTTTTTATTAAACTATTTACTGTTTGAAGGAATTAATTTTTCTTCTAGTTTTTCTATTTATACTCATTAATGTTTCATATACAGCTGATAAAAACTCACTTTTTTATATCATCACCATTCAGCTAGCAAAAGATGCAGTTCTAACAACAAATTCATGGAACATCTAGACGTGTGTAGTCAGCTGACTGTGTTTCATCACTGCAGTGATTTCAGCAGGCCTTGACCAAGGCACTTCATTTCTCCATATCTCAGTATCCTTTCTGTAAAGTACTCACGGTAGTGCTGCTTTTCTTTAGTCTGCTGGAGCACTTTGTGACAACATTCGCATTCACAGTATTTACTGCTATCAAGCCCAGCACGAGAAGGGCTTGGTTTTGACTATGGTCTCAAAAGATTGCTACAATAAATGAACAATAATATCAGTAGCATGTAGATAAGTATGGATAGGTAGCATAAAATATATACAGCTGTTCAATTGTAAAATACATCCTGGATGAATCCAGGACATCAGTAAGGAAAACTACTTCTACTCAGGGGTTCCTACCTCCTTTGTATTTGTCCCACCTTCTGTACTTCTCTATTCGCCCTGGTCAACAGGTGGAAACATCTCCATGGGCTGCCATATCTGCTCCGCAGATCCTGTCAGCCATCCTCAGTGGACTCTGTGCCAACATCACCACCTCACAGATGAAAGGAAGCCTAGTACATGCATTAGAAGAAAGGGAAAGTGTTAAGAAGAGAAAAAGAATGTTCATGTAGCTGAATAGGGCTGTTGGATGGGGAAGGTTGTCCGGGGCAAGGCAGGAGAGAGGCTTAAATGAGTTTCTTTCACTGGGAAGATTCTGAGACTGGCTCTTCACTTGGGTGATTCATCTACTAGAGGCTTATGTCTTGGAGATAGGTAGGTGCACAATGCTCTGAATTGTGGAGGGTGAATAGGTATTTGTTTAAGACTAGGGTTAAACCTTTCACTTTGTTTCCAATTCCAGTTTTTCAGTTTCAGCTGTTTTAGACACAGGCTATCATACTAGTGAACATTGAATTAAAGATATGATTTCTGTTTACAGCATGGTCCCTCTGGTAATTTGCTTGATAATTTACCTCACTCTCAAATTTTGTACATGCACTCCAATTCTCAGAATATATAATTCTTTCCTTTGAATTATGATAACATTGTTTGAATATAAACTGTCTGCTTTAGCTAGAAGTTATCACTACCTTAAATGGACTCTGGAGAATTTTTCACAAAAGATTACAGGGAGAGATGTCAATTTAACTTTTTCGCACCACATGTTATTAACTGGTTTTAGTTTCACTTCATTCATTTATGTGGCAAAACACAATGTACTGTAACTCTATAACCTAAGTGGATGTAAAATTTTTTGTGATTAAAGAATTCTAGATACTTACAGGTCATAGTTTTGTTTTTTCTTGTCTGTCTTTTAACAGACAGTACAATTGTTGGTGGAAAGAAATAGAATATAAAGTTTCAAGATCCACTCCTAGTCCTCTTTGCGTATCAGGTAAATAAGTACTTGTCTTTTCTGAAAAAATGTCTCTGATTTCTGATTGTAATTAGTGTTTGATGTGTGGGGTTTTTTTGTTTGGTTGGTTTTGTGATTTTTTTTGGTCTGTTTGTTTGGTTTTTTAAGACTTAAAGCCAATACAAAAACAATTAAAAGGAAATGTTAATCTCTTCCTATAGAAAGGTAAGTCTAGTTGACATTTTGAATAGCTTCCAAACAAAATATGTTATTTTGTTTAACCTTCCAGGCACTACAATTCTTGAATTACAAACAGTTCAAGTTGGTAGCACTTTACAAGTATTGTACCTTATGTAACTGTACATTTTTAATGTAAAATGCTTCTTTAAAAATAAAATGAAAGCCTTTTAGTAGCATTCTGGTATTCTGAGTGACAAGAAACATTTGGAGTGAGGGAATGCACTCACATTGTACATTTAAGACAGTAACAGATTGTAAGAGTTCATTACTTCCCGCAAATATTTTATCTGGTGTTCCAGTTCAATCAAAAAATTATTCAGAATGGCAGAGGTAATAAACAGTCAAAGAACCAAGCTTTTTTTTTTTTTCCTAGAAAAGTAAGGAAGAAGGAAGATTAAAAAAAACCCAAAAAAGTAAATGTTAATCCAAGCAAAAAAACCCAAAATTACTTGGGTGAAAATTGCTTGGGTGAAAATTACTTGGAGTGACCTTCAATTTAGCACACAACTAATGTATCATCAAAGTTTGAGCCCTTTTCTCAATTGTCCTATGAAAATGCAGAAAAAATGCTTTCACCTGCATGCATCAAATTGCCATAGTAGGGCCTACAAAATCCATGGATACATTAACAAATCACCTTCATATTTTTCTTTTTTTCTCAGTCTATTTTAGCATAGCACAAGAGCACATGTGTAATTCTGAAGACATAGATGTATCAATTTGTCGTTATGGCACGTGCCCACTTCCCTAGTTTACCATGTAGCCAGTGAAAAGTGTTGAGTTGTGTGTTGGAAGCTGAGCTATAGCATATTCCTTTCCAGTCTGGAAAGCCCTCTACTTCTAGAAAATAAAGAAGCAATCCAAACAGCTGAATAGATTGAGTGCTGAGGTGGAATATCAAGGAAAGAAGAGGTAAGAACATGTGTACACATTTCTGGCACTGTGCAGACAATCGTATATCTTTTCCATCTTCCTCTTGTTCCAGATCAGATCTGTTGACCTTTCTGAATGCCTATATTGATAGTTTCCTGGGTGGAAGTCAGCTCATGTAAATTTCTATGTCTAAAATTAGGTGTCTAGTCTAAGGTGATCCTGCAGATGACAGGGGTAGTGCTTGACCTCCAGCAACTTACATTTATCCCAAGTCCCATTGTCATTTAAGCACGCAATTAACTGCCATTCAAGAGCTGGACTCCCATGTGTATGACACGGTTGCATATCACCTTTTCAGCTTTTTCCTGTCAAATGTCAGTGCCACTACTGCTTAATATTCAGGTTGATTTGAGTCATGATTTTTTCCTTCTCTTCAGTAGTTTGCTTTATGCAGCTGAAAAGCTCTCCAGAAACTGGTTTTGGTGAAAACACAGACTTTTTAGTGAAAATACCTCCAGTAGATGTACTAACATGCAAGCAAAAACTATAGGAAGAAACTTATCCAGTTTTTTAGAGGTAGTATGAGCTTATTTCAAGCCTCCTCCAGTAACTGCCTTATTTATTTACAGTCAGTCCTTTAAGTTGTGCTAGATGCCCTTTCAAAAGGTTCTCATGCAATTCTAATTTAAATGCAGGACAAGATATAATAAATACTAGTGCCAAATAATAAATTGTGAAGATCAGGAAGAAGGAAGCAGATTATTATTGCTGGAGGTGGCTGGACTTCTATCTGGTTTGTTAAAACAGGTTGCCGCAGCTGAAGTCACTAGATGGCAGTGTTACATGCACTCCTACAGGCTCTTCCATTAGAATGCAAGCAAGTGTTCAATCTCTGAAGAAATGCTATAGGGTTGTTGCTGTTGTTGTGCAGTTGTATTTGAAAAGCACCCAATTTTGCTTTTTTCTGCTTTAATCTCTGTATTTGGAAATGAGAAACAAACATGATTTGTCAGCTCAGATTTCTGGAGAAAGACAGGTTTTTAGAGATGGCTTCATTCTATATAGGTGGAGGGCACAAGGGAAACAAGCACACTTTGAACATATCCAGGCAAATTTCTGCTCAGCTGTATAAACTGACCTACAACAATTCTGCTATTGCATTGCAGGGGACCAGTGAGGGTATTAGGAGCAAGATACTGTTTTGAAAAAAACCAAAACCGAAACCAAATCAAACCAAACCCAAACCTTTATTTCTCAATCTGTCGTTTACCTATAAATGAGACCAGATTCCTCTCAGCTGGCTAAGGCATTGCCAGAAGCACTACGTTACAATACAATCACCCTCACCATTCTCCCTATGGTAAACAGAAAGTGATATAACTCCAGAGAGTGAAGCACATAATTTATGGACTTTCAATGCGCCTCTCTTTGCTCTTTTGCTATACAGAAATGTTCTGAAGAGGCAGCTCCTGATTGAAGCATGTCATGCAGGTGCGCAAGGGTAGTTCTGGGCTACAATACCTGTCTTTGTGCAGAAGTGTATACATTTGAAAATGATTTCATTTTCAGTTCAATTTTGATTACAGAACCACCTCTTTAGGGATAAACAGAACAAAGGTTGGAAGATCAGGTGGAGAAGAGGGAATGCAAGACTGTCTCTGCAGAAAAGACAAGACAGAAGATCAGTGAGAAAGCAAAAAGCTGAAGTAGACTGAAGCCTATGAAGAAACATAAGAAGCAGAAAGTAAACCACTGCAGTGGGCCTTCCAGTGTTCTGTGTTTGAGCTTTTCCTTTGCTTTAAGCAGTAATGATTATCTCTTTACTTTAGTCTGTGAGTTTTTCAAAGGCCACGAGAGAACAGACAGGAAAAAAAGTTAAAAATTATAAGCATATGCATGTGAGAGCTCATAATGAAGGACAGATCACTGAAGCGCTAGTAAAAGAAAAATTACAATATTCTGAATATAAAGCAATAAATAGAAACAAATAAATTCCAGAATACGATAACCCAGCTCTCAGCTTCCTCCTAGAGGGAAGATGGATGATTGTATCTTTTGGCTCCTCTAACTACAAGTCTTCCGGAGCCAATACACTTTCAGGGCCGTGCTGGCCAGGTGTTGGCACCTTGGAGAACATCTTTTACATCTATTAGACAGCTATAGCTTGCCAGTAGATTTTCTACTGCCAAAGAACTGGATCTGGGCCTTGTGGAAGCAGAAACTAGACTAGTGAAAGCCTGAGTGAATTTGAGCTCCTTAGAGATTAAAATGCAGAGAATGTTGTTAGCTAGATATAATAACATGGGTAAACAACAAGGACATCTGAATCTAGTGGGTTCTTCTGCGACTATGCTGATGAATAATCCTGTGTGGGTCATTTACCTGCTCCTTTTGCTTTGTAGTTAACCTTAACTTAAGTTTTAAAATTAAACAATGAATCTATTACTTAGTCCTGCCTGATGTTAAGCCCATGTGACCTGATGGGCAATACTCAGTTCCTATCAGCTTGGGAATTGGGGACGCTAATGGCCTTACAAGATCAAACTGTAAATTACTATTTGTCTATTACTGAGTGTCCACTTAGTGAGATATTAAAGCAGTAA
Organism: Caloenas nicobarica; assembly: GCF_036013445.1. NCBI lineage: Eukaryota > Metazoa > Chordata > Aves > Columbiformes > Columbidae > Caloenas > Caloenas nicobarica. The sequence continues at coordinate 26,549,052 of NC_088245.1, read as the reverse complement.
AGTCTTTCCATAAAGGACTAAAGTTTAAAACCTGAAAGTTGCTTTTATTTGAAAATTTCCAGGTAACTTGTCTCATGATGCACTAGTTCCTTAAGTAGTATGCATGAGAACAACAAAAAAACCCACCAAGACTAAAAACTGGGACATTCACTGCAGATATTTCAGTTATTTCAGAAAAACTGTGGGTGGTATCCATGTGTCTGAAAGCATGGACAAATACTATCAAATCTATCAATAAATATATATATTATCCACACTGTTCTAAAAGTGCACTTCTTACAGACAACAACAATCTTTGTTATTTTGAGTGACAGTCTTACAATATTAAGAGCAGCAAACTTGACAGTAGCAGCTACATAGTTGAGGATGATAATACTTCTAATTGTATGTACCTGCAGCTAATTACACTGTCATTGCAAACTGGTACAGAAATATATTATTTTAGCAGAAAATCCTACTTTTCAGGCATTCCACCTGTTCTCTTGGAGACTTCCAAGCTCCAGCTCTACTGTACAGTCCCATTGCTTATGTTTGGCTTGCTGCCAAACACAAATAGTTCTTCTAACTACAAGAACAAAAGCTTAACCTAAAGGGCTAAATTCTTATTTGGGTCTTGCTGTGTGCAAATACCATTGGCTGCATATATTAAGTCAACATATCCTTTCTTCTATTAACGTGATATTAGACATAGGTAATTTTTTTCATGTAAACTTTTAAGTTAAAATGCAAATTTGGCAGTACTAAAATAATAGTTGCAAATAACTTATTGGCTTAAAAATGTTATCTGATTTTATTTAATAACAAATAGAAATATCTTGTTTCATTTTTAATTTTGACAAAAATATTTGAGAACAGCTGAAAAAGTGATAATAATGTTAGTGATAATAATGATAATAAGGAGAAGGACAATCATAGATTCATAGTATCATTTTGGTTGGAAAAGACCCTCAAGATCATCAAGTCCAACCATAACCTAACTCTGGAACTAAACCATGTCCAAGAAGAAGAAGCAGAAGAAGTCTTGCTTATGGAAGAAGCTGTTGAGATCAAGCACTTTTTTTTCATAGGATAAATTATTGGGGAAAGTGTCATGTTGTTCTCCAAGTGCATGTGTTTTAGGGGATGCCTAGTGAGTTAGGTCAGCATTTAAGCAGCTGTAACACCACTACATTTGCAATAGGAGCTTTAGTGGAACACGATGTGCTCTGGTGATATCCAACGTAGCAAGAAAAATGGCAGTTCAGGACCTGAATGTACTATGCTAAAATTCATCATTTTACCCCTTTCTTCACTATTCACACAATGGCCAGCTTAGACTGGCTACAGTAAAGCGACATTTAGTCTCTTCCTTTGGCCATTGACAACTGCATTGCAGTGGTGAAGACAGCTTTGAAATCACATTGGAAGAAACGTACATAGGCAGTAATGTACTTGAATCAAAGTGTGTATAAAGGGAAGTGATCTATCTAAATAGAAAAAAGTAAAGTAAAAGTTGTTTCCTTTTTCAAGGATAAGTCAGAGATTTCATTGAAAATTCAAGCTGGCAGAGTTCATGAAAATTTTGTCTAAGTTTCTGGACAAAGACCACAAACTTACTAACTAGTATGTTGTGCTGAGTGTCATGAAGTTTACAGGCTCAGCCCAGGGAGACACATTTTATTGATGGTTTTCAAAACACATTTGGATGTTCTTACAGTTGATAAATGTTAATAGCTATGGAAAACAAACAAACAAATGAACAAAAAAACTAATAAAAAAGGAACTGTGATGGCTTACAAACCAGTAAAAAAATCTACTCTACCCCAAGAAGCTGGGTCCCATATGATTAAGTAAGTAAATGATCAAGATCTTCATGTGAAGGTCTCCAAATCAGAATGCAAAGTTCATTTTATAGAGACAAGTATAACTAAATGTGTTTCTCTTCAGGGTTTCCTGCTTGAAGCCAAGGTCATGTCTATTTTCCATTACTGTTGTTCTTCCATTATTTTATGTTTATCTTTTTGTGGGAACTCATTTTCAAAAATATGACCTATAGTAATCGTTGCCATCTGATTTGACATTGTCTCTTACAATTTAAGTTAGTTAATGTTATTGTGAAGCTTAGAATGAATCGGAAAGTACTTGGATGACTGGAAGCTACTTTAAATTCTATTGGAGTTAAATAGGCTATTAATCAGCACTTGGTGATTACTAGGCCTGAAGTTCTCCTCAGTGATTAGTTTCGAAAAATGTTGTGCTGGTACAAATAGAAGAGATCTAACTATTAAAATATCCTTGATAACATTCGTAGGTTTTTTTGTTATTGCTATTATTTTTTCCAATATTATTTCAAGATTCTTATTAGACAAGTAATAAAAGGATATTTCATTCATGATTCTGAGCCAAAGTCTACCTTTTAACTTTTGCGAAGGCTCCCACTGGGTTTTATTTGGTTTGCTTACCTGTAGTTAAAAGTAGCTAATAAAAAATTATTTAAAAGAAATGAACATTGACTTTGAGTGTTGGCTTCTGGGTGTCTAACATGAAGACTAAGTTTCAAGGGTTTGAGTTCAGCCCTGTCTTTGTGTGCACACACCTAAAGTTATCTCAGATTAAACATTTGCATTCTGGAACACAAATCTCTCTGGATATTTTAGAAAACGTGGTTCTGACATTTCAAAACAAGGTTAAAAGTTCTGTTTTGCACTTGTTTTTGTAGAGTGACCTCTTGTGAAGGTAAATAATTTCATAAAAATGCTCTGCACTAGTAGTGAGAAAGACTTCTTCTGTGATACCTGGTGAGGTGTTCAGCTGAGTGATAGCTGGATTTTTGAATATTTCTTGCCAGTATATTTATACTCACAAATATGTAGCCAAAGACATTGGAAAGTCTACCCACATGAAAACTGACAACTAAAATTAGTGGATAACTTGTAAAAACTTTTGGTATTACTAAAAATTCACACATATGAATAAATAAAAATCTCAGCCATGTTCATGATACAAGTACTGTTTGGGAAGACATGCTTTGTATGGAAGAACCATGCTTGGTATGTAAGAACTTGGTATGTATATTCTGATCTGGGAGATAAACTTAGAAAAAATAAGGTGGAAGATAACTTACAAATGATAGATCTGAAAATCTGGTTCAGCAGATCTAAGTAAAATATAGCCAATATAGAATGCTAGTGTACTTGATTTTAGTAGAAGATATGAAAACTCTGATTTTATCTTTAAAAACCTCTCTGCTAGGCATATGTATTTGATTTGACTTTTTGCCCTGAATTTAGAAAGAACCCTGAAGTATTAACTGCTGGATGGATATTATGACTTTTGTAATAAGCTCTCTTAAGTATGACAGAAAATGTGATTGTACTATTCACTTTTGGACTCTAAACTTTGTAAGGAATAATTACTTTTGTTATGATGCATTTGCTCAGTGGGGCCTTGATTCCTCATTTTTGAGCTCTAGCTATTACTGCAATACAAATATTAAATAATAAATGTTCCTATATTGCTCTTCCACAGTTTTGTAAGAGAAAACATGTCAGGGTAAAACAAGCCTATTCACCTTGGAATGTGGTTCAATTGAAAACTTATTGTTTTAAAATTAAAAGTTTTCTACAGTATAGTCTATTTAGCATTTTTTTCCTTATTGTCTGCTTATTGTATATGTTGAGGACATTAAAATGCAAGGTATCTCAGGATGTGAACTTCAATTGGACTTGAAAAATTAACAAAAAAAATCCCATAGCATTTGTTTGTATTCAGTTCTGAAAGTGTTAGGTACTCCTGCAAGGTTCTGAGTTTTCTTGGTGTTACTGAAGCCAGGGAAATGAAGGTAAGCAGCTTTCAGAATAAAACAATCCATGTATTTTCATTTGAATAAGTGTCTGAAGGGAAGCAGTTTTCATTCATTGGCAAAGCACAAAAGGCTAAGACAACTGCTTAACAAGAAAAAAATGTCATATCTTGTGAGATCAAATCTAAGCAGAGACGGCACTCTAAGTACCGTTTTCCTTCTCTTGTTTTATTTCTTGTGAAAGACTAAAGCCAAAATGTTTCTCTGCTTCTGTTTGGTATTACTGCTATTTATTGTATTATTTCAAGAAGCAAACAGCTTTGACTGTGGTGTTATCACCTTTTAAGCAGCACTGGGGCAAGATACATTTGAAAGGTAAGGAAATTACACTGAAAAAGCAATATGAAAATGATTGTGAAAAGATATACTTATATTGTTTTGTGGATACTACTTTTCATTAAATAATAATTCCCACTTTTCATTTTGTACTAAAAAGGCAATTTATCTACGATGTCTAAATAAGAAAATGACATTCACATGAATGAAGTATTTTATTGTTTTTCTCTTTGACTTGCAAGGGAAAATAATGGTAAAAAGATGATTGCCATCAATTGTCAATTTTCATTGTAGATGAAGCTGATGATTCCAGGTTGCGAATGCTTTGAAGTAAAAAATAAATAGGATATTGACTTTTTGTCACTGGTTGGGTGAGGGGTGCCTTGCATAATGAAAGACAGATGTGCTTCTCTAACAGACAAATTCCCCTTTTCTGCTCAGCAGCTTGCAGTCTTTTAGTACTGAAATATGACCCTATATGTTTTATTTCACGACAGCTTTCAGCAGTTCTCAAGGTCTCCTGAGCAATCTCTGGCTAAGACAATGTAAGCCAATTTATTATAATTAGACTGGGTACTACTCTTTCATTGACGGTGAACGACAGTGTTAAAAATTATGTGTAAAAAACCCAGAAGATTCTGTGTCGTCCATGTTTGCATCAAAGTCTGATCTATTAGTCTGCATGCAGGTGAGCATTCCACTCGATTATATATAGGAATTAGCATTACTATTACTATTATTACTATTATGTTTTTCTGGGCCGCAAGTGCACATTGGCGGTGCATATCCAATCTTCCGCCCACCACTATGCCCAAGTCCTTCTCCTCAGGGCTACTCTCAACCCATTCCTCCCCTAGTCTGTAATGGTACAGGACACTGCCTCAATTCCATTGCACTTGACCTTGCACTTGACCTTGTTGAACTTCATGAGACCCATATGTGCCCACTCCTCAAGGCTGCCAAGGTCTTTCAGGATAGCATCTCTTCCCTCGAAAATATTGACTATACCACTCATCTCAGTGTCATCTGCAAACTTGCTGACTCAACCCAACTGTGTTGTTGATGAAGACATTAAATAGCATTGGTCCCAGTATGGACCCTTGAGAAATACCACTTGTTACTGGTTTCCACTTGGACATGGAGCTATTGACTGTAACTCTTTGGATGCAGCCATCCAGCTAACGCGTTATTCATCTAACGGTCCATCCATCCAACCCATATCTCTCCAATTTGGCATCAAGAGTGTTGTCAGTGACTCTATGAAATACCTTGCAGAAATTTGGGTAAGTGGCATCTGTAGTTCTTCCCCTGTCCACTAATGTAGTCACTCCTACACACAAGACCACTTGATTAGTCAGGCATGATTTTCCCTTGGTGAAACCTTGTTGGCTCTCCAAACACCTCTCTGTCTCCCATATGTTTTGACATATGGAATCTGTTCCATTATCGTGCCAGGCAAGAAGGTGAGGCTGACTGGTAAGTAAAACACGGGCACACAATTTTTATTGTCATTAAAATATGAGCTGTATGGCTTAAAAAGAGTAAGCAGGAAGAAACACCAGTGACTGTTAACATTTTAGATTAGTTACAATCTGTTTATAAGTCTATTGCATTTCTAGCTACGAGGAAAAAGCAGTGATACAGAGAACCTAAGTATAACAGGTACTAATTAATTAGAAAGCTGGTTTTTTAGCATATGGGCTTTGTCTCTGTTTCTGAGAATGTGAAAAAAAATATTTTAGGGCATTGCATAAGTAAATGGGGAACAAAGTGTCAGGAATAATGTGATGAATTTGGAAGACAAGACTTACTCTTTATCTTAACCCATTGTTTTGTTGTTATCTTATTGCTTCAGTGCACCCAGCCTACCACTGAATAAGATGAACAGCTGTGTGACAGTTGGTCAGTTGGTTGAAATCAGGCCAGATGCCTTCAGAATATGAAACTCCATAGTACTCAAGGTACTTTGCAGAACAGGCTTTTCAGAGTTGTTGCCAAATAAAGCAGGATAGTAAAATGGAAGGATCCACTTTTGGTCATCTTTGTTTTTACTAAATATGATTTAAGCCAGTGACATCATAAAAGTAAAGAAGTATTTACAATGTATCCTGTCAGCCCTGTTTTTCTTGTTTGATCTCTGCAATTAAGGGTTTATGTTGTTACTACTACTACTACTACTACTATTAAACTACAAGTTTATGCTATCTACTGCCACGAGACAATAGATTTGGAGGTTCTTAATTTAAGAATAGGTATCGACACTTGCTTCCTAGTTGTTGGTAAATGTGGCTAAGTTTGAGTGATAGCGTTTAGTTTGTCACAGGATTCAACATCCAGATTGGTCAAGGATAATCACCCAGTTCAGTCATTAACTATTAATTACTTGGATGTGAAAGAGATTAACAGAACCAGATCAACATGGACAGCGTATGAAAAGGCATCTTATTGGTTTCAAACTGCAGGATCAACTAGTCAAATCTTGCTTTATGAAAATCAATGACGGGCTTTTTTCTGACATTAGATGGAAGTTGAAGTCCATATAGTAATTAGTCTACATTTCTGCAGATTTTATTTTTTGGATGTCACAGCTTTGTAATTCCAGCATTCTGTGTTCCGTACTTCTTTGTTTTACATTAATTATTAATTTTCAGCTCTCAGAAGAGCATAACAAAACTCATTGTGGTTCCATAAACTGGTTCACAAAGGACAGCTGTTGCAAGTGTGGTCTTTTTACCAGAAGATTGCTGTGAGCCATCTGGGACAGAGTCCAAAATGTCTTCTTCCCAATTATAATGAAAGCTGAGCTTTAAAAATACATTGCTTGTACGTTCTTTCATTGCAATTATTGTTACCAAAATGAATTCCAAGTACAGTATTTTATACCTCATCTTTACTGTTATCTTTGTTATGAGAACAAGGTAGTGGGATTTTAATAACACTTAGAGTATACAAAAGACAGTGGTCTAATGTACCTAGTAGTGTGTTTAGCTGTTCATACGTAGATTAGCTATGTATTCCACAGCCATCAACAGCTAAACTTGCTTTGAAAAATGCATGAAGTAATGATTTTATTTCTTCAGCAAAAGATGTAATGAGAACACAGCGTGTCACACCAGGAATCTGTCCTCGTGAGAGTGATTGCAATGAGAATAGGAATATAAACTTTCAGTCCACACCATTTTCTAAAGAGAAGAAGGTTCTGGTTTCACTACTTTCTCACTTTTTACTTTTCTCTTCCACATAGAGTCTTGTGTTGCAGCAATCCAGTTCTGCTCTCAAGTCATCCAGATAACTCCTCTTCAGATAATGGGAATCCAGGGGTGATCACAGATGATCTGAACCTATTTTATTTTCCTCATTGAACGTGTTGAATAGGTTACTTCTCTCTCTCTCTCTCTGATTCTTCTCCCGTTCCATTTCTCCAGTAAAATGCCATCTTAACCACCAAAGGCATCATTGTTAGACTGAAGACCAATGGATACAGTTAATATTTATATAAAATACATATATACATGTATATATGTGTGTATATATATAATTTGTTCTTCTCGGCTTGTCAGCTTCTCTGGATAAACATATAGCATGCTGTGAATGGCAGCACAATTCAACTAGTCCATGATAATAACTGTTGTTTGATTTAAAATTGTGATCTTTAATTTTTTGTTGTTATTGTTGTTGTTGTTGGTGGTGGTTTTGTTTTTTTGTTTTGTTTTGTTTTGTTTTTAGAGCCAAAAGGGGTTTATTTTATTCTTTCACATTTTCATGTGCACTGACCCCTGCAGAGGCAGGGATCTGACATCTGTTCTGGATCTGTTGAAATAGCAGAATAAAAGCTTTAAGAGAGTTTTTTTTTATAGATGTTTCCCTTAGTATGCCTTGGTGTATGAGATGTTCATTACTTCTGATTTTTTTTTTTTGGTAGTTCTTTTAGTTGGATATTCCTTTCCTCTTTCTTCCCACATGACTGTATCTCTTTCACTCTCTTTCTGTACACTTTCTGATTCCTTTTACCCACTCATGACTTCAACTATGATTTCTCTATCAAACACTCATTTACTTTAAGCTTTTACATTGTCTTTATTTATCTTATATTACATCATCTTCTCTCTATAGTTACAGAAGGATATCGTGCTGCTCATTTTATATAAGGCCATAGGTGAACATTTTCTAAAAGAATTTCTATTTTTTACCACATTATTATCTTTGACATTTATTGCTAATCTGACTAATTTTCAATTCTTCTCTCTATTTTCTTATGTATCTCTGTGTTCTGTCATGCATCTGCTAAAGCTGAGGCACACGGTCCAGTCACACATTAACTCCATTTAATATTTTCATTTAGCATTCTCACCACAAAGCTTGTTGATGTTGTTTGGCTTGTGGATGCAAAAATGAAAGAAGGATTTGGACAACTTTTTTCATAGATACTGCATATCTCCTTAAAAATGACTGAAGTTTGGCTATATATTTTGTAATTATTTACTTTATTTTTCTTTATTTTCTGTATATATTTGCCACTAAGGCTGGTAAAAGAAATAATTTTATATTTATCAAGTATAGACTCATGGAATGCAAACAATATGCCCAGCTTAGGTTATAGCTGAACAAGACATAAGACTGCTGTCAAATTTTCATTGATTATATGACAATAATATTTTGCTTAGTAGCTACTTTCTACTAGTGAAAAAGATAGATTAAATGTTCTGGAACTGTAATGATAAAGCCATAAACAAGCTGTGCAATCAAATGAAGACACAGACAAATGCGGAATAGGGCAAGTAAAACACTGCAGTCAGTCTTTGTGATACTTCATATTAAGTAGGCTAATAATTTGCTGTGACTTCTCACAACTTCCTGTTACACAAACCTTGAGCTGTCAATATTCTATTTACATTGCTTGAGTTACTATGCTTTGGAAGAAAACCCTTGCTTAACCCAGGAGATAATATTGATCTGTGTTTTAAACTAATTGTATGCTTGTTAAGGTTTGATTCACCTCTTGTTGTAATTAAAACATAAAGGGTCAAGTAGCCTTTAACAGAAATTTTGTTCAAGTCAGAAAATATAATCCTGTTCTTTTAACAATGAAGTTTAAGAGCAGCATGATGAAAATGGAAGTTCTTTTCTTATTGCTTTGTAGAGAAGGACCTCTCCTCAGCACTGAGGAAGCCATAGCTCCAGTACTGCATTCAGTCCAGGGCTCCCTGGTATGAGAAGGACACGGATGTATTGGAGTCCAGGACAGGGACGTGAAGATGCTGAAGGACTTGGAGCATGTGAGCTCTGTAGAGCAGCTGAGAGAGTTGGAACTATGCAGCCTGGAGAAAAGAAGGCTCAGGGGGATCTTATCCATGTGTATAAATACCTGATGGTTGTGGAGAAGGAGTAAAGAACACAGATAAACCCTCCTCTTAGTGGTGCCTCATGAAATGCCAAAAGGCAATGGACACAAACTGAAATATGGGAAATTCCACTTAGATACAAGTAAAAACCTTTTTCCGTGAGGGTGTTTGAACACTGAACATGTCATCTGGAGAGGATGCGTAGTCTTCATCCTTGGAGATACTTAAATATATCCTTGGAAATACCTTCTGGACACAGCCCTGAGCAATTGTTTTGAGTAGCGATATTGGACTAGATGATCTGCTGAGGCTGCTTCCAACAGGTCTGTCATTCTGTGATTATGTTGAAGAATTTCTAAATATTTTTCCTCAGATTAGATAAGGACACCTAATAGACTTGAAGCAGTACACCTTGATAAATTGATTGTATTTTTTTTCTTAATTAAATATGTTGTGCATAGCCTTCTGAATTAAAAAAAAATAGTAGATGATTAAGTAATTTTTTGAAAGTTCACAAATGCAATGCAAATTCTTTCATACACCCCGACAAATTTACCAATAATGTCTAATGGTATGTAGTAACACAAAGTGTATAGTTGCGATCATGTCCATTTTACAAATAAAGAATCTGAAATCGATAGATTTCAGTTTTAAATGTGTCTAGTAGATCAGAAATTATATTAGTTTGTCATGTATTCACCTGACTACTTTTGAAAGAAAATCAAGACAATCTGATTGATTTACTTATCCACATGAAAACAAACCTATGGTTCTTAATTTACACTCCATTCTTAAATATCCAGTTATTGTTTCAGTGTTGATTGATGTTAATTACCTTCCTTTAGAGTATTTAGTAGCTCTATAGGCTGTAATTTTCAAAAGGATTTTCAGATTTCATTTGGATGTTGAACACATAACTCATTTAAGTACTAAGAAAATCTAGTCTTTTGCATACTTGTACATTATAGAAACACTGTTTGGTGTCAGAAAATCTTTTTATTTCCTACTACATATTCTTACTTCCAACATCAAGCTCCTAATATGAATTAAGTCTTCCTGTCATTTCAGGAGGGAGTAGTATAGCAAGTAGAAATGAGATTATAACAAATGACTGAAGTATATTCTGCTGCTAATGTGGTGCCAGATTCTACAAACCCTTATATATTAGTGTTTATCATACCTTAAAAATACATAGGCTCAGGGAATGAACTTCTATGTTTGAAATGTGTTGTCATCTTTCCAGGCAGGATTAAAACAGAAATGGTATGGAGGGCTGAAGTATTTACCTGTGCTTTACTTGATTAGAGTAGAATGCTGGTGATCCAGGAACTTTCAGAAGGATTAAAGTTTTTTTGATGTTGTTTTTCAAATGGGAGTGTCAATCATGTTTCTGTCACAAGAAGACATTTGGGAACTGATGCTGCATCACACAAAGACAACAGCAGCTATGTGCCTATAGGGAAGGATGTTGCAGATGCTACATGTTACTATGATCAGTGTCTTATTAAAATGTGTCAATGGTTAATAGTCCTTTAGGAAGGACTGCTATGATAAGATTCTTTAAAATGCATGAGTTAACCCAGTTTGCTAGTTATTCCAGTTATTCTATAATAATTTATACACTGCTGGGTTATGCTAGCAAGGGATAATTCTGAGAAACAAAGGAAATGGATAAGAAGGGACTTAAAATTAGTTTTATCCTTAATTTTTGTATTGTTCTTGTCTGTTTCGTACAGCAACCTTTTTTTTTATAACAAACCAAATCACTGCCACCAAGAACAACTAGCTAGAATATTACTATTGATTTATCAAGATGCAACAAAATAACATAAAGTGGTGATGCTGGAAAAAAAGCCATGTCATGCATGCCATCCTTTTACACTTACAATCATAGTACACATCAGGAGAAATCATATGTGGGATCAATCTAAGCACTGGCCTTGTCATTTTCATCAGTTTTTTAAGCAGAAATTGGTCAGAAGGCAAAAATTTCCTAGTAAACACCTTCATTGCTCTTTTACGCAGTTGTAGAAAAGAGCAATTTCAAATGTCCATCAATGCTATATTATTCCACTTGCTCAGTATTAAATTAATGGCTTTGTTGCAATAGCTCTTTATGAGAGTTGGAATTCTACTGCATTGCAAAGTTTGCTGCCTATCTTTAACTTAAATTCAAGAATTAAATAGATTCAGTTGAAATTTCTACTGATGTGATCATTATTCAACATATTTCTGAGAATCAATCTACCTCAATGTGCTGTAAGAAATCTACCTCAACATGCTATTGCTTCACCTGAATAGCACATTTATTACAATGATATTTTCAGAAATTAATGTGTAACTTTTTCAGATCATGCTTCAGTGAATCTCCTGGTGGCACATTTTCCATGGTATTACTTCACTATTAGGAACATCCCAAAGCTAATCAAGGCACTATATATTGAAAACATCTCTGAAACTTGTAAATTAGAAATCAGGTAGGATCCTTCTTCAGATAAACAGCCCTCTTTAATTTTTTTTTTCATATTAATTACCTAGGTGTCTAAATAAAAGAAGTGAAAATAAAGACCAGATGTAGGGCTCTCCAGAAATTTTGCCTCGGAAATTACGTTATTCATACTACTGCTGTATTCAGTTCAAATTTAATATCAGTTCCACAGGCTAAATAGATGTTACATGAGCAGGTGCATATCCAAGTTCATAAGCAGAGTTGTAGGAATTTTTGTAAAATAAATATTAATATAACTTTCTCATGAGCTGAAGAAAGCAACAATTCTTAATGGGAATGAATATGGCTCATTTTTGTAAACAATTTTTCTTCTATGCTTATATTGCAAAATCCAATATATAACAATCATAATCAGGAATACACTGTTTCATGTCTGAGCTTATTTAGGTATTTAAAGTTTGATTGAATCTTACTGCATCTCTGTACCTTAGGGATACTTCCTTGTCTTCCTTTCACCTTACTGTCTTGGTGGCTTTCAGGCTTTCATGTAGCTACCTCTATTACATGTGCTACGTCAGTAAGTTCATTAAAGATTGCATGTTGTTTTGATAGCCTGGTAACAGTGGAATGTTTTGGATACCTAATGGTACCTGTTTTCTGTAGACTGATTTGGCTTGGTTTTTGGGCTTTGTCTTATCCTGTGTTTTAGATCTGAGTGATTTCTCTGTCTCCTACATTTGGGTACATTTCCTCTCCTAATTAAAGACATAATAAAGCATTTGAAAGGGTTTCCATATTCACAGTGATACCCATCCAGCTGGGTAGTATTATAGGAAGTTATTTCAGAACTGTATTTAAAAAGCTTCCCTTAAATGCTACAAGAATTGAAGACAATCATACTTCTGAAACTTTTTGAAAGTGCAGAAGAAAGAAGCACGTGAACCCTCCCTAAAGTAAAGAAACTAAAGTAACAAATGTAAAATAAAAATAGGATAGAATAAACAGCCTCTGTAATGTTGTTTTTAAAGAAAATCTTTTGTGATACCAAGACACAGGTATCTATTCAGATGGATTTGTTATGTTCGCAGCATTTGGTCATAGTATGTGGCATCTCTGCTTTATCTAAGCAGAACATAAGTTAACATGACGGATAATTATGAAATTATGAGAGCCTATGCTTCTGCTTCCCAGATATCCTGTGTTCATGTTGATTGAAGTCATTTTTATTCTGTTCCTTTGGACAGTTCAGTCATTTTAATCTGAGGATCAGAGAATGGAAGGCAGGTTGGTGGGTATTAAAGCACAGTCACCTTCATGTCGCTTTTTCTTATCAAAGTTTCTGTATCAGGCTGCTGTTTTCCAATCACCTTTCAGACTTATCCCCATGTAATTGCAGCTAACCCAGGAAAATTTAAACAAAAAAAGGCCAACTTCAAGTGGTTAGGGGCATTTTATTGAAGTAATTCCTTCCAACTGCTATTCTTATAATGTCTTTTCATTAACTGCCACCCCCTTTTGCATCTTTGACTGTATCTTCATTTCTTCTTTCTTTTCATGACTGTCCTCAAAGGTGTATTTTAGGAATCAGTTCCAAAAGAGAATAAAATAGATTTTTCCCTCCATTCCCTTCACAAATTAGTTTCATTACCGTTGTACCTTCTATATGCTCTAGACATGAGTGTGTTACTAATGGGATTCCAGATGATCTTTAATGTTAATAGGAAAATTGTCACTCTGGGGGATTCCTTTATGGTTCTACTTGCTAAGCAAGATTGACAGTCCCTGAGTCACTATTTTCAATACAGTTATTTCATTGACAGAAGCAGCAGCCAATTTATCTCTCACTACCCACCTATTTCTTAAAGTATTTGGAAGAATTAGTAGCATATAAACGCTATTTTAATACAGTTCCTTCTCAGTTGTAAACCACTGGTCTGGATTTGATTTTTGGCACTAATATAACACTGATGTTAAAAATAAAGTGTCCTTTAGTCTGTACACTGTGGACATCTAGTACTTTTTTCTGGACTTTGGTGCTCAGTGTGTGTGTGTTTGTGTGTATATAAATAAAAGTATACATTTCTAGAACTTGGACAGTAGTTGTGTTAAATTTAGCCTTTCTAGCAAATGTATGGTATGCATCAGCACCATCGTCCTTCAGTTCTCAGGATAAGTTGCTCATTGGCAAAAATGGAAGTTCTAATTACATATTAGAGCAATGGTAGAGATTTTCTATTACTTTGTATTTTGACTTATTGCTGGAAGGCAAGAGAGAAGAAAAGATATTTTCTTCAATATAGGCTGCAGTCTTTGTCTTCCTGAAAAGTACACTTTTTTCCCCCCCACTCTTAAATTTGTAACAAATAAAAAGTGTCAGGCCTTACCTCTGTTGCTCCTTATTTTTCATCGCTGTTATCCCACCAGAGTTTTGTTTTCCTCTTTATCTCTGTCTTCCTTTTGTTGTTCTTTCTTTCTTTTATAAGAAGTACATTTGTATGCAGTTTTTGTTGTATTTCAACCTATTTATACAACATATTATTCCCTGGAAATGTTCCAGAGGCTAATTCCATTAATCTTTCTTTCTTTCTTTTCTGCAATGTCTGAAATCCTGATATTTTCCCCCACTCTTTTCTCACCCAGATACACCAAAACTCTTCTTCCTGCTCTTCATGATAATACCCAAACATATGCTACATGCCGTTCAATACATTTTTATCTCTCTTATGCTGTTCTTGGCAGTTTATATTTTAAGCATGAACTGAAAAGTAAAAGATGGCATGAGGAGGACACCAGGTAATAAACAACAGGATAGTGACTTAGTCAGTTGCTATTGTGGGAAAACAATTTATGAAGAGTGGGTTCACACTGACAGCTGATTCCAGGATCATTCTGGTCATCTAGGAATGCCAGGTCCTTCTACAATCAATTGGGAAAAATAGACACCTTAGGGGGAATTTCATCTGTCTGACATGGAAGACCAGAAGCTTAAATTAATCTCTCAGAATGTGAAGTGTGAAAGTAGGTAAAATTAATCATATACCTCATAGGTAGATGTAAGTTGGAGTTATAAAGAAGTAGGAACGTGTAAATAACCATAAGAACTTTTGTTCTTGGTCAGTTAGTTAAATTGGTCTCAGAAAGGCCAACACTCTGTGCTGGCCCTGGAGTTCAAAATTGTCCTATGTCCTGGGTCATTGAGGGGGGGCAACAAGAGGAGGTGGTCTGAGTCAGGTGACCACGAATTGACCAGTTGGAGTATTCCATCTCATTCATGACTTCCTGGATTTAAAAGGTGGACCTGAAGGACTCTCTCTTTCTTCTGCTGGGTCTCGTGCTGGTTTGCTTTGTCTCTGCATTTTTTTCTGCTGTCCCTGCAAGCTGAGGCCTCGTGACAAACTGAATCTAGTTCTGGTTGGCTGAAGGATCCTGCCAGATGAGCTGCTGGGAATTGCAAGACTGGTTCTATAATATTTGTTCTGCTTTATTTTTCTCTATGTTTATTTAGCAGCGTTAGTAAAATGTTTTCAAATTTTCCAGCTTTCTTCTCTCTGTTCTTCTTTTCCTTTCCTCTCAAAATCGTCTGTCCTTAGTGAAAAAGGGGGAAGAGAGGGGGGGCGGAAAACAGGACGGGGGAAGAGGGTTAAGGAAAATACATCTGCCGCGGTTTTTGATTTTCTCCCCACGATCAAACCATGACATCCTGATACTTTGTGGGGATGAATGAATGAATGGGGAAAAAAAAAACCAAAAAAGTTATGTGAAATGTCTACCTTTCTGCTTAAGATAAGTAGAGACAAGTGCAATCTCAGCATTTTATGACTGATTGCACTGAAGTGAATGAAAAAACTTCCTTTAACTGTAGTGAAGATTGGGCCTTTAGATCGGGCCTGCTGTTCCCAGATACCAAAGGCAGAGGAATGGTTTTCCAGAAGTCTGTTTCTCCTCACCCTAATGTACTATAGTTCTTATATTGTAACTTTGACTGGTCTGTCATCTATATTCAAAACATTCCTGTTATTAAATTTGACACAGTAAAATAATTTGATATCAAAAAACCAAAAAGACCAACAAAAATTTCCCCATGTAACAGAAAATAAAATGAAAAACTTCACAGTACAACTTCTTAATATATTCTAAAGAAGTAATCTGCCTGAAATAAAGACTAATCCATCGAAAACCTCCCAAAGTTTGAAAATAACCAATCCTTTGTAAAATAAGAAAACTGGAAATAATGAAATTGGGAGCTCCTGAAACTACAGTTTAGCAAGAAGTATTGCAAAATACGACCAGAGGAACACATTTAGCCACTTAAGTGATTTGTCAGGTCTTGAGAGAATTTATATTAAATTGGTTAAAAGAATGTGTACTTTTTACATTGTGTAAAGCCTAATGTTTGCAAAATATGTAATGATAAAAAAATCCTAAATCTAATATATAGTCTAGAAATTTAAAGTTCTTAAATAGTGATGTTGTCAAGTCATATTGTTATTCCTTGAGTTAAAATGGGTTTTATATAAATTATTAATTTCTCCATGGATACTGATTAAATGCCTTCTCATCTCTTGACCATTTACAAGAAAAACTACAATTAGAAATTCAACATTATGATAAACAGTCATAAAGATGCATTAGTAAATCAGAACTATGAGGATCTTAATCTTGGGGAACCTGAGTTTTAGTTAATCGATACACTTAAACCAAAGAATAAACAAAGAAGGTACAATAGTGAACACAGATAATTAGTCTATATCCTGTGTTTATTTTGTTATAGGTGTTAACGAATGCCTACACCAATTCTGTCTACACGACTGTGAGAATAGATTTAAATTTATTTTGTCCACCATGTGAATTCTATTTATTCGGAACTTCACAGGAGGAAGTCTCTGAGAAATGGAAAACCTGTCTTACACAGCTTATGTCTAAACCACTCTATAAGTATGGTTGTCTAAAGCATCACTTCCCAGCCAAAATTACACTCAACTATAGCATAGCTTTCTTTTTTCTGGCAACCCTAACCCGAATTCACACAGAGTCTAGCATTTTGCCATAGTGTCTTTCAGGAGCCTCTTTGCTACTCTACCTACTTCAGTTGGAGCTCTGGCCTTTTTATTTTCTCAGGCTTAACCTTAATTTAAGAATTTAGCTTGCTCTCTGAGTAAGATAAACCCAGCTGTATTGGGGGCGCTGACAGAAACCGTTACATCAGAAACTTAATGTATTCAAGGATGCCTATAGTGCTAGTATCAGCTTGGTAAGGGTTAGGAGAAGGAGAAAGGAGAAAGCCTGGAGTTGAGCTTGGAATGTGTCTGAAAAGGAAGAGCCAAAGCAAAGGTACTGCTGCCAAAGGAGTTCTGTCAAAAGGAATCTCCAGTCTGGGGAAAGTCTGGGGTATGTAGGAGGAAGCGCAGAGTTCCAGCAGGAGTTGACTGAAAAGAGGCTACCAAAATAAGGTGAGGAATAAAAAATGACTTTTTTTTCCTAAGGGACATTTCATCGTTAACAGGTCCAGGCTCTGCGCTGGACTCTCTCCAGCAGTCCCCTGTCCTTCTTGAACTGAGGGGCCCAGAACTGGACGCAATATTCCAGATGAGGTCTCACCAGGGCAGAGTAGAGGGGAAGGAGAACCTCTCTTGACCTACTAACCACCCCCCTTCTAATACACCCCAGGATGCCATTGGCCTTCCTGGCCACAAGGGCACAGTGCTGGCTCATGGTCATCCTGCTGTCCACCAGGACCCCCAGGTTCCTTTCCCCTACACTGCTCTCTAATAGGTCATTTCCCAACCTATACTGGAACCTGGGGTTGTTCCTGCCCAGATGTAAGACTCTACATTTTCCCTTGTTGTATTTCATTAAATTTTTCCCTGCCCAACTCTCCAGCCTGTCCAGATCTCGCTGGATGGCAGCACAGCCTTCTGGCCTGTCGGCCACTCCTCCCAGCTTGATGTCATCAGCAAACTTGCTGATAGTACACTCAATTCCCTCATCCAAGTCGTTGATGAATATATTGAATAATACTGGTCCCAGTACTGACCCTTGAGGGACTCCACTAGATACAAGCCTCTAACCAGACTCTGCCCCATTGACCATGACTCTCTGGCTTCTTTCTTTCAGCCAGTTTGCGGTCCACCTCACTACCCGATCATCCAGTCCACACTTCCTCAGTTTTGCCGTGAGGATGCTGTGGGAGACGGTGTCAAATGCTTTGCTGAAGTCAAGGTAGACCACATCCACTGCTCTGCCATCATCAATCCAACTTGTTATGTCTTCATAAAAGGCTATGAGGTTGGTCAAGCATGACTTCCCCTTGGTGAAGCCATGTTGACTACCCCTGATGACCCTCTCATCCTTGATATGTCTTAAGATGGCACCAAGGATAATGTGTTCCATCACTTTCCCAGGGATGGAGGTGAGGCTGACCGGTCTATAGTTGCCTGGGTCCTCCTTCTTGCCCTTTTTGAAGATCGGAGTGACATTTGCTTTCCTCCAGTCCTCGGGTACCTCTCCCGTTTCCCAAGACTTGGCAAAGATGATGGAGAGTGGTTCAGCAATGACTTCAGCGAGCTCCCTCAGCACTCGCAGGTGCATCCCATCTGGACCCATGGATTTATGGAGTCCAGATTGCTTAATTGCTCCCTAACCCAGTCCTCATTGACCAAGGCAAACTCCTCCATTGCCCTGCCTTCCTCTGGGGCCTCAGGGGTACGGGGCTCCACAGGACAGCCTCCGGCAGAGTAGACAGAGACAAAGAAGGCATTCAGTAATTCTGCCTTCTCTGTATCTTCTGTCACCAGGGCGCCCACCTCATTCATCAGTGGGCCTACATTGCCTCTGGTGTTAGTTTTATCTGCCATATATTTGAAGAAGCTCTTTCTGTTGTCCTTGACCCCTCTTGCCAGGTTTAACTCTAAGGAGGCCTTAGCTTTCCTAGTTGCCTCCCTACATCCTTTAACAACAGCCTTATATTCTTCCCAAGTGGCCAGCCCTCCTTCCATGATTTGTAAACTCTCCTCTTCCACTTGAGCTTAAACAGTTCCCTGTTTAACCACGCAGGTCTCCTAGCTCCCTTCCTTGACTTCCTACGCGTCGAGATGCTCTGATCTTGAGCTTGGCAGAAGCAGTCCCTGAACGTTAACCAACTATCTTGGGCCTCTTTACCTTCAAGCAGCCTTGCCCATGGGATTTCCCCCAGCAATTGTTTGAAAAGGCCAAAGTTGGCCCTGCTGAAGTCCAGGGTTGCAATTCTACTTGGTATTCTGCTCCCGCCACACGAGATCCTGAACTCCACCATTTCATGGTCGTTGCAACCAAGGCAGCCCTCCACCTTTACTGCTTTAACCAGACCCTCCTTGTTAGTGAGAGTGAGATCCAGGAGGTTTGGTTTGTGAGAAAGGAGCCCAGAGGTCTATGTGGACCAGGGTTGGAAAGAAGTTAAGAAATCAAACTGAGGGCTGCCAGAAGAACTTTGCTCCCAGGAGTCTTCATCTAAGCAAAGACCAGGGATGCTATGTGTGAGGACCAGATTAGGGTTATAGATAGGGTTAAGGTTATGTTTGAGATAAAGAGAAAGCCCATGGCTTCACTTTAAGGTGTCTGAAAAACTTTTTGCTGAAGGCAAATTTTTTAAGGCAGGTGATTCTGCCTTAAGGCAAAGTCTCTGCAAAATCTCCACTCTCTGGGATTTCTGAGCCCATATCTGTACTTAGAAAGGGAATATATGTGGCTAGTCAGGAAAATTTAAGGCTACCAAAAGATTTCTCTTCAGATCGTTTTTCCTCTGGGAGTAGTCTGGAATGTTATGTGTAAACTGTGATTAGAGTCAGGGTTAGGGCTGATTGAATGAGAAAACACAAAGCAAAATTTGCAGGGTGTTGGAAAGAAAGAAAGAAGAAGAAAAAAGAGGCTGAAAACAATGGAGCTCTTCTGGCTTTTCTCAACCCTAATTCTCATCTTCACCCAAGCACTGGGCTGAGCCTTGCGAAAGACACCTACATCTTCACCAGTAGAGACTTCTCCAGAGGAGAATTTCTGTCAGACCTTCTCCATTCTCTCTCAGACTGCTGTTCCTGGCTTTGCCTTTCTTGCAGCCCATGCAGACTCTAGCAGGTCAATAGGTAGACGTGCTTTTTGTGACTCCTTGTTATTTGTGACCATCTTTTTCTGTCTGTGGATACAGACACTCTCACTTTTATGAAATGATAGTAGCTCTTTAGATTCCAAATCAAGCTGATTTTTTTGTTAGTTTTATTTTCTTCTTTACAGATGTGCAAGTTCCTGCTGACTCTGACCTCATTTATAACTGTTTTGTTTTCAGTTTTCTGTGAAACAGAACAAAATGTCAGCAGGTGGCAACCTGTGTTTTCTTGATGTCATTCTATAATTTAAAATTGCTAAATGTGGACTAATGTCTGAGTTCACTCGTTTTCCTTATTAAAACACTTAATCCATTCTTTCTAAAGAACTTACGTTATTTCTATCGCATATTGTATTATGTGAGACAGGGACAAACATTTACTGTGGTTTACTGAAGACGTTTTTATTCATGTCCATTAAACTATAGTACATGGTCAAACATTGCTATATATCTGACGTAGACAATGTGGCAAAAAGGAATTTTAGAAGTGGAGTTGGATGCTTAGTTAGCTGTAAAGCTTTATTAAGAAAGAACAATAATGAAAAGCAATCCTGTGTTCACTCAGATATATGCAGACCTTGTTCCAAGGCTTATTTTATTCTCCTTTACAGATATCTACATAGTAATTAGATGTTACTGGTTAGCAGAGAATAGCATGAAGCACCTCTGGAATTCTTCAGTTATTTGCTGCCTTTCTAATTAACTTTCAAAAAACTTTAATGCAGTTATCTGTAATGCCTAAGTCTACCCTTTAAAACAATAATATGACTTGTAATTATTCTGTCTTGGCTGCCCTTTGTTAATGTCATAGTTATTCTTTTTAAGGTATCTTCCACAGTGTTTGTGGTGCTTCCAGGTCACATTTGCTCTGAGTTTGGGCAGCATTTTTATGCATATTTTATTTGTTATTTAACTGACACATACATGATCCATTTGCAGTTTTCTCAGCCTTCCAGTCTGTCTTCTGTATTTAATTGATAAAATATATACAATATCTAAACTTTTGGAAAATGTCTAAGTGCCTTTTTATTTTTATTTTTTTTTAATTTAAGTATTAATGATTTAGATCCAGTTTTAGTTATCTTTAGAGCAAACTATGGCATAAGGCGTTGGAGGGAAGAGGGGCCCAAGGAAGCTATTTCATATTCAAGGATCACCTTCTCCAGTTCAAATTCAAGAGTGGTCCATCCTAAAATGCAGGAAGTTAGGCAAAAATTCCAGGAGGATTGTGTGCATGAACAAAGAGCTCCTGGCAAAACTCAAACATAAAAATGAAGTATACAGAACCTGGAAAGAGTGACAAGTAACCTGGGAGGAATACAGAGACAAGGGGTATATAGAAGTGTACTTAGGAAACCAAAGGCCAACTGGAGCTGAATCTCGCAAAGCATGTCAAAGACAACAAGGGTTTCTATAAGTACACAGGAGACAAAAGGAAGATGAGGGAAAATATGGACCCACTGCTGAGGAGGGCAGAGACCATACTTACACAGAACATAGAAAAGGCTGAGACACTGAAGGCCTTCCTTGCCTCAGTATTTGCTAGCATGGTCAGCCATTGGGAATCCCAGGCCTGAGAGATATGTGGGGGAAAGGCTGAAACAAGGAAGATGTACCCTTTGAGAAGAGGATTTGGGACTACTTAAGTAAACTGGACATAAATAAGTCCATAGGCCCTGATGTGATGCACCCAAAAGTGATGAGGGAGATGGCTGATGTCATAGCGAGGCCACTTTCAATAATATTTGATTGATCATGGTTTTTGGGAGAAGTGCCTAGAGGCTGGAGAAAAGGAAATGTCATTCTTATCTTCAAGAAAAACAGCAAGAAGGATTCAGAGAACTACAGGCTGGTCAGCCTCACCTTGATCCCTGGGAAGATAGTAGAGCAGCTAATCCTGGAAAGCATTTCCAGGCACATGACTGGTTTGGTAGATAGCAGTGGTTTGAAAGTGATTTGAAAGGATAGCAATGGATAGTGTCTACCTAGATTTCAGTAAGGCTTTTGACACTGTCTTTCATAAGGTACTTACAGAGAAGGTGCTGAAGTATTGGCTGGATGAACAGACAGTGAAGTAGATTGAAAACTGTGCCACTGATACCCTTTGGGCCTGGCCATTCACACAAAGTCTAGTTGGAGATCTTTAACAGGCAGAGCACCCCAGGGGTCAATGCTGGGCCTGATTCTGTTTAATGCTTTCGTTAATGATTTGTATGATGTTACAGATCGGCAAGTTTGCTGATTACACAAAAGAGGGAGGAGCGGCTGATACAGTATAGGGTTGTGCTGCCATCCAGAAGGACCTCAACAGGCTGGAGAATGGGCTAACACATACCTCATGAAGTTAAACAAAAGGAGGTACTAAGTCCTGCATCTGGGAAGGAATAACTCCATACACCAGTATATGCTGGGAGCCAACTGTCTGGAAAAGGAGCTTTGCAGAAAAGGACCTGGGAGTCCTGGTGGACCAAATTGAGAATGAGTGAGCAACATGCCCTTGCTGCAAAGAAGATTGATGGTACCTTGGGCTGCCGTAGGTTGCTGCCGGTATTGCCAGCAGGTCAAGGGAGGTGATCCTTCCTCTCTATTCAGCTGTGGTGAGGCAACACCTGGAGTGTTGTGTCCAATTTTGGGACCCCTAGTACATGGGAGATGTGGAGCTACTGAGGAGAGTCCAGCAGAGAGCTAGTAAAGTGATTAACAGACTGGAACATCTTTCATATGAGGAAAGGCTGAGTGAGCTGGGACTGTGCAGTCTGCAGAAGAGGAGGTTTGGGGTTATCTCATCAGCTTGTATGAATATGTGAAGGGAGGGTGTAAAGAAGCTGGAGTCAAGCTCTTTTCAGTGACAGGAGAAGAGGCAGTGGACACAAACTGAGGCATGGGCAGTTCCCTCTGAACATCAGGAAACACTTTTTTACTGTAAGGGTGACAGAGCACTGGCACAGGTTGCCCAGGAAGATTGTGCAGTCTCCATCCTTTGAGGTATTCAAAGACCATCTGGACATGGTCCTGAGCAATGAGCTCTTAGTAGTCATCAAAGTGTATTGACATACAACTTGTTCTCTCAAAAAAAGAATAGTTTCAATTTTCATCCTTACTTTTTGGACTGGGCAAGAAGAATTCCACATGCATGAATGTAATACTACTGATTAATGGATTACATATCCATATCCAATCTTGTGATATTACGTATCACAAGACACCTATGAGAGAGGAAAATATGCCAGTAAGCCCTGCTTTATGATCTTACATTTCATGATGGCAGAGCCTACATTCCTTCTTTCTTGCCATGGTCAGCTGTGCTAAGATTGTTTATCTCTCAGTTTTAATTGCTACCTACAAATATTTCTTTTAACACAGTCTGATTCAAAAATGAGTTCATTTCTCCATCTTAAGGTCTGATGAGTATCATGTTGTCCTGGCTTATGCCAATATTGCTCATAGCATGATGTCCCAGCAGTTAAAAACAGTCATTTAGTAGAGGATTTAAACAGTAAATCATCTGCTTTGTTGAGGTAGGGAATTTTACTTTAGGAGGATCTAGTATGAACTGCTTGGTCAATATTAGCTATTTAAACAGAAGTTCATTCTATTGTGTGAGCTCAAGGAGAGCTCAGGAACTGCTTGACACTCCTGCCCTGGCTTCATGTGGTTAGATTTAGATGGCTACATCTGAAGTAGCTGTCTAGACCTTTTTGTTCAGTCATTGGAGAGACACCGACTTTTCTAGGCATGTCTCATTTCATCTTAACATAGATATCTAAAATAGATGCAATAAATTTATCCTAGATGTGCCTCGTTCTCTACTTAAATTCTGTACATATGCAAAGTGTAGATCTTTGAAGTTAGGACACCTGAATTAAACTTTTTTTTTTTTTTTTCTGAATGATTACTGAACTACACAAAAGTAAAATCAACTGTAAAAATACAGTGGAAGGAGTTTTGGGCGTGTTACAAGACATGCCAGAGGAAGTATTCTTTGGAAATATGAGAGAGAAATGCAAATTAAATTCAGCATGACACAGAGAGAGAAAATTAACTATGGATATGTATTACAGAAAGGTGAGAAATATTGCTTATTGTGATAAAAACTGAACATGGCAGAAATATGTTTGAATATCAATAGCTTAGAGGACTATGACAAAAGGGTCACACAACAATAGAAATATCAGTTGGAAGGCACTTCAGGTTAGTCATGGCTTTGTCTTGCAGGGCTGGAATTTCCACACCCTTCTGAATGTCTTATTCCGGTGCTGAACATTGATGACCCTTTGTGTCATTGACATTTTTTCCCCTAATATTAAGCTGAATGTCCCATACCAGCTTTTGCAATTACTGAACTTGTTATTTTGTCTGACACTACTGAGGTTTAGTTCCCTTGTCTTTTTAACTCCCTTTCACACAACTGTAGAGAACTATTAGGTTACTTTTTATCCTTCTTTTCACCTGGATAAACAAGCTTAGCTCCCACAGTCTCTTGTTACAAGACATGTTCTGTATCCTCCCTGCTAGACCTCCTCTATTTTTACCACATCACTCTCGAACTGGTACAACAGGAACGTTATTCCCACAGCAGCCTCACGAGCACCAGGTAGAAGGAAACAATAACTTCCCTTGATACCCTGGTCACACTTCTAATGCTTTTAGCATGCAGTTTGCCTTAGTTGTAAGAGAAGTGTGTTATGGCTTATATTCAAAGTACATTCACAATAAGTTTAAAGCGATTTTCGGGAGGGCTCCTACTCAGCCAGTAGAAGACTTTACAGACTTCTCCAGGGATCATGTTCAGAAACTAACATCAGAATTTAATGTTTAAGATGTGAGACCAGAAATCCAGACAACACAGTTGCTTAAAAAAAGTAAAGGGGTAAACCAAACCAAACCAAATCACAAAGGTTTTGCTGCAGTTAATGTATCTGCAAACACAAATCTTTATTAATGAGACTCACAGAATCAAAGAGTGGTTGAGGTTGGAAGGGTTCTCTGGTTGTCATCTTGTCTAGTCCTCCTGCTCAAGCTCATTCTTACATCTCATTTTTCCTGTGAAAGTTATTTCATCTGGACTCTCTATTTTATTTCAGGCTCCATAGAAGAGCTCTGAGAGTTTACTACTGCTGTACTGCAGTCTAATGAAGCTTCTAGCCCCACTCTCCAGACCTGAAATGACAGAACATGAAAGAAGATGCTGTAGCAATTATTGTTCCTCCACAGGTTTAATCAACGTAGTATTAGTGCTCCTAGTATCAGGGTGTATGTAGCACAGAGTTGTGATACACTTTCCTCTCTGCAGATCCTGGTTTTTTTCTGTCCATTTAATGTGACACTTGGTGACTCTGAGCCTCAAGATACCTAGACTTTCATTCCATATAAAAACCCTCAGTGATTAAGAAAGTGAATAGTTTGGAATAAGACATTTACAGTCTCAACAAACTCCCGATCAAGTTATAATCCAGGACAATTCAAACTGAGAATATTTTTTATTTAGTTAAGTTTGCACAACAATCTTAACATTGCTTGTTTATTTTAGCCATTATTTTTATATGTGGTGGGCAATGAAATGCCTGCAGCATTTTAGTACCAAATACAACTAAATGCATAAAATCAAGATCTGAACATCAGATTCCAAACTATAGTCTCATCCTTTCAGACAAGGCGAGTGGTAGTTTTGGTCACATGACAGAGAGGGGCTTTTACAAACCATCTATTTAAAAGGTAATTTCCAGTGATTAAGACCTTAGGGAAAGATGCATTGTCATTTGAGAAACTATAAGATTGCAAAATATACAGAGGTGAAAGTGACACTGTGAGTCTGTCAGGCAGTTTCAGATTGTATATTTATTATTGGCACATGTTGCCTGCTTCCTGGTGTAGCTGGTGAACTTCCTATTGCTTCTTTTAAGGAGAAGAAAAAACAAAATTTCTTCCAGGTGAGACTTAATCTTTCTTAATT
The DNA here is from genome assembly GCF_036013445.1 of Caloenas nicobarica. Classification (NCBI taxonomy): domain Eukaryota; kingdom Metazoa; phylum Chordata; class Aves; order Columbiformes; family Columbidae; genus Caloenas; species Caloenas nicobarica. The sequence continues at coordinate 26,523,057 of NC_088245.1, read as the reverse complement.
TCATTCTACAATTTACAATCATTCTTCCTTTTATTATTTTAGGTAATCCCTTCCCCTCCTTTGTTGCTCTGTCCTTTGAATGTTTGTAGAGAATCCTACACAGTAGCTTGCTTTTTCGTAATCCTTTTGGAGACAGGAATTACATGCTACCTTTTCTGTTTGGTCAAAACCTACAACGTATGATTATACTGATACCAGTAGAAAATCATGGCTTTTAAAGACAATTATAACTTCCTCATCGTTGTCCATTTGAGCTTTTAAATCAGTTTTAAATGTATTGGCATTGCTAGTGGCAATTCAACCATAAGCTTTTCTGATTCTTGAGATGTATATGTCTGAACAATTGCTTACTGAAATGTCACTTCAATAACAATCTGACTATGTATTCGATAGCAATACATCTTTTTGTTTCTGCACGTGCAGATACAAATCTCTTATGCCTCTCCTAATGAGTCCCATTTGTCCCCTTACGTAGCTACAAATGTTACTAAAGGATGCATAGGGATCAAATGAATGCTTTACAATGTATCCATATGACTTTGATGAAGCCTAGTCTTAAAAAAAAAACCCTGTGTTTTTAATCTGTTGTGGGTCTCAGTATTATTAGAAATAAATGTTCTTCAGCAAATGAATACATTTATAAATGGCCCATTCTTTTCATAACTGGGATATGACTCAGCAAATCCTTCAGATTTCTTGTAGATGGTGTAATGAATGGCCTGTTGACTGCAATCCAAAAATGAAAACAGGGTGACTCCTGCATTTCTAGAAGCCCACCATCATGTGGCGTTCCCAGACAGGTAATCTATATGAAAAGATATGAAGAAATGAAGGCAGACAGAAATACTCAGAACCAATTAACACTAAAAAGCCACTTAGTCCCTCAAGAGAGGCATTCTTTCCCTAAACTTCTGCTGAAATGCAAACACATGATATGGACTGAACAACAGGGCTGGAAGCAGTTCACCTTTTTATTGTTCTTCTCTGCCTATGTTCTATGTTGAATGTATTTATTTTTATAGCTGAAAATTGGACAAGTGACTTATTTCAGTGACCTGCTGGGATTCAAACCCATTCCTAAAGTCTTTCTGCATTGTGTCAAAGCTGGGTGGTGGTGATGGAGCTGCTTATATCCTATGGAATAGCATAGCAGAAAACAGGAGAACTGGCTTTATTTTCAGTCCTGTGAAGATTTAAACTGTCTTCTGCATTTCAAAGAGGATGAGAAGTACGGGACAGTGGGGAGCACGATTTCATTCTCCTTTCAAAGAAATGGCACCAGGTTAAAATAAATACAATGTATTAGTTTAGATGCAGATCATGCAAATGTGAACATGATTCTGCAGCTCAGTGTCTTCTGTGCTGAGCTGAAATGAGGAGCACTGACATTTTTTGCTTTCTTCCTGGACTCTTTAAAAATTTCCTTTTAAAAATGGTCTAAAAACAGAAGTAGAGAGCTGAATCCTGCATGTGCACTCTCAGCTGAGTGCCTCCATGCCATAATTTGGAGCCGGCATTTCTAGTTCTTCATCTGTAGACTGATGATTCTTTTTTATATGGTAGTGTGGGATGTAGACTTGCATTCCTTCAGCTTGAAGTTGTCGTTGAACTCTGATTTCTTTGCTGAGTGAATGACCAAGTTTGAGGAGAGCACAAAACTGCACAACTGCCACTGTCTTTTTAAACAATGGTTCAAATATAAAGAAGTTAACATTGTATTTTGTAAAAGTCTGATCAAGAAGTCACAGGCATTCTTCAACATGTTTATCCATCCTGGCTTGAGCTGACCGGAGGGTTTAATAATACAGTTTTGTAGTTGACTTGAAACCATATTTCGGATCAGATCTTGGTTTGGTCCCAGAGAAGTTCTGACTTTATGACATATTTATTTCCCTGTTTACTAGTTAAAATGCATAGACAATGATATATCACTTTGTGGGGATCGTGATGGTATTTGCTGCATGACTGCTGTTATTTTTAGATGTCTGGTTCCAACACCCTGGAAAACTTTCTAAAATGTCAGAACAAAAGGTAAGAAACTTTCAATCTGTTATTTGTTCTTCTGAATGTATCTTAAAAGCTATGGAATGACTATATATAAAGGATTCCTGAAAATTTTCATAGGCCAAGGTTTATTTCTTCGTTTTTGGCAACTTCAGCTGTAATGTATGTAAATAAAAAGTGATTTTTTCTGATGGAAGAGAAACGCGTAAATAATGCCTGCAAAAGAGTTGGAGATTTTTGGTCCTGTGGATGTTTATTGCATTTTACTATTCTGATGATTTTTTAAAAATGAAAGAGGTGACTTTGCATTCATTTGAATAAAACTGATGTCCCACTCTACTGCATTATATGAATGATAACACCGACTTTTAGCAAAACAGAAAGATGTATTAAGTATAACTTTTTAGACTTAGCTGTAAAATACGTCAGTTGGTCCATGAACTCATTTATTTTGCAATGATCCAATTACTAATAAGATAGATGCAAAAAAAAAAGACAGAAAGATATTGAAGATCTCATAATATCTTTTAGGGTACAATCATATTCAATCTTGTGAAAGCCAATGAAGCTGGAGTTCACAACTTTTACTGTTCTGATAAATTGTGTTTTTGTAGTCAAGGATAGAAGTTTGTGCAAGAATAAAGACGTGTGTCTTGAGGTCACTGGTTTTCAGTTGAAAGATCAGCTTGAGGGAAGTCAATATATGTTTGAAATGAATCTTTCATGCTTCAGCTATATTATTGGAATTGGAATAATACGTCAGTCTACAATACTGATTTTTTAAATTAAAAAATAGTGTATAAATAATCTTGTGGTTATGGTATTGAAGACAAATTTATTTAAGTTACTAAAATAACAAAAATGCAAGACAGTATAGTTAACCTGTGATATCTAAACACTATAATGTCTATGTGGTACCTACATTTTTCATCTGGAGTTTATGGGATTGACTTATGTCCTGTGCCCTACCAGTTGCATTCAAAATTTGAAGCACTTAATGCTCTGCATGGCTAAACATCTTCATAGACAGAACTGGGTTACTAGAAAAAAATCTCTTATCAAGTAGTTTATGGATTTAAATTACTCGAGAACTACTTTGTTTTCTTTGTTTATCTGCTTTTCTTTATATGCTCATTGTATTACCCTATTAGCTTTTTTCTAATGACCTCGATTTTACTTCCCAATAATATTGATTTAAAAATACATTAAAATGAATTTAATTTCTTCTTTGCAGTTGAAATTCATCTGTCTAATTTCTTATATCCAGTTTAAAGAAAAATGTGTGAGCAGCAGGGAAATTAGATTTTCTTTAAAAAGGAGATGCAATTTAAATAATTACCTCCCTTTTATTATGTGTACAGTATTTGTGTATGTTTACAGTAATACATCTCTAGAGTGATAGTGAACCACTCAACTGAGATATGTCTTCCTGTTAAATTTTTACCTATTAAAATGAGACTCTATAGAAACTTGTCTGTACTATAGACTAATAGTAGCAAATCAACGCTGTGTATGCTTAGGTCACAGCTGTGTCGTCTTCATGGATATTTTTTGCATCATTCAATGTCAGAATGTTTCTTTAGTCTCAGTAGCAATCACTGCTCCTGGAGATGAATCAGACAAAAAACTGATATGTCAGGAGTTGTCTTTGCTGTTTCACAGAATACAAATCTCAGGCAGCCAGGCCCTCTCCCTTTATATTAGTTCAAATGAGGCTGGACCCTGTATTCCTTATTCATCATGTTTGTAGGAAGTTCTGTGAAAAGACATTTTTCTTCTACTTTCATGAAACTTTTATTTTGTGATGCAAGACAGAAAACATATAAAATCTGATGGTCTAGAGAATCTTCTGAGTGAGCATCACCTTCTGCATTGACATAAGATTGCAGGATAATCCAGATTGGAAGGGATCTCAGGAAGTCTCCAGGACACCATCCTTCACAAAGCAAGTTCTGCCCTGAGGTCAGACCAGGCTTTTCAGGGTTTTATCTAGCCTAGTTTTCATAGCCGCAAAGGATGGAGGCTGCACAACTTTCTGCGATAACGTGCTCCACTGCTTGACCATCCTCATGGGGAAAATGTTTCTCTCCATGCCCAGTCAGAACCTTCTCTGTTTTTATTTATGCCCCCTGCTTCTCATATCCAATCATGTCCTCCTGGGAAGTGCCTAGCTTTGTCTTTCTTATAATCTCCAGAAGTATTGGAAGACTGCTATTATGTCCCTCTCAGGCCACATTTTCTCTAGGCTGCAGAAGACCAGTTTGCTCAGTCTCTCCTCACAGGACAAGTGCTCCTGCCTCTGATCAGCTTTGTCGTTGTGTCGATCAGCCAGGAGGCCCAACCTGGACACTAGATGTGAAGTCTTGAGCAGTGAGTTGGAGGGGGAAACACTTCCTTTGATCTACTGGCTATTTGGTAGCACAGTAAGCTGCTGACACTTTCTGAAGCTCTTCTGGTACTTTTTCTCCAGTTCAGGGCAGGAGACACACATTGCAACACAGGTTGCTAAGGCATGAAGTGGACTTTGCAATCCCTTTCGGTAGGATTCCCTAAGGATAGACTGCTCTTTGCTGGTTTTTATGCACTGTGTTTTCTCTGTTTGTTGCCTTCTAAATCTGTCTGAGGCTGGAACACTGAAATTGGCGTAATATCTTTTGTGTGGGCAGTCTGCCACACTAACAGATGGCCATACTAGTGGACAAGTTATTTGCATCAATTTTGATTAGGATGGGCAGAAATCCTGAAACAACCATCAGCGTAGAGGTTCTGAGCCTGTTGTTACTGGCATAAGTCATCACTGCTGCTGCTCAGAGATGGAGCTCTCAGTATCCCAGAATATCTTATGTCTCCATGTAAAATGTTTCTGCTCCAGTAGATCAGATTAATTTTGAGATATACTAATAATATTTAAAAGTCGAAGTAAACTTTCCTCAGGTTGTCATGGCTGCCAGAAAACACATTTTCTGTGACCTGTAAGTCCCATGTCTCGAACAAATATTTTTTTCTTTTTTTTCTTTTTTTTTTTTTTGGTCTGAAAAGCAGCCTTCTAAGCAGTGCAGCAGTATTTTTCAAAAGGCATATTTGCCCAGGTAGGTAGATAAATTGATAAGTAGTTAAATAGATTTATCCTTCTGTTTGAAAAATCTGAAAGTACAACTCCCTATATGAGTGGCTTTAAAGTTTTGGTATGCTTTTCCTAAATAGTTTTAATACTTTGAATCCTTAATTGTACCTTCTCTTCCTATTTTTATGGCAACGAATGAAATTGTAAAAAGGGTTTTTGAAATCAGGATCTGTTAAACAGGAAGTCTTTCTTTGCTCATAATTGTGGACGAGGGACCACTGAGGAAGTTATTTTCTATGGTGATTGTGTCTCTATTCAGAGATTTATGCTTTATGTGCCTCCACTTGGGGACAATACCTTCTGCATTATTTTAAACCAGGAGAGCTAATCTTGAACTGTCAAAATAAATTTGATTTTCCAAAGAAAATCTTTTATGAAGGTGTACTGCACCTTGATGGCTATCTTTATTACATGGTTTTAGACTTTTATCTCCCCGTTAAGCATTATCTGTCCCAGTTATTTTATTTTTATAAATGTAAAAAATGAAGTTAAAAAATAATTGGGAAGTATCTTCTGAAATGATTTGATGAAAAATGTAATGGAACCAGCTTTTGCATCTTTTTAGTTTTTGGGAAGAAAAACATGTAAGAATTATTTTCATGTTAATTGCATTATCCTTATCCCTACATCCACTGTCTCTTTTAGATAGCATTATGATATGAATAAATGCATTATCCTGATAGAGTACAAAGACATGGGGCAGTACTGTTATTTGTATTACTGTTACATTTGGGAGCTTTTATCTAACTGTGGAAGCTAGCTAGTGAGCAGTGAGGATGGATCATCTTTTGAAAGCTGATTGTTGCTGCATTGTCAGTATGCGTCAAAGTGGCACATATCACCGTCAATGATATTCCACTGAGAATGATCAGAACTCCATAAAAATTGACCTGTGAAAGAGGATTTAAGGCTTTTTAGCTAGAAAAAAGAAAGCTGAGAGAACACATAGAAACCATGTTCAAATACAAAAAAGGTGGCAGGAAGAAAATGAATTAACCATCTTTTGTATTCTCTGTGCGTATAATGAAGAGTAACAGGCTTTAATTGAAGCAAGGAGGAAGGGGATACATGGGGCAGAAGTATTTTAAAGTTGAGAAGGGTTGAGCACAGGAAAAGATTATCTGGGTGAGCAGTGCAGCATCTATCACTGGCAGATTTTAAGAACTGGCTGTGTTAATAAAATAGAGGTATGCCTGGTCATTAAATTGGAGATGGACTACATTATCTGTCGAGATTCATTCCAACATTATTATTATTATTATTATTATTATTATTATTATTATTATTATTATTATTATTATTATTATTATTATTATTATTATTATTTAATGTCTTGTCATCATATGGAGTTCCATGGTTTTTTTCTTTAGCTTGCAGTGATATCCTTTATGGCATGAAAGTCTCTAATTAAAGGACAATGTATTATTCTATAATGATACAAAACATATGTAAACACTACATCATCTAAATATGGGAAAAGCTCTTAATTAACTGTATTACAAATTAAAGACTGAAATAATAATTTTACATTTTGCTATTTCACACCAAAAAAAAACCGTATTGGCATTTTCGTTGTCAACACATACTGAGTATATCGCTGTGCTGAATTCAAGGTAGGAATCAGAAAAAATCAATTAATAGATCTCTGATACTGCATAAATTGTTCAAAACTTGATTAAAGCTACTTTACGTTTTTCAGGAGGAACCCTGACCTTAAATAATTTTCTGTCCTGGATGCCTGGGACTGCAAATGGCTGAAAGTCCTTAGTTTCCTGAAGGAAATCTGAAGAATGTAGGAAATCAGGAAAATCAGCATTTACAGAATCAAATATTTTATATCTTTAGTTAAAACTAATATATTAATAGTTAAACCAAACTTCAGTGAACAATTTAATACACTTGTGGTCTATACATGTTATAATAGCAAAACTGTTTCTCATGAATGAATTTCTCAATGACAAACATAAGGAAAATGGAGTCTGTAGAAAGGACGAGATACTGAAAAGTTTAACCCAACGAGACAAAACTAAATAATTTTTTTTTTTTTTTTGATGACACCACTATGGAACTGAAAGATTTTTCACAGACAAATCCTGAATTAAACAAGAAACCACAACAGAACTACTAAAGCCTCATTTAGCCATGCAAACCTTGGGTTTTAGCTATGTAAATATGAAATACTTACTAGCTTGTCCTTTTCAGTACAATGAAAAACGGTTACAAATCCTTGCTTGGTACACATTCTGAATGTTTTGTTCTCTGTAAGCAGACATCATGAAGTATCTTAAACTCTAAAAAGCCTATTCTTAAACAAAAACAAACAACTGAACCCAAATCACCATGAAAGACTGAATACCCATGTTAATTGTCCCAAGGAGCTGGAATTTTTATTCACCTGCTTGAATTAATGTCAAGTGACTATGTGCAGCTGGAGTTATGAAGAAAGTCATGGCTTTAGCCCTGTGGGTGTACAATAAATATAGCAGAATTTGAAAAATTCATGATGTAAAGGTCTTGGGGATTGTATCCCTGGAATGTCTCACTCAAACAATCCCCAGGTTGAATCATCAGCTTTGCTTTATGAAACCACAAGGCAGAGTTAAAGTCCAAGACAATCTGAGTAAGCATGCATGTTTTGGATCACTTAAAACAAAAGATTAATCTTTAAATAGGAAGGGCTTGTCAGCAGTGACCTTAATTATGCTTGGAGCTCCATTATAATATTGCCTGAGAGTTATCAGCTGCATCTGCTGTGTAATAACTGAGATCTTCAGCGAAGATTTATCCTAGAATGTAAGGCTTCTTATGAATGTTCAGAGGATGGAAGGAAAGGGCTTTTCACATTCTTCTGAAGTACAGAGGATATGCAATCTGTCTAATCAGGAGTTATAGGCCTCTTCCAAGGGGCAAGATTCCCTCAAGTGGGACCAGAAGGAGTTCCGCAGAGACAGCAGTACACAAATAGACAGGAAAAGAGATGCCTGATCCCAGTGTACCTAGAAGAGAGAAAGGAAATCTAAGAGTTCATTCTCCACTGTTCCTCAAAATTGGTGTCCCCACTTCTGGTGTTTAAGACCCTCACATCTCTCTTCTGATCTATTCCTCAAATAATTTTCCCTCTGATTGTGGCTCTCATGAGGCACATGAGCTCCTATGAGCTCCCCTGATACTCTATTAACTCCTGTCTTTATCCCATAATCATAGATCCAAATCCCTCCTCCTTTTTCCTTCCCAGCATTTTGGTGCCACTGCACAGGTACTTTTTGCCTGAGATATTTTTCTTTTATCTCACAAATTAATGTCTTGCCTACAATTTATTTTCTGAAAATAAACTTGCTCTTCCTCAGAGATGAGAATAGCAACACACCTGCACATTTCCCTTACATTTTGCAAAGGTCAAGTTCAAACTTCCATTGCTAGGTAACAGCACCAACACAGTAACAGCATCATGGTGCCTAGGTCATTTACAAAACTCTACAAAACAGAGGTTCGGTTTGTTTGGGGTTTTTTTTGTATGTGTACATTTCTGGAGTGTGTCAAGACTAGAATAAGCTGAATAAAGCTGAACAGGCCAAGCACTATTGCAGAAGCAGGTTGAGTTGATGAGGTTATGCCAAGCAGGTATCAGAACAGTGACCCGAACTTCAGTGGTATGCATACATACACAAAAGTAGATTGTACCAAGTAGAGCAGCTTATTTTGTTTCTTATCTTTCTGACATAGTGTTCCCAACACCATATTTAGATGATTAATAGTATTTCTTACCACTGTAATGTGCACCAAGTGTCAAAGAAATTAATGTAATTATATACATATTGTAGGCTTCTTCTTGAATCAAGGGCTTCTCAGTCTTACTGTCAGCTGCTACTTCACTATAAAAAGCTCCTGCACTGTTCCTGGTAGAAGCTGAAGTTGGCTCTAAATGAATTTAATTATCCTTTCTCAGACTAGTAAGACTCAGGAGTTGTTACTCAAGATTGTTAGAGGTATGCTGGCAAGCTACAGTGTGTAATGAGATCTGTCAGAGTATTTCCTCCACAAGCTTTTTCAGGATCTTTGGCAATCTGGTAGAGGAAATTGTAGTGGCAAGCATCAAGTGAGCATCTGACAGTGAAAACTATACCGAATGCTAACAGTGGGATTCATCTTGTAATAAACATGCTATAACTATGCTCGTCCACACTCCCTGGCTAAAGGTGAGAGGCAAACAGGACCCTGGGATGTAGACTATGAAAACCAAAAGTGGAGAAGAAGCAGTCTGCAACCATATCCAGATTGCTTCTTGGAGCATACTTTCTCATCCTTCATTTAGCATTGTCAGATTAGATAGTTCCCAGGGAAGGTGACAGCAAAAAAGTCTTTCTAATATTTACATACATTTTCCTTTGAAAAAAAAATGTAATATTTTTTTACTGTTTGTTTCCTTGCACTACCAGATATAATTCCACAGCCACAGCTCAGCCCCTGCTATTTCCTAACATGTATAAACTCTACGCTGGTAACTCCTGCGTTAGTCACTCCCAAGCCCTAATGAACACATTAGCTCAGTTTTTGCTTTCAAGTCACTTCTGCCAGTAATAGTGATTCTTGCTGTTCACTGCATATCAAATGACCAGAACTCCTGGTCAGGTGAAGTCTTAGCCATTGCTCTAGAGAATTGAAACAGAAACATAGCAAATTTAGACTATAATATCTGTACAGAAATATGAATGCCACCAGTATATATATGAAAACTGCAAATTAATAAACTATGCTGTTACGGTGATGCTGGGGAAGGGAAACCTTCAGCTCTGAAACGAACAGCAGTACACTCCAATAAGATGTGTTAACTATAAAGTTGCATTAGTTAATCAGTCTTAGATTCTTTTTTACAAAGGAATAGAAGACTAAAAAGAAGAAAACCTAATAGTAAAAATAGAAGGGCTAATATAAAAACCAGAGGAAGTTAGCGGAAGAGTAAAAGTTGAGATATTAAGAAGTAAAACATGAGAAAACTAAAACTGCTGTCATCTATATAAGTGAATTCATATAAGTGAATTCTATAGATTCTACCTCAACAATTAAAGTGCATGTAACTTTACAAAAAAATGCATTTTTCCTCTTGATTTTGGCAAATATATACAGCTGGACGTAGTGAAACTAAAAAACATTATTATCAATACTCTATCTCTAAAGCATAACATATAATCTCTTACAAAATATTTGTATTCTATTTAGAGTTGTTATGGAATTTTTTTTAACTTTCTTGAAGTTATTTGTGGATGCTTTTGTGGAAATGACATGGAAACATCTTACATCTGAAAAATTTGCAGATGCATAGTGGTCTTATTTCAGAAATTAGTTTATTGCTATTCCTTAGATATACATACATTTGTAGTACTCCTCTATTTGAAATTTTTGTCCCCCATTTAGCTATAAAGCTGTCACTGATCTTACTCCCATTGACATGAATAACAACTCCTACTGACTTCAGCAGTCCTTTTGGGGCAGTAGAATTTTAAGAGTTGATGGAAATTTTGAGAAGAAAAAACAAAGTGAAAAATGAAGAAATGAAGTGAAAAATGAAATGTCATTCTGCAATTGAACCTTTAGAAAGTAGGTATCCTTTGTTCCTTCGGTTTTGTTTTTTTTAATATGTGTATATACATCTTTTATAATGTATTGGAGAATCACAGAGAAATGTTTTAATCTAAAGCGGAGTCTTTAGTGGACTTAAATGAGAGTTTTCCCTTTATATTTTACTATGGGTTTTTAAAAATAACCTCAGTCTTTTCTTCCTGATACAATTTTTCTAAGAAAATAAATATTTTCTCTGAGCCCAGTAAGAGTTATAAATGCTGTCTGTAGTGCTTTTAGAAGTACTGCTTATCTGTCTCTAGTTATATTTTTAATAAAGATGACAGCATTGAGTCCTGAAGTTTATTAAACAAGGGCTCTTATGTAGAGCAGCTAATGGTCTTTTAACAAAGTTCCTTTCACCAGTGCCGCAGGATGTGGTCATAACCTTTAAATCAGGCTAGTACCAGCTGAAAATGACACCCCTTTCTTCATTTCTAAGTGATTTTCTTGCCTTTTTTTTTTCTTTTTTGGGCACATATTCTTAAATAACCAATACCAAGAAACAGGAATGTTATATGCAGTGACTCTGGGAAATTTCAGATTTGTTCCATATGTTGATTCTGTCTTGTTTTTCTACAGAACTCACACAAATCCATCCATTGTCATGTCATTTGTTATTTGATACTCAGGAGTACAGGATCCAAGGGGTTTTTAGCTTTCTAGATATACAGTGGCCTTCTGTAAGTAACCAGATTCCTCCTCACACGGGTTTGGACTAGGATAAATAATTTGGGCAAAGAATCCTGCATTTTTGTATCAATAATAAAATCTAGTTTTTCAGCATCTAATTTCTGCAGACTTTAAAAGAGGAACACAATATAATCAATAACTCCTGAAATCTGGCCTTTATGATTTTCTTATTTTGAAATCCATAAAAAATAAGGCTGACAGATAGTCTGGCCTATTTTTGGCTAGAAATGTACTAAGCTAGCTAAACTGTAGGGCTGTGGTCATGGCTGACAGACAATCGAATGAAATTATACCATCCTAAAGAGTTTCTCAGTGGGGTGTTACCAAGATGATAATCAAATTTTTGTGTCTGCTCTATCTCAATTGCAACTTTCCATACACCAAAATGATCAGTTTTTGAAATTTGCAGATTGGATGATGAAAAAGCCAGGTTTTCAGTGATAGTTGAGAGCTGACAGTGTGAACAGTGGTAACCACTCCATACTTGTACAAACAGGTTATAAATTGTCAGCATGTCAAATCCTGCAATTTGACAGATGTGTGTTCACTAAAGTAAAATTTTTCATTGGAGCTTCATTCTGGGGAGGGCGAAAGTGTTTGGAGGTGATTATGATTTTCATACTATTGCAGAGTGTATATATATACTTTTTTATCCTTTGGAAAGTATTTTTCCTTTCAAGTTTCAGTTCAATGTTTTTAATGTTAGCTAATCCTATCTGTATTACTGTGAAAGCACTGAGGTCAGTTTTAAGTATAACTCTTGTAAAAGGCCTGGATTCTACACTAAATTATTTTTTTTTTCCCTTTTCAATACTGAAATATTTGAATTGGGCCATATGAATAACACAGAGAAAATGATGCATAACGAGTAATGAATAATCCTGTTAACACATCTTTTTCAAGAACAGTCATTCCAAATCATTTCAAGACATGCTTAGGGAGGATTTGAATTATAGAGTTCATAATTTGGGGAAGAATCAGAAAATACTTAAAAAAAAAGGAAACTTAATTTCTACTCTCCATGTTTTTAATCATTCAGTCATGGAACAGAAACAATGCTGGTAACTTAGATGGCTGCAGAGAACAGAAAATAAAATAAAATTTTAAATAAAAATAAATAAAATTTTCCCCATTTATTATTATTTTATATCCTCAAACAGACCCTACATTTTCAATTATATTCTTCAGAAAAAAATAATAATTTGCCTTTGGAAAAGTGTGTACTGATAGAAGTACACTTGGCTGAAATGAATTGGTCACAGGCTACTAGTGTATTTACAAAGAGTTTGCATGATCCATTGTGGCCAGCTTCCTATTTAGTTTCTGGTAAACATTAAACTATTCCAAAAATTGTTCCGTGGAAGACAGTGGTGTTATCATTGAGGTGAGGTATTACTTGGTGTAAGCAATACTGTTACTGTGAATCTTGGTAAGTGTGAATGAGTCAAAACACAGCTTAGAGAAAGGTCAGATTAATCAGACAAAAAAAATATTATTTTTTTGGCTAATTTATGAAAATAATTTGTTGTATAATTCCACCTATAGGTGAAATTTGAATACAGATTTGCAGAATGCAAGTAGGTTTCTGTGAATACAGATTTTTAGCTGTGATACCATTCAGTGATGCTTTCTGTTGTGGGATTTTTTTATTAGGCACAATTTTCATGTATATGGATGTGCTTGGAGGGCACAGATTGTGAAGAATGATAGCTACTTCACAGAATCACAGACTGGAAGAGACTGACAAGCCTAGAGTTCTCACACAAATGAGATTCATCAGGGTTCACACAGTATAGAGCCTATGTAGTACCACATGCCATGGACCCCCAAACTCTTCCTAATACCTTCCAACAAACTTTAAAAGACTAACATGTTATTCGCAAGGACTGGGTAGAAGCAACATTGCTGATTAATGGAAAAGTAAAAATATGAAATTTGCAGTTCCAGAAATTTAGCTTTCAAAAAAATAAAAAAGACCTGAGCATTGGGGGTTCACAAAATTCTGCTGGAGAAATAAAACAGAAAGACATATCAAAAGTTCTGTTTTAAAGCTGTGCAAAGAAAAAAAAAGTCACTGCCCTAAATACCATTTAAAGAGAAATAATATTCTGCTTATTTTCATTTCACTGATTTATTACTAATAAAATACGTTCCTGAACATTTCATGTGCTGCCTGAATCTTGGTTTATCAACTGCCTAGTTAGGTATTGATCAATGTTTGCAAAGGTCAGCTGCATTGAGAAACGATCTTTTAAGAAATGGCCAAATTAGAATTCTCTAGGAGATGAAATAGTGGATATCTCTTCATAAAGGATAGACAGTCTTACCTAAATCTCTGGATATTCTCTGCTTGTTAGCCAAAAATTACATGTATCAGAGCCATAGGGAGTGGTTTACTTTTGAGAAAGACATCCACACTCTCTCTCTGTGCACTTATTTTCCACTCAGCTGGATAATTTCAACCAATTCCCAAAGAGCTATCTGCAAGAAGGCAAAAAGTCTTATTTATTTTCTATATTAATTGGAAGGTTAAACTTAAATTTGCATATCATAGTAAACACATCCAGCTGTCTTCTACTTTTTCTACCACATAGTGAATGATGTAATTATAGTGTGCACAAGAAAGTATAACAACTCTGCTAGACAGACTACAAAGCCTTTGTTTAAAGTGTAAGGCAAAAAGAAACAAACCAAATCTTTTGGTTTTCTACTTGAATATATATTCATTAAAATGTCTTCATGATGACTTTCACTATAGGGTTATACATATATATATATATATATATATATATATATGTAGGGTTGTAGCACCATAGGCTTAGATATAGGTGATTCTGAAGCAGCAAAGGAATGACCCCAGTTAGTTTTCAAAGATTAAGTCTTCTTGAGCAAGGAATAAATTAGAAATAAAATCACTGAACTGGCCTCTGGGAATGTAGACGTGCCAAACTGAGATTATAAAACCATACTAAATGAGTACACCAGTAAACAAGAGAGGGTGAATTCAACAACAAAAAGGTTGTGAACTCTAGATTTTAAAGGTACAAAAAGGCATATTTCAATTTGAAGATTTTTATTCCTCCAGAGTCTCTAAAAAAATTAAGAAAGAGATTTATTACACTGAAAGATGGTGCTGCCTCTGAAGTGGTCCTATGCATTCCAATTTAGAAAAGGAAAGGTAGCTGGCTGGGCTACAAAACTCATATTAAATACATGCTTGCTGTGTTTATCAGCAAAACTGTTGACTTCCACCCCCCCACTTCCCCTCTTCCTTACCTAGATTATATTGCTCTTAAAAACAGTTACATGCCAAATAAAGCCAGGCAGGCATGAGCAGTCAGGAACACACTTTGAATGCAACTCAGGAATTCACAATAACACTGGACCGCATTGATATACCCTGGTGAATATGAGATAGGATATATCCAGTGCTGAATGTGCTCTTTCATATCTTCCCAATTTTACCCTGGCGCAAAGGTTATTTCCTTACAAAATATGTAACAGAGATTACAGTGTCAGCATTGATGGCAAAATGAAGGTAGAGTGGTAAGCAAATCAAGCCACACTGCATGAACATAGTGTACACTTGGACATAATCTCTTTGTGTACATTTCTTGCAGACTCTACTGTCTTTTACACTTTTTTTAGTCTGTGCTTGCACTAGGTAATAATGCTGTTGCTCTGTTTCTCGAATAGACATTTTACATTCCTGTTTTCATGCTTATTTTTCTTTTCCTACACAGCTTTAATGAGAATTGAGAATACACTGTAAGCACAATTCCAAACTGTGTTTTTTGCAAATGTTATTAGGAAAACAATTGCAGCATAAAGTTCAGAACCACTAGTTACAATGGAAAATTTAATGTATTCTGCCATATCCTTTGGGGAGGAATACTTTGCATTTTCTAAATCTCATAATTGCTGGACCAAATAAATGGACAGAATTTATAATATAATAATACTATTAAACACTGAAAAGAGACTCTGAAGAAACAACATTAATACATTTCATTACTGACATAGATTCTCAAGGTTATTTTTTTCCTGGATACTGCACTGAATCTATACCATAGTCAGTCAATACAAATGCATGATTTCAGGAAAGAAAATTCTATGATTGGCTGATGCCCCCTCTGAAATAAAAATAGATCCTTTCTTTTCCCAGCCACCCCTACTCCAGTTCTGCCAGTGGATGTTCAATATAGACTGTACAGTTAATTCTTTCTTGTCCTGCTCAGGTCCAGAAATGTAGACTGAACAGTAATTTCTTTCCTTCACTGTTGGTTGATACCACCTGTTAGTGGCCCAGATGTTCATCTCCAATCAGCTCAGCTTTATGAGCTCTACTTTGTGAAACTCATGATCTAACCCAGAATTTATATAGTTACCTCATTCTTTTGTATTAGCCTGTCTGTCATGAAATCCATTCATTTGGAAAGTTATTCTACCTCAGCATAGCTGAGGTCATTGCCACACTACCACAGTGTAACAGTGACCTGCCAAGACAGCACAGTATCTCTGGATATTTGTAAATTAGGTGAGACTCTTAAGCTAATTAAGAGGAAGGATTGTGGAACAGATTTTTCCAATAAATTAAGTCAATGGAAATGACATGTGGTTTTAAGTGTGGAATTTGACCTCTTGTGTAACTGGTCACTTTATTAAGCAACTGCCCTTTTATGACATCCATGCACAACAAATACACTAACTACTGTATCAGCAGTAAGAAGGCTACAGATAGATGGCTTACTCTGGAAGATCCCACTTGGACTATTGCGAGAAAATGTCTTCTTTGCAATAAAGAGTGGAAGTTGATAAAGTCTTAAATAACTTTAAAACCATAAATTGAATTACCACATTTATGAAGGAAATTCAATTTCAAAGTAACATGTGGTGGTTATGGAATGTAGAGGATTTTCAGATATTTGCTTCATCCTTTCAGGATAATAGAAATATGAATTATACCAGGACTGCATCTTACTGTGCATCTCTCTCTCTCTCTGAAGCACACACCCCCTCATTAAAAAACAAACAAACAAAAACCCACCAACCAACCAACCAACCAACCAAAAACAGAACAAGAGGACAAGCATCTTGTCAGTACTAAATACACGAATTACCTTCAGATACTGCAGTATATGAAAGAGACAGGGAATGAGACTGACATAAAAAGTTATTTGAATATAGTGAATTTTTTTAATCACAGTTTGTGATTTTCCTAGATCATGTTGTGACTTCTTAAAACAAACCAAACCCCAAAGCTACTGAAAGTTCACTTGAATGAGGCTATGTTGATTACTGAGGTACAGGATACCATCATTTCCCACTGCACTGATAAACTACAGCTAAACCTGTTATCATGCCAGCAGCTGTTTGCAGTTAAACATGTTTATCAATTGGAAAAATAATATAAAGAAAGAAGTACCAAACCAGCAATACAGCAAGGCTTAGGCCTTAGACCCGCCTTTACTGCCCTCAACATTCAATCTTTTTCCATTCTGCCATGCACAGTCTATTACTAGACATTTCTTTTGCAATTGCATGTCATTATTTCTAACCAACACCCATAATCAGTAGCTAGTTTCTTGTTTAAATGCAATCTGTATTTTTTAATCTTCACTTCCTGAAACAATATTCTGTCTTGCTCTCTCTCAGAATTAAATCATTACTAAGAGTCGAATATTCTTGCAGAGAAATATGTAGAAGATATTAGAATGATATTAAAGTCTGTCTACCATAAGTTAGTGTTTATATTATGCAGAAAGTATAAATGCTGCATTTGCACAAAATGACTTGTTATTTATGTTTTTTGGATCACACCCTTAAGCAACTTTTCATTATAAAGACTGAAGTGAAAAAAAGATCTCTGAAAAATCAAATGATTGCTGATACTGGTGTTATTTCCAGGGAAACTTCGACAGTCAAAGTTATCTCCTTCACATGCTGAACAAACAAAAATAAAATATTGACCAAGTTTGCACAAAAAAACTCCCTCCGATTAGGAGAAATATCTGTAAATGAGATTGTGGTATGTTTCTCCCCTTATCATATGTAATGAACATCATGTGGCTACTGCTCTTATCTGTATTTTACTGTATTAACCTACATTTCATGTAATTGAATAATATTTCAATGTTTCTAATATTTTTAAAGCCATCATATATTGATTTAAATATAGAGATTGTATTTGCATGCTTATATACCTATTTTATGATCTTTGAGCCAAATAATTAATTATTTTAACTGCATAAGTACTTGCTCGGTGACCTTTGGATTTATGTTGGCATTCTAAATGTGAAATATTCCTTGGCAGCATCCACAGGCTGTGTGAAATTGCTCCCTTTGCAAATGAACCAAATGCTCTTTTTCCGTAGCTCTGCCAGTTACAGCCAGAAGCTACTATATGATGAGGGAACACTGTCATTTGTGTGACATGTGTGCACCTCCAAGCAGGTCCTTAGGTCCCTCCACAGAACAAGAACAGATCACTATTTCTGCTGATCAGTTCAGATACCAATTAAAATAGTGAACTGGTTGTTTTGTCTTCAAAAGGTCAGAAATTATTGGAAAAAACCTCCCTTTTGTTTATAAAGGCAAAGGATGAGTAATCCCGAAAAAGACACATAGCAAGAAAAGTAGTAAAGCACTCCACTTAAGAGTAAGGTTGCTCAATATTTTCAGCAGGGATCCCAGAAGGAATACACTGGGTTTTTCCTCTCGCTATTTTCTTCCTTTGTTGCTTCCTTTGCAATTTATCTTTAAATTATTTCACCTCTTCAAAAGCTAGTTGTGACCCAAATTCCACTAAAGTTTCCTGGCTTTTCTCCTTCTGTGAATGTCTTGCAAAAGAATTTTCGGTCCTCTCATTTTCACATTATTTGGTTTCAGGATTCTGCAGTATTTTCCAAAACCCAAACTGATTTTACTTACCTAAGAATTTTCTACTCCCTCTGTCCACCATTTAATTTTATGTACTTCCTGTGCATTTGAACACAGCACATTTCCAAGCTCTCTCCCACAGAATCATTATTTTGGCTTGTTCAAAACTTTTCTTGCTGCATTTTGTTGTATTGCTCTTAATAATGTTCCCACATTGTGATCAATGGATAATTTGACTGGGAGGATGGGATATCTTTTGAGGCAAGGCTATTCACAAATGATTCACTGCTGCTCCTTCAGCTACAGTTTGGGCAAGAAAGAAGCTTTGCAGTTTGGTAATATATAATCAGGAAATAGCTCAGTCAGCTTCCAAAGTTAGAACAGTCAGCAGCAGTCCTCTGCTTACTGAGGAGGTGGCTACCAGGTGATGGGATAGACAATTGCCTGCAGCAGCAAAGACAAAGAAATTCTATCGGGCCAAGACAGAATAACTTATATTGCCTTGTTTAAAACTTCCAATAATGTTAACATATACTTGAAACAGGGCATTAGTGTATTACAGAGGTACATACTTTCCTTCAGCACAGTGAAGGTAGGCTGTACTTCAACAAAATTGATGCCAGGAAAATAAGACTTTCAGCAGCTTGTCCTCTTTTCTCTTTCAACCTTGGCATGTTTGCTTGTTTGTTTTTTGACTTTTCAGTGCCCATTTATAGGGCAAAGTGTCTTTGATGTTGGGCTGTTAGATTAAGTGAAACAAATTCCCTATATACTAATATCTACATCCTGAGTCAACAAGGATGCCTTTTGTCAGGAAGATAGATAATTAAATTACCCTTTCCCCAAATAAACAGAGTTTTTGATAAAGAGAGGCTTTCTCCATAGCTTTTGAAATGAGTAGTGCATTGTCTCCTACGAAGCTGTCACTGTCTTTAATGAATGCTTATTCTAAAGTGGCTTTCTGATATAGTTAATTTAGCTTACTATTCAGTATGGATTTATGAAGGACTGTTTATTGAAGATAGGAAAGTTTATCATAATAAAATAGAGTGACTCAACATTAGTTATATTTCTTTTTAAATTTTGAGTGATTTAATTTTAATTAGAGATGGCAGATTACAACAACAGAGATTGAAGCCTTCTGTTAAAAGAACTGTAACAAAGAACTAACAATCTTCCTCATTCTTGACGAGAGCAGAGCTGGAAGATATCTGGGTACAAATGCTAGAGGAGAATCCAACATAATTTACTCAAGCACATTCTGATGAGCAGGGTGACTAAATTGTCTACTTCCAAAGTTCTTTTTTAATGTGAACATATGGATGTAATTGAGTGATTAATTTCAAAAATGTCAAATATTGATAATATGAACTGGAAAGTGACATTGACATCAAAAAGACTGTGAAGCAGATACATCATGGCAGTAAACATATAAAAATCAGCTTTCTTCCTTCTCTTCTTCAGAAAAAATGGAAGGAGGATACAATTCTGTTCTGCAATTCCAGAGGAAAGTCCTGTTTTAGAGTCAAGGAGTCAACCAACATGTGGATAAAGGTTAGTGAAGTCTTCTTGGATTTCTGAAAAGCTTTTGATGAAGTCCCTTACCAAAGACTTCGGAAGTTAAGCAGAATGGCATAAAACATGAAGACCACCCTTACCTATGCGTAACAAATTCTTAGAAAGATAAGTAATAAAGGGTAGGGGTATGTGGACTTTCAATGTGGTTCTTGTGGTGGAGTGACCAGGAAGGTCCTGCAGGGGTGAGTACTAGGAGCTGTGCTGTTCAACATGGAGCAAATGGCCTGAAAGAAGTTTCACAGAACAGCAGAAAATGTGAAAAACATACAACAGTTCAGAGGAAGGCTTGTGCAGGCGGGACTCAGCACGGAAAATGGAACCTTGCACAATGTAATAGAGGTGTGTAAAATCATGACTGCTATGAAATAGGTAAATGGTCTACTGTAGTACAAAATTTAGGGGCTATTAGGAGTCATGTTGAAAACAAAGAAAAATATGTGACAGAGTACTGACCTGTGGTACTCTGTGTCAAAGACAGTGTGTGTACAAAAAGTGTTTGTAGGTCAAGGGAAAATTGGGAAAGTATCTGGAAGAGGGACACATTGAGCGCTACAAAGCAGGCAAATCACAACTCTCAGGCCAATCACATGGCTCAGGCAAGTCCCTGAGCTGAAATACTAGAGACTGACAGGGAGAGTACTCCAGGGAAATATCATATATACATTTGCACTGTTCTTGTTCTCTTACAGTGGTCTATTTATGTCTACTGCATTGAGTCTGGACTGGACTGACTGGAGACTAATAAATGTGTCAGATGGACCCATGATCTGACCATTGGTGGCATGACTTCTATTTTTTAATTTTTCGCTAGACTTTAAATGCCCAGCTTTACAGAGTATATGCTATGGTTTGGGGAGTCTACTGCATGAATATGTTCAATTGCAAATGGATATGCCTCAAATGTTAGAAGAAAAAAGGAGCTTGACATCTGAGACTTTTGAGACTGTTAAGTGTACATCCTGAGAGTCATACAAAACATATGATTTTTTTATGTATTGTCATATTGAGTTTATCTTGGAAGGTTTTGGTAGCAAGGGGAATGAAGGGGTGGCTTTTGTGAAAAGACACCAGAAGCTGCCCCTGTGTTGAAGAGTACCAGTTCCAGATGGCTCCAGACTCACTGCTGGCCAAAGTTGAGCCCATCAGCAACATTAGTAGTGCCTGTGTGATAACATATTTAAGAAGGGTAAAAACCACTGTGCAGCAGCAGCTGTGAGAGAGGAGTGAGAACATGTGAGAGAAACAACTCTGTAGACTGTCAAAGAAGGAGGTGGTCAAAGTGTTCCAGGCACCTGAGCAGAGATTCTCCTGCAGCCTGTGTTGAAGACCATGGTGATACAGGTTGTTCTCCAGCAGCAGGTCCATGGCAGAGCAGATATTCTCACTGAGGCCTGTGGAGGTCCTCCTGCTGGAGCAGTGGAGGTGCCTTGAATGAAGCTGTAGCCCATGGAAAGCACACACTGAAGGAGTATCATGAGGCGAACTGCAGCCCATGGAGAGGAGACCATCCTGGAGCAGGTTTTCTGGCAGGACTTATGATCCTTTTGGGGGACCCACACTGGAGTATTCCATTCCTAAAGCTTTGTATCCTGTGGAAAGGACCGGTGCTGGAGCAGTTGATGAAGAACTGCAACCTCTGGAGAGGTCCCTTGTTGTAGAATGTCATGAAGGACTACATCCCAATGGAGGGACCCCACGCTGGAGCAGGGGAAGAATATGAGAAGGGAGGAGTGGCAGAGATAAGGTGTAGTGAGCTGACCACAGCCCTCATTCCTCATCTCCATGCACTTCTAAGTTAGAGATAATAGAAGAGTTGGGAGTGAATTTGAGCCTGGGAAGAAGGGTGAGGTGGGGAAACGTGTTTTCAGGTTTGTTCTTATTTCTCATTATCCTACTTTGATTAACTGGCAATAAATTAAATTCATTTTCCCCAAGTCAAGTCTGTTTTGCCCATTATGGTAATGGTATGGTCTTTATCTTGACTGATGATCTTTTTGTTGTATTTTTTCTTCCTGTCTTGTTGATGGAGGGGGTCTGATAGAGCATCTTGGTGGGCACCTGGTGGCCAGCCAAGGACAACCCACAATGACAGTTGGTCACAATAACAAATTAGACCATAAAAGGAAAACAAGTTGAGCACCTAATAAAAAGCACCCTAGGCAACAGATGCAGATTTTCCCAAAAATGGTATACCAAAATGTATAATTGAAAAAATAAATTATTATATTTGGACTGTCAAGTGGACCTGCACAAAACATTTTTTTTTTCTCACAACTGTAGAAATTCAGCAGATGAGAAATAAATTATCTCAATCAGCTGAGCTTCTCCACAACATTTTGTTAATTCATGTAAATAACTACAATACTGTCAAGGTTGATTGTCAGGGGAAACTTGGACACCTTTGTGTTAGGCAATAAAACATTCACAGCAGTAGACTGTACTTATCGTAAGGAATTTATAGTCTAACCAAGTAATTTTTTTTCAGATGGAAAAGCTGCTGAACAGGCAGGTGGGAAAAAGGCAAATGCTAGTTTCAAAATTTAGTTTGGAGTTAAAAAAAGATAGGAATAAGGGAAACAAGAATAAATGTAAAGAAATTAGTAGGAAAGAAATAAGTTGGCAAGGAACGGGTACAGAAAGAAATTAAGATAAAAAGATTATGAAAGGTGTAAGGAAAAGGGCTGAAACTAAAACCAAGCTAGAATATGACAAAAAATGCCCAAAAGACTTTCCTCTCTTGTTGGCTTTGCAGCCCGTACTGGATGTTAATTCTCTTGCCAACTTTTTTTTGTAAAATATTCCCTAAATGTCTGAAAGATATTTTCGTACTTCTGGCTCCCCCTCCTCTGCCCTCAGCATTCTCAGTTACGCAACTCTGTGTCCATACAAACACTAAGAGGGAATACCTCTTCAAGGCCCCTCCTTTCTCCTCTGCTTTTTTTCTGGAAATAAAGGGTTCAGATAAAGTATTGGTTCCAGACTCAGTAGGTTTTCTATGGATAGTTAATCTGGATTTTGAAATACATTGCATTTTGAATCACCAAGCTAATCAATGATGACAGCCTTTTATTCTCTACCAATTAAACAACAATATTCTGATTGTTTTATTTAGTTCATAATGTGGAGGATGCAGGTGATCATAGTAACTTTGAATACAGAGCAAAAATTATTTTCTTAGACATCATGCCAAGATATTTCCTATTTTTACATAAGCATATCTTATGTTCCCGAACTTGTCCTGTGTCACTTTTAAACTAGCTAAGTTTGTTCTTTAAGACCTTCCAGAACCTCACTTATTTTTTAATTTCCAGCCTAAGTTTTCTCATTTATACCCATTTGTTCTTGTGTCAACCTTGTCTTTTAGTTTAAATAGTTTTCTCCTTCTTTAGCATTTATCTACCTCTGAAGTATTTATAGAGAGCAATGATATACCCTATCAGACTCCATTAAGTTATTTCAGTCTCCTCTTACAAGATAAGCTCTTTCTTCCCTGATCATCTTACCAGCCTTTCTCCAAAACTATTACAGTTTAATTAATCTTTCTTATACGTGGGCTATCAGAACAGTGTATGCAGTATTGCAGAGGAAGTCTTACCAGTGCCTTGTCTAATTGCACTAATACTTCCTTATCTTGAACAGCAATACTTCCTTTCACACATTCTAGGATTTCACTTGCTTTTTCATGATCAGCTGCTGTGTTTTATACCCATATTCTGGCTGATTAACCAACGGCTGAAAATTCACAACAAATTACAAATCTAATTATTTGTTCTCTGTATTTCCATCTCTGTTTTAGATATAACAAAATTAGACCTCACTATTAAACAATGAAGTGTAAATACTTTATGGAGAAAAATATTGCCCATAATATTCAATGTTAAATGCTTTATGTCTACCCCTATATCTGTTGCAATTTTATGAAAAGTTTGTTTTCTAACTCCACTTTCCACACGATGGAACTTCTCCTCAGTTGTGCACCAGTGTTCCTAAGGATGGTAAAACCAGAAAAGTTCAGTGCTTTTGTGATGACTAGAGAAAAAGATTACTTGTATAGCTTTGTTGATAGCATGTTTCCATATGACACTGGGGTTATAATTTAGCAAATTATTCAAATATATCCTCAGTATATATATTAAAAAAAACTTATTTAAGTTGTCTTGTTGCCTGATTTTTCAGAGAAACAGAAGGCTGAACCCATGAACTAATTCCACGTATGTTACACTATCACACATATCTATTACAAATCAAACAGCAAAAGGTCATCAGAATAGACAAGAAATTATGTTATTTCAATCCTGACTTGCAAATTAATATGAAAAGAATAATTTGTAATTGGTTCTGTGGCACAACGGCTATACTATTCAGCTTCTTTTACAGTCATGACTCAATTAAACTTTTTACATACCAAGAGATCTTAACCACATATATCTGCATTTCTGAGTACAGTTGACACAAGACATTACTTCCAATTACCCTAATGCTCAATTACTAGCTATCATGACAGATATGAAATTAACCCCTGTCAGAAGTGTTTGTGATGTCACAAGTGCATGATCTGCCTGTTGTCTTATTCTTACTGTAAAAGTAGCCATGAGGAAATTATCTTCCTATGACTTGACCCTGTGGTTTATGAGAACTTTACATTTTTCCTCATAGATGTTAAATAGCTAAAGTTCGTTGTTATCTTCAGTTAAATCTGTCAGCAGAATGAACTCATAAATTGGACTATTTACATTTCAAACAAACAGGTAGAGGACTGTTTTATTTAATACTTCTAGAACTTGGACTGAGCTAAGGATGGGAGAGAACTTGGTATCTGCAGTTTTAGGACTGCAATAGCACTTTGTGAAATCTATGAGTTGCTTCATATTTAAACTGTTGGGCTTTCTTGTGCCTGATGACTTGTCTAACAACCTTGCATGTGCTCGAGTAATCCGAGGCTACTGGTTGGAATTTATAATATTGAAGCAAATTGTCTTTGATCTGGAAGGCCATGTGTATAGTACTGAATAAAAGAAAGCCAAGGCCTGGGCTCAGACACCAGCCCATGATCATCTCTCCTTATTTATTTGGTAGCCTTGCTGGTGCCACATTGGGCTATGCAAAGAAACTGCTCACTAGGTAGAAAGCCAGGCGTGGTATTTACCATATACCTGTTAATGCAGATGTGGAAGAAGAGAATTTGAGTGTGTGGACGTGAGCTATATTGTGCCATTTGGCTGCAGTGAAGGACCAGAGAATGGTATCTGGTAATGGTTAATCTTCTACTCTTTTCCTTGGGAATAACTGGTTTTTATGTACCATGTGACTAGTCTATATATTTGTTTGTTTATTTGTTTGTTTGATTGTACTAGTTCTCATGACAAAGCATTTTAAATATGTGCATTTTCTACAACTGCATTACCCAACTGTCTACATTTCACTTCATTTCCAGAATATTTTCAGTTTAGCTCCACCATAGTAGGCTTAAAGTGTTCTATGAGACTGAATTCTGAAAACAGTATTTTAATGTGCCTAGCTGTGATTTTGAATCCCACATTCATTATCACTGAGGCATCAAATTATTGCTTGATTTTTTGAGTTTTACTATATAGTACATATAGCTTATATTTTATCTTTGGAGATTAGCCAGATAGTGAGTTTTAATCAGTAAGACTCATGAATATCTAGAAGAGAGTATTACAGTCCCAAAACGGCTTTCACATCAGAGAAATAACTGTTTGAAATCAACCTAATTCAGAAACATATTGTATCATTTGTTTTAAGCATGCTTTCAGTTTCATGAGACTGTGTTCTTAAAAATGAGAATGATTGTTTAATATATTTGAATTAATTTTAAGTATACTTTAATTTATATACCAATCAAATATACACACATATTCTTTGCACATTTATATTTTAAGGAGATAGATTTGAAACATATCTCAGATGCTTTTGATATTTCTTGACTTTCAAATTTAATTTAAGCCTGTCTTCTACCATGACAGAAATTGGCCTAAGTGCAAAGCTGGAAGAGAAAGCTAAGGACTTGTAAATGAAATGCTACATAGAACTCTTATTTCCATTTTATTCTGAGTTACTTTTACATTTATGTTCCTTTAAATTTATGATTATATTGGGATTATTAAAACTGTAAAACTGTGTACACACCATTCACCTCAGAACTTTTTTTCAAATTTTTATCACTTGGAATGGGAATACTGTTGATCATTATTACCAGTGGCAGTGCATGTTGCCACCTACCCATCTCTGTTTACTTAAGAAAATGTTCTAAATAAAGTCTTTGGCTTTACTTCATCTCTCAAAATTACTAAGCCAAAATTTGTCTAAACTATGACATAATTCAGTAACATTTCCAATGTCACACCAGTGACAAACCTGTGTCATCTCTATTATGTCAGTAAGCATCACAGAATGTCAAAATGCACCTTTCGGTTTCTAAATAAATAATTTTTTCTGCCTCTCTTTTTGTTTCTTAATTTAAGAAGTTGGGAAATTTTCTTGATAGTAACAGCTCCTTTGAAAAGGATCCAAGGTCTACATACAGAATTAGACTAAAATACAGCACATTACAGCTGACATCTGGGTAATGTTTATTATATGCTTGGTAATTAATAGCAGTTTTAAATTACATAAAGAGGACAAATAGAAAGAAATTTAGCTAAAACAAGCTAAGACTTTCCAACTGGAAGCAGAAGTTGAAGTATTTTCAATTAAACCCAGCAAAAAAAGCCTGCAGAGATAGTCTTAAAACTGGTAGCATGCAACTTTCAGCAAGATAGAAATGCACACTTTTATATGTTTTGCTGAAACAAATTCCACGGAAGAGAGAAGAGGTGTGTTTAATCGAGAGAGGAAAATACTGTAGGAAGATTTGGCAATGGACTCCGAATATATGGAAAACAAAGAGGAAAGTATTCTCTTTGTTCACTGGGGATAGAACATGTGGCAAAAGGCTTAAAGAGCAGCTGGAGACACTTGATTTTACACAAGTAAAGCTTTGCAACAGTAAGGAGAAATAAGCTGGAGACTAGCTTGACTGGGAGTCTCTATCTCAGGATGCTTTTAAGAAGATGTGATGTCAGTGATGATTAGGTTGCCTTTCATCTAGCCTTGAGAAGGAGGACAGACTAGAATAACTTCTGAGGTTCTGTGGTCTCCTACAGCTGTGTATAGACCCTTGAGAATTGTTACTGAAATCACTGCCTTCTCTCAAATGTTCACAGTAAAGTGTTTGCTTAAGTTTTTGCAAGAGGAGGGCATTTGTAAACGGCAAGTTGTAAAATTATTTCAAAGAATGTGATGTGCTTGTCATGTTTATACTTTACAGGTAGTTAGTAGTGTTTACTACAAGACCCAGACTATACTTTTAGCTTCATTAAATGAACCCCATTACTTGCCCCTGTCCCTGTGTATGGGCAACTGAACTGGGCCTTCCACTGATAATAAGCTGTTTGACTGCAGTCTCCATAGTGACATGAAAAAAATTGCAAGCTATTAAAATTGTTTGCAAGATATCCTTTCAAACTGTCTGGCTGATTAATAAAGAGAAATCATGTATAGAAAATAGAAGAACATTAAACGGGGAAGAAGGAATCAGTTCACTGCAGCTAAGAGGAGTCTTTTTGTACATACATCTTCAGAAAAAAAAAGTTTATGCAATTCTGGGGTAGAAATCAGCTGGACTATTACTAGAAATACCACACTTTTCATGCAGAGTTTATCTGTCATTTCTGATTCTGAACGAGGTCTGGGAGAAACACTGACTGGAACAGTTACTGGAAGGCAATGAGATAAGAAAGGTATTTCTTGGTTTTTTGCTCTTTTTGTCTTTTTTTTATTTTCTTTTTTAAAAACCATATATTTTCTGAAAGAGAAAAAAGGTTGAAGAAACACACACTGGAGGACAAACTGGAACAAACTATGACAAAATATGTTCCTGCATATGTAATGTGGGAAGCTGTTATTTGAATCAATTATTTTGTACAATTCCATGATTGTGTCAATAAGTAAGCCTAAAGGGCTAGAAATAGCTGATTTAGAAACAACTAGTGCATTTTGCTGGTTATTTTAATGTCTTTTTTTTCTTAACTTCCTAGGATGAAATAAAGAATTCTGATTTATATATGTAGTCTTCCTAACATTCTTTGTTTCAGAACACTGTTAAATGAAACAGCATTTAGTGCTTACTTTCTTTGGTCTACATAATGCCATTCATCCTAGTCACAGAACCCTAGAGATGACCAAGTGGATACCTGAGCCCAATTTTTGCCATGCATTTTAAGCATCTGCTGTTGACTCAATGCTTATATCAGAGTAGAAGAAATATGAATACATACCTCAATATAGTATGTAAAGTAAAATGCCTGTTACTGGAAAGAAGCATCCAGGGAGACTAGAAAGGAAAAAGAGTTATGATGATGACAAATGCTATTCTTACCAGGGTATTTTTTTAGTTCATCAAGCATTAAACATTGCAATATCACTAATGCGCATTTCATTTCACCTGCATCAGTCACAGTCTAACCCTATAAATTCAACATATAAATCTGAGTTTTTAAATAAATGATCAATACAAAAATATTGTTTAATCTTAGTTTTTGAGATGAATAAAGTACAGCTACTAGTATATCCTTTTTATGAAATAAGGTTAGCTGAAGCCTTAGGATAAAATCTGCAAGATAATAACAGGGAAAACAAAATGTAGGTTTTCATCTGTGCTTTGCCTAGCGGAGCCAGTAACAATCAAATTCCCAACCATTATTGAATATTGATCACTCTAACCTTAAATGGGGATAGAGGACTGTAGACTTTCTGTGTTACTATGAGAAAATCAAAACTCTTATCAAGACCCTTATCAGGCAGCAGGCATGCATGTGGCCAGATGGACAGGCAGTCTCTGTCAAGAGTAATACAATCCTGCCATTTGCCGAATAGCAGCCAATAAAAATCCACTGCCTTTATCTAGCAAAGGAGCTTTAGTTTATTTATAATTTCTGATTAAGGCTTTTTGAATGGATCTTATGCCAGTGTGGGCTGTGAATCCCATGTAGCCATGGGGATACAACCCTTTGATCAACTTGCACATGGATCTCCTTAGGAACTAGTGAAAGTCTTGAATTACAAAATGCACAAGGAAATAAACTGCCTCAAAACAAAAATATATTAAAAAAAAAAAAGTCCTCTACTAGCAGAGACAACAATTAGGAAGCAGACCTTGTGCTGAGCATGTAGTCAGCTGCTTAGCTTTCCTGTTAGTCAGGCAAAGTATTTGATAAGTGATGAAAACTGGATATTCAGGTACCTAGACATAGTCCATTGCTTAAACAAAAAATATTCCATGCCTTGACATATGGATCATGTAACTGCCAAGTACACCTCCTGTCTGGCTTTGGTGCAAGAACATATGATGGTGGGGACAGAGAGCTTGCTGAAGAACACCAGAAAGAAGAAAAGGCAGTAAACAGTTGGTAGCAAAACTGCGCTCCAGATACTACTGTGCACAGTAATTGTATTGACCTTTAATTTAAAAAAAAAAAAAAAGTGCTAATGGAAGTATATTTTTTTTATTTGACTTAGTATTTGTGGTGTCTTTATATGAAATTTAGGTAGAAGCTCTGTTTAATGAATTTTCACTAGGGGACTTTGAGCACATTTGTAAGCATTTGTGAAGGAAAGAGTATTGGATTCCTCAGATCATAGCAAATTCCTACCTTTCTGAAGACAAAACGAAAAAATATTATGGAATTTAGCCTTTTCATCAAAACTATAACTAGAATGGAAAATAGATATTATTGTACTCAATTCAAATCCACAATTAATTAAATTCAACATTTTTTTAGTAAATGAAGGGATGAATTTAAATAAAGAATAGACTCTCTTAATACATGTAATAATTTCTATAGTTCAAGAGATATTGTTTTATTATTTAATCATTTGTATGTGTTTTTTTAATGGTATTTATAGATGTTTTGGCAGAACATTAACTTTTTGAATTAAAGTCATGCAGTCTGATGTGCCAGAAGGAAACTCATCTTAGTGGTCTATATTTACTTACTGAGTGCTAATGAACATTTTGCTTTGGATTTCATAATTCAAGTCACTTTATGCTGACAAATTAAAGTTGCAAGTTACATTTGCAGATGCTGAATGAAACGTAGTTGTTGCAATTGCCAGTTGAAAAGAAGCTGACACATGAAGTACTTGCACACGCATTTTAGATATTGGGATATAAATCCTGCATCCAGGGGTCCTATTGAATGAGATCATCTCACACCTTGTAGAAGAAATGGAATACTTCTGGCAGGTGTCCTCAGTGTAGTGTTGGGTCACGGAACAGAAATATCTACTCTCCATTTGGACTGTGGGTCCATGTTTTCATTATGCTCAGGTTTGTTTCTTGCCCTTGGATCAAGATCAGAGGCAGGTTTGAAGAGACTTCCAGAGAACTCTGGGGGAGAAAAATTGGACCTCCTGTACTTGTCAGTGTGGATACAGCCTGCCTGCAGGGTGTATAGGCCAGCCAAAGCACAGTGTATCCCATCTGTCTTGGTACAGATGTCAGGTGGAGAGACACATGATGCTGTTCAAAGGACTGGCAGATGGAAGATGTAGGTAGCTTAACATTTTTCTGCTTTCCTGCTGTATAGGCAGCAGCAGTAACTGAAGTGGAAGCACCTTACAGGCATTCAGATATGGAAACATTCAGATAAGTCAGGAGGCCCACCTGTTGGTATTTGGCCAAGGCTTCTAATGACAATGTAAACTCAATCCAATCATTCAAAAATAAGGAATAGCCTTTCTGTACCAAACTCCTGTCTATAGATGGCTGTTACAATTTAAGAAAGGTCTTTTGGATTAGATGAACAGAATTCTTTGTTAAAGCTTCACAATTTATGTCATGAGTTGCTATGGACTCAGCCTTTGAACTGACTTCTCTAAAATACCTCTAGCAACTAAAACCTTCTAAGACATTTTAAAAAGTGCTACTGAATTGTAGCATTTGTCCCAGTTACAGACACTGGGTGAATTTTACATCACAAATTAATTGTTTTTCTGTTGGGAATTTTTACTGCTTTTACTAGAAAATGTTACTCACACTCTAACTGGAAAGATCAAGAGGAGGAGCAGATGGTGGGATTATTTATTTCTGCCATCATAGTTTTTAGACCGAATTTCCTTGTATTTTGATTTTTTTTTTATCAGCATGTTTTTAAGCATACATCTGTATGCACACATATACTTAAGTATATGATAAATCTCAGGTGTGTGCAAATATGTGCACACATACATTTATGATTTATTCACAAGATGTTAGTTCATTTGTGATTTATTCACAAAATGATACTTCAGGATGTCTAAAAGTTGACAGTTTATTAATATTAATGTATTTCAATTGCTTTGGATTATCCTGTTTATTGAACAATGAGAAAAAATTATATTCATGATCTCCAAGGAGACAAGCAAAATCGCTGTTGCTTTTTTAAATGAAAACTTGTGAAATGCTGTAAGGGAAGTGTTTTGCATTGAGAAGAAAAAATAGATCTTCACTATTTCATGACAAGGAACAATCTTGTCACTTACTTTAAGTATGCCAGTCTTGCCCAGCACCAAATGAAAATAGACTTAGCTGCATAAATAAAGAGGACTTCATGGGTCATATGAAATGTCTTCTTGTCTTAATAATATAAAATTATTTAAAACCCCATATGTGACACACATCAGAAATTGCTCATGCAAAGACAGCATAACGAGAAAAAATAGTAACCTCTGAATTCCTTACAGATAAATACTGAATTTAGGATTTTTATTATTTTATAAATTTGTACAACTTGAGAATGGCACACATTTTTTATTTTGCTCTGTATTGATGTGTTATGTATTTTATATGTTCTATATATGTAAAAAATATGAAGTCACTGAATTCAGTGAAATAAATGAAGCCTGTAAGGAAATTAAGAGCTTGCATAGGTACCTGTAGTCTTCTGACATGCAATGTATATAGGCATTTAGGACGATGATCAGTTTTCTCCAAAGAATGCATTTAGTTGGACAGGGTTTTGAGCTTTTTGACAAAATCTTTGCCATATTCAAATCAACTTGAGCTCTTCTACTGCCTTCAGTAAGATCAATATTTCCTTCTTTGTAGCTGAGGAGTAAACCCCTTGATGTTGTAGGCAACAGCAGATAAAGAAGACGAATTACTTTTTCGGCTTAAAATCACATTATGAACACTAGCTCGTCTTCTTGGAATATTAAGAGAGGCAAGCAGTAGAGACAATAAAGGATATAATTTCAACTCACTAGATATTTTGTAGTGAGACTTGTGTTGAACTATTTCACAGAAAAGGTATTATACTAGAGACTAGAAATAATAATAGATGCTTGTGATCTAATTTGAATCTAGATATTTGACTTTCAGTTAACAGTAGCTGGACATGTCATTATAGCCAAGAGAAATATCAAAGAATGCCTATGGGAAATAAAGAAATCACATACAAAATTCAAAATAATAAAAAGCACAGAATAGAAGGGAGCATGGTATGTAATGGACTTTTGATTTTAGAATTTTTGGGGTTTTTTTCCCCAATAAAAAATATAATATACAAATCAAGTCAAAACATTATGTCAAGAATTGTTCCTTTCTGATTCTAAATTTTGTTGCTATTACATATTAAATTAATTTCTATCTCAGTAAAATAGACATTTGCCTATAACGAAGTGTATGTTTCAGTATAAGATTCAATGTTCATTTGTAGAAGAAGCCTGGATACAAGCAACTCATGTATATAATTTTTTACTTTCATTCTCCAGTATGTGGTACTGATAAATGTGTTGTGTCTTTCCAACATAGTTCAAGTTTTCTGTTGATGATGCACACAAAGATTCTGGATGAGACAAATAAGTATTACTTAAGTTTTATTTTTTGTGCAGTTATCTATTGTAGTAGTTAACACATCTGTTCAGAGGAAGAAAGTAATTTGTTAAAAAAGTCCATAAACAAAAAAAATACCTCACAAGTGATGTCCTGTACCTCTCACTTTCACGTCTGTTTGCTACTGAGATGCCAACCTGGAAACTTTCTTTCCGCACTCTCATTTTTGTGATTTCTTCCATGCTCATGAATTGCATGAAATAACTTCCTTCAACCCTATGATAAATCCCTATTTTCTATTGATTCAAATTCCTCTAAAAATGCATTTCCCTTAATGAATCACAAAACTAAAGCCTTCTCCGTCACACTGATATGCTGGATTTGTATTTATTTACAGAATATTAATAAGATAGTGTCAATAGTCAGAAAACATAAATTCAGTCCTTTCTCTGAGCCTCACAGGATGTTTTAGGCATTCCAAATTCTTGTTCTTTTCTGTCATTTTGAATAGATATCAAAATAGCAATTGTGAAATTAAAAACAGTGGAGAACTGGCACCACTGGCATTTGAGGTTTTTTACATTATTTGAAGATGTAAATCTCCTTTTCATTTTCTCTTATTCATGTTCCTTTAAAAGACTGAAGCAGCTTGAAGGGGCCTTTTAAGATCACACATCAAGCCAAGATGCAATTCAATTCTGTATGCTTGCCCCATAATCCTCTCTAGTAAATGCTTGCACGAAAGGCCATGCTGAGCAAGAGAGGGACACGCCAAGAAGACATTCAGAGGCCTGGCAGTATCATGGGCTACAGGGCAGGCTGAGAAGCAGCTCTCAGCTAAACAGCCTCTGGAGCTGACTATACTATGTCACAGTCTTTTTCAGTCTGGAAACGTTAAGCAGTTAGTGCTACTTACGGATACCTTGGTCAGCCTTCTCTGGGTTTGAGCTATGCGGTTGTGCTGTTCAGCAGAGAATAAAGAGCAAAATCTCTCCAATGGCCTTTTGCTGTCTTGCAATTGCTCACGATTCAGGCTGTCTATATTTGAATCTTAAATCAAGCAAATTAAGATAATTTGAATCAAGAAATTTTTCCTAATATCCAATCTAAACCTCCTCTACTGCAACTTGATGCCATTTCCTCTTGTCTTATCACTTGCTACTTGGGAGAAAAGACCAACACTCTCCATGCTACAACCTCCTTTCAGGTAGTTGTAGACAGTGATAAGGTCTCCTCTCAACTTCCTTTTCTCCAGACTAAACACCTCCAGCTCTCTCAGCTGATCCTCATAAGACTTGTTCTCCAGGCCCTTCAACAGCTTCATTGCCCTTCTCTGAACTCTTTCCAGCACCTCAATGTCTTTCTTGTAGCGAGAGGCCCAAACTGAACACAGCCTTCCTACCCTCAAGCAGATCAACACTCCCACCCCATCTGCAAGCTTACTGACAGGGCACTCAATCCCCTTGTCCAAGTATCTGATAAAAATATTAAACAGAATTGGCCCAATACTGAGCCCCTGGGAACACGACTTGTCACCGGCCAGGAGTTGGATTTAACTCCATTCACTTATTCATCACTGAAGGACCAATTTCCAAATATAATTAAGTTACTCAAAGTGTTAACAATATCAGAAATTATTACTGCAATGTAACATAATATATTTGTATTTTACGCTTGGATTACAGAAAGAAGTTGTTAAAATAACAGTCTTCATTTGTCATTACCCTGCGGCTTAGTGATATTTGCTGTTTTCCTCATTTTGGTTTAGATGCAGTTTGGTTATAATTGGATCTGTATTAAAAAAACCCAAACCTTGCTTCAGGTTGCAAATCCAAGTGTAGGTTCTGTGGCCTAAGATGTGTTTTGTGTTTGTTTTGGTTTTTTGGTGTTTTTTTGTTTGGTTGGTTTGGTTTTTTTAACCTAGTGTGAAATAGTGCTTATTTGAAACAAGCTTCATAAAAATAAACAAATAAAATCATCACTGTTGAAGAAATGTTATTTAAATAATCCAGACAGTTAAATAATTTGGATAAACTTTTTACTTTCTTAGTATCCAAAGTTCATACCTGAGAATTCTGGAGACTCAACTCCAATAATATTTTTTAAGCCCTAGATTTGAAGCTTTTACATTTTCTTTTAACAAGTTTGATTTTACCACTGTTATACAACTATGTGTCTGAACTAGTCTTTTTCAAAGTTGCCTTTTTAGGTTCTATTTGAAATGTTTTTGATCAGATAATATGTTATGTTCACAACTGTCATTTACACATGAATGGTTTTATTCTTGTAAATAACAGTTCTAATCATTTAATCTTGCAAGGAAGGCAACTGTGAAGTGTTGCAAAGTCCAGCTTGAAATTTAAGTTGATGTTACAGGGAGTAATAGTGTTTTACATACAGACTACACTAATAATGTTGTTAACTGAAAGAAATCATTAGAATTCTAGATAGCTCATTTAAATTATGTAGTATATATTAATTATAATAATTCTTATAATTGCAATGATTCTACTAAGAGAAAGAATTTCAAGCCATATGTTACTCCTTCTGCTATTGCACCATAAATTATACTTAATATTGAAACTTTCTTTGTGTTTCATCTACACCACTGTCCCAGTTTCTGCTCTTCCTGCCTGAAAAAAATAATATATAAAACTTCATAAAGTGGAAATCAAGATTAGACATAACATTAGGAGAAATGGCTGCTAGTGCTAGCAGTAGAGGAGTGCATGCATGTGTGTTTACAGTATTTTTTCCAGTCTAGTTTTAAATGCTTCATATGTAATATTAAATTACACAGTAAGAAAAATTGACCCCAAAAAATCCCCAAAGACATTTCCATAACTTTTCTAGAAATAGGGGTCCTTGGCCATTTCAAAGGAATCCATTAGATTCACTTGGCTGCAACAAAGCCTAGATTTTCCAGTATTTTATCTATTGATCGACAGTGCTTTCACAGCATCAACATCATCTCTCTTTTACACTTTGCCACTATAATGAGTCAGTTAAGGCTGGGCAAGACCTTGGCAGGGGACACAGGTAGGACAGCTGACCATAATCAACAAAAGAAGTATTCGGTGCTCTATAATATCATGTTCAGCAATAAAACTGGGGATGGATACTCTTTCCAGAGTAGCTGTTGCTGGAGACTAGCTGGGCATTGGTCTGCTGAAGGGAAGTGGTGAGTATCTTTCTATCACTTGTTTGTTTGTCTTTCCTCTTTCCTTCTCTTGCTTAACTGTCTTTATCTTGACATGTGAGTTTTTCTGATTTTTACTCTTCTGATCCTCTCCTCTGTCCTGCTGGTAGGGGTGGGGGTAGGAATTAGCAAGTAACTGGGTGGTGGTTAGTCGCAGGCCGGGGTTAACCCACCATCCCCTTTCAGATGCAGACATTTTGGAATATGTCTAAGAGATTATATAGACAGCAGAGATTAATAAGGAAATAATAGGAAAAAAAAAAAAAGAAAACCCAATCTATGGTGCATTTTCTTATTGCTTCAACAGAGCTCTCTTCCTAGGTAATGATATAACCACTACTCCATAACAGCAAGACATAAGCTGAGGGCTACATCTGCGAAATTGTTAACAGTCATGTGCAGACTATCTTTTAAGACCAGCCTCATTAACATCTTTGAGACCTCATAAACATGCCCTCTACACTGTTTAGCTGTTGGGGAGATGCTTAAGTCTAGTTTAAGGACAGAACAGCCAAAGCTGTTAGAGGGAAGTGAATGGATAGAGGGAAGATAGAATGGATAGAAAAAAATACTTGAGAAAACTGTTAAGGATGCTGGGAAGAGAGAGGAACAATCCCATGGCTCATGTTGTCCTTTACTAGCAGAGTGGGCTGGGACCATCATGATGCTTGGACAGTAGTCAGAAATGTGCGCAGTTTGGCTCTATCCACGGTTTAGCGAAAGGCAAGGTACGAGGAGTCCCTTGGAAACTGTGCTTGTTTATGCTGAGAAATGTGTATAGGTTATTTTCAGACTCCAGATGTTCCACTAATTTTAGAGGGGGTAGAGTGCATAAATAACCTCGAGAAACTAAACATAAGAAAGGTGAACTCTCTTGAAGGTATACTGCCTATTTGATTTAGAGACTTTTCTTAAAGGCCAAAAAATGTGTAAAACTATTTCTCTTATTCTTTTTCCAAATCTCCCAGGAGGTAATTTTCCTGGCTATGTCTAAAATAGATCAAGTTTTGGAGCTGTAAAAGCAATAACAACAAGGATGCTTAATCCAGCATCAGAGTTTTTTATTACTTTTTCAGGCAGGGTATTTGGTATTACTGCTCACAGAACACAGCTTACTCCTTTTCTTTATCTGTAACAGTTTGTTTTACTCAAGTCTTCTACAAACTTGGCCTCTTGTAATAACCACAAAACTGCATTCTGGTACAGTGGTTATTTCAAACACCCTTTAGATGACATTTTTTTGTTCTGACAGAAAGGAACAACAGGTCAGCTTTGATAAAATAAAATATAAATAATTAAAATCTCAGAAATACGACAGGAAAATTATTATCTTGTGTAAGTGTGTGACTACTAATGATCAGAAATTGTGACAACAAACAAGTTAAGTCTTTTTAAATACTGTTTAAAATAGTTTTGGACTGCAAGCAGAATTACTATGGCGTGTATTACGTTGGGATGACGACAATTTTTAATCTTTCTTAGATCACTTAAGTGTTTGTTTTAATCATAGAATAATAGAATTATAGGATCATTTAGGTTGGAAAAGATCTTTAAGACCATCAAGTCCAACTCTTAAGCTAGCACTGCCAAGTCTATGACTAAAGCATGTCCCTAAGAACCATATCTGCACATCTTTTAAATACCTTCAGGGATGGTGACTCCACTACTTCCCTGAGCAGCCTGTTGCAGTTCTTGACAATGCTTTTGGTGAGGAAATTTTTCCTAATATCCAATCTAAACCTCCCCTGGCACAGCTTGAGGCCATTTCCTCTCATCCCATCACTTGTTACTTGGAAGAAAAGTTGTGGAGAGCAATAAGGTCTCCCCTCAGCCTCTTTTCTCCAGACCAAACACCGCCAGCTCCCTCAGCTGATCCTCATAAGAGTTACTCTCCACACCCTTCACCAGCTTCATTGCTGTTCTCTGAACTCTTTCCAGCACCTCAATGTCTTTCTTGTAGTGAGTGGCCCAAAACTGAACACAGGATTCAAGGTGGATCCTCCGCAGTGCCGAGTACAGGGGGATGATCATTTCCCTAGTCCTGCTGGTCACACTATTTCTGATACAATCACTTTTAGATGAATGTTACCTTTACGTAATACCAAACATCTGGTGAACATTGTTGTGGACTAAAGTCTAAAACATGGTCAGGACACATGATTAAAGGTTCCTGGCAAGTGATAAGTGCTTGCTTTAAATACAAACAGCCTGCTCACTAATGGAGCTGTGTTTCAAGGATGCAAGACTAACTGATTAAATGAGACACACCTCTCAGGTAACTCGATGTTTTACTTATGAAGTGGCTTCACTGCACACTGAAGCTGGACACCAGGGCAAGATTGCTACTCATGCAGAACTGAAGTAAAATGGCAATTCCTTCTTAATTATTAGCTAAGGTTTGTTAAGAGTCATACTTCGTTTATAAGTAGACTCACTTTGTGAGCAAATCAGAACCCTCCCAGCACAAAAGCTTAGCTTAAAAAAAGTAAGATTAGCTAATCTATTTCACCACACTACTGATGTTCTGTGGAAGATGAGTCATTCTGATTAGGATAAAATTGCTAAATTGTCCTGCAAATGACTTTTTAATTGCAACTTCCAAAACTCAAAGGAATGTTATAACACACAAAAATTTGGGACTTTTCTAACTGATGAGCATAAAATCTAAATGGACATCAGAATGAAAGTTCTGTAGAAAATAAACTTTCAACAGATAAGTGTTCAGAATTCAGAGAGTTTACTATGATTTGTAGCTAGATCTCCTACTCTTGATTTTTTTCTCCTTTGTTTAGATATTTATATTATTCATACTCATTAGGCTGTGACTGGGAAGACAGCTAAAAACCTATCATG
Source organism: Caloenas nicobarica (assembly GCF_036013445.1). Taxonomy (NCBI): domain Eukaryota; kingdom Metazoa; phylum Chordata; class Aves; order Columbiformes; family Columbidae; genus Caloenas; species Caloenas nicobarica. The sequence continues at coordinate 26,484,237 of NC_088245.1, read as the reverse complement.
ATGCAGCAGTGCAGGAAGATAAATATTATTAACTGAAAAACTTCACACAAAGATTGACTTTGGTGATTACATTTTGACTTTGGTTAAATAAAAAAAAAATCTCATATTTCAGGCTTGGAAGTCTCTCTTTCCATTTTCTGGATGTCATTTAACACTAACATCAAAGATCCTTCAATTTTGCCATGAATGTTTTCTAGATCCATAAAGTTCTGCTTGTGTGTGTACCCAGAATTATCAAAGTCCTAAGAGGACTGAACAGTTTGGCACCTAGCCCAGACCCAACAATCCATACATTAGGCAATTCTCAACCTAAGAGAGGCTTGATTGTAGCTGAAGGGTTTGAATAAAACTATGCTCCTGCCTGTCACAGGGAGTTCAAGAAAAATTCATTTCTGGTGTGTTTTACTGCTCAGCTGAGGGCTCATGTAGAGGTGATCGCTTAAAAGCTCTTTGGTAAAAGCTTCCTCTCAGGATATTGGAAACTGTGGTTTGATTTCTGCTTTTGCTTGGATTTAGACATGCCTTTCTGGATTAGATGCTAATCATGACGGCATAAACTTTTCTAAAATATTGGTATATGCTCACCCTCTCTTCGAATCAGCTTTGTTTCCAGAGAGCGTTATTTCAAAAAGAATAATATGAACTAAGACTAAGAATGAGACAATAAACCCGGCTTGACTGAGTAGTTCTGTTGCTGGGACTTCAGTACTAATTCTGGCCTAGGCACCCATCCTTCCTTCAAAGATCTGATACATTTTGGACAAAACATTCATTGGATAAAAAATAAAAAAGACTAATTGAAGAAGGAGCTTGGATTCCCCACCGCCTGGGCAACTCTTTTAACCACTAAGGTTTTTGCTTGTTTGTTTGATTTTTTTTGTTGTTCGTTTTTGTTTTGTTTTGGTTTGGTTTGTGGTTTTTTGTTTGATTGTTTTTGGTTTTGGTTTTGTGTTTTGTTTGGGGTTTGGTTTTTTGTGGTGTGGTTTCTTTTTGGTTTTGTTTTGTTTGGTTTTTTTTTAATAGTATCATTCTTTTCCTACCACCAAATACTTTTTGGATTTTTTTTGTACTGAGGAAAAGTTTGAACATTATATTGCTGGACTGCCTGGTGGTAAAGCATTACTAGCTACTTGCACAGTTGAAATACTGACAGAAATAACTGGAACTATAGGGAAATTCTCCATGTTCACTGTTAGAATTTTGACCACTGAAATGAGAGGGTAGGTGTTATTACCTCATTAAAACAGAAAATATTAATCTTGACAATGTTTTTCATTACAGTTGAGAGTACAGATTTCAAGTGGAAGGAGATACCTTCCCTCATGCCAGAATTACATAGCTGAGTTTAAGAGAGTGATGGTGATATTCTTAGATGTTTGCAGCTGGTTAATTCAAGCATTTACTTCCTTGCCCTGCTCTCCGCCCCCCAATTCAAGTTCATTTTAGCTTGCAAGTTTACTTTTATGGTCTCTTTAGGGATTCTAGGCAATTTAATCTCTGGTCTGCTCTGTGGGGACTGGGCATCTAGAAGTTCGATGCTCAGCTCTGCTATCCCTTCTCTTCTCCAAGTTCCTAATTGGATCCAGCTTTTTATCTCACTCTTCTTTCTTGCTGTTTCAGATGCACAATGTTTATTGAACCACTGTTTAATTCAGAATGCATCAAATATGATTTTCACAAGGAAGTCTCACACTTTGAAGCAGAAATTGGAGGGTTTTCTTGATATGTGTGAACCACACTGACTACTGCTACAGACCGCCATTAGCTATCTCTAAATCTAACAAGAGAAGAAAACTCAGCGTAAGACATTTGCAGGAAGTACTGCATTTCATTTGCCTAAGAGATCTGGATAATTAAAAATCTTCAGTGGATTTATGGTTTTGGAGAAACTGAGTTTGTTATATTATTTTGGGGCTGATTAATCTTTGTGCATGTGGGAGAAAAACAGTAAATTTTAAAAGTGAAAAAACCAATTTAGCTTGGTTTCTTAATGGTAAAACAGGTAAATGAAGATAAAATAATAGTATTATTAATAAGAGCTCTCTTTGAAGCAGATAATTATCTCCCAGAATTATTTTAAAGTTGCACTATCTAATGTAGACTGTTACATTTCTTTAAAAAGAAATACAACTCTTAGCTTCTGAGACGCTACAAAAAAAGTTACTTAGAAAAGATGAGCAAACATTGCAGCAACAACTAAGTACAGACCTGCAAATATCCAGCTGTTCAAGCTCTTGTTATCTTCAGTGGATAATATGGACAGGAGAAGTTAGTAAACCCAAGTACACTCAGAGTATTTAATTTTAAGGGGATTATTCAAGTAAAGTGTATTTAAATGACATGATGAAATAGGTAAAAAACCACTGAGGAATAAAATGTAGGAACCAGAAAGAAGCATGGCTATAAGAGCACTGGACGTGCTGCATACTAAAGACAACCATAATGAATCTAATTATTCGAAAAATTCCTCAGAAGTCACTTTTACAACATGTAGAAGATGACAGCAAGGAAAGGAAGAAGGGTAACAGAGAATTATTGAAGTGATACTGAATGAAGATAAGAGTTGGCTGGGGAAAATGGCTCTGCATCGATTCCTTTGTAAATTACTTTAAACTCTTGTTTCCTCTACAGTTCTCTCCTAACTCTTAAGGTTGTTTTAAGGACTAACCTGAACATTTTGAAAGGGACAGAAGAGAGCACTAGAAAGGAGAGAAAATGAAAGAGACAACCATAGAGAGGAAAATAATGGGACTTTTTGTCTTCTGCAAACTAAGCAAGTGACACCATCTAAGCAGTATAGAGAAATACAAGCAGTTGCTGTCATCTTTGGTATGTTCTACTGTTGCCTTCTTGAGAAGTTTATAGATTAATAAAATAGCTAGGGGCACCTGAACTGGGTTATATTAGAATATTAAACTCAATTAAATGAACTACGTATGAAAATACCTTTGCGGCATAGAGTCACTGTCAGCACCAAATTACTCTCCCACGGACTTAAAGCAACATTTACACTGAAGGAAAAACTGAAAGCTATGCAAATGTGCATGGAAATATCAGCTGGAAACACATCCAGAATTACATTAGTTTTAAATTACCTATATTAAGAGAATTATTAAGTTGGTTTAGGGAACTTCTGTTAACTTGAATGGTGCAAAACGCTCGGCCAGTTCTTGACTGATGTAAAATTCAATGGATTTGATTTTTTCATATCTGGGCAGATTTGCCATTCCTGAATTTGCTTCGGACTTTGCACTTGTATGAACTCAAAATGAAGCTTATTCCTTTTAAATGTAAATCATTGACTAACAGTAGGATGCTGGGCCAGCTCAGCATCATACTGACACTTATGAAGAGCAGATTGAGAAACGATGGCCTATTGCACAGTAATGTTTGTAAACTGTGAATCTTTATTAGGGGAAGACGTACAAGACTAGTAGGGGGAGCAACAGTGTACGGAGGTCAGGGAATAAATTTACATTTCAGCCACACACCCACTGATTGTGCCACAAAATCCCTGTTGTGGGAATGACTCCTTTTCAGTTTTGGCAATATATACGAGATAATGGGGAACCTACATTCATCCAGCACCATCAGTCTTCCAGGACTGGCAGAAATTCATTGTAATTTTCTTCTCCAGAGTAACAGCTCCCTCACTTGCATTTATTCTGATGGCTGACAACAAACACACATCTTCTGGTATGCTGTTAACTGTGAAAAACGTGTTGAAAGTGAGGTCATTTTGCAAGCTTTTGCGAAAAGAATTTGGAAAAGGTCTGGCTTATTGAAAAAGTAATTATAGGATTGCTTCTAATTAGATTACATAGTTCTCTGGGGAAACACAAAGATGTGGTTTGACATTTTGGCTCCACACACTGCCATGCAACCACGTTTAACAAAAAAAAAATTACGTCACAGTAAAAAAAGACATATCACAGGAAAAAATGCATTGGTGGGAGAAATGTGGATTGGACTTCAGTAAAACCAGATTTTTAATTGGGAGATGTGACTCAGATGACTTCGAAGCCCCATAAAAGAGGTTATTATTTAATTTAAAAATGAGTATTGAAATAATAGGGCTTTATTTTCTAATAAAAATATTTTAATTAAGAATGGCAATGTTTTTTAGCTTTTCATTATTGTTGGTATAGTCTTCCTTAGCTCATTCTAACTCTTTTGATATACCCTAATTCATTTATGCGGATTGCAGTGAATTTAATGAGAAATGTAGTGCTGATCATTTTGGTTTTCATTCCCTTTTGTTATAGTCAACAGATGAGGCAGATGTTTTCAGTGATCAAGCAGTGTAAATTATGCAGAATTATTTTGGCTGTTTCTGGAACCCAAATGTCTGATTTTATCCAGAAATAATCCCCCAGAAAACAGAAGTAGAATATAAGTATTTCTAAAGTTTCTGTCTCTTTTGAATGTCACTGTTTCCTTCGAATAGGAAGAAATTATGATATCAATTAGAAGGCATAGTCAATTACCGTATCATTCATTGGTTTGATTAACATATCCTAACTTTGGAAAAGACTGTGTCTGGACTATTTAAGGAATTATCTGATAAAGATGCAAGTATTACAACAGAATTCTGGAATTTCCAAGATTTATACTTTGCAAGTCTCCCTCCATGAACTATTCTTTTAAAAACTTGCTGGGAATATTTGAGCTGGTGCCTTCAGTGTTAACAGCAATCAGCTCATCGATCATAGATAAGGTGAGTCACCAGGCTACAATCATCCTGTCTTCCTGTGGTTTTGTATCAGTATTTGTAACAGATCTATTAATAAATGAGAGGTAGAATACACTGAGCACCACCATAATGATTGGTCCCAATCTGGGAAAGTGTTGTTGTGTTAGACATCTGCTCCAAGCTGCTTAGGAATCAGAATGAACTGACTAGGAAAATATCCAAGCAAATAGAAATAGAAATCCTGTTTCTAAAAATAAGATTTTTTAAAAATAAAGGTTTTCAAATCAAGTGAACTCCTCTATTAATTCTGTTTTATTGCTAAAATAAAAGTCATAGGGTAACTTCTGCACCTAGATTCAAATAGTAAACCAGAGATGATGGAGAAAATTCTGCAAAAGCATTCCTGACCTCGTCATAATAGAAGTGGAAATTCTTTTCTATGGAACCATAATTTTTCCTTTAACATTTTTCCATGGGGGTTATAAACTGACTAATTTAAAAGTTTCTTTGTTTGTTTGTTTGGTTTAGGTTTTGTTTTTGTTGGGGTTTTTTGTTTGTTTGTTTGGTTTGGTTTTGTTTTGTTTTCTTTCCTTTCATAATACACAATACTTAAAATATAAAAAATACTCTGGCAAACAAAATGGGGAAATAGGATCGTTGCTGGTCAGCAGGAAAAAGAAATGTCAAGACTGTTTGCATGTTCGTCCATGCAAGCACATCAGATACATACCAACCAGCTCTCTCTGTGAATTCACCATTGACTTTTTTAAGTGTTTTAACTACCGTTTGTTCCTCTACAGGTAATATGACCTACAGAAGCAAGATGCAAGCAGTTCAACACAGCCCACATCTTAAAGTCTTAAAGAAAACAAAATAACAGTAAAGAATGAAAAAAACGCCTGACAACTCCAAACCAAAACCAACAAACAACCACCAAATGATCTACAGGTCCATGGAGCACACAGAATTTGGAAACATATCCCAGAAGGTCAACTTTTGCCCTTTGGTGTCTGTAATTTTCAGAAACAATTGTTCGTTTGTGAGGAAGAGGAACATGTTTTTTATTTAAACACATCAAAAGCAATTAGAGAATTTCCATTGCCTTCAATGTCACTGAAGCAGATTTGTGATCATTTATCGAGTTTAATTTTTACTTTTGAGCAGAATAATGGAAAGGATGCAGTTTTGAGTGATAAACCAGAGTTGTTTCAGTGAAACTTAGTTTTGGAATTGCTAGAAAGTGCAAGAGATAGGAGAAAGGTAAGGAAAATGGTTAATTAATTTTTTCTAATCAACTTTGCACTGATGTCGTTAACTTATTGTTGAACTTTCACCAGTTATTGACTCCTGATATTTATGAAAATTAAAGTAATATCTACTTACAGATTAAATATTCTGTGTTTTATTGCCAGCTTCATCAAGTCCATAATTACATATTTTCATACATTCATTAAACTATACCTTGGTTTAAGATGAGACAAATACATGTCTGAACGTAATATTTGATGAGATTGCTGTTAAAGGCTATCAATAAATGAACAGACTAAGCCTGACGGTGTGATGGTTGGAGCCTCAGGAAACTAATTCACCCCTCTCAAGAAGGAATGAAAAAAGGTCTAGGAAGAAAATAAGTCTGAGCTACTGGCTTAATCTTTAAAAATAGAATTGAGAAATTGAAGGATCTCACACAGGAAGACAAAGAAGCTTCCTGAATAAGGAAGTAGCTTAAGTAGGAAATTACTTACAAATATTTTTTTGTTTTGTCCATCTCACTTCGTTTTCTGAGATAAAGTCTAAAATACATTGCAAAATTCTGGTTATATTTGCTTCAACTATCAGATAATCCTGATGGCATAAATCATATCTGCTGTTGTTTGGAAATCTGGGAAATAGCATGTTTATAGCATGAAATTGTTAGCACTACATTTGGGAGGTCCACTGGTAAATTCCAAGAAGGAAATACTGTGGGAAAACCACTCCCTTGACTGAAAATAGGGCTATATTCACCTTCTGAAAAAAGAGATTAAACTATCTTTATGGGAATCATATGTTATATGTGTAGTAGGAAATTAGACAAGGCCAGAAGAGATGGAACAACATGTTTTTGCACTATTAAGCTCATTTAGCCTGCTACTGGGAAAGATTTTTGGCATATGTTAATTCCCAAACCACATCCAGGAATTGCTTGGGAAAGTACAAGCTGGTACAGATTTAAACCCTACAAGGGACTGTTCTATTAACTTAACAATACAGATGAGTGTGTCCCAGCTTCTGACTGTTTCCAGACACTGGATAGTTTGCTAGTATAGGCATTGCCAGAACATGAATAGTATAATAATTCCAAATGGATTGCTATTTCAGGAAGTGAGACAGTTATTTATATACAGACATTGATATACTCTCAACCTAAACTCCTAAAGACATACATAAAAGGCAACATTTTTTTACTCTTGACAAGATAAAAATTCTGGAAGAATTGTCTTATGACAAATGTTTCTATGCTGGATATGCTAACAGTGAGGTGTGGCAGGTGACCTTAGATGGTGAGAATACAAACTTCAGCATCTGTGTACGGAGCCACTGTTGGTGCAAACTGTCAGCTGAGGTATAGCCAGGAACCAAGGTGTTATGTTGAAAAACATAGACTTTTCATAGTATACAGAATATCAAGGTGTAGCTAGTTACTTTTTCAATGTTTAGGAACAGAACAGAAAGACACCACTAGAGGACTTAAAGAACTTTGAAAAGAAACACAGCTGCCAAGCTAAATCTTTATAAGCAGAAAATTAAATTCCAAGCAATGGAAATGAAATACTTACGAGAGAAAGAAGCGTAGCATGATGTTCAGATGGTCACTGTAGTCGTGACTACAGTACACTGCTAAGCTGCTGTGGAAGTTTTCTCCTCTAAAGGAAATTCATAGCCAGACACCCCCTCCACGTTCACACCACAGTCCTACTGGCTGCTCCACTCACACAACACCCTGTGCTGGAGTGTTGCTCATCATCCAGGGGTCTCCCGTGACAAACCAAACCTACTTTGGCTCTGCCTGCCCTCTCTGCACCAGTCCTACTTACCGCACGATCTCCCCTACCGTGTGACACTATGTGCCCTGTCTTCTTTGGTCCTTCGATTTCCTTTCTTACCTCCCCATATGATTTGACCGTGATGAAAAACCAATAATGCACCAGTTACTTTTGGTCCTAGAGAACACAAAGATAGTATTACATTTCATTAAGCTTATTTGTATTCCTATGTCATTAACAGTTGTACATGCTTCTTTCCCAGCTTTCAGGAAGTTGATATAAAAGCTGTTTTGTAACCCATTGTGTACAGTTTGACCACGTCTAAAATGTAACTTGATAATTTTCTATTAGAAATGTTGCTCTGCTGAAAACTGGTGCAACAGGGTTACACTCTCACCACTAAAAGGCTCTGTGGAGAATGGAAATTCAAAAGAGTTGGAATCCTTCTAGTATGCATTTTTATAGTGTGAACTGGAAATCTGTTTTCAGCTTTACTGTAAATCTATACAGGCATGAAAGTAGTTATTCTGCTTTGCATAATGGCCTCTGACTTCTTAGGTGACCCTCTTTAGTAGCAGCTAAGCTACCTAGGATTGCAAAACTGAAAGGCGCAGCTCTTGTTATGTAAAGTTTTATCTTTTCTAACATTGAAGTGTTTCTGGAAAGTTAATAATGACTCCCAAATCAATGCCAAATGCATAGTCTAGGCTTCTTCTTCTTCACAGTTTATGGATTTGCAGACTGTAATTAAACCTTGCACTTTCTTTTAGTCTCCCAGTAGAGCACCTTGTCATTCACTGTACAGTTTCAACACAATTACCATTTCTGCTGGCCTGCCAATATCACCCTGTCCCTCAGGAAATGGTCTGTGTACAAAGGCATAAGCTTCAAAGAACAAACTAGATCTAGAAACATCACCACAACCACTGCTCAATATTATTCCAGAGTCCCCCAGAATACTAATACTGGTTCAGCAGCATAATGAATAATTAAACACAACTGGCATTGTTTCAAACTTTTTTCCGATGTCTTCAAATCATGGCAGAAAGGCAAGTATCTCAGAAACATGGATCTTTGAAGGACCTGTACAATGATGAACGTTAGTTGAAAATTAGATACTAAAAAAAAAGACATCAGAAAAGTCTCTCAGGTTTACAGGATAGAACGAACCTACATGTATTGTTAGAGTGCACAAGTATTTTAGTTTCTTCTGGTAACGTTCTTGTATTTTAGCTTGTTGCTTGGCAACGCTATTTTTAGATATTCAAGTAATGTGTATCTTTGCAAATTAATCTCTGAAACATGATTGCTGAATCCCTTCTAAATAGCCCCTTTTCATGATACTGAAATACAAATCAATGTAATAGCCATCTTTCTAACATTTAAAAATGATGAGTAGAATGAAAAAAAACCCCAAAAAACAATGAAACCACACATTTTATAAATCTTCTCTGGGGGATCATAATCTGCATGTCACAACACACAAAAATTTAGAACCACAGAACTGTGAAACTAGTTGTTGGTCATCTATCAGGACTTCTCAATGTGTTGAACAGTTGCTGAGGATTCTTAGATAATTAAACTTTTACCTGTAACTGTTGATGAAATATGTGACCAAAACATCTCCAAAATTTCCAAACACATAACCACTGTCAACAACATATGTCTTATGGAAAAAAAATTCAATTATTATTTTGTACATGTCCATTTCAAAGCTAGCCAGGATTTTCTTTCATTTGCATTCTTTTTGGTGGAATAATATCCATGAAAAAAAATGTAAGCTAAGACAAAATGAATGCTGCATCAGAAATTGTTAATTTAAAAAAAAAATTGAAGGGGAATATAACAAAAGAAATAATTTGGATTTTGTCATATCTAGAATAACAGTCTACTTTGCCTTTTTTTTAATGTGGATATTAATATAATTAGTTCTATGTAGTATTTTAGACATCTGTAGCCAACTATATATGTATCATCATTGCTGTATTTTGAATAAACCTAATAATATATTGAATTAATAGATGAGGAACTTCACAGAATCACAGAATGGTTAGGGTTGGAGGGGACCTCTGGAGATCATCTAGCCCAATTCATCTGCTAAAGCAGGTTCACCTAGAGCAGATCACACAGGAATGTGTCCAGGCTGGTCTTGAATGTCTCCAGAGAAGGAGACTCCACCTGTTCCAGTGCTCTGGCACCCTCAAAGTAAAGAAGTTTTTCCTCATATTCAGATGGAATCTTCTATGCTTCAGCCTGCACTCGTTCGCCCTCATCCTATCACTGAGGACCACTGGAAAGACACTGGTCCCATCCTCTTGATACCCACCCTTGAGATATTCATAAACATTTATGAGATCCCCTCTCAGCCTTCTCTTCTCCAGGCTGAACGGACCCAGTTGTCTCAGTCTCTCTTCATAAGAAAGGTGCTCTACGCCCCTAATCATCTTCGTAGCCCACTGCTGGATTCCCTCCAGTAATTCCTTGTACTTCTTAAACTGGAAAGCCCAGAACTGGATGCAGTACTCCAGATACGGCCTCACCAGGGCAGAGTAGAGAGGGAGGACAACCTCCCTCGACCTGCTGGTCACACTCTTCTAAATGCACCCAGGATACTGTTGGCCTTCTTGGCCACGTAGGCACATTGTTGACTCATGGTCAACCTGTTGTCAACCAGAACTCCCAAGTCCTCCTCTGCAGTGCTGCTTTCCAGCAGATCCGCCCCTAATCTGTACTGGTGCCTGGGATTATTCCTCCCCAGGTGCAGGACCCTACACTTGCCCTTGTTAAACTTCATTAGGTTCTTCTCTGCCCAGTCCTCCAGCCTGTCCAGGTCTCGCTGAATGGCAGCACAGCTTTCTGGTGTGTTGGCCCTTCCTCACAGATTGGTACCTGCCAGATTTTACCCATTTCTGACTTTTGTTATATAATGAAGAAAATCTTGCAACTTTTATTTGCAGTTCACAGAATCACAGAATCACAGAATCACAGAATGTTAGGGATTGGAAGAGACCTCAAAAGATCATCTAGTCCAATCTCCCTGCCAGAGGAGGAACACCTGGATGAGGCTACACAGGAAAGTGCCCAGGCGGGTTTTAAATGTCTTCAGAGAAGGAGACTCCACAACCTCCCTGGGCAGCCTGTTCCAGTGTTCTGTTACCCTCACTGAGAAGAAGTTTCTTCTCAAATTTAAGTGGAACCTCTGTGTTCTTCTAAGTTCTTCTAAGTAACAGCATTTTTCTGAAGTTGGCCGCATATTTTTCAGTCAGTGTCCACTCCAGAGATGATAACACCTGTGGTTGACAGTTTTTCTGAGCTAAAGGTAGGAATGATATGCAGAAAAAGCCCATGTTTACATTTTATTGCTATAACAGCCAAGGTCACTGGTAGACCCTTATGTCCCACAAATGAGGGGTTGTAACAGGGTTGTGCTTGCAGGGAGGGGTGCACAGAACAGGTGACCTGAATTGACTGACAAGGTATTCCACGCCATACACCTCATACACACTTAAAAGCTGGGGGATCACAAGGGTGTCGCCCTCTTGGTGTATGGCCGTCTTCTGAAGAGGACACTGCCGGTTCTCCTGCCTGTGACCCCGATCCTGGTTCCAGCCCGTGCGTTCCTGAGTTCAGTTTCTATCTAATGCTCAGTCCAGTCCAGGACATCCTGGTGTCTGCCCTGCCACTGTGGAGACTCCAGGAGACTCAAAATTGGTTTTGTATATTTTGAATTATTTCTCTCAGTATTATTAGTAAAGCTGTTTTAACTTTCCAACTTGTCTCTCTTCCTTATCCTCCTTTTCCTTTTCCTTAGTGAGGAGGGGGTAGAGGGGTAACAGAGACTATCTGCTACACTTTATTGTTGCCCTGCAATAGAGGATGACATACATAAATTGCTCTATTATTGAAAAATACATTTACATAATCTTCCAAATGAAAATCAGATCTTCTTTTCTTAGTCAGAAATAATATTATGGCTAGAAATTCTTATACCAAAATATGAAAAAGAATGTTCTAGGGATGCTTTCTATCCTTTCGTGTTATTTTTTCCATCTTCCTATTGCGACAACTGGTGCAAACTCCACTTTCAAAGGTATAGTATACAAGTAGAAAATCAGATTGTGTATTTTTTGCAAATCTTAAAATTAACATGAAGAAAATAAGCAAGAGAATAAAAAAGTGAATGAGAGACACATTGTAAGATACTGCTGAGGACAATATGAGTCTTTTGGTAGAAAGTAATTAGAATAATCAGCTAAAGCACAAAACATAACCCTCTCCCTGTTTTCTCTAAGAGTTGCACAGCACAATCAGCATCTTCATATTCCAGTCTCCTACTGAGATGAAGAAGACAGTCTCAGGACCAGTAAAGACCACTGACTACTAAATAGTCCATTTATATAATTTGTACAAGATCAATACAAAAGAATCCACCAGACATTAAATCTCATTTCATTATTCCTTGGGTCAGAGGAACTCCAAAGGCCTAGAGGTTAAACGGAAAAAAACATTTTAGTCCATTAAAATGCACTCAGTCAAATAACTGAGTCTTTCAATAAATTCCATTCAATGAGGACTAAAAATAAAACATATTTGACAAGAGTACACCTAATTCACAAGGAACTTTTAAAGAGGGGGATATCAGTATTCATTGAACTTAAACGATACAGTTACAAACTGGCATAAAGAGAGTGGCAACTGAAATACTTCATTTCCCATCTCTCTTGTGAAAACAGAACAAATCAAAACAAAATGAAACAAAAATCCTTGGGAAGAGAATAGTAAACATTTTATTTGTAAGACAAACGAAAAATTTATGTGTTTCTGCTCTTTCTCAGTAGATAAAAATGTTTTGGCAATTAAAGATGTCCATCAATTAATGAACAGACTCAAAGAAATTTAATCACTTGTTTCTGTAAACATGTTATCATGATATATAAATATATATATAAATATTTGCTCTTTCTTTCTTATTTAAGTAAAATGTTCCATCACTATATATATATGACCATGTGGTATGCTGCTTCTGAAAAAGACGACCATTACTTTTTTTTTTTTTTTTCAGATTTTCTTTGAAGTGTGAGCATTTTTCAGGAAGATGAAAAATCCAGAAAGAACTCATTACCTGTTAGGAGGTGCAAGGTGGCAGTTTCTCCCACTCAGAAATCACAGCTCTATGTTTGTGTGTGTGTTTATTTATTAATGTGTGCATAAAAGCAAGAGAACGTTAATTTCTCCACTGGAATTGTAGAGTGGTCATTCTTTTCTTATATACAAATTTAATAGCTTTTCAAGGGTCCCACTATCATTAATTTAGTGGAGTATCAGGAGCAGCAAGTCATTTGGTTAAATCTCATTTTTCAGGTGTTAACAAAACATTGCAATATCTAGAACTCTGTTAAAAAATAATCAGCATTTAATAGCTGCACATGGGTGCTGTTACAGAATGACAGAATGTTAGGGATTGGAAGGGACCTCAAAAGATCATCTAGTCCAATCCCCCAGCCAGAGCAGGAACACCTAGATGAGGTTACACAGGAATGTGTCCAGGTGGGTTTTGAATATCTCCAGAGAAGACGACTCCACAACCTCACTGGGCAACCTGTTCCAGTGTTCCATCACCCTCATTGAGAAGAAGTTTCTTCTCAAATTTAAGTGGAACCTCTTGTGTTCCAGCTTGAACCCATTACCCCTTGTCTTACTGTTGGTTGTCACCGAGAAGAGCCTGGCTCCATCCTCATGACACCCACCCTTCACATATTTATAAACATTAATGAGGTCCCCCCTCAGTCTCCTCTTCTCCAAGCTAAAGAGCCCCAGCTCCCTCAGCCTTTCCTCATAAAGGAGATGCTCCACTCCCTTAATCATCTTCATGGCCCTGCGCGGGACTCTCTCCAGCAGTTCCTTATCCTTCTGGAACTGAGGGGCCCAGAACTGGACACAATATTCCAGATGAGGTCTCACCAGGGCAGAGTAGAGGGGAAGGAGAACCTCTCTCGACCTACTAACCACCCCCCTTCTAATACACCCCAGGATGCCATTGGCCTTCTTGGCCACAAGGGCACAGTGCTGGCTCATGGTCATCCTGCTGTCCACCAGGACCCCCAGGTCCCTTTCCCCTACACTGCTCTCTAATAGGTCATTCCCCAACCTGTACTGGAACCTGGGGTTGTTCCTGCCCAGATGTAAGACTCTACATTTTCCCTTGTTATATTTCATTAAATTTTTCCCTGCCCAACTCTCCAGCCTGTCCAGATCTCGCTGGATGGCAGCACAGCCTTCTGGCATGTCAGCCACTCCTCCCAGTTTGGTGTCATCAGCAAACTTGCTGATAGTACACTCAATTCCCTCATCCAAGTCGTTGATGAATATATTGAATAATACTGGTCCCAGTACTGACCCTTGAGGGACTCCACTATATATAGGCCTCCAACCAGACTCTGCCCCATTGACCACGACTCTCTGGCTTCTTTCCTTCAGCCAGTTTGCAGTCCACCTCACTACCCAGTCGTCCAGTCCACACTTCTTCAGTTTAGCTGTGAGGATGCTGTGGGAGACGGTGTCAAATGCTTTGCTGAAGTCAAGGTAGACCACATCCACTGCTCTGCCATCATCAATCCACCTTGTTATGTCTTCATAAAAGGCTATGAGGGTGGTCAAGCATGACTTCCCCTTGGTGAAGCCATGTTGACTGTCCCTGATGACCCTCTTATCCTTGATATGTCTTAAGATGGCACCAAGGATAATGTGTTCCATCACTTTCCCAGGGATGGAGGTGAGGCTGACCGGTCTATAGTTGCCCGGGTCCTCCTTCTTGCCCTTTTTGAAGACCGGAGTGACGTTTGCTTTCCTCCAGTCTTCAGGCACCTCTCCCGTTTCCCAAGACTTGGCAAAGATGATGGAGAGCGGTCCAGCAATGACTTCAGTGAGCTCCCTCAGCACCCACAGCTGCATCCCATCTGGACCCATGGATTTATGGATGTCCAGGTTGCTTAATTGCTCCCTAACCCAGTCCTCATCAACTAAGGCAAACTCCTCCATTGCCCTGCCTTCCTCTGGGGCCTCAGGGGTACGGGGCTCCTCAGGACAGCCTCTGGCAGAGTAGACAGAGACAAGGAAGGCATTCAGTAATTCTGCCTTCTCTGTATCTTCTGTCACCAGGGCGCCCACCCCTTTCATCAGTGGGCCTACATTGCCTCTGGTGTTAGTTTTATCTGCCATGTATTTGAAGAAGCTCTTCCTGTTGTCCTTGACCCCTCTCGCCAGGTTTAACTCTAAGGAGGCCTTAGCTTTCCTAGTTGCCTCCCTACATCCTTTAACAACAGCCTTATATTCTTCCCAAGTGGCCAGCCCCTCCTTCCACGATTTGTAAACTCTCCTCTTCCACTTGAGTTTGCCCAGCAGTTCCCTGTTTAATCACGCAGGTCTCCTGGCTCCCCTCCTTGACTTCCTACGTGTCGGGATGCTCTGATCTTGAGCTTGGTAGAAGCAGTCCCTGAATGTTAACCAACTATCTTGGGCCCCTTTACCTTCAAGCAGCCTTGCCCACGGGATTTCCCCCAGCAATTGTTTGAACAGGCCAAAGTTGGCCCTGGTGAAGTCCAGGGTTACAATTCTGCTTGCAAAGAAGGAATATGAAACACTTGTGAAAGTAGGACAAATGAAAACCTTGATTTCAGAGAAAATGTCAGCAGGAAAAAGAGATCCCTAGTTATTGCTGAGGAAGTACCTGTCTCTCAACTTTTCATAGTTGGTACAACAGCAAAGATGTTCAATTGCAGCACTGCAGTTTTTTTCCAGACCATTCAGCTCTACTTGCTACACAGCTGATGATGTGTGATTGAGTACAGCTCTGCCACAATGACTTAAAGGTTTACCTTGACTTTCTGTCCTTATCATTGTACAAACAGAAGTGACATCTATGTCAACAAAATGTCTGTTATGTCAATGAAGGAAAAGTTTCACTATTGAGTATATCATTTCCCCCCACCTCCATCTGTCTTTCTGAGTTTAAAAAAAGATCTTGATCTGTTGCTCAATACCATCACTATTTTGGTCTGTTCCGCATTCAACCTTGATTAAAGCAGACTCCTCTCAAGGCATGGATCTTTTGCCATTTTCTCAGTTATTCTGAACAACTGTACAGGAAATCTTCGCAGGGAACGAATAGGCTGCCTTTGAAATACAGGTTTTGCTGATGTTCCTGAATCAGTACAGCATTTCATTAAAGTTGAAAAAGATCTATTGGATCGTCAGGTCAACCTTTTTGAATCAGCAGTATATTTCTCTGAAATAAAGGATCTAACTTATTCTGAAACATTAGCTTCAGTTTAATGGCACTACTCCAAGAGTAGAATCATTAGGAAGCCTCATCTAAGAGCAACAATTATCTTGAGTCCATATTCCCAGTGGAAGAAATCCATCTAGTTAAAACAGCAACAGATCTTTTCTTATCCTCTTTAATGAGCTGAGGGGTCCTGTCAAAGAGCAACCAATGATCTGTAATTTAAAGTTCATCTGCATGGAAAGATGAGTGGTAACTTCAAAGAAGTTGACATGCTTGTCAACCTGCAAATGTAACTTGCAGCATGGTCCATACACACAGGGAAATATAAAAGCACTTCATGTGGTTTTTCTCCCAGCAGGAACATACCCTATGATCAAGGACTTTGCTCTGAGTTTGGGCAGTCTCTAGCCAGTAAGACTGTGACTTCAGCTGATAGCCAGGCATGGCTTTCTTCTTTGTAGTATCTTCTGGTATTCACAGTGTAACACAAACTTTCAAGATGTATTTAATTGTCCAGACAACAATGAAAAAGGATTTTCATTGCTCTTTTCTTTCTGAAGGTTTTCTCTCACTATCTCTTTCCCTAATATTTCCAATGGATTTATCCTTCTGGGTATTTAGGCAACCACTTCATAACATCAATAGTAATAACAAAGTCCAAGTGAAGGTAGTGATTCCCTTGAAAATTTCTGCTTTATGGACTAGATTCTATTTAGAGTATTAGTAGATCTATTTATTTCCAAGTTTTAAGTTCATTTCGGTTCTTCCAGTGTATTTATATAAGTTTATGGGAGTTGTAGAATGGATGGTATTGCTGACTGTTTTGGTACAATACAAAAACTAGTTGAAAGGCCTTTTTTTTGAATGTCCAAAACCGGTCAGATCCCAGATTCTTTTAATTTCGTATGAGAATCTGAATGCCCTGAATAAAATGTTTTGTCCCTAGCTATACTCCTTTATCCAAATATTTGTGAAGATTGATTGCAAATTTTTTTGGTCTGACATGTACTAGCCCAGTTAAAATAAAGAATTCATTAGATGTGTTCGCAGACTTACAATACCTATTAGTTAAACACTTAGGGTTTGTCCAGTTATTAGGTGTGAGAGTTACTATAGGAAGAAAAGTATTTGGGAGCCATTTCTGTTCTTCAGTGCTAGTAATTGGATGCTTTATTTATATAGCGGATACAGCCATGGCCCTTATGATCTTTACTGCAGAGACTGGAGCCCTGCACCAGTCTGATAAGTTGTGAGAATCAGCCAGTTTTCCTGAAGTGGTTATTAAACAAGTGGTAGCAGATTCTTAATCAGCAGAAAGGGAGAAAGAGAAAAAAAGGAAAATTGAGAACGGCAACTGAGTATGCTAATATTGATGGTTTAAATGAAGGGATGAGATAAAAGAGTTCAGATAATATTATCATAACTCTGGAAATAGCATTAGCTTTTATTTCAACACTGTGCACACAAAGTGTGACCTGTGGTATCTTAAACAGAGGCTCATCTATTAATGACTTTTTTTGTATCACGTATATCCTGCATTTTATGGCTCTTGTTTTCATTCTGGTTTTTTTCCATTCACAGTTTTAAAAAAAAGCACATGTCTTCAAGCTTAAACAGATAACTATGATTTAGAGAGGAAAAAATCCTCAAGAAAATTAGTGAAGCTGACTGACTTATTAAAAGTAATTTTCTTTAATATGCCATTTCCATGATGGTGTATAATTGTTTCTTTAATGACCTTAGAGTTTTTGCCTCAACAGTCTTGCCTGGGAGGCTTGCTCTGTACTTTAATAATTCTCTGTATGAAAAAAACATTTCTTGACATCTGTTTAAATGTTATTTGTCTTTATATTCCCTTTAAACTCTTTGTCCTACTGGTAGTGTTATTAGCTGGAAAAAATAACAAAATAACTAATATCAGTATACAGCTCCTGATTTTTACAGATACCTTTAATAAAAATCCGTTTATCTATATTATATAGTTTAAAAATAAGCAAAGATTTATGGTACCTTCTTTTGGGCTTATAACACATGCCTTGGGTTAATCTTTTTATCATTCTCATTTTTCCACAGTGTCAGTTATAAATAATCTTTTCATTTAAATTAGCAAGGAAAAATAGCAAAGCAAATTCACAATATAAAGAAACGTAAAATCAAACAAAAGAAAACCAAAACAACAGTCTTCAAATTCTTGTTATAATCCAGATACTCTGTGAGATTCTGCATTTTGCTATATCCCAAAATGTGTGGTCCTTTTGCAGTCAATTTCTACTTAACGCTGGCAGTTTTGAAGAGACTGTACATTACTATTGTCAACAATCTGTAATTTTACTTGACAAAAGTCAATCCTTAGCACATTCACATTAAAGATGTAATGGGCTGGAACTGTTTGCATTCACCAGTGCATCACAGACTTGGAAAGATACAGACTTGAGTAACCCGTGTGCTTTGATGGCATGACCAGACAATGTGGCTTAAACTATTGTTAGAAAAACAGTCTGATCTTTGAGGTGGAGATATTGAAGAGCTTTTGTATCTGTATATATGGATACTACACCTTCCTTCTGCTTCCTTTTGCCATGTTCTCTGAGAGGCAGTTCGAAACCAACAGTGCTGCAGAGGAGCAGCACTGTGTCACCTCTACATCATGAGGACAGAACCTAGGTCCTCGTGCTATTTAACCATGTAAGTCTCAGAAATGTTTTCTCAGAAGATGTTTGTGAGATAGCAAGAATCTCCTTATGCACTTGTAGCTTCTCTCTATACTTTCAAATTGAGAAGACATTTTGTCTTCCATAAAGAACTTTTGTTTGCTGTTTCAGGTGCAAGGTGGCTGCTGAATTTCACCTGTGTGATATCCGTATTTTGCAATGAAGTGACTGTTCTACACAGTGAGGAAAGCAGTTTGGGATTTTCTTGGCTTTAAAACATCATATAAGAATCTTGTACTGTATTACTAGTCAATTTATTGATTCATTTGTCTTTATTTTATGGTATCAATTGATCTATCTTATAGCAAGCAAATGGAAGAATTGATCTTGCCTTCAGAATGGGTACAGCAGGGAAATGGGTCAAGTCCAAGCTTCCCCACATTATGTCACTGATGAAATAGCAATGAAGGCTTTAGGTTCACTAAACAAGAACCAGAGAACTGCTATCACAGAAGAGACTGCTATACACATCCAGTCTGCTTTCCTGTCACTATGTGTTATGACACTACTGGCATAATACAAATGGAAAAGAAACACCTAACGACTATATTGAACACAAATCTACATTTAAATTTAGAATGTCTATTCCCATAGTTTTCTATGGGTCTGAGATTTCCAGGGCATTGTTTTCAGTTTTATTTAAAATTTTAGTAAGATTCAAATAATTTCTACAAAAGAATCAAAACTGAGTTAGATTCATTTTTTGATACCTGATTGATTACAAGCAGGATAACAAAATGGATAGAGCAGGCATGAGGCAGGGCTATTGATCCAATGTTGATTAAGTTTTTTTAAATAATGAAATGCTGTATATTTAGAGATAATTTATTTGCTTTGCATAGTTGACACATGGAATAAAGCACCATCACAAGCAAAAAACACAGGAAAAAAGGAAAAAAAATAGGAAAACTGTTAGAAAAAAAAAAGAAATCTGTTGGAGAAAAACTAAGTTCTTCAGAAGAAATGATGAAATGAGCCTGGAAAACAAGCCATCTGATTCTGCATATCATTTGCAACTATTTGTTTGGTCTTTCACAAGGCCACGTAATAATAGCTAATTACTTAGAGACTACTCATTTTCATCTGTAATTCTTGAACTGGAACTATTTCTTGACTTCAAGAATTAGAATATTTGAGTGTCCTATGACAGCTGCTTTAAAGTCTTATTTTTATAGTCACCAAAATGAGATTTTTCAATTGGCAGTTGTATTTGGAGCTAAATTAATATCAGTTGACAAAACCTCAAGCCTATTGCAATAGTGTTTCCAGAGAAATTGCATTCTTAGTTAGACTTTGGGAAGGAAAAGCTTTGAAAAAGTGTTATCAATTTCAAAGAAGCATGGCCAATAAAGCTCTTTTGTTAGAATTCTTAAGATATGTAGAGTATCAAAGCCCTGATGTCAACATTTAGGTACCATCCAGAATCTGTAGTGCCGTTATCATGTCACGCAAATTCTTAATCACCTCTTTGCTATCAAGTCATCCCAAGGAAATTCTTTATTTGAGTTATAAAAATAAACGAGTACTTCAGCTTGTTAACACCTAGCAATGACCAGATGTCAGAGAATTACTGTTTTGAAACCTTCCTTTATTGATGATGTTTATCCCCTGGTCTGGTGACACAGGGATATGAGAAAGTAATCCTGCTACTTCATTTAAATGGCAGTTAGGCATATGAATACGTAACCAGGGTAATCCAAAGAGACTCATCCACTTTTCTATTTTATCCTGTCATTGCCTTAGTTTCCCTTTTTCATTATCCAAGACCTCAAGGCTGATATGTTGCAATTGGTATCCTTCATCATGCTGGGACTACTATATTTTTATTATAACAGACTAATTTTTTCAATTCCTCTACCATGGGTTAATTGAATTTGTTCTTTTATCTCAAAACAGGTTACGATTTTTCTTTATATCGACTTTCAAGCCCTTGCTGAAAAGACAAGGTTACATCACTTCAAATTAGAAGTCTAAAAAGGATGTGGCTCTGAAAGATTCCCACTCCTCAGTGTTCCTTCCTTAGGCCACACTCAAGATGGGTTTCTCCTTCTGTCATTTCTTTTTGAGCTACAAGTCCCTCATAAGAGCATCCTCGTGATTTCTTTAGTAGGGAATGAAAAAGGGAAAAGGGAAAGCTTCACGTTCTAAAAGACTTCTATGTTACGGTACCACTAAATAATCTGCTACTAGAGAGAGACTTAAAAAATGGGCATCAGTTCAGATATTACTGTTTTGGAGAGCCAATGGTACCTGATGACTATATTAAGATATTTAAATGGATACTTTTTAATGCAAAATTTATCACATATATAACTAAAATATCTTTTGGACTGCAATAATAATTCGATAATGTTTCTTGAAAGACTGAGACACTTCCATAAAAAGAAAAAAAAAAAAAAGCCAGGCACAATGGACAAGGCAGAATCACAGCTAAAAGAAAATAATGCAGTTGTGTGAATGAACAGCAGCATCTGCCTTGACACACCCAAGGGCATATAAAAATGCATTAGCACATTTCTCACTGAATATATCACCTTATCAATTCCAGAATGTTTCAGTCCAGGGATTGGAAATAACATGCAAAAAGCATGAAGCAACTTCAGTGTCTCCCACTTCATGTGAAAGTTGCTGCAGTAGAATATTTACTATATTGACTAAGTAATTTTAAATCTGATTTTTATAACCTCATGTATTAGTTCAAAAGGCTAGATCAGGCCTTTCTTTTCCTAAGAGGAAAGAATATTCCCCTGAAACAAGCATATTTTTCCTCCGAGTCACACTTTTTTTTCAGTATCATTGTTCAGCCTTAGATCAGAAGATTTTGTGTATCTATAAGAGAGTATCCAAACACATTTCTCCTAATTTACCAATATAACTACTTAAAATTTCGACTTCAGAACCAGTATTCATCTATTTTATTACACAACAAGTATCATTTTAGACTTTTGTCTAATCTGTTCAAGTCAGTCTGGTTATATGTTTAATCTAATATAAGAATATCGCTTACTGATCCTTGGAAGATGTAGGTTTGTTCATACAAGGTACAAAGTTGTTTACAGTCACTTATGCCTGTAATATTAAGAGGTTCTTGGAACTGCTCTACCTTAAAGGTCCTAGCAACCACTGTATACACATATGACTGAAACTTTGTCACAGTTTGCTGGCTT
This sequence comes from Caloenas nicobarica, assembly GCF_036013445.1. Lineage (NCBI taxonomy): Eukaryota > Metazoa > Chordata > Aves > Columbiformes > Columbidae > Caloenas > Caloenas nicobarica. The sequence goes on along the minus strand of NC_088245.1, from coordinate 26,462,356 downwards.
CAGGATGAAAGGATAAGCAGCAATTGAAAACAGCAGGCACAAAGCACAGCCAGTGCAGAATGGAAAGGTTTGCATTTACTTTGCATAGTTGCAGCTAGAAACACTAGTTAGACACAAAAGAGAATCATATCCAGAAACTGTGCATACCAGTCCCTCACTGATGCGAGGGCATGGACTTCACAACACGATCAATATGATCGTTGTGAGAGCCATTTATTGTTAGTCACACAGAAACATTTATACTTCTTCAACATACTATTTTTAGACTACAGCATTTATACTTCTACAACATACTATTTTTAGACTACAGCATTTATACTTCTACAACATACTATTTTTAGAGTACAACTTACAGGGTTATGTAACACATCTATTTTTCTACTTGAACAAGAAAACAGAAAGCAGCATTACTCGTTTATTATTATTATTAATTACAAGAAAGCAGAACCTTATCTATTTAGCAAAAGCAAGCAGTAGAAGTCTTATCCATTTGGCAGAAGCAAATGGTTCAGGATGCAACTTGCAGTTACGTAATTGCGGTAACACAGACCTGGGTGCTTTCCTCCCTGCACCTGCGTGAGGGAGTTTCTCTCCTCCTGCTGTTTTTCTACATTCTTGGCTTACAGTACACAATTACTATTTATGAAACACTGGGTTGTTCACATTAGGATGACCAAAGTCCTGTAAAAACTCAGCAACACCTCACCAAACATAAATTTTCCCAGGACCATTGATTTCAATGGAGGAAGACAAATGTACAGCAGTGAAAGCTCTAGGCCATTTTATTGCCCACATTCTTTTCTGAACATATCCTGTGTACAGCAAGGATAAATATCACAGACGCTGGTTCAGCTTTGACCCTGTAGAAGATGAGTTTGTTCCTGGACAGTTTTAATGTGTTTCACTAATGAAGTATGAGCGGCAGTAGGACTAATGCAGAACAGGGAGATTTCGCCCATTGTAAATGCTTTGCATTCTCACCTCATCTGCATCTGTGTGGGAGAGAAGTACATAAGCAGAAGCATGAGCAGTGAATACTTCTTGAAGAGAAAATCATCCGTATGGCCTCTGGGAGTTTAAGAAGCTGTGAAAATCCAGTCTTTATCTACTTTCTGTTACATAGTTTTGATTGATGGGATTAAAAAGCAGTTCAATAATCTTTGGGCACTAGTCTGCATGGGTTTGCGTGTCATAACATATAAGGACAATTTTATAATAATTTATTAATTTTAATTCATAACTTAAATGAGAAAGTTGTAAAACATGGCTCTAGCTGAAGAAGTGAAAAATCAGTATTCTCCAGCATGACTCGTTTGCTCAGTTCTTTGCACCATGAATAGGACATAAAGGTAGAGGAAACTCAAAAGAAGGCAAGGCTTTTTCCAGAAAAAAAGGTGCACCCAAGCAAAATAATGTGAGTTTGTACCTAAGAGTCATATTCTTTTAAAAAAGTAAACAGCCTTTGTTTGCCAAAATATGCTGGTGCCAAATGAAGGGTCCAGGAACAGATTCCTGGCAATCCACAAAGTGTGTGACAATCTCCGTTACACATCAGCTCAACAGCCCTTGGCAGTGTATTTTTAATTTGCTGTGTGGTGCAAGGTGAGCAAGTGCAATGAAGCAGAACATGTAGAAATACCTAGAAATAGCTTTACAGAGCTGTGAGTGAAAATATGGGAAACAGTAAAAAGTACAGAAAAGACACTTCATGAACTCCTCTTTACCTATTCTTATTACACAAATACAAAAGAATACTGAGTAAAACTGAATGATGGGAAAGCAAAAAACATCATTATTTTCCACAACATATAATTAGCCTGCAATACTCATTACCCCCAATACCAGAAATAATAAGGGGGACAGTTAATAAAGCAGTCAGGTGCTTAAAAATGCAGCTCCATTCAAGTAGGATTTGCAAAAGGAACATACAGATTACCTAGTAAAACCCTACTGCTTGCTTACACTGCTCTGAAAGCATGATCTCTGGAAAACAGCTTTATGTACAGTGTGTTATCACAGAATCATAGAATACCTGGGCCTTTCTTGTCAAAAGCACGGTCTAGACAAGACGGCCCAGCGCCCTGTCCAGCCAAATCTTAAAAGTGTCCAATGTTGGGAAATCCACCACTTCCCTGGGGAGATTATTGCAACAGTTGATTGTTCTCATCATGAAAAATTTCTCTCTTCTGTCGAATTGGAATCTCCACAGGAGTAACTTGTACCCATTACCCCTCATCTTTTCCATGTGACTCCTTCTAAAAAGAGAGTCTTCATCTTCTTTGTATCCACACTTTAAATACTGGAACATGGTGATAAAGTCTTCCCTAAACCTTCTTTTCTCAAGGCTGAGCAAGCCCACTTCTCTCAGCCTTTCTTCATATGGCAGTTTCCCAGTCCTTTGGTTATCTTTGTGGTCCTTCTCTGGACCCTTTCCAGCCTGTCCATATCTTTTTTGCACAGCAGAGACCAAAACTGAACCCAGGGTTCCAGGTGTGATCTGACAAGCCCTGAGTAGGATAATGTTTTTTGTATTTCTGCTGGTGATGCCCTTGTTGGTACCACCCAGCATCCTGTTGGCTTTCCTTGCTGCAGCAGCCCACTGTTCACTCATTTGGGCTTGTGCACCAGGACCCCCAAGTCCCTTTCCACAGAGCTGTTCACCAGCTAAGTAGATCCCAGCCTGTGCTGCACTGCTGGATTACGTCTTCCCAGGTGCAAGACCCTATACTTGTCCTTGTTGAATTTCATAATGTTCTTGTTAGCCCACTCTTCCAGCCTATCCAGGTCTTCCTGCAGGGTGACTCTCCCTTCCAAAGTGTCCTCTTCCCCCCTCAATTTGGTGTCATCAGCAAACTTCATCAGAGTACACTCAATCCCATCATCCAGATCACTTATGAAGATATTATAAAGCCTTGGGCCCAATATCAATCCCTGGGAGATCCCCCTTGTGACAGGTTGCCAATTTGAAAAGGATCTTTATCCAGCGACATTTGGTAGGGCTTCCACAATCACCGTAGTTGACATCTGTGCATTCAAGGTTCTCCTTAACATAGAGGGTGACTTCTCCTCCTCTTCTTTGCTGCCTGTCTATACGAAACAGCCATCCATTGTGATCCTCCGGTCATGCATGTTGTCCCACCATGTTTCAGTTACTCCTATGATATCATAGTTTTCTGAGGGGGCACAGAGCTCCAGTTCCCCCTGTTTGTTCTCCAGGCTGCTTGCATTGGTATAGATACGCTTGAGGTGGTTGATCTTCTGGTTCTCACATTGAGAGGCAGCTAAGGAACATTTTTCTCTGCTCTGTTTGGCCTGGCTTATTCACCAGTTGGTTGCAATGACATGAGCATTGCTACTTTCGACCCCACCCTCCAAGTCCTTCTGTTTAAAGCCCACCTCACCAAGTTGGCCAGCCTTCTGCCAAAGATTCCCTTGTCACTTCTAGGCAGGTAGATCCCATCCCTCCCTAACAGGCTGTGGTCATCAAATAATGTCCTGTTGTCACAAAAGCCAAAATCCTCACGACAGCGCCAGCCATGAAGCAAGAAGTTGATTTATATTATGTGTCTACTTCTGGCTGCATCCTTTCCTCTAACTGGTAAAACAGAAGAAAATATAACTTAAGCATCAATAATTTTCACTTACATTCCCAGGGCTTTGTAGTCTTCACAGAATCACAGGATCACAGAATGTTAGGGATTGGAAGGAACCTCAAAAGATCATCCAGTCCAATCCCCCTGCCAGAGCAGGAACACCTAGGTGAGGTTACACAGGAAGGCGTCCAGGCTGGTTTTGAATATCTCCAGAGAAGGAGATTCCACAACCCCCCTGGGCAGCCTGTTCCAGTGTTCTGTTACCTTTTCTGTTACCTCCTTCTTGCCCTTTTTGAAGACCAGAGTGACTGGTTTCCTCCAGCCCTCAGGCACCTCTCCTGTTTCTTCCTTCATTCTGCCCAGGTTCCAGCTTGTGGTGTTATTTGTACCAACAAGAACAGCCTTTTAACTGCTTCCTGCAACTTGGCCACCTGATGGCACAGATCATCAACCTGTGCACATCTTTTGCAAGTACTTACCTTTTCTCCAGGAGAAGGGTCTGGGCACACATTGCAACCTACTGTCTGTGCTGAAGTCTCCGTCAGGACATTAATGTATATTAAAGTACAGTAATAAAATCTCTTTCTTTATGCTACCTATCTGCCTCCAATCTACCGTACAGAGACACAGAAAGTACACAGACTGCCTGTGAGACATCCTGGTGTATCTGGCAACACACAAGCACCTGGGTGTACTCTGGCATGAGGGATCCCCAGGTTTTTATGGGTGTTCTTTGGTCAACATGAGCTTAAATGCTCAATAAGCAGCCATGGGAGTGGGCTCTAATATCTGAATCAAACAGCTGGGCAGTCTTTGAGCATTTCAGTAGATATTAGACATCATTTTTTTAAGGTATTTTAGCACTTTTGTGAATCAGATCCCATGACCTCACGAGGATTTGAGAAAGAGGCAGACATTTTTATGGTTAGCTGGGGTAAGAAGAGATACAGTAAAGTGAAATATCTAAACCAAAATAAAATAGAAGAAAATAAAACATTTTTGAAGGAATAAAAAGCATTTTGATTTAAGGTATGAGCCATTTTCTAGCACTGGATAATAAAGGTAAGCTTTGAGGTGAGAGGGCTTTTCCACAGATGGTGTCTGGAGTGTTTTCTGGGCATGGTTCAGGAACAGCAGGTAATGCTAGTGTCAGTAAACAAGGTTGAATCACGTGCTGATCTAAATGAATGTGGTCACAACTATGTTCATACGAGCAAAAGCCAGGATCTTCTAGTTAGCTGTGGTTAACAAGGCTCAGTCCCTTCTCTAATGAGGGTTTTTTCACCTGTCAAACCACTGTACTTTGCCACATTTTCTTTTGTTTTATTTTAAATCTCTCCCATCATCTTCTCTTTCTTACATCGTTTTTTTCCAATTCTGTAAGGATACACGAGAGAAAGGACTTTAAATTAATTTTTTAGAAGTGCTTAATGTAGGTAGTGCATGAGGGCAGACAGAATTCAATTTGGTTAAATGTAAGCTAATGCATACTTGCAAAAAAGTGTATGAATTTCTTGTGCATTCTCAAAGGCACTGATGTCCTGATTCAATGAGCGTTTGAGTGCTCCTGAGAGAATAAAGCTCCTTAATTTCCTTGTCAGGAGTTAAGGGTTCTCTTTCTACTCAATCAGCAATGCAAAGACCTTGGCATTGAACTTTAATCCCTCTTAAGAAGAATCTAATGATCATTGCTCAATGAAGGTAGCTTCTGGTGTATTACAGCAAACAGGTTGCTTGGATGAATTACAGGGACTGAAAAATGGCATCCTGTTATATGAAGCAATGTTACGAGCTGGGTAGGTGCTGAGTCCTACATTCATAGGATCACTTCAATAGATTTAATACTAGAGTTTCAGAGAAGGTTAATGAAAGCAGTAAATGATATGCTAGAATATGCAGGAAACAAGGCATTGCAAAGAGCAAGGCATTCGATTCCAGCCCCACTGTGACTTTTTTATGATGGCAGCAAAATAGCTGAACTGACCATTACCCAGGAGAGAGAATTTAAAGTCACTATAGGCCAGTTTATTGCATTGCCCTCTGCAGTCTCCAGGATTGCTAGAGCACTGTTAGAAGTGGGCCTGGAAAAAGAAGGAAAAAGCAAGATCTCTGTGCTGGATTCTCCAAATAGGTCGACAACCCAGCGGGGTCTGTGAACTGCCACTCTCAGCAGAACCCTTCTTAGCAGAACACAGGCAGGAACTGCCCTCTCTTGATGCTGCAAAAGGCAACTTTACCTCCTTCCCCATCTTTCTTCCTGGGTAAAAGCAAGTATGGATTACTGAAACACAAGGAGATAGGCAAGATATTGAGTTTTGCCAAAATTCTGACTTCTTATCAAAGTTCTTTCATTTCCTACATAACTCAGCATAGAAGAAAGCATTGATGAAATTCCTTTTGCACTTTACACACTAATTTATTAGTGATATAAATTTCTGCAAAATGCCTCTCCCTGGCTGAACATGGCAAAAGAGGCTTCATCATCTTCAGACATATGAATTCACATTATGAATGAAGAGTTGCATATCTATATGTTTATTTCAGACTTTGTAATTTATTTCATAGTTCTGAGTGTATGGAACAAATATAATAATAACCACACTAGAAGAAGTGTCAAAGATTCAAGACTTTTTGCTAGAATTTCAATTGAATTTGGTTTCGTAATGCTTATAAGGAGGTTGTTATGGTTTTAAATGAGATCTGTTGCTAATGGCAACTGTTTCAGTAATTGTAAAATCTATAAAATAGACAAGGCTATTTAAGCTGCTTAAAAATTTATAGCATATTAGATTTAATTAATACATTCAAATATGAGAAGACATTAATGATTTAAAATCTGAATCAATATTTTTCTATATGTGTATCTTTTGTTTTAAAAACAATGTATGCAAATCTTTCAATAGTATTAGAATGGACAATGTGTCTAAAATGGTATAGTGAGTTAGTCCACTACTGTATTTCTTGACCTCTGTATGCCACAAGCGAAAACTGGATTAAGTAGGAAGGAATTACTGTGGAAGATTCAACATAGCTCTTTGTTGGCATGTGAAAACTAATGTTTATTAGCAGGGTTGTGATTGTATAGTCATTGCAGTGTTTATAGTGCATTCAGTTCCAGGTACAATTACTGTATCTAACCTCACATATATTAATTGGTTTTATTATAAACTACCTCTCCCTCCTAATAAATAAAATTCACAGTTATTGTATTTCCTTCAGCATAATTATGTTTTTAAAGTGTTCTAATAATATATAGAGAACTGTAGTGTGCTACTTAAAATGGTATTGTCAAATCTCCTGGAGTTCACCAGATAAATGGAGCTTAGTAAGTACAAAATTATTATGATTATTACTATTACACAGAAAGCGTAGGCAAGACTGTGGGTACCGTATGTATATACATACATGTCTATATATTTGTACTAGTGGTGTCTGAAGTACTTGTAATTGAATTTCATGGTTATTTCATTCTACCATAAAGGCAAATAGAGGCCTGTTCTGTTCCTAAACCACATTTAACTTGAAAGCTAGCTTCTTTAACTATAAATAAAGAGCTAATTTCTAAAAGAGTGAGTTTGTTCTGGCAGGAGATGCCATAGAAACTTAAAGATGTAGTATTTCACTGAGTTTCATTTGGGAAAGGATTTCCGGGAAAGGATTTCCAGGAATAGATTTCCAGGAAAATTTCGTGGCATTTCCCCTTGTTAATATTTCTCCAAAACCTCCATTGTTGAGTAAAGGATGAGATTATTTTTCTCAGAGACTCAATAGTGGTGGCCGCCCACTTCAGACTGGAACACAAGTATAAGTACTAACTCTTGGTAGTCATCGTTTATCTTTTGAAGTTACTTTCCTGGGTATATGATCTGAACGTGCATAGCTCGCTGGTTTGCTTGTGTTCACAGTAACACTTACAAATGCTTTGGTTGACTTCAATCAGCTTTGTCATAGAGGCAGATATTTCAAAAATAAGTAATGTCCACAGATGATGAGGCAGAAGAGAGAAACCTGGGTAGTGTCTTTAAGGAAAAAACAAAACAAAACAAAACAAACAAAAAAAAAACAAATCAGGAGAGCACAATTTTTAGCTATTACATATTACATATATTACATTTAGGCTATTACATATTACCAGTTATTTTGAACATCTGTTTAAGGATTTTTGTCTTCTCAAAAATCTATGAAGCTTGCAGACACTCAAGAGCACAAAACTTTTGGGAAAAATTGTCATCTTAAATTGATGTTGGTGTAGTCAAATAGCAATAAAATACATCAAGTGAAAGACAGCTAAATAATTCATTCTTCGTATTAGCTAGATGTTGTGGGCTTATAGCCCATAATTATATCTTAACTAATAATGAGTATCTTCTGTAGTAATTTTATGGCAAGCTAATCTCTGATTGTCTTTACGGAGAGCATGTATGCTTTGCATGTAGCCTACGCATTGTGCAATAATCCCCTGGCTTTGCATACTTTGTTCTGTTAAATTACTTCAGAATATTTTCACAGCAAAAGCAATTTGTAGACCTCCATTCTGCACTTCACTGCAGAAATTTATTTCACCTTCAGAGAACTGCCTTTTCACCCATATTACACCATACACTAACAAAATCTTAGAATCCCTTGTCCCATAAGTCCTGAGAATATGCCTCCCAAAGCCTTCCCAGTACTTTCAAGAACTCCATCCTTCACCCATTCTTTCGTCATCTACACTGTGTTCTGTCCCTGCTTTTCCACTGCATTGATGTGTTGAAACAGCTTTGAACTTAGGTCAGTGCAACCTCTAAAAAAAAGAAAAAAATAAACAACCCCCCCCAAAAACTAGCAAACAACAACACCACAACAACAAAAAGTACCAAGAGGGGTACTTCAGTTGTTACAGAACTACTAAGGGTAGGAGTTAACTGTTGTGATACAAATCAAATGCTGTGCCGGAAGCAGATGTCTTACCAAGAACCTGAGAAGGACTGATGAGAAGGAATACATTTTGCCCTCTAAAAGATACACATGCATGGTGAAGGTCTTCTGTTACTCACTTCTGAGCTTAAAACGTACCTCAAATTTTGAGTACTTCTCTGTATAAAGACACTGTCACTAGAAGAAACTATAGTGAGGTACATACTATAGTGTACTGCTGGATCGTAGCCACATTGCTCAGCACCTTTCATTTCTCTGCATTGTACTCATTGCTACAACGAAGGAAAAAAAAAAAACCAAAAACCACAACTCATCAAGAAAATAAAAACAGATGCTCAATTTTTAAATCTCCGAATAATATACAATTTATTAATGCAATACACCACATAATTCCTGTCAGCCCTTTATTCTTGTTGGTCTCTACCAGACACGGGGTGCAATGAAAGCAGGGAAAGATACTTCCATGCCACCTTGTTTTGACCCTAGAAACAAATGGGCTGTTGGAGTAACATCTTTAAATTGTACTTGGCTTATTGAGTGCAGCCTCAGTAGCAAATCACTAAAACATTCCACAACCGAACTTTTTTTCCTTACTCTGAAGCAGCTAGTGTTTTCCACCGCCAGAGGTCTGATACTAGACTTACCAAACCAGGGAATTGCTTCAGGTTATGACTTCCTGTGTTGGAATAAGTAAGTGCCAAACTGCCTCTAGAAATTGTATTAATCATTCTGTTGGTTCTCTTTAGAGAGAAAAGATTGAAATGAAAGTATGTTAATTGACTGAGGAAAAGAAACATTTTCTGGTATCTTAGCCTTGAAACTCTCTCATCATGCTTTTCCTGTCCTTCAGTGAAAGTGATAGAAGTTCTTATTTCAGAGCTGATTCTCATTACTGACATAATGTCAGGTGGTTAAAGGTAACAGCTGGGAGAAGAAAGGCATCTATTACATTTGCATTCAGACTATCATTAGGGTTGTTGAAATCTGTAACACTTCAGGGCTAATTTCTGCAGCAATGTTAACTAAATTCAGAAGCGGGTTTGTGAAATTTCCATGACAATTTTGTAGCAGTAAATGCTGCATAATTTATAACAGCAGGAAATATAATACATGTATTGTAAGGTTTTATATTGAAGTGATAAATCACACAGTGAAGACTGGTTGGGCTAACAGGGAAACATCCAGAAAACTTAATATTTGCTATACAGTCTCTCAAAAGAATGTTTTTTTCTTGTTGGCAGCATGTATTAGCAAGCTATTTTCTCAAAGCAGGATAAACTGCAGTCATTGTTTTGTTCAGATATTTTTATTCACACGTATGTATATTGCATTATTTACTTATACATATATTAGAAATCATCACAAGAATTTGAAAGAAAATTATCCTGCCAGAAAATTCTATTTGTCGAAAATGAAAAATGGAAACAAAAATATTAGCAGTGTTATAATAAAGCGCTTTAATGTTAAGAATATTAAAAAAAATCTAAATTCAGTTTCAGTGAATTCAACTGCGTGCTTCAATTAAAGTGTTTCTAATTGATTCTGTGTGTCAGATCTGTATTGTTTCCTTTATGAAATTAATGTATGTAATATTAAATCACCAACAGTTTGTATAAAAAACCCCTTTCAAATTGAAACATTTAAATATTTTTTTTTTTAAATATTGTTTTCCAGGATGTTTGAAATAGTTATATACCTAATACTTAGTCTTACATGCTCAAATGCTTATTTCTTAGCCATGGAAAATCAAGTACTGAAAACATTTACATGAAAAGTGCTTGGTAAAAAGGATATGTGGAGCAGCCTTTGCTTTTCTCTGGTAGTACATGAAATAAAGGATGGAATAACAAGAGGGTTTCCTGCATTACTTCATTTTACTGCTTGTATTGATACAGTTTATGGATTTTCATGTATTTAACCAAATTAGCAACAGATTTGAGAAAACTTTCTGATTACAAAGAAAATGGGACTAATTTTACTGCATGTCAGTGGTTATAATGGTAACCACACACGAAACATACTAACACACACATCCAAAGATATGAAAAGTGCAGTTAATTGTCAGTTGTGTACATAATAATTGTTACTCTTACCTTTATTGTTCTTCCTTATTCATAAGATAATTTTGAAACATCAGAACTAATGACTTTCCAAATAACTTCCAATGAAGGCATAGCTCAGGCCTTTTGAAAACAAAATGTACCATGTCTGACAGTTCTTCCATGCTTGCTGATACATTCAGAGAATACACAAAATTTGGCAAGTAGGATTTTCCTTTGAAAAACCTACTTTGTTCTGCCACATTTTCTTATAGTTCCATACTAGTGCTTCTGGCTTGTAGCCAAACTTTCTTCTCTGCTAGTCCACTGAATTACCTCTGGTAGCTTTTACAAGTTAGGTCCAGATTTACTATCCTCCATTTGTGTGGTAAATTACTTATTCTTACTGAGAGATGGCATTTTTTTGGTAGCCACTTAGCCATGTTACTTTATCAGTTCATTTAACTTCTTTACTCCTCTTTTTAGGTTAGAAAATCCTTCAAAAACTTGTATTGCTTTAAGCCTTGTAATTCAGTGGTAGTGACCTCATGTTGTTTATGAGTGGATGCTGGCTAAAAGTAAAGACTTCCCCTTGCTATTGCATATGAACTAGGAATACAAACTGCAGATTTGATCAATAATTTGCTAAAAGGACTCTTGCATCAGGGACAATGTAAACCATATGTAAATTGAGCAATCTTATGGTCTAACACTCTCTGCATGTTGAATTGGTTAGACAGCATAACTCATTTTATTTAAAATACTATTAGTAAGACAAACATCACAGAAACTGCTGATAAATAGATAAAGGACTTTTTAGGTCAATTGTTTTATAGTGTTCACAGAATCAAGTCTGTGATAAACGTATGATATAAGCATAGCAGGAACCATTTTCAAGCAGTTTCTTGTGCATCTGTTTATTATTTCCTGGGTGCAACACAACAGTTTTTAATTACTTTTCATATTTCTAAAGTGAATGTGGTATTTCCGAGCTGGAAAACATACCTGATTACAGTCCCACATCAAACTAGACAATGCACAGAGCTAAGGGAGCAGATTTGCAGGATTTCAGGCCCTACCAGTAGCAATGTGACATTACCAATTTGAATAGGAGGCAAATGTAACTGTCTCCAAGCTTATTTCCTCTCTCCTCACCCTTTCTAGAGGGCCATGCAAAAAGCCTGGTTATTATGAGGGTATTTTTAGTGTAGTTAATACCTCTTTTTCAGGGCATAGCCTCTGAGCCACTTTGGATGTGTCACTAAAACTCCATCAGAACATTAGAGTAAATAAGTGTTCTGTCCTTTATCTATGGAATTTTTATGGACATACACATGGTCATAAAAAGCCTTTATTTGACTTTGTGACTTTGCACATTTCTGGGAGTACTTCAATTTGCATTAATTCATGAATACAATTGTCATGCAGAATTATGATATTTTTTCACCTTAGTCCCCTAAGCTGCTAAATTTTTAAAGCGCATTTGAAACACGCCAAACAAGTGGTATTAGACTTCACAGAAAATGCAGCTATTCCTGCCATTTCTTTAAAAGCAGATCTGGCAATAGATATACTGGTGATTATCTTTTAACAAAAGCCTGTTTGCTTTCATACCAATTCAAGAGGTGAAATATCCACTTCTTGAAGATTTCAACTTGCATTTGCCTGAAATCTGAAATCTGGACATCCATAAATCCGTGGATCCAGATGCGATGTACCTGCGGGTGCTGGGGGACTTGGCTGAAATCATCGCTGGACCACTCTCCATCATCTTTGCTAAGTCGTGGGAAATGAGAGAGGTGCCTGAGGCCTGGAGGAAAGCAAATGTCACTCCAGGCTTCAAAAAGGGCAAGAAGGAGGACGTGGGTAACTATAGACCGGTCAACCTCACCTCCATCCCTGGAAAGGTGATAGAACGACTTATCCTTGGTGCCATCTCAAGGCATATCAAGGATAAGAGGGTCGTTAGGGGCAGTCAACATGGGTTCACCAAGGGGAAGTCGTGTTTGACCAACCTCATAGCCTTTTAAGAGGACATAACCAGGTAGATAGATGATGGCAAAGCAGTGCATGTGGTCTATCTTGTTTTGAGGAAAGCATTTGACACAGTCTCCGACAGCATCCTCGCAGCTAAACTGAGGAAGTGTGGACTGGACGATCAGGTAGTGAGGTGGACTGCGAACTGGCTGAAGGAAAGAAACCAGAGAGTTGTGGTCAATGGGGCAGAGTCTAGTTAGAGGCCTGTATTTACTGGAGTGCCTCAAGGGTTGGTCCTGGGACTAGTACTATTCAATATATTCATCAATGACTTGGATGAGGGACTAGAGTGCACTGTCAGCAAGTTTGCCGGTGGCACCAAGCTGGGAGGAGTGGCTGACACGCCAGAAGGCTGTGCTGCCATCCAGCAAGACCTGGACAGGCTGGAGAGTTGGGCGGGGAAAAATTTAATGAAATATAACGAGAGAAAGTGTAGAGTCTTACATCTGGGCAGGAACAACCCCAGGTTCCAGTATAAGTTAGGGAACGACCTATTAGAGAGCAGTGTAGGGGAAAGGGACCTGGGGGTCCTGGTGGACAGCAGGATGACCATGAGCCAGCACTGTGCCCTTGTGGCCAAGAAGGCCAATGGCATCCTGAGGTGTATTAGAAGGGGGGTGGTTAGTAGGTTGAGAAAGGTTCTCCTCTGCCTCTACTCTGCCCTGGTGAGACCTCATCTGGAATATTGTGTCCAGTTCTGGGCCCCTCAGTTCCAGAAGGACAGGGAACTGCTGGAGAGAGTCCAGCGCAGAGCCACGAAGATGATTAAGGGAGTGGAGCAACTCCTGTATGAGGAAAGGCTGAAGGAGCTGGGTCTCTTTAGCTTGGAGAAGAGGAGACTGAGGGGTGACCTCATTAATGTCTATAAATATATAAAGGGTGGGTGTCACAAGGATGGAGCCAGGCTCTTCTTGGTGACAACCAATGACAGGACAAGTGGTAATGGGTACAAACTGGAACACAAGAGGTTCCACTTAAATATGAGAAGAAACTTCTTCTCAGTGAGGGTGACAGAACACTGGAACAGGCTGCCCAGGGAGGTTGTGGATTCTCCTTCTCTGGAGACATTCAAAACCCGCCTGGACGCCTTCCTGTGTAACCTCACCTAGGTGTTCCTGCTCTGGCTGGGGGATTGGACCAGATGATCTTTCGAGGTCCTTTCCAATCCCTAACATTCTGTGATTCTGTGAAACCCACCCTAGCACATGTGACAGATGTCACAACAGCAGATGTGACAACAGCCTCCATCATCCTTCTTAGAAATCTATTTTATGCCCAAAATTCAGATGAATAAGTTACATGAAATGACTCTGACCCAATCACTTTAACTGTTTCCTGATATTCTATCTTTTCAGATATCTATTTTTACCCTGTTAACTTGTCTATAAAGAAAACCTTACTTTCAACTGTCTAAAAAGAATGATTAATTCTCCAAAACTTCACAGTAACTACTAAAGAAATAATTATTAATGAATCTTGACTTAGATTCTTGGTATCGGTAGATAGGAACTGATAGGTAATTTGATGTACATGGTGGCCTGTGTAATAAAATGAAGATATTTGTCACCAAATCATGAGCATTCATGTTGATTTCATGGCAAATGATGTTTAATTTGAGTACATATTGCTCCTTTATGTCATCAAAGGCTCATTTCACCAGTCCAAAGGAGCTCAGAGGAACAATTACAGGCAGGGGAACCCCAACAACCTCATCAGAGCAAAGGGAGACCCTTTGAGGTGGTTCCCTCCCAGGCAATCCCAAGGGACTCTCAGCCTGTGGCTCTGGGATGGCACCCACCTGGCTCAGCCCGCAGGAGAGGCCCCCTCATTCACCTTACAGACTGAAGAGGGATCTTACTGCCCTTGGGGACATGACATTCAAAATGGGATGCCAGGAAGATCCTTTTGGATTTGAGCCAGGCTTATTCTGGGATCTTCAGAGCAGGGACCAAAGGCAGGGAAAGAAGAGTGAACTGCGGAGTACAAGTGTGGGAAGAAAGGATTGAAATGAACCAATTGTGTATAGTCAGGCTCTTGGTCAACAGGCTTGTCTGCCCTTCACCTGATTCCCACAGTATGTCCTGTCTTGTCATTACACCCTATTTCTAACTATTTTCCCAGCTGCAGGAATCTCTGTCCTGTGTGCACATGCATACCTGGGAATCTGAGTGCAGCACCTGGAGAGGGACCAGGGACTTAGGGACTTGTGTGTCTGTCATGAGAGCAGTGGGAGGGACCAGAGAATGTGTGCATTGTGTATAAGTGTGTATGTCTGTGTGTCATCATTGGTGAGCATCAAACTGGAGGCTTTCATCCTGAACAGTCAGAGCAGGCAATTGGAGTTTGGCTGGCTGTGTGTACATGTATATATGTGTATCATGTTTATCTGTCTATTTGGAATAAATAGTTTAGACAGCTGAGTTAAATGTATAAAATCACAGAGAATTAATTTAGACTTCTGTCTAGAGGTTAATCTGTAGAAATACATATAAATTGTAAATATGTGATCTGAGAAGATAACAATTTAAATCTCCACACCAAAAAAGGCACATTTGTAGTACCTTTTTCTAGAAAAACTGAAAGTCAGAGATGCACCACGATCATAAAAAAATAATAAGCTATGGAACCGTCAGGCTTAGAGAAATAAATATACACTATTCTGGATGTAATTTATTTGGCAGCAGCAGGTAATCTGAAAAACAATATAGCCGAAACGATTTATGTGTACTGGGAAAGCAGGTCTAATTCACCTCAGGAAAAGCTGTCTCAGTCACAGTCATTAAGCCAGGCTGAGTTCAGCCTGGTATGCTTCTAGTACAGCTATATGTCTACTGTGCTTCAAACTCTGCCTCAGTTTGAAGATTACCAAGTAACAAAGAGCCTGCCTGGAAAGCCTGTTCTTTGGTACACGCTATCAGCACCTTTACATCCTGCTTTCCTAGGGCTTTCAGTCACAGTGAGGTACAGTAGTTACTCTGGAACCCCTGATACCTGTGTATGGCATGTACACAGTACCAGCCTACATTTTATGTGTCTTAGCTTTATTTTCTGGCAACAGGGTGGTACTTTTTGTGAAAATGAAGGAAGTCAACAAGCAGCTGAGTCTTCTTTGTTCACAGTGTGACTGTGTTCTGCCTAATTGCTCTCTCCCTTTGATGATGATGCAATAAAGCCAATTTTTTAATCCTGAATGTTTTCAGCAGTCTGGAAATGAAAAAAAAATACTGTAAATAAATATGTTCAGACTAAAATATACTAGGATGAACCCCAGTGCCAAACAATTCAAGCTGGTAGAAGAAATGAAATGAATTGCCACAGCTGTTTTTTCAGTAGTTATGACCATTTTCCTTCTCCCAATGGGTTACTCGAACAACAAGCTCAACTTCTGAGCCCTGAAGGTAGACTTTAAAATATCAGTCTGGTACTTTAGAATCCAGTCTGAGCTGGATGTTTTTACTTGGAAATTAGGACTGTCGGATCCTAAGAGATAAGTTGAACCATGTAATTCCTTGATAGTGCATCATGTTTTACAGGAGATCTCTGCTGAGTGTTCTTATCACATTTCACAATTGTAAGAGCTCCGATCACCAACTGTGTGTGTGAAACAGATTGGAGCTGATAGTGCTGTGATCAGCAATGGCACAAAGCAGTTAGCAATGATCAGGCTGCTCTGCCCACCAGACTCACCGGTAAGGGAAACTGTTTAGAACAAATGTAGGTGATGGAGTTTTGATTTAGCACAAGATTGAGCAATGATAAAGCATGGTCTTCCACATCCTTTTTGTTCCCCTTCATTCCTCTTGAAGAATTCTATATCT
Source organism: Caloenas nicobarica (assembly GCF_036013445.1). Classification (NCBI taxonomy): domain Eukaryota; kingdom Metazoa; phylum Chordata; class Aves; order Columbiformes; family Columbidae; genus Caloenas; species Caloenas nicobarica. Next base: position 26,445,952 of record NC_088245.1, on the reverse strand, counting down.
GTTCTTATAACTTCTAAGCAAAGTGGTAGGTGATACTCTGCAAATCTGGATGAGGAGAAACAGAACAAGTGGAATACGTAAGTCATAATGGTCATTGCAACTGGAAGATGTTACTGCCCATTGATAAAAATGCTATCTATGCAAAAATAAAACAAATAATCAGTGAGGAAATATTTGGGCCTTGTAGACCCTATTTGGTTTAAATGAATGAATTTCAGATATGATGACATATGTGGCAGAAGTTTTGGGTTGGTTGGTTGGCTTGTTTTGGTTTGTTCATTTTTTCTACACAATAAAGTCTATATTTGCATAGGGTGTACTGGGAAACTGAACATACAAACATACATATTTGAAATCTTCTAATTTACAATACAGAAAACACATATAAGGTTTGGTTTGGTATCTGTCATCTTGTTAACATAGGAGTTTGAACTGTATAAACAACATAATATGATGATAAATGCTGACTGAGGTTTGATGTAAGTGTGCATCATTTTGGGTAATATATATCAGTTAGCCTATTGCATTTACCAAAATGCTTTAGGAAATATTTGAAAGATTGTATATACATAAAACTAATATTAAACCTGAAAGGATTTTCCAAAGAGATGGTTCTTTTCAGTTTCTCTTTTTTATTTTCAATTGACTCTTCAGTTCTCCTGCTTTGCTAAGGTATAAGGGATAAAAGCTAAGTTGCAAATGTCATCATACATAAAGTCTGAAGCAGGTTTTGTTGCATAACTTTGTCCTCTACTTTGGTAGAAAGCAAATGCTTGATTTATTAATAAGGAATATTAACCTATGTATCAATTTCTGTTGCATGATGTAATAGTTTCAGTGTGATTGATCAGAGACAAAGTAAATAAAAGTGACAGATTCACTCAAACCTAAGCTGACTGCTGCTAGCATGGAGGTAGTAGAGTGCCGACAGAAGATGGTGTACAGTGAAAGTGCAGAGAAATTTGGAAACAGTCAAGAAGAGACAAGGCACATCTTTCATTCATGTTATCATTAGATTGGAGACAAACATACCTGAGATGAATGTTTGACCTTGACTTTTGGTTGAACTGCCATAACAGACCATTAGTTTGGTGTTGCTGCTGGAAGAAGTGGGTGAGTGCTCTTCAGAGCTGGGACGTTCATCCAGTTGAATCACAGAACTTTTATCCATTTATGGGGCTGGACATGCTCTTTGAACATTTGTGTGATTTTGTTTTCCTGTCAAAATATTTGATTCCCTTTGCCCAAAAGTTTCTTTTATATTCAAAAACCTCCTGATTACACAGGGGAGAAATGTGGACTTTTAAGTGTGTACAGTGAAGAAGTATAGTTTTCCAAAATCTCTGGGTGAGAGCTTAAAGCAGTTTGTTTCATACTTTTTCAAAGAAATGCTAGATTTTGTAGCTGGCTGCTGTTACCACCAAATTTGACTGGCGAAGAAGTTCCTATGGCACTGTGAAATGGATCAAGAAAAGAGAACAAACTTCAAAGGCAGCTATTTTTGTTCAGTGTACTGCATTTGGCAGTGAAAGTGCTTTCGCTTCTGAAAATAATGCTTAAAAGCTATCAAAAATCTTCTATAAGGGGAACATACACTTCCTTTTTAATCAGGATTACTCATGTTAAAAATTTCATACCTAAATGTTCACTAGGATGGGACTATTTCTGCCAAATTCTGAGCACTTCTTGAGTACTGCTGAAAACCTTGAGTTCTCACTGAAATGCATGTGAGCCTAAGGTCCCATGTGGCACCATAAAATACTCATTTCATCTTACAAGTTCAGATCGCATGTGAAGAGTTTCCTTACAATAAAAAGCAAATTATCCCTTGATGTTCTTCCTTTTAATCGTATTATTTCTAGCATTCTCACATTGTATTTCTCATTTTTTCTATTTCTCACTGTCACTTATTATCTACTAGATGAATTATGTTTTTTACTCTGCTGTAGGTTGGGGGCAAAATATTTAGGCTACCATGTGGGATACGAATTTCTTCTAATTTTTGCCCTCAAGTTTTAATCTCTACATTTTAATAAGGATCTGTTTGATCACTTTCAAACTGGAATGTTAAAAATGTTAAAAAAATGTTAAAATTTTACTGCTTCTAATCTAATTGGTCATTCGGTTATATCGTATGTGAAGTAATTTTATGTCCATTTAAAATTATCTACTAATAGTAAAACTATCGAGGGAAAATTGGGAAGAGAGATGACACGATCCTATCTGAGACTGAGGGATACTGCAATTCTGCTGTTGTACTTTAAGGTAGCCCTGTGAGACTTGGACTTGTCATGCTGGTCTCATTCATTGAAGCAAATCATGTCCAGGCATCTTTTTTTCCTTCCCAATCATTGCAAAGTGCTGAGTTTGTGCCACTTATTACGGCATTTATTAGGCAACCACTAAATTTAACATATTTTAGAGAGAGTTTCTTGATAAGAACTGGCAGGCTATAAGCTCTGAACATGAAGAGGAAAAAAAAAAAACCAACAAAACCAAAACCAAACTGAAATTGTAGATATCTAAATGACTAAACAAGGACCAAGAAAATCAGGCCCACAGGATGTAAGCAGGCTTGGAAGGTATCTCACCAGGGTCCTGCAGAAGGAATCAGTCAAACAACAACAAAAAATCCCAAACAAACGAACAAAAAAGGACAACCCCCCACAAACAACCAAACAACAACAACAACCACCAAACAAAGCACCACGCCCCCCAACAAAAAACCAAACAAAACCCCCCAAACAACCCAAAACAAACAAACAAACAGAAAACCCCCAAACAAGCAAGAAAAGAATTTTTTTCTGATATCCTCTGCTGGAATGACTAGAAAAGTTAGACTTGTTTTTTGCTGTTGGTCCTGGAAATTTAAAGTGCTTTTGGCTTTGTGTACAAATCATGTTAATGAAAGATTTGCTATGTGTATTTGTTGTATAAACTGGATACAAAATTGTAAACACTTAAATCCTATAATTTAGCATTTGATTTACTTTAATTTAGACTTTTATTTATAATTTTTATAGACACTCATGAAATAATAAATTGCCATCCTTAAATTGCTTAAAACTCAGAAGATTTGTAAGTTCTTAGAAAGGCATAGCAAAAGTGCTTCAGAATTTCAGAGGTGAAAATACTTAGTAAATTACAATACCACTGGGTAGGTGCTGTGGAATTAGGAGGATGGAAACATGGAGAAAACTACTGGAGCACAATCCTTTAAAACAAAGCCTTTGTGGTTTTTTAGTAACCTCAATAAGAAAATCTGAACTCAAAAAATGTGAATTGTCAGATTAACCGAGCATTCAGATGAAATACTGACCTCAGTTAGATTTGGGGCTGTAAAAATAAGACCTCTCTATTGTCAGAAACTGAAAAGTGAAAATCCCACTGGTGGAATTCAGAGCACTGAAAGCCCAAAAGGTATCTAGGGTTGGTTGTTTGTCTAGTTTGGCTCTTCAATCAGTGGCAACAAATAGATGTTTCCAAGAAAAATTCATTTGGCCTTCAGAGAAGTGTCTGCCCTCAGCCAAAGCTAAGTGATTTTTTTTCCGGCTCTGAATCTTATGTAAATGCGATACTTAAAAGTTCCAAGGTGTATTCTGAATTACAATTCTTCCCTGTGCCAAAACTACAACACTTACTGACTGAACATATATTGAAAAAACAAATATCAATAATGGGGAGAAAGCATGCCTAATACATTTTATCTGTGTCTTACAGATAATTGATTTCTTAGCACTAAATAGACATCTGTATATTTAGCTTCTTGTATAGGGTAATGAAGCAAAAGGAGGCTTTGAGAAAGACATTTAGCTTGTTTTTTTATCTTCATGTTTGAAAAGTAAATAGGGCCATAGTAAAGGTGAAATATTTAAGTATGCTAGACTGTTAGATGGAGTTTTTCCAAAGAAATGAACTGTTATGCTGTATTTTGTCATGAACACTAAACAACCTATTCAGAAACATTCCTGGAAGCTATTACTGGAAACTACTGGAAAGCATTTTAGCAGACACCAATGTATTTTTTTTTAATGCACAGTGTATGAACTTCTGTGAAATCACCATAGATTTTTTATTAAAAAATGTTACACCAGAAAATGTATTTTTCTATATATAGCTGGTCAACATTATTGCTGGGAAATAAAGAATATCTTGCTTTCAATGTTATCTCTGTACCTGTTCAAAGCAATGGTGCTGATGGTATTACACCTTTGAGTGCAGAAGGCCTGTTTTGCTTTCAAATAAAAATGTATACAAGATATGGAATTGAAATATTATACAAAAGTATCTTGCCTAATCCATTAAAGTTAATATGAATATACAATGAATAGTGTTACATAAGATAAAAATCAGTGTTAACCGGGGTGGGAGTGGTGAAGTTGAGATATTGGCACCTAGAGGCTGTAATAGGGGGTTTGTGCATTATAGAACAAAATACGTTTACCTTGTCATCACTGAAACAGTATGGAACAGTGCATGAAGACTTATTAGATGTGCTTTAATTTTTTCCAGTATTATTCATGTGGTAACAATTAAGGGTCATATTACCACTGCAACGGAAATAGATTTTTATGAGAAATACAAAATGAAGAAAAATCCCGTTGCTTAGGTTAACGTGTTCTGAATATACAAGTAAAATGGAAAACAAGATTTAAAAAAAATTCTATTCACAAAAGATTTGGCTTGTTTAGGCAGCGAGATAGGAAAAAAAGTGTGTGTTACTATGACATAACACTCACCTCTGGGGCTGTTCCAAAGAAAAAAAAATGCAAATTGCCTTCTAGGGAGAGATGGCTGCCTTCAAAGAACTTGAGAAAATTGGTGTTACAGTTAGAAACACTTCAAAGTACCTAATTAGGATTTTGGGGATGGGACTAATGAACCATTTTTAAGAAAAAGAATACATGCTTGTTAGAGAAGTGATAGATATTTCCACTTTTAAAAAAAAGAGTAGTGAAAACATAATGGCTGAATCTTAATGCATTTTCTGTCAAATGTGCACATACCTAAGACTTTTTAAATATATAAAAAGAATATCAAGATTTCGAAGAGGGAAGTGCTCAAAAGTCAGGCTACCATGGCACCTTTGATTTACCCCTTGTGTTCATGTCTTAGAATTTCTGTCTCGGTGTAAGATCTTTACTTGTTTTATCTAGAATGGAACAGTTTTTTTATTATCTTCTTCGCAGTGATCTTTGACACATTTGAGGACAGCTGTTCCCTCCAGTTAGCTCCTATTCACACTAACCAGACCCAGGGAGACAATCTCTCCAACCGTTCTGTTTTTTGAACCTTTCTTAGTGCTTACCCCTGAACCTCTTGTACATTAGTCTTTCTTTTTGAAAATACATGGTAGTACTCAGAGCTGGAAAAAAAATGAACCCACGAACCAGCAAAGGCCTGTTGACATTGAGGAGAGTGGACTTCATGTAGTTTATGTATGAATTCCTCTTTACACATTTCAGTACAATAGTATTTTCATTTCTGTTGGCAATCATATTACATTGTTGACTTGTACTCAGCATCTACTCCAAGAGAATTGCCACATACTCCTGTGCAAAACCACTGTTCTGCACAAGACCTTTTGTTTCCCACCTGTTTCCGCAGGTGATTCCTCCTGTCCTAGTAGGTCGAATATGAAACGTTGTAATACATATTCCTGACCAGAACACTTTTTCCAGTTGAGACAATTCCTCTCCAGGCTTCTAGATGTGGAATATCATCTGTACTCCAAGTGAATTCACATCTGGCCATTACTGATGCTCAGTGAAGGTTTCACTGTGTTCTATGAAGTTATTTGTGAGAAATATAAGCTTTTTCATTTGAAATAATTTATTATTTTTTTTCTTTAGTGTAAGTACTGAGACCGTTTTATGGGAAGAGTCCAACTAGCTGGAGACACCAAAGTTTTCTTTGATGAGCTGCAATTGTGGGCAGTCTGAGGTGCAGAAGTCATCCCACAGCAGCTCTTGGTGCTTGACAGCATATGAATGTATTTCTCCCAGTTTTCTTCCTGGCTAATCGAGGTGCCAGGGTCATGCCTGGCTCATCAATGTTTTATGCTAGTCAGCTGAGAATTTTTAAATAGGTATAGGTCACATCCCCCCCCAAAAAGGCTTTCCAAATAACAGTATATTTTTGGCTTTCACTATGTATCTAGATCTATTAAAACTTAGCAAAGCTAATATAATATTACTCCCCATTGCAATGATTCAAAGGACTAAAAGAAAAGGAAAAGATAATAAACAATGACTCAGTCTACAGAAAATGGACATTGACTAAAGCATGTCTCATCTGAGGCCTCAAACTTTGCAGATTGATCATTCACGGAAATAAACCAACTGGCAACTTCATCTGACTAAGATAGGTTGCGTTCTTTGAGTTAGTGCCTTTGTTTTCACTTGTTTGCATTGCCAAGGAAGCCAAAAGGTAGGATATTTGTCTTCAACAGTAATGAACAAAATTTAGTCCAACATTACGAACAATAGGTAAACCGCTAGTTACTATAACCATGTAAATGTCGAAGTGAATATGGCTACATTGAAAACCAGTTTTAAATATCTGACCTATAGCTAAAATGGGACAATTTGAAAATGAAACATGTATCTTGAAATATATATATGTCTATCAAGTTTTATTAATGAGTGTTGCGGTTTTTGGTGGGATAGCATGACATTTTAATGTGTTTATTTTAGTCGCATTTGGTTGGTTGGTTGGTTGGTTTGTTGATTGATTAGTGTTTGTTTTTTGTCTGATGAAAATATAATTTCCATGAATTAAAAAAATAGCTAAGGGTTTGAAATATCTAAAACTGTTCTTTTCAAGACTTCTACTGGCATTATTGTGGATGTATAGACAAAATACTAGAATACATGACAGGTACAATCAAATCTGAAAAAACAATCACTGAAAATTGTAAGTAATGCACATATGAAATTCTCTTCTTTTTAGACTTGTTAAGCAAGTGAATAAAATGTGAGAAAGCACAAACACTTTGGACTACAGGTGCATCCTGAACGACAGGTTGAGTTACATTTTGCCCAATAAAATGCATAAGTTGTGTTTATTTTGGAAAGCTATTATCTAAACTATAAAAACTTTATAAAAGTTTAGAAAAGTTTATAAAAACTATAAAAAAGATAATGTTAACTCTAATAAGAGTTGGTTAAAATTTGGCATGCATCACGTGTCTGAACTTTTTGCTTGCTCCTGAGATAATGCTTACTTTACTGCATATAGCTGGCAGCAGATCCTGGTAATGACCATAAGAGCAGAATAAAATACTTTGTAAATGGTATCTTTCTTAATAATTTAGGGAAAATGTTCCTACTATGGCAGTTGTAAGTTTTCTCTGTTTTAATCAAGAATCAGACTCACATTAAAAAAGTTTAGTAAACTTTCCTGCCTTGCTCTTGAGGGAAAATTGTGTGAATTCCAGAGCTGGGTGTGCTGTTCAAAAAAGATGAACTATCATTGATAATAGTTACAGAATTTTAGACTCCTTTCTTTTTAGGAAAGAAGAGAAGGAAGAACTTTTTCCCAGTACTATAGACTACCTGAAAATCCTGGAAGAGCCAAGAGCTGTTTCTGCTATATAATTCTCAAGCAATATTTTCCATTCTCATTTTTAAGCTAGACAGCCATCAGGAAATGACGCTCTTCCTTACCCAGGCAAGTTGGTTAAATTGAGTCTTGCAAACAAGAAAGATAAAATGCCATAAAGCAGCTGAACAGCATCACAACACTTTACCATCTATTTCCGTTCAGTGCTACATGTTAATCAAACAAAAGCCTCCACATCATGAAATCGATTTTTACTATATAAGACTGGAATCTAGGGGCTCAAATATACTTGACTCATTTCTAGATGCAGGAAAGCAAATGAGATTTTCTGAGATGAGTGTGTCAATTTGTTTTTAAATATACTTCTGATTTCATGGATGCAATTGTCCTGTTTGACATTGAGAACACTTGTGAATACATGAGAAGTGTCTGAATATACAAATACCTCACTCAAAACCAAAATGTTGCATCCAGTAATTTATACTTTGGCTCCTTAAATTGTACTTACTTCAGACAAAGTTAATGATTTATCACCTGCATTTTAATGCTATTTAAACACAGAACTCACAAAGCATACATACAATCTACATTACACACCAGTTATTAGAACCCCAGTATGGCAGCATGGCAAACCAGTATAGATTTGTATATTTTATTATATAATTCATTAGCTTGGTATCATACAATGTGCTACTTTCTGGTTTACCAAGCACAAGATATAAAGTTTATAAGGTGCAGGATAAGAGACTGCCCAAAGGGACCTTGTCTTCTTGGCATTGAAAGAAATGAAAGATATGTCTTAATGAGTGGCCATTAACAAAGCTGCCAATTTGCTGAAGTAATAACTGCTGACTGGGTAGGTCTTATGGATTAACTATTTAATTTTGTAATTGCTAGTTATGAATGTCACATAAAGACACCGAAAACTTACATGAGGAGAATCTTATCCAAAAGAAGTGTTTTTCATTACTTGAATATACATCAACCTGGTAAGACTCCCTTTTAAGAAGGTAGCATAAATAGCACAAAAGGTAAATGTACATGTGTATACTAAATGAGTGATCAAGTTTTTTTCACAGAAGAAATCTATTCCTGTCTTTGTCTCTAACTCCTACTGGTTTATCCGGTTATACTTACAGATTTTCAAAGTATTTTCCCGAGACATTTACAATTTGTTTATTGTGTTATGGGTGGGATGTTGGTATTCTAGTTCATAAAAATTCTTCCATATAATTTGAGCAATGACTGGTCTTTCCATGCCCTCCTGTCCTTGCATCCTGCCTTTGCCTCTGGGGTTGGAATTTATCTCCTCTAACTTTAGACATCTAAAATTTATGTAACTAAGTATGAGACAGTCACCTATGCTCTGCTCACAGTCAATGGAGAGAAACATGTTCCTCCAGAGGATAATTCATCTGACTTGTCTTATATAGCTATAGCAGCACTAAGACAAATGTACAAAATGTGAGCGCAACAGACTTACATGTTCAAGCTAAGGCAGATGTATTCAACTTTAGGTTCTCAGTTCTTTTATTTGTCTTTATATTTATTTATTCAAAATCAAATTGTTTCAGCTGAAAGGACTGAGAAGGACCCACCATATAAAAACATACTAAATTTATGTTCTGGAAGATGTGCATTGACATTCTCATCATTGAGAGAACAAGCTGAACTTGGATCTCCTGATTCCCAGGGCAGTTTCTATCTGGTGGTTCACTGAATATAAGGCATTGTGTTATCTGGCTGACTCATCTATGCGGCCCATTTTGATACAGGGGTTGATGGTTGTGGTTTCAAAAATAGGAAGATCCAGCAGGGTAAGAAATGATGAGACAATAACATTTCCTGTGTAGAAGCTGTGGGAACTTACAAACCTAGTAGGGTCCTGGATTTTCCTGGGGTTTATTACAATTCATTGAACACTGTGGTATAAAAAGTTATTTTTTTGAATCTATTTTTTTATAAGTAAGCATCAAATGATTTTAGTCGCTTTACCTTGAAATGTGTTACTGAAAAAAAAAATACTCCCATCCTGAGTTTCATACTGGTACTGAATATTATGAATATTACAACCATGAACTCTCCATGTGCACAAGCACCTTTACTGAGAAATCTTTTTCTGCTATTAGATATTTAATTATACTCCTGGCTATAAAAATGAAAATATCTTTTCTTAATAGCTATTTACTAGCTCATAAGCTGTTTTAAACTGTGGTGATCTGGTATTTATTCCAGTTGAGAGTCTGTCACACAGTGTATAAGAGGTGCAGCTGTTATTCTGCTTTCCTAATAGGGAAGCTTGTACAAGGAAATAGTATAGTTACAAAAGGAATGCAAGATGGAGATATTAACTCAGCCTAAGCAACTGGCACTGCTGATCAGAATTCTACACTTGATGAAATGAATGGCAAGGCTTCCACTACATTCAAGCAGAGTCATGTCCATAATTTGGATGGAATAACATCATGATTAAATATAAATAAACCTACAGCTCCTAATAAAATAATTAGAGTTGTCAGTAGCAATTTGGATTAATGCCATGACTTATGTTTCATCTGATGGTGAAAAGTCTTAGTGACATAGATTCAGATTTCTCATAGTCTGCCTCTAAGCAGGCAATTGATAGCTCAACATTTTGTCATCCTGGTCCATGAGTGATTTGGCATTCTATAACATTTGGAAAAATTCAACTTTAACAATTCATCAAGTTAAACATGGGCAAGAATGGAATACAGACCATTAGCCAGGTGTGCCTTTAATGTAATTTAAGTTTCAGCTATATATGAAGATAAAATTTAACTTAGACTTTCAAAGAATATTGAGAATGAGTAACGATGTGTTCACTTGGTGAAATACATTCATTTTCTTTCATGATGCACGGTCAGTTTACATAAAAGATAGATTTTTATCATAGAGTTGACACCTGAAACAAGAAAAAAGCTATTGATTGTATTGGAGAAGACACTTGTAGAAATTGCAAGTAATTGAATATTAACATACTGTCATAAAATCCAGCCCTAACAACTGAAGAATTCACTATTTTAATCAGGGAGAGAAAATTAAAGAAGGATAAGGCTGTTGGTCTCTACGGCAGAATAAATCACATCAAAGTCACAAATTAAGCAGCAATAAATGCTAATCTTCATTCCAGTTGGTTTTATTTGTGACATAAAATAGTTTAGATACATTTTTTAAGCTTCTTGCAATTTTAGAAATATCTCATTCAACCTGCTAGAGGATGTTTACATCTCCTAGAGGAAGTCACAGTTTTGATATTCAGTTCAATACTCAAGGACATTATTCAAGCCATCAGATGCTCTTTCATAAATGTTCTTTCCAACCTCATACTAAAACTTGGCTGCCACTAGCTCTTAGATAAATGATGCATGCAATGTTTATTTGTGTTGCCACAGAAATACTGAGCAGATATTTGCTGAGGACTGGCTGTCTTGATTAAAGTAAAGATGAAATAATTGTTAATGCTATAACCTCTTTGTGCTACTCTGGGCCCTAAGGGATTTTATACTAGGTAAATCCTCTTCCAGTGTCTTTGAAAAAGTGTATCTATGTAGAGCATATTCATACTATCTGCTTCAAAACACGATGCATTCCCGCAGAAAGAAATTAAGAAATTAATGTCTACAAGAACCATTTATTTCTAATCACTATGAGATATTTTCTCTTGCCCACTGTGCAAAGCACCTGGCAAACACATATTCAGACTTGGCTTGACAACTTACAGCACAGTTGTGTGGCTCCATTCAGTTTTTAGTCATCAAAGAACTTAGAGTTTGTCCTTGCTAGAATGACTGGAAGTCTATGTTTAACTACATACTGGGTACTACAGTTCAAAAATAAAGGTGTCATACAATTCTAGCGTTCCCACTTGTGTTGGTACATAAAAGAATATGTGCCTACAGAGGAAAGGTCCAAACTCAAGTTACTTGAGAAATGAATCTAAATCAAAATGTATTTCGTCTCGATCTATTGCCATAGATCTATTGCAGAACCTTTACTGTCCATATTAAAGTTGTATAATGTCTTTATTAATATAATATAAACAATGAGAAAAGCAAATACGATTTTCTAAAGGTCATTTTAGAAGTTGCCAGATGCCTCAGTGTTAACAATATATATTTAACAGGATATAACTCTTGGTCAGTCTAAAGGAGTTAGACATCAAAGAACTTTTGGGGATCTTGCCCTCTGTCTCTAGAATTCAAACTAAGCTAAGTACAAGAATGTATTGACAGAGACAAAATTGATAGATTTGTAGGAATTTATTGCCTTCAACACAATGCACTGATTTACAAATGAGATCTTACTTGATAAACCTGATAAAATATATTATACCAAGTGGATTTGCATGATAATTCAGCTTTTTTCAATACAGTACTGTAAAAAAGGAAGCCATTTCCTCTTCAAGGAAGATTGCTCTAATAATTCATATAACCTAGGACAGGCATCTTGATGCAAGCTCACTTGTAGCTCAATGCCTAGAAAATTAATAATATATTCCGTGTCCTGTAATTTCGTTACAGACTTAGACTTTGAGAAAAAAATTCTAGAGATTCAAAGGTAAAAGCCAATTGAAGATACATCCATTAGTGCTCATGTGCTTCATGTACTTCACTTTTGTTCTGTTGTTGGTGAAAATAACAGGAAAAGAGAGGTTAAGAAAGTACAAGAGAAGGAGAATAGATGCAGCACAGGCATCTTGGTTCACTATAATCTGTCTGATTTTTAACTAGACAGTGGAATGAAACAGACTGTAAATCCACTATATAGGGTCAATTTTACTTGGTAAAAATTGTAGTCAGTTGAAAGAGCAGCTGGTGACATTGTAGTCAATGGTCTCCAAAAGCTAATTGAGAACGATAGGAAAAAAAATCTGATGTAATATATAGCTGAACAGATTTCCATCTCACCCCAGACACTCATTACACACATCTGTTCTTCATTCCCAATGAACAACAAAATTCCTCTGAGTTTCTTCCAAAGAAACTCATCAACAACCCAGAAGACAAAGAGGCATACATGAAACACATGTTGAATTTTATCCACCCTGGATTAATAGTTGCTCTAATCGTTATCAACTTCCAATGTAATTTGAAGTATATCATCAATGTATATTTTTTCCTTAAATTTGAAATATTTTTATGACTTGCATTGTTATGGTGCCCATAACATGAAAAATGATGTTCATAAATTCAGGGAAATCGTTGTAATGAAATAGTTTGCAATCTAAATTACACAACAAATAGAAATGCTGTTTCAAATCTGTGTTGCGAAAGAACAAAAAGAATTTTGATAAGTTGGTGAGGTTCTAAAGGTTGATGCCATTTTCCAGAATATTTTCAGGTGTTTAAATTCCCACAGAGTATTTTATATTGGTGGGGATATTAAACCAAGCAGTATGTAAAAAATTAAGAAATAAATACTTTCATTTCTTACATATTCTCAAAGGTAACATGTACTGAGTGTTAATTTATCGTGTGATTATAAATCTACTATACAGCATTGAAGACTCAACAAGTGCCACTGTACTTGGCGCTGGTGAGGCCCCACCATGAATACTGTAGTTTAGTTTTGGACCCCTCATCGTAAGAAAGACATTGAAGTACTAGAGAGAGTGCAGAGGAGGGCAATGAAGCCGGTGAGAGGCCTAGAACACAAGTCTTACGAGGAACAGTTGAGGCAACTGGGACTGTTTAGCCTGGAGAAAAGGAGGCTGAAGGGAGACCTTATCACTGTCTACAACTACCTGAAAGGAGGTTGTAACATGGAGAGTGTTGGTCTCTTGTCCCAAGCAGCAAGTGATAGGACGATATGAAATGGCCTCAAGTTGTGCCAAGGGGGATTTAGATTGCATATGAGGAAAAAATTCTTCATGGAAAGGGTTGTGAGGCATTGGAACAGGCTGCCCAGGGAAGTGGTTGAGTCACCATCTCTGGAGGTGTTTGAAAGGTATATAGACGAGGTTCTTATAGTTTAGTGCCAGAGTTAGGTTATGTTTGGACTCAATGATCCTGAGGGTCTCTTCCGACCGAAATTATTGTATGATTCTATAAAGTTGTGTTCTACTAACATCTTTTTCAATGCACTGTTAATTGCATTTTTTGTCATCTGATATTAAAAGTCAGCTTTTGTGCTTGTACACAGTTATGGACTCCTATCCAGATTGATCTGACACAATTTTGTGCATGCTAAGAATCTGGCCCACAGACAATGAAAATGACATTTTCCTTTACACAGAATTTCACTTTTTTGCAGTGTTATGGGATGCATCACAGAATTCTTTTTCTAGATTCACACCTCTTCAGGACTAAGCATGTCAACTGAAGTCCAAAAATTGAAGGAGTCTTCTTTCCAAATTCTCATCTCTACCATCAGACTGTCAGTAATTGGGACTAATTGTAATGGAAGAGTCTTCCTTTGTGTGATTGTTGGAGGCACTAGAGCTTAAAGATGCAGACCTATCCTGTCTCTCATATTGAACATGACCCAGAAGTGTCTCCCATCTCTCACTCCTTCACAGTTGGGTCTGTAACATAACTGTTTGCACTGATGTATCACCTCCCCATGATTCTGTAGTCTCACATGTCTGTAATAGTTTAATAGACTTATTCTGCAAATTACCATTCATTTTGGGAACCTGTTGGTTATGGATATGGCTTGCAGATATGGGGCAGAGGCTTAGGATGCTGTTTTGCAGCTTTGAGTGTGCTTACTGAGTAGGCTCCACATTCAATTGAGTGCTGTTACAATTCACATTTCTAGTTTCTGCTTAGTGCCACAGCCTCTTCCCAGTCAAATGAACTGTCTGTAACAACTTGATTCTTTTATTTGTTCCGTAAAATGGTGTAATTCATGGGTTCTTGTCTTTTGAGAGGAAAGAAACTTGAGAAGTCTACAGAAGAATTGTGGTGGATATACTGTATGACACTAACAAGACAGCACTTAAACTCCTTCAGGCATGTGTAGAGGAGTACACGCCTACTACTGGATATTTACCATCACCATAATAAGAAATGATGTTCTGAAAAGAAGGCCCAGAGGAGTAATCCCATGTCAAAAAATGATGACAACTCTTATTCCAAATACCAGAAATACCTTCGAGACTTAATTTTTCCTCCAATGCAATGTGAGAGGGTAGTTGATGTATTATATTTACCATTGCAACCATACTTTTTTATACTGCTTTACACAGAAAAATCTTTGAACCACTCCTTGGAGGGATAAAAGTCACCAGAATTAGTAAATTATAGATTGTTTCCCTGGGAAATACAGATGTGAGCAGTGCTTCCAAAGCATACAGACTATGCCACTGGTGTTCCATACATCAAAGACAGTGTTTTATACATGTGTGCCACTGTTCCTACTTACACATTAAACCTGTAGAAAAGTCTAGAATCAAAATGTTTATCTCTGCAGTCATACAGTAAGTGTTAAATAATAAACCAAAATCCAACATTGTCCAAAGGATTTTCAGTTGTTTAGAGATGAGGTAATTACTTTATCTAATTCAGTAGGGCTCTCAAATTCTGAAGACAGTGTAGTAATTACAGTGAATGCTCATTTACTAACACCTACACACACTATTCTAAACAAAACTACCACTCATAATTATGCTGGATTGAAAATACAGAGCAGTGTTGTCCATTTTGTCTTGTAAACATATAAAAGAATGCAAACTTTTAAAGGAAAGCAGCTCTATTTTATCCTTGGGTATCTAGAATCATCAACAAGCAGTCTTACGATGCCCCTGGAAAGGATAAAACTTACACCCTCATTTTACAAGCAGGACCTCCTATGATAATATTGTTCTGTCCTATTGCTAGGGACATTGAAAATGTTACCCCACTGTTTGCCATAGCATCTTTGTTCTGTTGTATACTTCAACATATTCTACTGAGAAAAACTCCAATATGAAAATCACATAATCTTATAAGGTTATAATTTTATGTTTAAAGCTCCTACCACCTGTCATCAAGTGTGGTTGTTGCTTGGTAATCTTGGTTTTCTCATTCTGTTGTTTTTGTGATATTTTCATGTTACTTGGGGAGTGGTAAGAAAAAGGAATCCAGAACTTTTCCTTGTTCTGAATCACCAACTATCTTGCAAAGACCACCAGCTCTCTTCCCTTCATATGGAGTAGAAGGATCTTCTGCCTTGTTTTGTTTCTTTTGTTGCTTTTTTTTTTTTGGTATTCTTTAATCACAGAGTTACAAGGTCTGTGAGGATAACTAGGCAAAGATTTTAGCAGAACCACTGAACATAAAAGAATCTTTGGCTAAGTCACTAGGTTTACAAAACTATAGAAATAACAGGCTCTGGTTGTGCCAGGCTTAACCAAGATAACTTTATTATGTGGTTGACAATGGGCGGACAATGCAGACTAGGCCCCTTCCTAACAGTGTTCCAAACTCAAATACCACAATGATAGCTAAAGCTTGAACTGCGGTTAAGAATCTGAAGAATCTCCTAGTAAAGCATGTCTTGCAGACAGCAATATGTATGTACGGTGATGGGCTTGGGAGCCTGCCAAGCCTTAATTACAGCCTGGACTGTGGGATCTCTGTAACAAATAAATTAGCAAAGCCTCTTGCTGACTTTCTGTTCTCTGGCCATCCATAATCCCTGCAAAATATTATTAGAGTGATGGCTATAACATCTTTCTAAGTGGAGACAATCACAAGTGGCCTCATGCCCTCAGATTTCTTGTTTGGAAGTTGTCTAATGCTTGAAACAGGATACAACACTCTTGCTTTTAGGAGCAACCTTGTTCTTCAATTGGCAAAAGTACAGTAGAATGTTAGCTGATAAACACTTTCAGTTCCCAAAACATGGATTTCTTAAATCACTTTAGGTGACTCAACTATCTGTACGGGGCTGGAGAATACAACACAAGGACCCTCCGTATATTCCTGACTTTCTGGAGAAAAAGCTGGTGGTCAGATGAGAAGCTGCAAAGCAGTTCAAATTGTAGCAGTGCCTCTATTCAGACAACTGTATCCCTCCTCTAATATCTGATCTCCACTTCTGAATCCATGGAAATTGATAAATGGCAATCCTTCGTATACTCCCAATCTGCGATGCCACCAGCAACACACTTCCATTATAATCTGTTTCCCTCTTTCCCTCTGCTATTTTTAGACATAACAGTTCCTCAGACAGATTGGAAGCCTCTTGCTCTGGCTAACCCTGTTTTGGAAAATATTCTGTGACTGTAACCAGTTGGGTCATAAAGATGTTTGAATAGTAAGCTTTCTGAAGGACTTTCCAACAAATTATCTCAAGTTCTTGGCTTTTACTAGGCTAATGTGTGCATATTCTGCTTGAAAACAAACCAACCACCTAGCTGACTGAAAGGAAGGTTAACAGTCTTTCAGATACAGCTGGGAAAATTCCACTCTTAAGCACTGGTTTCATCATCTCTCCATATTTTATGAAAGACAATATCCATACAGAATAGTTTATCTTTTTCTCCAAGATCCTGCTAGGTGGTATGTCAAACAGAGCCTGATTTAACTGTGAGGTCTTTCTGGACATCCTTCTTTGGAGCTGCAGATGAAATGTCAAAAGTATCGGGATCAGAATGTCCTCTTGCTTCTCACTATGCTGAAGTCTCTTATTCTGCAGTTCTAACCGGGCTGCATCACTGCAGCTGACAGGGGGTTATGTCCTTTATTCCTGGACTTCCAGATGCAAACCATTACTTTTTTTTTTTTCTTCCCACCTAATAGAGATAAAGCCTAACTATAAAAATCCAATTTAGAATCTACATCAAGATGGCACAATTTTGCCATTCTCTGGCTTCCCAGATTTGATATGGGCTAGCACAACCTTCAAAACTCAGTGGATGTCCACCTTTGAATTCACCTTCCCTCCAGATTTCAACCAACTGCAGACACAAATCTGTACCTCTGTGGACTTACAAGATGCAAACCTCCTTTAAGGAAGCAGGGATGGCAAAATTTTGCTGTCCTTATCAGGCAAACTCTTGCAAGAACTATGCTCTATCTTTCAACGGAAATGGAAGGCTTGCATATTCACTCTACTCTCTGTGAAGTAAAGAAAGATTTTAGGATTTTCAAGTTCATTATCAATGTGTGGGCTGTGAAGAATTGTCCCTAGGTCTGACAGCACAGTCAAACACAAACTTGGTGTAGATTTTGTTACAATGGAAGAATTTTCTGTAACTTTACAGAGTCCACTTGCCAAAGATACAAATGCTACCAAATTTCTATTTAAAAGAGTTCCCTCCATCCTCAGAACAAGATTTAACTAAACAAGTTTCAACTCAATAAATCACCTAAATGTATACCTCTGGAAAGAAACCAGCAACACTGATCTAAGTGGAAGGCCACACTAGCCCTCCTTTAGACTAAAAAAAAAAAAAAAAAAAAAAAGAAATTGGAAACCATGTGTAACAGCCCAGAAACTAAGACAATGCAAATTTTAAAAGTGCCAGGTACAGTAAGTATGTTTTCCTCTTAGATATAAAAGAAATATCAGAGAACAGATGTTGGTTTGAGTTTGCTTCTCAAATAGGTCAGCTACTTATGGTCTTAACTTTGAATAGACTCTGGTAAAACATTTTTTCATTCTAATGAAGTACAAATGTCCTATTTTTTCCTTACTTCCCATAAATTAAAATAGGGCCTTAAGACAACAAGAAGAGGATCTTAAGGTAATAATATTATATTTCTAGATTTAAAAATGCTGATTCAGGCTTTTGCTAAATTAATTCGATGGGGTTTAAACAAAGTGAAACAATTTTCTGTATTGAACACATTCTCAGAACATTTGACAGCATTAATTTGCTAGTTCTTGAAAATTAGGTATACCGTTGTGAATGAGTAATTAGGTATAATTGGATAGCAAATTAATGAGCTGAAAATCTTAAAAGTAATGAAGAAAAAATATGGCCCAAATGAATTACAGTAAAACAGACAGATGACAAAATGACGTTTGCAATACTTAATCATTTGCAAATATTTTAAAATGCAATTAGAAATATTTTATTCCCATAGAATGTTCTTTTATTTACTTAGTAGGCAATACTTATGATTTTCAAACTGTTGTTGTATTCTTCGCAGGCAACTTACCTGAAAGTAAGTCTGTTCTCTCTTTGTGTGACATACATGAAAAATGCAGGGTATTTCTTGCAAATGCTAAATCATGCATGTCTCTGTGTGTGGCTGTGCACACATGTGTGCTCACATACATATGCAGTCACTTGAACTGCAGTGTTATGTCTATTCCAGCCCCCACAGATGCCTTCCAAGTTCTAGGTTTCTAAATGATGTCTACATTGCTCTGACATAATTACTATGCATCTATTGCTATTTTGCTTGGTGAAGATTGTGTGCTGCATGCTAATGCAGGAAGTGTTTGCCATTGGTGGTGAATGAATAATCTATTCCAAGCTTTTATGCTCTCACTGTAAATGCAAAAATATTTTACTAATGTTTTCTGCTAGATAAGAAGGTATTTTTTAATATAAATTTCTCTCTTATTTTTCTTTTTTTTTTCCACATTGTTTCAAATGCCACTAGATAGACTGATAAAGCCCAGAGACAAAGCAAAATTTCCAGGAAGACTGATGTTGTATCTTTCACAATAGGCTGTTTATTAACAGAATATAAAATATAAATAGTATACAATGCTGAGATACAGGGAGATGTGTAGCACCCAAAATCCATGCATACAGATATGGGTTATGAGGATGATCCAAGTCAGAACCACCTTCTCAGTGGACTGAACAGTACTAATATTCTAATCTAATACCTATTTGGCAATAGGATTTGGAAATGCAGAATAAGCATGATACCCAGAAGGGATGTTCATTTACAGTAATACAGATATATTCATGTTCATACATGAGTAGAGCAGGATACATATTTTATTTTCATACTCCCTCGGTATCCTTCCACTGAATTACCTTTTATAGACTTCTTCACAGGAGGATATGGTGTTTCTCATAAGCTTCACCTCCTTGTCTCCTTTCTAGATAGTAATTTATTCACCTGCATGCAGTTACTGACTAGAGCAATGGTTGCCATTGCTCCTGGACACATTGCAAAAAAATGAACAAGGGAGAAAATAAATTAATTTTGGACAATATCCTCCTTGTGTTAACTAGCACCAGCTTAGGGGTCTCAACCTTTCTTTGGAAAGAGGCTCATCAATTTTATATGTGTGATAGAGGAAGTCCTCTTGTCTTACCTCTTTATATGCTTAACTTTTACCTTTATTTTGTAGAAGCATATTGCTCCCCCTTCCATGCAGTCTGCCTTCTTTTGACTTTTTACTGGATCAGTAGCTAACTGGTTGCAGATTTTAAAGTGTAATAAATGAACTGGCATACCTTTTCCTTGTGTTCTGCTAAAAAGGAAGGAAGACCATAAATGCAGTCATGTATATATATTGCTTCTGTTTTCTTGCTTACTGAAGCCAGAAGTATTTAAATCTGAACTATCTGCCTAGCAAAGACCCATCAGCTCATCAGACCTGACCATTAAGGGTGGAGGCAGCTATGGGCTGGTATTGTGTGTGTACTTGCAAATGTTTGCCATAGAGTTTTATGCATCAGTCTGTAAACTAACATTTATGTTCTTCTCATTGGGTAGAAGTTTCCTGGACCATTCCTCTTGAGCTAGACGAGGGAGAAATATTAGCTTGAATAAAAGTTTTTTAAAAGTGAATTAATATTTTTTGCTGTATGACCGCATAAGGCGATTCACTAAATGAAGGTGTGTATCTTCAAGCATTAGGTGTTGTCATCAGTACATGAATATCAAAGTGGCAATGTAGCTGATAAGCTTTTGCATTTGTGGATTACTTAAAAGAGTCTAATGCTATATTAATTTGGCACCACAATCATTCATATCACCTCTTAATAAACACAACTGGCAAATACATAATTTGAAGCAGTTAAAGGGAATAAAGTGAAGGGAATAATAAAACAATATATGTTACCCAGGTAAGGCCCAGTTTCTGGATGGATATTTCAAAAAACAGAAGTCAATACCTTAGGTTAAAGACACTCTCAATTTTTGGCAGATAAGTTTTATCAGAATGTGCTCTGTAAGGAAGATACACAGAGACTTCAGGCAGACACTGCTATTCCTTACAGGCAAATATTCCCTTAAAATCTTGGCTGGTCTCGCCATAGAATTGTGTCAGGCTCTGATAGGTTTCCCCAAGCTACACAAAATTATTTTCCTCTGTCATTAAAGTGGGTAAGCCCGGTGGATGAGATCTTTAGGAGACTGTCAATGTAAGAATGAAAAGTTTACAGCAGACAGAGCAAATGACTCTGGACGTTTAGGTTATGACAATAGTTGGCTGCCAGTTGGTATCCTTGAAAGCAGAACTATAGATGAACTATTAATAATGATGTTCACAGCTGCTAAATAAAGCTCCTCACCATATGTGAAAATAGTTTGACTCTATTACAAAGTTCTGCCAGGAAGGTCATTATGAAAAAACAATTGTTCTTTAATTTTGCATGTGTGCCAAGCTGTGTGGCAAGAATATTTTCCATTTATGTATCATAAATAATTCTCATTCACTATTTCATTAAAAGACAGCAATAACAACTCCCCTTTGGGAAAATTTTCTAAAACATAATCATGAGGTACAAAAATGAGATATTATTTATATAAAGACATATAGGAATGTCTTAGCATAACATTCTAGAATTCTGAATTCTGGGGCTATGTCTAGAACAGAAAGTCTACAGTTCTACTAATTTGGAAAACAAAATAAATTAAAAAATCACTATGCCTGTGGATTACATAATTGTTCTTCAAACAGGCAAGAAACATTAGGATTTTGAAACTGTAACTATTTTTATTTTCTTGAGGGAAAAATGATTAAATGATACAAGATGCTTTTTTATAATCATTCATTGGAACTTATACGTAGTTCCTGTTATTGCCTTCAGATATTGAAACTGAATTAACATTCATAGGAAATGTTTTGCATTTTTTGTTAAGGTCTAATTACTGAGCAGCATAGCAATAATGATACACATCATGTTTTGTAATACATTCTGAATGGCACCAGCTTAGGTTATTCATGACCATTTTTCATTATTGCAGTGGGCCAAAACATATAAGCCCTAGTCTAAGAAAGCACATGACTTTTGTGCAGTTAAATGCTTTCCATCACAAGTTTAAACTGCTCAAAGGTATTTCACTAATTTGGAGACCTGTGGTCCACTAATGAAAGTACTCAAAATTACTTTTGAACAATATTACTCTATCAAAGTACATCTCATCAATGAGGTGGGAGAAGGCCTTTTGCTACAAAACTGAGATGATGATGTGGCCGTTGCTTGTTATTTCTAAGGTAGCCAGCCTGTTAAGCTCTTTGAGTGTTCTGATATCGGTTAGTTCTAGCAACAGGATTGTCACATCTAATACTTCATCCAGCTAACCAGCAATTTACACTGAAAGTCAGGTAAGATTGATTTCAAAAGAGATTTCAAATTGACACAATATATTTTTTTCCTTTTTGTGAGTCATCTGGATTCTAAAATATTTAAATCTTTGCTAAAATTGTGATGGGACTCATATTTTCAGTGTAGTTTAAATCTAAGGGGAAAAAAGTGTCCTCTGTAGATGGGACAAGTTAACCCATCTTTGGGATGTTTTTCTTTGACTTCTTGTAGAAACGGCATTTTGGGGGTTTCCGTTATGCCTGTGTGCATGTTTGTAGGCATTACTTGTATGTTTGTGAATCTGCTTAGGTACTGTTTCTGAGTCTCCAAAAATATGGACAAATTCAAGTCATTTGATGGACCAGAAGTGTCATGAATTCATGTAAGAAGATGACAAAGAAATGGAGAAAAAGATGAGAAGTTCTATAAGTTTAAAGAAAAATATTATATATGTATGTATATGATATGTATAAAAAGGTCAGGTCAATTTATCCAGATACCAGTAGTATCATGCATCAATTCAGAATGCATGAATGACTCAGTTTCATCAGGACTGAAGCAAACTAGATCTTTCTGTAGAAGTCGAAATCATTCTCTACAGTAAATGGAAAAGACGATTTTCTCCCAGGAGGAATTTGGATTGGAGAAATTTAATTTGATGTGGAGGTAAGTCTTTCTTTCTGCACTTGCTAAAGATTGAGTCAGGGACAACTAAACAGCAAAGTGTTCAGGTTTAAATGCATCTAGCTCATTAGAATGAATTCAGAGTCAATATTTGAACTCTCAGAACAACATCTTTTAAAAAAATCAACATTATATTGATTGTCTAATATTGTTCTAGATCAGAAAGTAATTTTATTACAATAAGTTGACATGAGTAAATTGGCAAAGATCAAAGCAAAGAGGAGATTTAAGATTGCATGTACTGAACATCCTTTCAAAAATATAGAAGAAAATATATTAGATCTTATTTGTTGTTCTCCAACTACTTATAGAAATCATCTTGAATGCTATTAATTAACAGACTGAAGTCAATATTTTCATCATTATCTGCTGTATGTTATACTGGCCTGTGCGCAAAATGGGAAAATTCTCTGTTGTCCCAAAAACCAGAGGAAGTTTTTGGTTTCTGTTGCATACTAGGTTGGATGGTGTTTCAGAGTTAGTGAAGAACTGGTGAAATACGAATAAAGGATCCTTTAAAAATATTCTATCTCAACCAGGCGTTGGACTTTACAAGAGTAAAACAGAAAAAGAGATTGACTTTCTTTGCCTCCACAAATCCATCAAACTGTCAACCTATCAAACTACCATTTTTCTTTTCTTTCAGCCTCAAATGGAAATTCAGGTAGGTGGTTTCTTTATTACAGTAGTATCTACAGATTTCATTGGTGCATTAGAACAGGTTGCCTTTGACTTTCTGATTTAGTCTCTCCATCCATCTTCGTGTTCCATAGAATCACTCTGAAGAAGGAGATTTGTACATGGCTGGTGAAATGAATTTAAGGATACATTGCAAACTGAAATACTGTCACGAACATATTAAGTTTTGCACTAGTGATGCAGAAGGTGATCTAAGCACCTGCTTAAGACATTTAAACATTTTGTTAAACCACTGTATACAAGTCCAAAGACAGATTTTTGCATTTTATTTGCCTCAAAGTGGTAGGTGGTTCTATTTTTAAATGCTGGGTACAGAATTTTCTCTATTGCAGAAATTATCCCCACCATTTCAAGTACACTAATGTTATGCACTTTACTATTGTCCATTTTTGTCGCTCCCCACCCCACTCTGGATCCAGGCATGGACACATTGTCCGTCCTCTGCCAAGAGAGTTTGAATAGATGAGAAAAATGCCCTTATTTTTCTAAAGAATATTGGGACTAAACTGAAAATTAAGAAGGAATATACCTCTTTCTCGTTTTGTTTTTGTTTGTTTGTTTTCCCCTCTCCTTGTAGAAGTTTAAACCTACATATTCAGATGGGTCTTTCCAAGGAAAATGCAATCTACAATCTACAATCTTTGTAGACCAGTGTTCTGCCAGAAGGCTCATCTGAACTCATCAGAAACCTTGATCACATTTGCAAGTGTATATGGTCTTGCCTGGCAAAGTTGTGAGATTGCTAAAATCACCTATAAGCCTATCATGCATGCTGCAAGAAGTATGAATTAACCTGTAGGCTCACTAGCACATAAAAAGTGACAATAATCAGCTGTTAAGAAAGGAAAAGAATTTTCTCTGAGACCCTTTAACTTAATATATTTTGTTTATTTATTTATTTATTCCATCACATTTTATGACATGTTCACTGCTTGCTTGGGCCCTTAGCAAACTTTAGGTAGCTTTCGGTAGCTTATACCTCTGTGGTAACACACAGCTATACTGCTTGTGTCTAAAGAATCTACTCTTTCATAACTCACATCTGCTATCTAGAAGATGCAAAAGACACAAATGTAAGAGCGTTTTCTAAATTAATGAGGTATAAATTTCCCCACACTGTTTCTCAGTAAAGTCAAATGTAATTCTTGGAGATAAGAACAATAACACAGGAAGTCAGCTTGCCCATCACCTCTAAATTAGGTCTTTATTGGTGAGTTTAAGGAAAACAGAATGAGATGGGAGAGATTACATCAAGTTGGAGACAGTCTAAACAATTATAACCTGTATAGTAATTGGCATATAAAAAACATGTTAGGATCCCAATTTGTACTTTTTAGTAGCTTTGCTTAGAATTGTTCGGGTTCATTTATAACTCCATCTATAAATTGAGTCACTACCACTGATGCATTAGTTCTCATTTCATACTTGAATTTTTTCTTGTTTATAACAATTGATGCTAACAGAAGCACGGTCACTTTTCTTGTTCTTTTTCTAGAGTAAAATGAGGGATCAGTTCTGGGCAAAGCAATGCAAGTTTTAATCTCAGAATAGCCATAAAGGGATAGCAGTGCAGATTAGCATGTATATCAGTATAGTAATTTGTCACAATGCTTCTGAATCAGTCTTTCATTTAGCGGGGATTATATAGCTGGTTAGAAAACATGAGCTCCTAACCCTTTATCTTCTGATAAGAGATTCTACAGTAATGGGGTCACTCTGATTACACTATGAATTAAGATCAGTGTGGCATGTTAGTGAATTCTTTAGTTTGAATAATATCCCTCACTTGTCAACAAATTGCTGAATCCAGCTAGCAGGTTTTTTTAATGAACTGCTTCTTTATGCTGGAATGTTATACATGTCCATTTCTACAGGAACAATTTAAAAACTTCTGAAAACCATTTTAGAAAAAGATTTAGCTCATTCTTTCCTTTTGCAAGGTGAAACTATGCAGTGTTTATGGGTCTGTCTCCACCACCTGAATTCACCAATGTTTTAACTCTTTGGCACAAATAAGCAAAAACTGATTTTGTTTACCAGCATTTTCATTTAAAATATTAAAGTGGCAAAATTAACAAAATGTAGTTCAATTGAGTAGTCAAATGCTGACAAAAGTTCAATAGTTAGTCCTGGGATGTTGGCTCTAATCTTTTGTGTCATTAGGTCTAAAAATATTTTAAAAAGAATAATGCTGAGATCTAATGGCACAAAAACTGTACATAATTACTAAACAACTCTTAAGTCTAATCCTTAAACTGTAGTAATTGATCCTACAGTAAGATTTATTCCATAATCATGGAAGGCAATGGCATTTACAACTAGAATAAATTAAAGTAAATGAAGAGGAAAATTGTATTCTGTGTAACATTTAGTTCATTATAGGCTTAAACAACTATGCCAATCCATGTTCATGAATATAAGTTATGATGCTCACAGACATAATTAAATAAGAATGTTATCACCAAGAAACAGGTCATGTTACACAAGCATAGAAATTGTTACACTTTAAAAGATTCGTGTTTTTTTAAGGTTTTATTGTCAGTGTTCAAGAACATGAGTAGTAGACAACAGTATAGATTTTTGTGTGTGTGGTTTGTTGCTTTATTTATTTTTTTTTTTCACTAGTGGTCATAATATATAAAATCATAGCTTTTTCTGCACTCTCTGCTGCTGGGTCTTACTCCCCACTGTGTTGATTCTTGATTCCACACCTCATTAACTGCTTCCGCGGCTCTTTATTTGTTCAGTTAACGTCTCACTGGAGTTCATTAAACCACATTAGACACCACTGAAGTTCCTGAGGGAATTGCAGCATAAGATATACGAGAGTCTAAAAGGGAATTCTGGAATTTTGAATGGTGCATACAAGCAGGAATTCCATAAGGTGTGGAACAAACTCTGTATCAAGTTGTCTACATACCAGATTGCTGTATATCTTCCCAGGACCTTGAAACAAGTAAACTACTCAGGCTTAAAAAACTTATTCTGGGATATCATAAATGTTCCATTGAATTTTTAGCTTCCTGCAATTTTCAGATACAAAGGTGGAACTTTAAGTACCTTTTCAATGTTTTTGTATACTGCCAAGTGGAATGAGGCTCAAATAAAATAAACGAATATTTTCCTGTAGATAGGAACTTGAATCAGATTAATTTCCAGTAGTCCTAGTAGCATTGAGTATATGAAGCATATTCTGAGGTCCTGGTAAAATACAGAAAAAAAGTCTCTGGTTTGGTGGTGCCAGCATCTTTCTGTGGAGTAGAACAACAGAGAACAATTATTTATACCAACATTATTTTTTAAAGAAAGGAATAGAGAATGACAATAATCAACTATCTAGTCAGGTGGTTCAAACATGTTTGTAGGAGAGATGAGCTCAAAAGCCCCTCAGGTAGAGACAAGAATTGAAGTATAGTTCTATCCATCCTTGATGAATATCCCTAGATGTGGTGCTCTTCAGTGGTGTGGCTCTTCAGTGATACTAATGATTTATTTCATGTTTTTCTTGTACAAGTACTCAATATGTCATTTTTGTTTCAAATCAAAATGAATTGTTCTGTGTTGAAGTGAATAGTAATTTTTTTACAATTATCAGTCATCCCTCAACTCCTATTGATGCCATGAATGATATCTAATTATTTGCTTTACTGGGACTAGAAGAATTCAAAGCAGAACAGTATAGCATCAAAGATTTTGTCAGTTTGTTAGTGCTGATGATACATGATAAAACCTCTTGTGACACAGGCAGGTCATCCTACAGAAAAGACAAAGAAGACACTAAATAACACCAAAGAGTCATGCCACATGTTTCATGGACAAACTATTTCAGAAATGCGTCAACCAGCCTGCAAAAGGTTATAAACATTTTCTGAGGTAAAGATTTTATATATTGTCTTTCAAATTTGTGCAAGATCTGATTCCTAATTCTAATTTAATCTCTCTTTAGGTATAATTATCTTACAGGGTCAGCTGCAATAGTTTAGTATTTGATTGATATTTTGCTACTTAACACAGCTCTTAAAAAAAGTATACTAAGTAGTAATAACAATAAAAAAAAAGATTAAAAAGGGCACTAAATCTGATAGTATTAACAAGAAAAAAGTTAGATAAATATATAATTGATTAAAGGATTAAGTCCTTTTTCTTCAATGAGCTTGAAAATACAATACTCCTTTAATAGTTTTTTCGTGTACATACTTTGTATAGAGATGCAAATACAAAATCATGCTGTAGACAGCACAAAAATGAAGGATATTCAATGAAACTGAAAGTTAGTAATTTTTTTAAATAATAATTAATGTGAGGAACACATTAAAAGAAGAGTTTGGAACTAAAATGAATAAAGACAATATATGCATTTGTATTGGTGTTAAAAATACATGGAGAAATTTTCATACTTCAGGACACAAACCAACTACTAAAAAAAGGAATTTTGAATAAACTTCCCCTTTTGGCAAATCAATACAACTTACGAAATTCACATAACTGTCCCCTGAAGTCAACAAAACTGATGCCTATACACACCAACTGCAACACAGAGGCATTGTTGTAATTAAAAAAAGTAATAATAATTAAAAAAAAATTGAACTAGAGAAGAATCATGTTACTACAGGAAAGTAATTGACAAAATGAAACCATGCATGATAAGAGAGTTAATGGATGCCAAGTTCAGAGGTGGACAAAATAAATTTGAGCCCTGGGAGAATCTGTGTACACTAGATACTCACAGCAAATAAATTAATGGAAGTAAACATAGAATAATAGGTCCAACTCACCATCAGTTTCATTGATTTTCTCAAGATGTGTTTGCTCAGACATACGATGTGGTCCACACTTATCATCAGTGTGCTAAGTGAACACCAGGCAGTATGAGGACATCATCCATCACATGCTTAGTAGACACATACCAGAATTTAGTTCATGCTGGAAGGTAGAATTTG
The DNA here is from genome assembly GCF_036013445.1 of Caloenas nicobarica. Lineage (NCBI taxonomy): Eukaryota > Metazoa > Chordata > Aves > Columbiformes > Columbidae > Caloenas > Caloenas nicobarica. The sequence goes on along the minus strand of NC_088245.1, from coordinate 26,417,614 downwards.
AATTAGATTTAGAATTTTAATTTAGGCATTCTGGATCTTGTCCCATGAATTTAGTGAATGTGCAAAAATACACCACATGGCTAGTTTATGTTAGTAATGGTGGAGAAAGTTCTTTGGTGTGTGTTGTTTGTTTGTTTTTAATCAGCCTTTAACAACTGTATCATTTCAGGATAACACCGATATAACCTTATTCCCTAGTTATGGCAGAGGATACAGCTAAGACTGAACTTTCTTTGTACCATTCATTCGATATGGGTTTCAGATTAATATAGTTTCTTCACCTTTTTATTCAGTGACAACTGGTTGACCACAATGATATAAATAAATATGGTAGCATGATTTTGAACCAACCTACATAAGACAAGTAAATATGTTTTTTAAAGAATGATGATTGCTTAATTCTTTCATATCTGATTTCCTAATCAAGAGATCACTGTAGAAATAGATTTGAAAAAAATATTTCTTCTTTTTCTATGAAATATGTAGCATTGCCCAGATAATTTCAGGTAACTCACAAAGAGTCTTTAATCTATTCAGTGATTTTAAATACTACATGTCTCAGAAATACATGTTTTCTGGTACTTACTTCATTTTTTCTGGTTTTATGGCTTTGAAGAGTATAATTAGAATCCAGAGGATATAACTGAACTTTGACTAAACGCATTTTGTTAGATTGCATTACACTATTAGATTTGAAAAAGGCATCTTTTTACATTCGTGAGTCTCATTTCATTGCTGTTAGATCTGAAGGTAGAATACTGCAATGATAATTAATCAAGGAAGGTTTTAATTCAAAATATTGAACAACACTAAACTTGTAAACTTCAGAGGAGCAGCAATGAGAAAGCTACCTCACTAAGAGATACAGAACCTTCTAATCTGTGTAGTATAACAGCTAGACATCAAATATTTGAGAATCATAGAAGTTCTTCATTCAGAAATGGAGCTTGTACATGAAAAATACCTTAGAACAACCCTACCACAAATAGCAGTTTGGATTTCTACACCTAAGCAATGAGCATGAACTATTTTTTAAATAAATTATGATAGTTCATTAAAAAAAAATCCCCCCCCCCCAAATGAAAACAGGGAAAGTTGTTTAAACTCTATAGAAGAAAAAAAGTTTCCTTGAACAGTTTAAGATGTTGGAGTTGTACATTCTCAAAGCCAAATCAGGCATGACTACCAAACATAAGAAACACCACCTGAAGAGTTTTCTTGATGTGAAATCATCTGAAATTTTTGAAAGTCGATGACTGAGAAGTAGATAAATAGATGTAAATTACATAAAGCACAAACAACACAAAATCTAGCCATTCAGACATGTCTGCCTTTGAGTCACAAAGGCTCTGCCTCTCAGTTGCAGCCAGGAAAATATCTGTATGCCATAGATTTATTGTGAGGGTCACATCCAGAGCACACCTATGGTAACAGGGTTTCCCTTCTCATGAGTCCTGAGCCAGTGATCCAGTGCATATTAATTCTACTCAGCTTGGAGTCACATGTTGGGGTTGTACTAAAAATAACAGAAGCAATAGGTCTTGCTTGTATTCATTGCCAGGTTTATCGTTTTATATTACAGAAAAAAAAGTTGCATACTTAATAAGCATTCTATAGAATGCTATTACAATGTTGGTAGTTGACGACAAAAGTACAATATTGAACTTTGTGCTGTAATTGGAAAGAGATGAAATTTATCAAACAGCACAAATATCTTAAAAACCATTTTGTCTTTGTTCTTCTGTGCAAGTATGCAATCTAAGTACACAGTTTTTTACACTTACATTTTAATTGTATGAGGTATTTATGAACTATTTGGAAAATAATGCATTCATAATACAAATTTCACAATCTCTTTTTACTGAAAAATTAGTTCATTTTCCAGAAACCTGTAAAAAATATGTGACTCTAAACCTAAAAGGGCTAAAATTGTGATTGAGTTCAAGATTTTTATGTCATATGTTAATTACAGTAATTAATGTATTAAATAGTTTTATATTAAAACAATAATAATAGTAAAAGTTTGCTGAGATTTAGAATTAATATAATTTTTGGTATGCAAAAGATGGATTTGGATAATATTTGATCTACTGTATTTTTTGTTGTTGTTTCATTTAGATATCCCTCAAAACATCACCCTGAATAATTTCAAAAATTGAAATATCACATACTTTGGAGGATATCATAATTTTATTGTGTTTATGTTTTTTGTTTAAATAACAAAATTTTGTGAATATGATCAAATATTTTCCTAAAAAACCCCCCACTCAATTTATCCAAAATTGAATTTAATATATTGATTTCCTGTTAGTATAGCAGTGCTTTAATTTTAACTACTTTGCAATTACACCTGTGAAAATATTCTTAAAGTGCATTAACAACAAAAAATATGAAGTTTGGGAAATGAGAGAAAATAAGAATTAGAAAAAAATTCAGAGCAAATATTTTGATCTTTCATATTTTCAGCTTTCAATGTTGGAACATTACCAAGATCCTCAAGAAAACAAAAGAATTTGTCAATGAAACTAAAACTGTGCTATATGTGCATTTACTAAAAAGGTTACTGTGGCCATGTCATCTGATCTCTTGCATAAAATGGCTAAAAGATTTCAGCCTATTAAGACCATAATTTCTATTTGAAACTTTTTTTTCAGAAATCTATCCAATCCTGATATAAACACTTCAAGTGATACAAAGTCCCGTGAGTCACTCTCTCAGTAGCTCCAGGGAGCCACTATGGTTAAAAAGAAAACCCAAAAAATCCACTATGCATGATTTTTATTCTTAGCTGGCCTGACTGAAACTTCCCTTGACTTTGTTTCCCTATACCATTTACTGCCCATTTGATGGCAGTATCAGAAATCTCTTTCCAGTGTGCATGTTAACAATACTCGCTGCCCCATACTCTTTTATTGGGTAAATTATGCAGGCTGAGCATAGAGTTGCATATATTAGTTTAAAATATGATGCATTTTCCAGGACCCAGATGACTATTTGTTAATACGCTTTTCTGAATTCATTCCAGCTTTTCAAAAATCACGAAATAGCTCCATTAAACTTCTAAATGCTGGTAATACCACTGCTGTGTTCATGAGTAGTGCTCTGTGTATACACATCTACAAAGTCAGTATTTGTGGTGCAGTATTGCAACACTCCCAACATCTGCACCTAGAAGCACCACCAAAGGCTTCAGAGCATTATGGGATCAAAAAGACTCTCCTTCCCTCTCCTCTCCTTGGATATCTTTTTGTTTTCCTGATTATTAAATGAATATTTTTCCCACATTTAATATTGTATTATATATGTCCATTCACAGCACAGGAAACATTGATTTTTCAGTTGTTTGTGGGTTTTTTGTTTTGTTTTGGTTTGTTTTTTTGTTTGTTTGGTTGTTTTTTTTTTTTTTTTTTTAATAAGGTAGCTTACAGCTGTGGCTGCTTTCAATATTTGGAGAATATAATTTAATCTTTGAATAAATTATATTAAATATTCCTTAAAACCAGAAAGTAATACCCAATGTAACAGATTTCAATCTATTTCACATACTGGTAAAGACACTATAAAATCATTGTGTTCTTATTCTCCTTTTTTATGACTGAGTCATGAATTTTCTCAACAAGCATCAGTTGGTTTTATATTTTTTTTACAGTAATATTGCATATTTCAGTTATTAACTTTGCCCAGGTCTCCTTGCTGCAGATTGTAACAATTTTTGGCTGACCTACAAGATCTCTGGACTGGAATGCTTTTTTCACTTTTCCCATTTATGTAATTTGAAACTTACTGTTTGTGTAATGTTCAGCTCTCTGTTTCTCAACTGAATGTAATAGGTGTGGATGCATAAATATTTAAAATTTTCCAGTATAGGTGGTCATCAGATATGGATTTAAGTCTTTTTAAGAAACATTGGATTTCAGGTTCAAGGTAAATTTTATGTTCATGGCAATGATAAACCAAGGGGTGGGGTGTGCCATCATTAGCTTAACACAGAACTCCTTGCTATTCTACCCTTTCACCTGTGGCCTATATTTGATTATTTTCTTTTCTTGTACTCTGTGTTTAAAACTGCTGCTTCCCTCACAAGTGAATCTCTTTTCTGTACCTCAGTCTTGTACCTAGACACTCAACATTTCTTCATTAATCAGATTGCTTTCATTTTCATTCCTGATTTTAACATTCACAGAATATTTGGAGAAGGGAGAAGGATTACGAGGAAGGAAATTGTACAACTCAGTAAAGCAAAGAGACACCTCAGTAAGTGCTGAGATCAGCTTCAGGATCCAGGGAGCGTATGCGACATGGACATGGGACCAAGCCCAGCAGTCCACATGAGGAGCGAAGTGTATAAGCCTGTCAAGCACTGTATCAATGTGGCTATGCTGTTGTAGAATCCCAAACTACCTTGACACACAACAGCTGAGATATCTCTACAAGGCCCTGGAGTGCCCAGATGTCATGGAGAGGTTAGTTCCTTGTCCAGATCTCTCCTCTAAGCTCTCTTCTGGTTCCTTCCCTGTTACATTATTACCTGTTTTTTTCAAAACTTTGTCATCTCTTACAGTTAGCTTCTTTGTAACAGTGGTAGTCTTCTACTTCAAGCCACAAACTTCTTCCTGTTTCTACCACACATGTTCATACAAACAGAACATCATGATGCTCACAGCCTTGAGGCTGCCTGAAAAATCTACAAGCTCTTAAAATTCCTCCTCAGGACCTACATCTTGTCCTTACTACAGGAAACATATTTCTCAAGTATGCTACATAATTATTTTACTTAATTAGATGACTGAATATCTTTTCTCTTTTTCAGAGAGTAAGGAATGCAGGTAATGACAGATGATCTTAAAGAAAGGGAACAAGAAATTTGTGGGATGAGACTGGAGCAATTATATTTCAGAATACTCACACAGGGAATTATTTAAAAAGCAGTTATGTTGGTCTTACTGAGAACAGAAAATATTTCTAGAAGGCTCTAGGAGGACTTTGTTACTTCATTACATTTACAAATGTGCAAAATAGGGCAATTTCAGTAGATATTATATTCTGTCTCTTTATTTTCTCTCTCAATATTTCTTGGTTTACTCACATTTGCCTTTCCAGATCAAAGAAACCCCAAAAGGCTTTTGATATCCAACTGCTTTTAAAATCAAATGCAGCTGAATCAGCTGAAATGTGGAAAAAGTTATTCCAAGACACAGTGTAGACATTGTAGAAACATAAGAGCAAGGTCATTGAAGGACATGCTGACCCTACTGTACCTGGCCTAATCTGTACTGTAGCTTCATGGTCAGGTGAACTTTACTTGTTTCAGGTTTCCACCGTTGAAAATTCAAACATTTCTAATCAGAGAAATAATCTGCTTCTCTGGTGTGTATGTACCAGCTGTCTCATACAAGTGTAGTGTATGTGTAACCTTGTTAAAAATAGGATCTGTGGTAGCTTCTTTTTAAAGACAAATAAATCTGCTGCTTAAACTATTTCTATATAGGAGAAGACAAGAAGTTCTTATTTGAAAGTTTATGGCTAATTGCTTACAATTTCTTAAAATTGTGTCTCTGGAGTATGTCAAGCAAGCATCTAAAATCTGTGAAAAGAACTTTCTGGTTTTGGATCGCAATGTCAAATAGTACGGTTTAATTAATTTAAATAAGCTTTTTAGGAACAAGTTGCAACCAGGCTGACACCTTGTAAGCTGAGTTCCATTCCAGTGGGAATTAAATTCACTGAGTCATAAACTCTTGAAAAACAAGGATTATAATAGATCTGTGCTAGCAGGCATAGCTATAATTACTCTTTAAAGAATGACAAAGTAAAATAACAGGTTTAACACACTTCTCCAGTAAAAAGGGAAACTTGGCTTCTCTGTGCCTAGTGTTGATGAGCAAGTTAAACACTGAAAAGAGACTGAAATTTTTTTATAGAACCTAGATGCGGCAGCATCTTGTTGGTTACTCTGTACTTACCTCCTGCTGCCAGTGACTTTGAGTAGCTCACTGTTGGACAAAAAGATAATACTAGCATTATCCAGAGCATTAAAGCTGTTGTCATTTTTAAAGCTTTCTGTTTCACAATTCATCATTTCTTTTCTTGCTATTATATATGTATTACATTTGTTCTTCATTGAGGTGACCAGCATGAGGGATCCCATTGCAGTGCTAGATAATATTTTATGACCTCCTGTTGTTTCTCTTAGTTTTTCAACAAAGATGTGGAAAAGCAACAATACCAATGCCAGAAAACACATCAGATAAAGACTTTACTACTTCATCTTTCATGGGAAAGCTATTTCATTTATTACAGAGAAACAGTCTTCACAGAATCATAGTACGGCTGATGTTGGAAGGGAACTCTGGAGGTCATCTGGTCCAACATCCCTACTCAATCAGGGCCACCTACAACATGTTGCCTAAGACCATGTCCAGACAGCTTTTGAATACCTCCAAAGATGGAGACTCCATAACCTTCCTGGGCAACCTGTTAAGTGCTCGGTCACCCTCACAGCAAAAAAAATATTTCCTGATCCTTCCATGTTTCCACGTGTGCCCATTGCCTCTTATTCTGTCACTGTGCTTCACTGAAAAGAGCCTGGCTCCTTTTTTCCACTCTCTCTTCAGACATTTGTACACATTGATGAGATCACTCCTGAGCCTCCTCTTCTCCAGGGTGGACAGTTCTAGCTCACTCAGATTTTCCTCATATTAGAGATGTTCCAGTCCCTTAATCATCTTAGTGGCCCTTAGTTGAACTTTCTCTCCAGTAGTTCCATGTGTCTCTTGTGCCAGGGAACCCAGAATGGGACACAGTATTCCAGGTGTGGCCTCACAAGTGCTGAGTAGAGGGGAAGCATCACCTCCCTTGACCCACTGGCAGCATTCCTCTTAATACAAACCCAGGATACCATTCTCCTTCTTTGCAGCAAGGGAACATTGCTGGCTCATGTTCAGCTTGGTCCACCAGGACCCCTTGGTCCTTTTCTGCAAAGCTGCTTTACCAGACGGTTGGGTCCCAGCATGTACTGGTGTGTGGGTTTGTTCTTCCCTATGTGCCATATTTTGCACTTCCCCTAGTTGAAATTCATGAGGTTCCTGTCAACTTCTATCCTATAGAAAGTGCTTCAAAAGTGTTACTACACTTTCCTCTGGAAATACAGACTACAAATGGCTTTCATTGTTAGCGTTTGAGAATATACAAAACAAATGAGTGTCTGACTGACTGGAATTAGTTATTTGCCTTGTTTAGGACTGGAAATCAATACAGTATGGCAAAATTACACCTGCTACCAATCTACTGAATGTGGTTAATAGAGGAAGGACATCAGGACATCATTTACCAATGTTAACAGTAACACATTTTCACCAGTAGGAATTTGCCTTAAATATAAATGAAAGTCCACTTTTCCTTTGGTTTGGGATTTTGTTCTAAGTCCTTGCTTAAATGGAAAAATGAACAATGTATGTTTTTTTCATACTATTGAAAACTAAGGGATTATAAAAATACATATTAAGTTATTCTTATTGCAGAAATGCGAAAAAGAGCATGTCAGAATAATTTGATATTTGTCACAGCATTAAAAAAAAAAAAAAAAGGATTTTCATGGAAGGATTTTTAAGGCATTATATTGGGTTGTCAAGACTGAAAACAAGTATTTCTATCAGTACGCTACGCCTATAACCTATATTTGATCCAACTTTGTTTCATGACAGATCATTTTGGGAATTATGAAGTGTAAGAAATTAGTATTTTCTGATCTGCTTGTTCCCTGCAGAAGATCAACAGTGAAAATTCTTATTATTTTCTGCAGTGCAATGACATGAAAAAAGTTTCAGCAAGTGAAAGCAATCTTAGACTGGAACTAATTTTCAAGTAATACTGAAAGCCTCTCTATTATATTGATAAAACTTTGTTTTTTGGAAAGAGTCAAACATTGGTGATCATTCCCAGGTACATCTTTTAAAATAAAATACTGAACCTGAAAGAGAGTGATGCTCTTTGGAATGTTAAATAGATTCTTTGGAGAATAATACCACTGGCACCCAAATCTTTAACTTTGGTTTAACTCTTTTACAGTAGGTGAGAAATCCTATTTGACAAATGAGGGAAAACTGAATTCATTTGATTACACTCTAAAAATAACGAATATGGTATAAAAATAGCTTTTCATAGAGAAAGTGAATAGTTATGCAAGGGTTGATTAATACATAATACAAATATACAAATTTCAATCCCTTATCTTTTCTGAGAAGCTATGTCAGTGATGAACTTAACCAACTTACACTGAGTTACTAAATTATAGGACCTTGATACTAACTTCATCCAAATAAGATACCAATGCTAGGATTGGGCTGCAAATACTTTACAAGCCACTGGAGACACTAAATAGAACAAGACTTAAAAATGCTAAAATATTGTCATGCATAGTGACTCAAAGTAAAACTATGCAAAACATATGTGAAATTTTAACTTACAATGCAAATACTACTTTGCATAAAATTCGCTGGGCAAAAGTAATGGTGAAACAGGTGCTAAAAGTGATATAGTAATAAAAGAAGGTAGTAAGGTTTGGGGCTTTCTAAACATAGGCAGCATACAGAGTAGTTAAGTTAGGTATGCTTAGTCTTTATTGTATCAGTGAGCCTTCACTTTTTTTATATCCTCCATTTTCGTTGCCTAACTGGGGAGATGGCAGAATTTATGTAGGGAATCAGGAGAGATACTTGCAGTCAAAGATTATAAAAAAAATTCCTTCTTTCAGTTTTCCTGTCTTACAGGTTTTTTTTAAATTTTCTTAATTAATATACAGGACCAACTGGTACTTCATAGCCTTGTGGATGTTTTGTAAGATGATACCTTCAGACCCTTGGCAGCATTTGTCTGTTTTGGCTTCCTGTTTCTCTTAATGCCATTATCCAGCAATGTGTACCTTTACATTAAACAGCTTCACATTAACCCCTGATGCATTTCCAACACAGAGTACTATTGGAATGTAGAATTTCACCACAATTGCCAATGACATCTCATACAACAGGACGTAAACAGGGCTATAAATGGCCATACTGTGAAGAAAAAGTAACTGGCATTTATTTTCAGACTGTACTTAAATCAGCTTAATCAAGGTTAGACAAGTTTTTTATTTCTGAATGAGGACTTAAAAAAGTAGTGGTGTAAAATCGTTTAAATTTTTTCTAACTATGGTAAAAATTCCTCTACTTTCCACTGAACATAACAGTCTCTAGCAGCTGGTGACAGCTGATCTGTGCATGAGTCATACTGGATATAAAGCACAATTCATGTTAAGAATGAATTATGGAATTAAGCATGCCATGCTTCTTTAAGAGTGAGCTGAATGAGCTTCAAGGTGACTTTTCCAGTTAAAGTTAACTCTAAGCACAGACAGCACAAATGACAGACAGCCTTAGAAAGGAGGGTGTTTATTTAGGGTGTTATGGTGAAAAAGTGAAACATGACCTGAAGTTCAATTTTCAATGGATTCACTAGCCAGTTCTTGGTAATAATGTTGGTACACAAACCTAAGAAGATTTGAGAAGACCTGAAAGAAATGACAGTCCCGTAAGAAATAAGGTCCATAGCCATGGAGGTCTATTTTATTTTCCTACTATCTGGCTTCAAATCATTGTTGTGTTACTGGAGTAGGTAACCTGGTAAATAAAATTTGTATATATGTGCAATTATATACAATTTACATGCAATATAGATACAATTTGTATGCAATACATGTACTAATACAGATCAACTATATTCACACAAAAAGCCCAAAACAACAGAAGAAAGGGAAATCACAGCAGTCCTTTTGACATTGCTATTGTAGAATAGGTTTCTCTGCAAGATGCGTAGGAAAGCCTGCAACATATAAGGGGATATGGATTGTCAAGGCATGCAACAGGGAGAATGAAGTGTTCACCCAGGATTATTGTATGCTTGCTGAGAACTCAGTAAATTATTCCATATAAATAACTAAAGAAAAATATCTCTGTTCTTTCTCATTCACTATTGTTCAAAAAGTGAAACAAATTTCTCAGTCTCAACGTGTTGCTAGCCTTGATCAAATAGCCTACTAGAAGGAAATGCGATTTTTTGAATGCTTATTTTGACTCTGCTACATGTCATTTGCCATTGATGAGTGAGTGACAGGTGACCCTAGCTCCCCAATTGTATGACTGAGATGTTTAAAAGAAAAAAAATAGTGAAGTTACTTGGTGAATAGAAAACAGGAGATATTTTATCTCTGAGACAAATTTCCTGGAAAATGGCTGTGTATTCTAAAATCTATAAAATCACATATTTCAGCCATATGTAAGACTTATAACTAATGAAGAATAAAATCTGATAGTCAGGAGGGAGGTGAACTACTTTATCGTTCTCAGATGTATTCACAAAACCTGAGGTTGGTAGAAGGGGGTCATTTCTCTCACACTTCTTAAGAGGAATGACCAAGTAAACCAGGACTCTCCAGGCTGATAAAAAGTCAACTAATCAACAGTATGATAAAAAACCAAAAATGACAGAAAGCAAGTGATTAGGAAGCTATTGCCCTTGCTCTCCATCTAATAAAATGTCTAGAAGCAATCACATCAAAGTGGCAGTTGATATTTAAAACAAGAAAAAGGAGGTGCTTCTTCACTCATTTATTTATGTTTTAGGACTCCTTCCTATAGGCAGAAAATCATTTACATGGATGCAGAAATTCACTGAGCAAGCAGGGAAAATAAAGGTCACTGAGACTAATAAATACAAGCTCTGAACTGGGAAGTTCTTGAGATAACAATGGCGGGGAGCTGGGAGTGGGCTCTGCAAAGTATCACGATGTCTTGCTGACTCTGACCTACCCCTCTTCCATAGGCATCCTCTACTGCCTGTTTCTGGAGGTGACATGCTGGAGATGATGATTGCTTGGTATGACAAGAAATAAATGTTCTTTTTAAGCTCCAGCAGAGTCCTGTCTTTCTTCAGCAAGATTCAACATCTCTCCTTTCATCTATTCTCCAAATGCTTGTATAATCCTGTTTCTTCATTCATTTCAAACTGAGGAACTGATTTCAAAATTATAAATCCAAAAAGCCTATTTCTGTCCTGGTCTTCTCTATCTATTACCTCATCTCTTTAATTACAGTGCATGATCTATTGCAATTGGAGCTACATTGGGGACACCAAATGTTTCAAACTATTAGAATGTGATATTATGGGGTTTATGTCATTATTTCTCACAGTATTTTTATGTTTCAATATTTTTATTTTTAATATCTTAGAAGTATCCTCAACATAAATTGAACCACATGGACATTTTGCTAAATGAACAGATTCACTGTGACAATTCGAACAATATTTAACATGATTTTTTTCCCATGATTGAGAATGATAGAATACATCCCCTGTAATCCCATTATTTCATTATGCTCAATGTCCATATAGATAAAATCCTGTCAGAGTTGCTTTGAGTTATCTTAGCAAACTTCTTCTTTCGTACTTCTGTAGGTGATGTGCTGAGAAGCACAAACCCTCCCTCAATTCTTTTAAAGTTTGTGATTTTAGAGAGAAATTTGGCTTGTACAAGACATAGATTTCTTGTGTTCCAAGTGTCCAGAGAGCAACAGAAATTATTAAAGAGCTCAGTGATAACAAATAGGAAAAAAAAAAAAGTTCCATACTTACAGCAGTGTACAAGTAAAGCAGGAGTATCTGAAAGATATTTTTACTGTTAGCCTGATTCACTGTGCTTCTAATCAGAATCTTTCTCAGCCTCCTCATTCTGGTTTCTGGATTTATTTTTTGATAAAAAAAGAAACATGCTAGTAGAGGGACTTGTCTTAAAATAAAGACAAAAACCTAAAGACGTATACAGCTTGAAAAATTATCATAGTAAGCTGACAGTTTGGAACAATAATTCATTTGATTGATTTCACTTTTTGTTCTGGTTGGGCCTGGTTCTTGAACATATCACGTTTTTCTCAACTTTTTTTCATTATTTGAAATTATAGAGCCATCATGGTGACTGTTCTGTACTTGGGCTGCTGTTAATTCATGAACAATTGATTTTAAATATCTTACACTATAGGTAGGAACATGTACTGACCTCCAACACCCCAAGATTATCCAGGCTAATGTAGGCCTGCCTGTGCTCATCAATACTGTCATGATTTTTCCCCAGGCTGCTGTCCTTAAAAGATGTTCACTCAAGAGGGCTGCAGAGCACATTTGAAACTTTGCATTTGTTATTATTATTGATTTATTTATGCAGATACCATGCTGATTTCCCAGGATGATAAGGCATCTTTGATGAATCTTCCAAGTGTGGATGTCTGATCTCACAAAGTTCCTTGTGATCAGGCATTATACAGCCAACGAAACCTCAGAGTGGAATCATGCATGTAAGCACAGTAACTCTTGGAGAGTACATTGGTAAGTGGAATCCATATGCATGAGTGTTTCAGAGCGATAGTTTAGGTCAAAGCTATAGGCAGATAACTTGTAGTAACAGGCATTTCAATGACCCAGGCTAATCCTCTGCTTACTTCCTTACTCAGTGCAGATAGGCCTCTTCATATGCAGGTGGCATTTGAGTGGTAAATGAGGGGCATTTATTTTGTAGTCGCAACACTCTTACTGAAGAGTTTTGAGCTTAAGCCCTGGGGCTATGAGAGAAGAGGGTAAGAAATGGTTGCCTTTTCCAGATGTGTCAGCCAGTCAGTTCCTAGCAAAGGTTAGAAGAAATTACTGTTTATAGTCTCATCAACAGTGAATGAGAGTTTCTGTTCAGGGAGAGAGAAGACATGAACCTATTTAGATGCAACTTAGATTCAAACCTGGAATTTGCCTTTTTTGCTTCATTGCTTTCTTTTCCTTTATTCAGTTAGACTGAAAGCCATCTTCTGCTTTCCACATGTCCTTAGATAGTCTTGAAGGCTATGAGTCTTTTCAGCAAGTGGATTGCTAATATGAGATTAATATTGTGGAATGGTGGCTTTTTTCCCTTTTGACTTAATTCGTCTGTTCACACACACAAAAGAGTCCAGTGTAACTGTGTTGCTTTCAGTTGAACTAACTTGCTATTGCTACATAACAATTTTATAAATTGGATTAATATTGGCTCAAATTCTGCTTCAGATTTGTAGATGTAGTTCTTAGTGGCTTTAGTAGGCAGCTTAGTTACATGACTTTGCACATAATTTTGCACTGAGTAGTGAGTCATTACCACACTTCATTAAATAAAAATGCTAGAATAAAATAACTCTTACATTCATGTTTTTGTATTCCAGGTATTTCTACATTCTAATAAAGTGCAGTTGTGAGTAGTCCAGTATAAATCTTCTCCGTGTCAATCATGCAAATAGATAATGAACTTCAAGCCTTTTTAGATATTTGAAGAATTTTTCTGAGTTTTAGATATGCCCATACATGTCTAGGCATCTTTGCAACACAGACTCTCTTAAGATTTTGGAGGAGATATTGTACTTTTAAAACACTATTAGCATCAGCATGCTAGAAAACAAAGCTAAGTTTAAAACTCAGGAGTACACACCACAACCTGGGATCAAATCACATTCCCAAGGTGGAATGCTGTAGCCTTACTCATGGACAAAATATTTCTATGCTAAAACTACCCTACCTCTCAACAGTACATGCGAAGCCCTATAGCATCAGAATACTTTTTTTTTCTCTGATTTTGATAGGCCAAGGTACAATTTCACCATACTAAGCCCTTTTCTATATCCTTTGTGCTTAGTGTAGTTTAGCAGTGTAATTTCTTATTTTTAATGAATATTTTTTATGCTTAGACAATTCTAATAGAAGTGTAACCATTTGTGCACAGGCATGTGTGGAAATGTATTTTTGATAGAGATTTATTGCTTCTTACAGCACAACTTCAGCATTAATTCTATATTTTTTTACTGGTTTTATGTTACTGTAATTGACCTTGATATGTGATGATAATAATCATTATAAAAATTTTAAATTTTATTTCCTACATGTTAGATCACAAGCCATATCTATAAATATCAAGTAATATTTTTACATAGGTATCACACGCACATCTTGAAGAGGTGAAGAAAACAAAACTAGTTTAAACTCTTGATCTTCTGGTATCTGAGATACCCTAAATGCAATTATAGATGCTTCAGGGAGAGGGAAAATGGGTGAAAAAATTTCCCCCTATTAAAACAAGAGTTTCCTTTCTGAAATATCAAACCAAAAGCACATAGAGTTTTAAAATCATTCAAGAAAAAATTCCATTTTGTGTAGTTATTTTAAAGTACAACAGGATAGAAGACAATCCTTCACATAAGGAGTAGTTAGAATAAGAGTATTCAATAACAGAGATATAATTTGTAATATTAAATAGACCTCATAACATTTTTGTCTATCTTTCTTTCAGAAGCAATGAAAATTTTTGGCAAAGATTGAGACAAAGGATTTCATCCATATCAAAGATATAATAGAGAATTGGAGGTCATTATTGCATTGCTTATAGACACTTATGAAAAAAAAAGGAGATTGAAATATAAAAACATCTTGGAAGGTGCTGCAGTTTACAGGAGCTTTCAAATGGTGTGAGAAATTGAAAGACAAAGAAAAATTATTCTTTTGATGTCTATAATCACATCATGGATGAAAGCTATTCATTATAAGAAAATAAAAATAATTATCATTTTATTCTAAAATTACTTACATGGAAAAATTACCTCTTTTTGCAATATTAATTATTTTGTCATTATAATATATATTTATAATCCCTGCAATGCACTTTTTATAACTATGTAAACATAATTTCAGGAATAAGAAAGAAAACCAAAATTTACTGGAAGTACTCTGCTCCACTATGAATCAGCTGCAGGGTGAAATCATCAAACTGACTTTTCCGGACCTTTGTAATAAAACTCAGTCACGTGAATCCAAACAGTTAAGAAAGTAATTATATAAGAACTTATAAATCATGAACCTTGAACCTTAAAAAGTTCTAGAGCTCTTGTGAAAGTCCTCAGACAGCTTCTTCAGCTTTCATTCTTACTGTTATACCAGAAGAATGGCCAATCTGGAGAAACTGTGAGTATTATATTCTTTCTACACAAAGAACATATTTGTTCATTTTCTGCCAATTATTTTCCAATTTCTGATATTTGGATGTAAGTACTATTTCCTTCCTTTACATCTACTTTGGATGGGCATTATCTGAAATATTTCAGCTGGAATACTGGACCTGTTATTTCAATGAGGCAAGAATTTTACTTCTGTGTTCATGAAGAAATGCATGAAACATGCCTTTCAATATCATTGCACTATAATATCTGAAAATCCTAGTACTTAGCATGCCTGCAGACTTCCTGTAGTCAAAAAAAACCCACAACAAACAGATTGCACATGCTTTTGTCTTTCTGGAAAATTATTGCACAATGCAAAGTAATATCACTCAATGAGAATGAATGTTTGATATTTTACATTTTTTATGGAGTTTTGACTTGAAATATTCGGTTGACATTTTCTTCAGAGACACACGGGGCAGGAACGGAATCCATTTTACTTCTTTCTGTATTTTATTACAATATAACATATACATAGAATTTTATAATTTTATTTTAAATTACAGCTTAATCCTACAAGTCCAGATTGGTTGTGACTTTAGTAAAACTCCTCTTATAGCAAATAGAAATATTACTTAACTGACAATTCTAGAATTGCATTATCTAATTTAGAATATTTCTTTTTTAAGTCTCTAGAAATAAATAATTTAGCTTTCCTATTTATGTAGGGAAATACATGTCCCTGAAACTTGTTCCAGAGCATTCATTTTACTAAAATGCTGGCTTAGATTGACATTATTTTTTTCTGGAGTAAATACAGAAATATGCATACATCTTTACATAACATGAAGAGAATGACAGTTCCTAAAAACCCAGGAAAGCTGGCATTACTGCTAAATTAACGTGACATGATTTTCCTGTACTGGTCTCTGGGAAGCACTAAGGGTCCTAGTCTCAGGAATATGATGTTTTCATACCTTGGTTCAGACTCATCAGGTCTAACTTAGCTATCTAATGCCCACCTGGTTGCCCTACATGCACTTTCAAGTTAGTAGAGAAAAATACACACCTGAAGGAGTGGTGATCCGGTTCCTGCTAAGACAGGTGCCTATGAAAAATAACTCTCCTTCGAGGTCTGTTTTTCTTAATTTACCATGAGAAGCCTGAAGTGTCTTATTTGGATAGAACAAATCCCATGCTACTTGTACATGTAAGACATTGGTGACCTATGGTAGACCTGAGTGACATTATCCATATTTCTAGAAGGCAGTAAAATAAAAATAAAACCAAAAAAATATATGGATAGATTGTTTTCTAGGCAGCCCATTTAATATTGTTTTAAGTTTTCTGGTGCAAAATCTTTTTTTATTAAATTCTGAAATGTCCTGATAAAGAGTCAGGTGCTTTGTTCATCTGGTCAATTGAAGTTGAAGAAGGCAACCAAAAGAATACACCTAAATAAACTAGTTATCTAAGGTGTGGAGTGCATGAGCAGCCAGTTGTTTAGCAATTGCTCCCAGTGTGTTTGTCTGGTTAGGAATTTCTCATGACTCGTTTCCTTTCTTAATGGCAAGTAATTTTACCAAAAATTAACCTCTAAGAAAAAGGGTAATAGCATACGTGTATTTTAGCACAGTGCTTATCAAAAATTGGAAAACCAAACTGCAGCTCCCTCTTTCACACACCTCTTTGCTGTGTACTCTGTGGAATAAGCCTTGCTTTCTTAATATTTAACAATGCTTAGTGAGACCATTGCAAGAGTTACCTTTTAACCATCTAAAGTAGCACACAGATTTTTAATTTACGATACCAGGTTTCAACTCACTGCCTTCAGAAAGGGGTGAGAGATAACACTGAGCTCTTCTGCTACCATTTCCTCTCTCCTATCCACATCCCAAACACATGCAAATTCCATTCAAATAACTCATTCACTGATTCATTTTTGCCCTTTCTTTGGACCATAGTAATTTTTCACCTTTTTTCTTGGCATTTCTTTCCACACACCTACCCACTCAAACCTTGCAAAAAGAAAAAAACAAAGTGTCCAATAAATTAATATTTTTAATGTATATAATGTATTGGTGTAGGAGACAAGAAAATTGACAAAAAAATTCAAAGCATTTGTTGAAGAAATCTTTCATATACCCAGTGGTTCACTGGTTACAGTATTCACTCAAGATGTACAAAGCTACTACAAAATAGCATTTTAACAAATACATGACTTGTCTCCAAAGTCACACTTTCTAGGTGAATACCAAATTATCAAGAATGTGTATAATTCCATGAAGATGCAAGTATTATCTAGACTTTGTTCTGATCAGTTAACTAATGTGCAATATTAAGAATGTCCACATTCCTCAGAAAATTGAATTCTGGTTCTCCAGTCAGCCTGTTTCAAATATCAGATAGTATCACTGATTTCTAACGTAACAATAGGGGTGGATTTTCCTGTGCCTCCTATTTAGAAAGTGATTTGGAGCAGAATACAATCAATGATCATGCTCTCTAATAAGTGATCAGTTTAGCTGTTGTTTTAAAACCTAAAAAGAAGAGAAATATTTGTTTCGTGACCCTGTTTTAATTTATTTCATATACATGTATTTGATAGAGGTATTTGTTTAGTCACTATTCTCTAACTATTCACATTAAGGTCAGGATTAGATACAACTGTGATGAGAGCAGTTTTATTTTACAGCTCAATTGTTGCCCACTCACTAGAAAAGCCAGAGCCATTCCTTTCCATTCCACCTACATCCTTCCAAAAAAACCAATTCTAAAATATGTTATTAGTAAGGCATCTGAATCAGAGGTTCTAGACATATCCACAGTCATCTTCATCCATAAGTGTGTTCTCTGACATCTCTGGATGAATTTTACTGCTAATATCGGTTCTAAATCAATCAGCTACTTAGAAATCCACAGCTGGGTAAGTAAATTAAAGGAATCTGAATCTTTGAATGTACTCCAGATAGCTCACGGAAAAAAAGCACTCTGGCAAACAAAGATCAATTACCTTTTCTTTTAATACCATATTACACCTTCGTAATTAAAATACCAGTTCTTTGACTTAATATCTTCATTCTTATTATATTTTCATCTCAGGAATTAAGCTACTAGTTCTCAAAACCCTGCAGCATAATCAATTTTGAAGCAGTTCACATCATATGTTCAGCATTCAGAGAATTTGAATCAGATTACGAACAGAGCTGAAATTAGTAAATACAGTCATGATAATCTCATGCTGCCAGGAAATTTATTTCTCCCAGTTTTTGGCTCCATAAAGGATTTTACATTCTGTTTAGTTGTTCTTAAATCATCGTTCTTAGCTTGTAGCTCACATCTGTATTTATAAAGTAAACCTGTTGGAGTAGAAACAATAATACAATTTAAAGGTTAGATCCAGATCTTTTTTTATTCCTCCTATCTTTCTAAATTGGTAACAGGCAGATGATACAAAGTAACAGATTGTCTTAAATTGGTGGAGTCACTTCAGATTACATCGCTTACATTTTATGATATTGCTAGTTATTATCACATGATGTAACATAGTTTGTCAAAATGACATATCAGTAACATGGCAGAAACACCAGATGTCACAAGCATGTAAGAACTGCCAGCCCAATTTAGTTAATTTGTCCTGTCCAGCCAACCCATCTCTAATAGTGGCCAGTACCAGATGCCTCAGAAGAAGCAAAAAGGCTTCTGCAGTGAAAAAGATTTGAAAAATCAGTATATGGGAGCATTTTCTTTCTTTCTAAATCCTACTTAGCAAATGATTGGCTTATTTCCTGCAATATAAGGATATAAATTTATTCTGCTATTGTAAACAGCACTATCATTCCTAATGTAATTTTTATTTCCTTAGCACTATCGTCATTAGCTCTTTCTGAATTCTGTTAAAAATGTGACCCCTGGAATTCCCTGTTATACCCATGACAAGGAATTCCATGATGAATTTGTACACTTGACTCCTCTCAATTCCTACTTCCTCCCTATTAATTTAAATGTATACCCTTCAGTTACACTGACTTTCTCTTTCTGTTCATTGAGAACAAAAAGATACAAGTGTCTTACCTTTTCTAGAAACCAGTGCTAAATTAATTAAAAAATGAGCACTCACTAGAGATTAATAAATCATAAAAGGTTCTCTATTCATCTGAGTAAAACCACCAAATACATGAGTGGTTCTCTGAAACACAGGAGTGCTAACTGCTTCTATTCCTCAAGTCCCCCAAAAGTCTTCAGTTCCTTCTAATTTTGATTATGTTCTTCATTCTCACTTTCATGTCATTCACAGCTTCTTTCTCCATGTCTCATTTGGTTTACTCCATGTCGTTTAGAATGTGATTCAGCAAATCAAACTGAAGAACCATTTGTGCAAGTATCCGTATGTGCTGATTATTTGCATATATAAAGAAATGTGCTATATTAATCTGTTCTGTGAAAAGGCATATCTTTATGTGAAAAGAAAAAAAAAGAAAATAAATCTTTCACAAAAGTAATCTTATTTTGATAGAATCGAAAGTACATTTTCTTCCAGATTGTGTTCATCTGAGGAGCATTTTACATCACCTACATAGACGACAAGGAGTAAAGTGATCTGCTTGCCTGTATTCAGGTGGCCCTTGCAAAGGGAAATTTTTGACCAGTTTGAGACAGACAAAGGAATGCAGTCGAATTGCCTTTTCCCACAACAGAGTTAGAGAAACTTCAGGAATATATGTGTTAGCAAGAACATATATTTTCTATCCTTTCTTATCTGAAACAGTTTGCTAATTCCTAATTTTCACCAATTACCTAATAAGCAGAAGACAGTCACAGTATAGAAAACTGTAATTCATCTGTGAAAACTAATGGTTTACTGACAATCTGCTATGTCAGATAGCTAAGATCAATTTCCTGACTTCTGGTCAGGGGCTAAGTGATCTTCATTTTGCTTCATCAGTTCCTGGGACAGGATCCATATAGTTCAAGGTGACTGTTCCCCAGTGCTTTTTGCCCTCACAGAAACAGAACTAACCATTTTTTTGAAGCAGCTTTTCCTATTTGCTAGCTTTTGTGTGCACTACCTGCACTTCTATAAGGGACTTACTAGCAGTCCTACTTCAAATTCTCAGAAGATGCAGAAGAAACATGTTTATTTCCTGTTGACAAGCGCTACCAAGCAATGACATGCCTAGATAACTGAGAAACAGTGTATATTCAAAGCACCGTGCAGGAGTTGCATTGCTGAAATAGGTGAAAGAGGGGGAAATTTCATTGAGAATGTAGCTGGCTTATAGTGTCTCCCAACAATTTAATTTCTAAGAAGAAATGAGATTAAAAACCAGCTTTTTGTCCCTAAAAATTGTATTAGTTGCAGGATGATTCCCAGACAAAACAGCTTACTAAAGCAGCACTGCTAGACAGTGAACGACTGACAGTCTCAGCAACCAGCCTCCTCAGGGACATCTAAACATAGAGCTTCATAGCAACCCAAATCCAGTAACGAACTTCTAAGCTGTAAACGATCTACTTTGCTGCATTTTGTTAGGCTTCAGTCCCAGTACCCCAGACTATTTAGGGGGAAAAGAAGGGCAATATCATATACTGCCGTTCAGTCACACTTGATCACATCTTTCTAATAACTAGATGAGGCTTGACCTTGACTTCGATGTTTGTGGGGTAAAGAAAAGGTACAACACAAAGCTGAACAGGAACAAGTAGGCAGGCAAAAGCCGATTTTTTTTTCTTTATGAACACAAAATATTTTACTTCAGGTTTTTAAATTTCTTTCTCTTATTTCCCATTCTGGCAGGTATAGAGGGGCATTTAGATATCTTTTTCTCCATAAGCTAAAATCAGGTATACTGACCTGAAGCTAACATCAGCCTGCAGCACTTCTTTTGCTAAATTTATAGGAAAATGAAAGATTTATTCTTAGCACTAATTAATTTTCCTTATTAATGACTTTGTGATACACTATTAGGCTATAAGTGGGGACACAGGAAATGACGCACGCTATGTCATTTTTCTATTTTTTCTGCTCCTCATAAATATATTTTAATCAGTCTTTAGCTGTAGACTAAGCTGGAATGTAAAATCCCATTTTTTCCTGCAGAGGTTGGTCTAAAGTCAGATCCATTCATTCTAGTACAGATTTCCTGCTCAAGAATAGAGTTCTAGAGATATAGTTGTGTGTTTATGCATGAATTTTCAGAGGCACGAGTGGGAAACTGCATGATGTTATTATTGATTTGGTGTGGTGGGTTGACCTGTGCCAGCAGCTAAACCCCCACAAAGCCACTCAGTTACCTTGCCCTACCCCAGAAGTACATGGTAGACAATAGGAAAAGGAAAAGCAAGACTCATGGGCTGAGACAAAGACAGTTAATAAGTGAAGGAAAGATAAAAATGCAGCAGCTTCAAGCTCCTAAAGGGTTTCTGAAGAAGCTCTAAAGATTAATATTATTCAGGTAATGAGATGAACAAAAGTCAGCCTTATCAAACTGGTTGGCATCTCCTGTTTCCACAGTGTCATAAACCACTCAGACCCTACAGGTAATGTCAGTCCAAGGACCCTTCCAATCTCAAAGGGCTTTTTTCTGACTCCAACCACACTACTTCAGTTTTAGAAATACTTGAGTTGGCTGGCCAGATTTGTGTTCTTTGGATATCAAGAGAGAATATGAAAATTTTTGACACTGTGTTCATCCCATTAAGAACCCCTTGTTCTCTCAGAGACAAAGCTAAATTAAACACTATAGTTTTATTGCTCATAGACAATATCATTAACAAAAGTCTTCAGGTTTCTTAGCCAAGATTATTTGTAAAGAACTATGTAGAACACCTCATGCTTGTTGACTGGTGTCATGGTTTAACCCCAGCCCACAACTAGGATGACAGTAACCACTCACTCATCCCCCCAACCCCCAAGTGGGATGGGGGAGAAAACTAAAAAGGAAAGGAGGAACTCGTGGGTTGAGACAAGAAAAGTTTAATAAGAAATAATAATAATTATTAATACTAATATTAATAATATTATTAATATATAATATAATAATAATAATAGATTATACTCATCTCAATTGCTCGTGAACTCTTGTAGCATCAAAACAGTCTCAGAAAGGATAGAGAGGACTCCAGTCTCAAACAGCCAATCTCAGCAGGAGAGCAAAAAGGCAAAATGCAGAAAGGCCAAAGGATAACTACAAAACAACAAAAGGCTGAACTAAAACCAAATTCCAAATGGAGTGGAACTGAATGGAACTTCTGAATTGAACTAACAAACAGAACTAACCAAACTAAGTATAAGAAACAGATCTTAGTGTTAGGTATGTAGCTCTTTTCTTCAAGAAGTTTTTAAGTTCTGGTTTGAGTATGGAGGCTATGAAGCTAAGTTATAAATTACTTTGTAGACAATTAAATAATGCTTCTGGGAATTAAATAGGAACAATGGGAAGAAAACCACTGTAAGTCATTTTTCTAAGGAAACCAAAATGAATTAATGGGTCTTCAACATTTTGAAATTAAACCCAAGTGAATTGTTATTGTTGGAGCTGGTATGAGGAGTTATGTAGAATTTCCTCATTTTATTAGAATTGAGCAAAACATGCCAAGCCTTAATGAATTTAAATACTGATGTAATGCACTTTCTGTGAGAAGAAAGGCACTCATTGAACAATTCCCTTGTTTACTTTAGCTGAAAAGTTCAGTACCTTATGAGATGAAGGAAACATCCATATGTCATTTACAACACGATAAAGGTGAAGATGGCACTGTAAAGTACCAAAATCTTGCAACTCTGTAAACAAACTGATAAAAAAGCAGAACAGTGTGTATAACAAGGCAAAAGTAAATGTATAATGTGTTCTTAGATACAGTAACGTTGACTTCTGAGCAATAATGGGCTATTACACCTAGCTCATCAAAGGAAAATGGCTAGATTTTTTTTCAAACTGTTAATGAATAAGTGTTATGTACTTACACATTTATCCGCTTTTGAATTTTTTCATATTGTTCTAGAGATAATAATCTTGGTCATGATTATTAACCTATGAAGAGAGTCAGCTGTTTCTGTGAAATGAAAAAAGAAGATACCTGAGAGGCAAGTTCCCCAGCTCCTCCCATCCCTCATATCTCCACATGCCTTCTCCTTTCATCCATGAATTGGCTTCATGAGGCCTGAACCTCACCTGGTGGTTTCTCTGCCGTACACAAACTCACCTGGCAGAGTCAACAGCCGTGGACTCTCTAGGTAATACACCACTGTCAATGTTAATTTACAAAGGGATCTCTACTGATTGGGAGAAAATCTGGATTTAGTCTAGTGTTCTCTATAAACTTAATTTATCTTTATTATCATGTTGATTGCCATCATCTTAGAATTCCTGTGATATGGTCTGTAGATCGGGCGTATATTCCCAGTTCCATACTTGCTTTGTCTGGATTTTCATCTTCTTCCCCAAGTCCCCTTCCTAATTCACACTGCTGAACAGAACACTTTTAGTCTGATTTCAGGAAGGTGACTTGCAAGATTCTTATTCAAATGTAGAGCCCTTATTTGCATGTCTAATTTTTATTTGGGTTCTTTTCTTCTTAAAACAGTAAGAATTTTTGTAATTGGAAATAAAATGAAGGCCTAAATGCACCTTTAGATCTCCAGAAAAGAACAAATATTGTAATGCTGTTACAATTTCCAGTGTGTGTTTTCTGTGGGGCTACAATATTCTATGCAGAAACATATTTGTATTGTAGCCCTGTCAATAATTCATCATCATTTTGTCGTGTTCCATCTTTACGCATCTTTGAATTGTTCATTGTTGTTCAGATAAACTATGGAAAGCTTTAAAATGTTATAGTACCTCAATTAAATCTGCCCTTCTTTTTCTAGTTTTAAGGTTTTATTTCGGTTTGAGTTGGAAATTTTGATGGAGCTACTAACATATTTCAATACTTCCCATGTTGCCATCTCCTTTCATATTCTTGCAATATGAGAACACTCTTTAATTCTTGTCATTATTTATTA
This sequence comes from Caloenas nicobarica, assembly GCF_036013445.1. Classification (NCBI taxonomy): domain Eukaryota; kingdom Metazoa; phylum Chordata; class Aves; order Columbiformes; family Columbidae; genus Caloenas; species Caloenas nicobarica. The sequence goes on along the minus strand of NC_088245.1, from coordinate 26,393,575 downwards.
AAATAGTGGATATAATGTGTTACATTTGTGACCAACAGCAAGGGGAGTTTTAGGCACTGAGTATTAGAAAAGCAGTAAAATATTGATGTCTTCATCTCCTCAAAATTTAGAAATGGTATATGACAACATATACTCAGGGACTAAGCTTCTCCTTAAATGTTAAAGACTGTTCAGGCTTAATAAGAGAAGATATAGCATCAGTCTCCTGTAAGCCTCCATAGATTAGTAGCTGGTAGAGAAAAGCTGCTACAGAACGTATTTCCAAGTAATGATCGGACTTGTTCCCCAATAACTGGGAACTTTAAAGATAGTTACTAAGCAACTCTATGAGAAATGCACTTCAAGAAAAAAATCTAGATGTCAGTTTCACGATAAATGTAATTTTTATTTTTTCTGCAGCTGGGAATTTTTCCTGCACTATTTTCTCTTTTCAGAATAGACCAAATGCATCTGCTAGAAGTGTGGCATTCACATATACATAAATCAAACCCTTTCTTGTTGTAACTCTATTGACTTCAGTAATAGAAGAGAATAACTTGTCACAAAATCTTTAGCTCAGAAACCATGCTATTAATTAATAATAAAAATGCTCTGTGCTATATGAAGATTTGAATTAATGTCCTTAATTTAACATAGTAATATATCCATCCATGTTCTTGCTTCCTATCATATATAATGTGATGGGGATTTTCCCAAATGAAAGGAGAATACTAACTGGCACAAAACAAGTGACGTGGAGGATCTATATTCATTATAGATTTAAGCAGTAAAATACAACAGTCTGTGCTTAGCAAGGCAGATCACTGTTGTCAGATATTGGTTGTATAGTTGAGCTGAATGACATAACTAACAAAAATAATATCTTTTTCATGGCATATAGCAAGAATATTTTAATAGTTACTGGTTTTTTATCAGTATTATTTTATTGAAAAGGATAAAGTTCTAACCTGAATGCTGTATGAAACTAATTCCGTCAGCAGGATTATATCCAGGACACATAGCCTTTATTTAAAGTTCATTATTAAACTTACTTAGATTCAGACACCTAAATTTGGACATCTACATGAAAGTTGTGTCAGAGTTTCTGCTGTAGACAACGGAGACCTGCTGATTCAGAGTACAGAGAGCTTTTCAGCTCACTTGTAATGAAGGTCAGTCTCTGGCTTCCATTGACTGTACTGACTAGATGTCCATTGAACAAGCTGCCATTACAGACAGTGCAGCATTAAATTTCCTACACCTAAAGCTTGGATGCCATTTCATTTCCTTTAGGACATCAGACACAGCTACCAGATATGTCAGATATCACATAGTTTCTAATGAAGACCCAGTTCTCTCTGAGGTGACAGCTAGAGAACATGCAAGGTGTTCTGGAGGATCTAAACATAACTGCATACTACCATTTAGACAACTCGGTAGAGCTTCTAGCTCACATGTAGATCCATGTGTGGATACCAAAGTGTCTTAATATGCAGCAAATCACACCTATAATGACACAGTAACTTAGAATCTGTACTGGAGAATCTTAACGAAGAACATAGCATGTTTAAATTTTCCTTCCCCTTCTCCATTTAAAACACATTCACAAGCTCTTATAGAGCTTGCCCAATTATTTCAGGTTTACTAATGATGTGAAAACATGTATTTATAGCAATTTAGTCAGGATGAACTCTTTCATAGTTAAAAATTACATAGCTTAATGGAATTCAGAGTGTTCAACAGGAAGTACCTTACTGTATCTACTCTATAAAACTGCTATTGATACTGTCCATTGAAACATATCTTGTATAAAAGAGACAACAGGTACACCATATTTCTTCTATATATTCTCTGAAGTTGCAAAAGTAGGCATCTAGCCTCTTTGAGAGCTAGAGGCACTGGGTTGACTATTTTCCAATAGCACTAGGCTGATTTTCTTTCCACCAATTTGTATAAATTTTTCATAGAATCATAGAAGAGTTGGAAGGGACCCATAAGGATCATCGAGTCCAACTCCTGTCTCTGCATAGGACAAGCCCAAAGTTCACACCATGTGTCTGAGGACGTTGTCCAGTCTCTTCTTGAACACTGTCAGGCTTGGGGCCGTGACTGCCTTCCTGAGGAGCCTGTTCCAGTGCTCCACCACCATCTGGGTGAAGAACCTTTTCCTAATATTCAAACTAAACCTCCCCTGGCACATCTTCCTGACATTCCCTCAGGTCCTATCATTGGTTGCCAGAGAAAAGAGATGAGTACCTGCTACTCCTCCCCGTGTGAGGAAGCTGTAGACTGTGACGAGTTCTCCTCTCAGTCTCTTCTTCCCCAGGTGGAACAAACCAGGTGACTTTAGCTGCTCCTCATATGGCTTCTCCTCTAAAGCCTTCACCAACTTTGTGGCCTTCCTCTGTGGACGAGGAGGGCCGCAAAGTTGGTGAACGGTTTAGAGGGGAAGCCAACTCCTTTTTTTTGTCTGTAAAACTTCAGCTACCACAATATCATGTGGGAACACATTCCATTAGCTGTTACCTGAAAATATACCTTGCTTTGTTCTGAGTTTATGCCTGATCATTAAATATTATACCACTAGCTCTTGTACTGACACAACTATTTTAGCATGTGTATTGTTTGTGCCTCTTTCTGAATACTCATATTTTCACTGTACTCATCACCTTTCACAGATGAATCAAGTTATAGCATGTCAGTCAGCAGTGAAAGGCAGAAAAGTGGGCTAACACTGGTCAATTGTCCAGATTCGCAGATGAATTGGTTAAGATTTTCCAGAACAGTGACCCTTTTCAAAAAGCCACTGAATTTCAGCCTCCAAAAAGAATCTCTTCCAGTTGAGAAACCTACTTCTGCCTTTCCGTCTTCCTCTTCCTACTGTCATGGGTAAGACACAGTAAATGACAGACCATAGTGGATTTGGACACTGGGGCTTATTTAAGAACCAACAAGAAGCTATGCTAAGGCATACAGATGACAGGGAGTTGATTCAGGACAGCCAGCATGGCTTCACCAAGGGCAAGTCCTGCTTGACCAGCCTAGTGGCCTTCTATGATGGAGTAACTACATCAGTGGACAAAGGAAGAGGTATGGATGTCGTCTATCTGGACGTTTCCCTTTGACATGGTCCCCCACAACATCCTTCTCTCTAAATTGGACAGGTATGGATTTGATGGGTGGACCGTTCAGTGGATGAGAAACTGGATGGATGGTCACACCCAGAGAGTAGTGGTCAATGGCGCAATGTCTGGATGGGCACTGGTGACAAGTGGTGTCCCTCAGGGGTCTGTACTGGGACTAGTGGGACTAGTACTGTTTAACATCAGGGGGATGGAACACCTCTCCTATGATGACAGGCTGAGAGAGTTGGGGTTGTTCAGCCTGTAAAAGAGAGGCCTCTGGGCAGACCGTTTTGTGGCCTTTCAGTACTAAAAAGGGGCATATAAGAAGGATGAGGAAAGACTTTTAGAAGGGTGTGTTATGACAGGACAGGGGGTAATGCTTTTACATTAAAGGAGAAGACATTCAGGTTAGACATGAGGAAGAATTTTTTTACAGTGAGGGTGGTAAAATACTGGAACAGGTTTCCCAGAGAGGTGGTAAATTCCCTGTCCCTGGAGACATTCAAGGCCAGACTGGATGAGGCTCTGAGCAACCTGATGTAGTTGAAGATGTCCCTGCTCATTTCAGGGGGATTGGACTAGACGACCTCTTAAGGTTCCTTCCAACCAAAACTATTCTATGATTCTGTTCTAGATTAGAGCTTTTAACTTACCTGATTATCTCACAGCCACATTTTTTCATGTCCTCCCAACCCCAGTGATTACTCTCAACTTCCCCTGCCCACAGGGAGATTGCACTTGGTAAAGGAAGGCTGGCAGAAAGTCATGTCAGTTCATGCTGTGCATCTGCTTAAACTTACTAGTCTTGGGTATTAATGGTCAAGGTTTCTCAGCATCCTCCAGCATTCACCTCCACTCAGCTGTCTGACTTCTTGTATCTTCTTCCTCTTACAAGATCTTTCCTCCTCTGAGGACCTTCACTTTCTTCTTTCCAGCCCCTCTTCTTCTTTCTGGGACCATTTCTTCTTTTTGGGAACCCTTCTTAAATGCATTACCTCTTATTTCTGGATGTAAATGCCATGGTTTCGCCCATTTAAAACATGCATGTGCAGAAGCACAACACACGATCAGCCTTCTAACAGTTCTGTCTCATGTCTCCTTATTAATTGGAGGATTCAGGACAAGTTACTTGTGCTTAGTCAAGGTGTTACCAAAATTTACAGCCAGTAAATCAGTACCAGTTGCAGCCAGCAAGTAGCAGGACACTGCTTATGAGTTCATACTTTCAGTTTTGGACTGCCCCAACCCACCCACATGCACATAAACTTAGACCCAACTGTCTGCTATTTTTTAGCAGTCACAATTTAAACTACTTTTCACCTCAAATGCATTCATACACTCCTTGTGTGCATTTCTTAACTCCCTGCACACCCACCCTTCCATTCAATTAAATTATTTTTTGTGGAAAAAGTTGTTTTGCTATTTGGTGAATTGCTGAACACGATATTGATCACCCTTAATGGATATACATGCATGGATCTACTGTGAGAATAATCATTCTCTTTTTACATTTACCATGACACTTAATGATTGTAGCAGCTTCATCAATGTTACTAAGCAATGTCATTCAACAAGAGCAGAATCATAAAGTGAAATGTTTGGTGCTGAGTGTTAAGATATGCAGTCCCGGCATGAGATTTAACTATCCGAGCAGACCCTGAGAAACTACAGAACGTGACATGAGAAATTGCTGAACATAACAAATAACACAGTGAGAAGCTGGCAAAAGTTACAGCTAGTGCTGTGAGACATGGCTGGATTGCACAGATGGCTAAGGGGGAGTGAGAAACAGCCAAGATTCACAGATAATTGTGGGGAGTATTTGGGTAAGGTTGTAGCAAAACTGAGACCATTGGAGAAAAAATAATTACATGTGGGTTATTTGGGAGGAGACAAGGGTGGAGAAAGGATGGATCAAGGTGGATGGGGGACAGGTACAACTATGGGAAAACAAAGAGGAGGGAGGAGGGCAGCTGTATGTAAGCAAGTGGTTGGTCAGTACACTTGGCTGATTGAGCCTCACTACTTTTGCTTTGTCATGTCACTCTTCTATATGTGTGTTGGAAAGTCTAAGTGGCAGCAATTAGAGACTGGGTTGTGTGTACACTTACCAAGTGAACTCGTGTATGTGTGTGAATGCACGCATATCTGTCCCTCTGAAATACTTGTTCAGTCCGGCTACTGACTAGATCTGCAAACAGGAGCAGCGGCAGCTTTTGTAAATGTAGTAAAATGCGGGAAATGGTGATAATCAGGAGTTTAACTATAAAAGCACACACTAAATTGGAACTAGGAAGCAATGTAGCCACATAAGATGCTACTTCACATATTCAGTTTTCACATTTCTAAGGCTGATGGGTCATTCCAGACTGATGGTGATGATGTTTTTCCTTGTAATTCCCTGTCATTCCTTGCAGTTCCAAATTATTTGGTCATCCATCACAATCCTCTGTTAACCTTCTAGTTCTCTTTATGTCTTTTGGAGGAAGAGTGACAGAGAAAGAGTTTCTGCACAGGATTGAGCTGTGATAGAGAACTGATGAGTATGACCATCACGCTGATGTTTTCTATTTTGTGCTCTAGTCTTTATCCTTAAGATGTATTTATATCAGCTGAAGAATTTCAAAATAATTTCATGGTGTTAATTATCAAAGACATTAAATTAACAGATATAATCTGTCCCTGACTGGATGCCAAATTGGAAGGTAGAAGAAAAAATAAATATATCGAAGGAGAAATACAGAGTTTGGGATCTGATCTGAGGTCAGCTTTCCTGGGCCGTACCGGCTGGAACTGTCAGAAGTGGGGAACCTAGGCATAGAGAGATTTATGCAGACCTTGTTAAATCTGAGATGTACTAAGCTGGGTGCTGGCAGTGATATATATGAATGTACAATCTTTAAGAACTCCTATCTGATAACTCAGCCACAAGTGTAGCTGCCTCTACCACAGCGGCAGAAGGCACAGCTAGACAATGAATCTTCAAGCAGAAGACTCTATGGAGTATTTCTGTGACAGAAGAAGACTGTAACAAAGGCTTCTTCTGTATTTATTAAGATGCCTTTTTTTGTTGTCAGGTGAATGACCTTAGAAAATCACGTCCATGTTAATAGCAACCATTACTGTAGTACTAAGTAAGAAGGAAAGAAGGACTGATACAGATCATTGAAAGAGAGCAAATACTATGCTAGCGATGAAATACATGTTAGCTCTACTTTTCATCTTTCTTGCATAAATGAACTTTTCTCACTCAATGGGAATGTGAAACAAGCAAACAAATAAATAAATTACAATTTCAGAAATTCAAGAAGCTGCATTTCTTTAGTAAAGAATAAAGGCAGTATTAGAGTATCAGCTGGAATCTCTTTCTTTCAGGTAAACTCAAGAGTTTAGTTTAACTGAGTTCTTAATAATCAGATACATATTCTGTTTAAGTCCTTACATGCAAGTGAAATACTAGAAATTTATCTTGGTGAAGGTTTGACTAGCTCTGAGTTTTTGCCAATGAAAACAAAAACTACAACACTGCTGCAAATTCTTCCTTGTGCAAGTCTATTTTTGTATTTATTTACAATTATTAGCATGAAAGTATTATAGTAAAGGTCACTATAGAACTAACTACTTGCTGTGTACTTTCATCCTTCATCAGTTATTGTTAAGTTTACATGTCAAAACAAAGTATTTCCAGCCCCTTCTGTTCTGCTGATACCAGGAAAAATCAACCTTTGCCTCTCAGTTCATATATCAACCCATTTGTTACTAAGGATTTTACTTCAGATCCTCCATTTGCAATTTTACTGGGTAAAGAAACCTAAATTAACCACTCCTTTCTTTCATAAGCTATGAGGTAACAGCTTTGCAATACTGGCAGTGATTTACTTGTATCAGAAATCAGCAAAGTCCACATCTGACCACTTTCTGTCTTCGCCAATACATTGGATTCAGTTCTAAACATTGCAGCAGAACCTACTCTTTTAGTGTGCTGAAATAAAAGTGAATTTGGAAATCTTGGCAGAAATATCTATCGGTATGGTAATGTGTACTCAAACTTTTTAGAATCAGCTAACATAGAGCTATAATAACATGGAGAGGGTATTCTTTTTCACAGGCCACTTCATAGGACTGTCTCCTAGCTCCAGGGCTCAGTTTCAGATTCTTGCTGAATCCAAACTGTGTGTCAGGCTGAGACAGGTAATATTTCCCACAAGCTTTGGTTTACCTTGAAATGAATCCAGGCCTGCAGGAAAAGACTGAAGTTCAGCAGTAGGCCCTTGACTATAAAGAACTGGTGGAGCTGATCAGAGAGAATGAATGCTTCTCAGTTCAGAGACTTCTGAAGAGACATTTTTCCTGATCCCAAGTTCATTCTGCTCAAAAATTTGCTGACCAGGACTCACATACTTGAGTGAAAAGTCTCCAGTTTCCAGTATATTCTAGTTTCCAATATTTGGCCTGGAAATCATTCTTTTTCTGAATAATGCTGTTTTTTATATATATATTCCTCCCAGTAGGTAGTGTGTCATGACTTGAGTGCTAACAGACTAAATTCTGACAAGAGCCTTGAAATCCTAAAGGACTGATAGGTTTTGAATTTTCTAGCTTTAGAAGTAAACTAAGCTCCTGTTCTGGAGCTGGAGGAATGTGGAAAGCTAAGGTTTAATTTATAACTTCAGGGGCAATTTATCCTTTTCTCTTTCTAGAGGTGGTCCGCACAACTCACAAAAACTGAATCTTCTAAGTTCCAGGAATCCTTGATTACTTTTCTTGATCCACTGTGCTGAAGGTGATTGCATTTAGTTTCTGGTCTGCAATACAGCAGTGTCTGTACAGCATTTCAAGACAGTGTAGTTTGAAATGGAGATACAAATTTCCAGTATTAATGTGATAGCATACAAGCTCTATGTAACATTAGGAATTATGAAACTTTGCTACTAAGTTCGAACACTGCTCCTCTCCCCTTTTATTTAACATTTTGAGCATATGTATAAGATAATAGTGGTAGTGAAATCAGAAACTCTGGTTGCTTGTAATTTCTTCAGAAATAATTATAAAATGCAAATTTCCAAAGTGCATTTCTAGTACTTGACTACGGACTTGTTTCTATAAATGCTTGCAATTAACAGAATCAGGTATTTTCTCCTTGATGTGTTTCTTGCAAGATTAATTTTTCTAATATAAAGTGAAAGATCAATGTTTTAGATTGCAACACTTTAACTTGCAAGACACACTTCCCCCCAAACAGAAAATGCAGGACAACATTGTCACTATTCAGACATTATCCCAACTTATTTATCTGTACTAAAGCTCAGACAGATTACCTAAATTTACTTGTCATTTGAATGAAAACTGTGTTCTTCAAGCTCTATAGATACGACCTAGCTGAAATGATGATTATAAACATACATATACAGCCTACCTTCCTGGAATTTTTCTCATTAATAAATAAAAGATGATTTAGTGGAGTGGCAACATCATTCCCTAATAAAAGCATCAGCAATGCTGACAGGTGTTCATTTGACATGGATGAATGGAGGTATGTTTTCATCAAGTTGAGCTAGGGAAATCTGTATGATTCAGATGATACAGTCAGAAAACGTGACATTAATTTCTTGCTGCAGTGTTTGGAGATATGCAGTAGACTGGTTTTATACAAATATGAGGAACATACATTCATATTCATTTTCCCTTCACAATATATCTCTAATTCTTCTGATAGTTGAGAATTCTTATCTGCTCAGTCAGCAACATGTTCATCGCTTTTCTAATCATTTTCACTGCCTGCTCATACACAAGTCTTCCTCGCAAATTGCATTTCTGTCTTTTGGAAACAAATGGTGTCCAAAGACAATTTTAAAGATACAAAAATGCGAAAGGATTCTTCCACTGAAAGATAAGACTTTGTATAGCAGAAAAAAAAAAAGTTAAGCATGTCTTAACGAAAAATATGAATGTATAATTTGTTGTGAACATGTCCTTCATGTTATTCTTTCACAACATTAAAAAAAGATCTTGTATCAATATAATAGCCATTTCTAAAGACACCTTCCATTTTTGTCAGTAAGACATACCAAATCCCAAAGCATTGCTGCAGAATTGCATGAGGGAAGACAGTTATTTTTAATTACTATGTATCTGCAGTCACCCAGCTTAATACTTCTACAATGGTAATATCTCTATGACTCATTCTTAAGATCCTATTTATCCATTTCTAGAAAAGTTTTTCTTTCAGCAAGTATAGTCTATATGCTTTCCTCCTTTGTAAAACTATGTGTATGTGAATTGTTACGGTTGCTGTGAAGCATAGATGACAACTATGCAAATATTTTATTCTCAGTATTTCAGAATTTATGCTGTCTTTTATATCATATGTAAAGGGGTACTCAGACTGAGTCTTGGGATCCACTTGTGGGAATACAGTATAATGTCACATATGTTACCGGTAGACCTGCAGAGAAGAGCTGAACAATATTAGCTGACTGTTATTTCTTTTTGCATTATATTGAAGACCATACTTCAGGGCTTTCACCCAAAACTTTGGCCAAAGGCAATAAACAGTATGACCTACAAAGCATTCTGTCCTGGAAAAGCTCACTAACTATACTTGCATTGTTTAAAACATGATTTTTTAACCAACAACCAGTGACAAGACAAACATATTTAAGCTATTCTTCCAGAAAGGGCGGTGTAAAACTTCAGATTTTACTCCAGTTGTCAACAAACTTCTGTGTGATTGCCCAGAAAAGAAACTTTTCTGTTTAACAAAAATCACAACTAAGCTGCTATCAAGAGAAAGACAAAGGGAGATCCGACAATGAATGAAGACTTACGCTTTATTGCAAAATAATGTAGCTTTCCAGATTTAACTAGAGCTTTCTGATTGTAATGTCAAACCCATATCAAAGAAATCTAGTGAGATTCCATTGTTTTTCTGTATGAATTCGGAATTATAATGACAATAAACTGCTCTAGGCATTGTGCATTTCAGGTCCATTATTATACTTCACAGTAGGCTAAAATCACTGGGTCTTCAGTTTAACCCAAGGTGGGCTAAAACTGGCCCAAGATGCACTGCTTTTTATGTCTAATTGTTGAAGGAATTTGATCATTCTCAGTAGGTGCTATTCAATGCCTGTTTAAAATGCCATGTATATGCTAGTTGGAAATTTATACTTCTTGTTTATTTACTACCTTATCATAAACCAAAAATTGCTTGTGGAAATCAATGCCCAGCTGCATGTTCTCACATGAGAATCTTTGACATTAGAAAGTACATTGTTTTCAGATTTGGAAAACATAAATTTTTGCTGATGGGATTTATATAGTTTATTAATTAATTTTGTAAACAATTTAACATTCTCTTTTCCAAATTATTTTCTGTTGAATGTCTTTATGTGGTGCATATGAAGAAAAGATTTAAAATTATTTATATTATGATAAGGGACTTTTTAAAAATCTATTATTTTAATGTGAGCTAAAGAAGATAAAAAAACCCAGGAGTGAGATAAATCAGTGACAGACTTGTTTTTTTCTCTTGAGATATCTTTACTGGAATTGAAGTAACAGATAAATTACTTATTACACCAGATTGGTAGACATAGTGATGTTTGTCATAATGTTATAGAACAAAAAGCAATATAATCCCAGCTGTGTCAACTTTGGGAAGTTCTGTAATCAGAAGGCTGTTTCTCTTTCTTTTTTCTCCCCCCTTGCTAAGTTTTCAGGGTTTGTTTTTGCCCCTAAGAATCAGGAGATTTTTTTCATCAGTACCACTATGGTCAGAGACTTCTCTAAAGCCAGAAGCTTTTGACTCCTATGGGCTGTCCAAGTACTGCATGAAGCTGTACGACTATGAGCTGTGCTATTCACGGCAAGAGAGAGAGGAACATTTCTGGAGGCCCAGAAAGGTTCCACCCCTCCATCCAGGCTTCGGCAAGCTGGTACTGCCCCAAGACCTTCTCCTACATCCCCATGATGAGAACCTGCAAAGCATATGTGCCTGTGGCAGTTCTCTTCCCAGTATTTTCATGAGATGAAATACCACAATGTCTGTGATTTAGGTCTCGTCAGACATGGAAATAGACCTGGGTGTCAGCCTGTATTACCTGATGTTCCCATATGCCTTTTCCATAAAACAGGATTTTAGCAGTCTCTTGAGAGTTCATGATGGTTGTTGGTGCACTACTGTCATGACTGAGGTTTGTATTTGTCTTCAGAAGAGAAATACTCCAGTAGCAAAATACTGCCTGAGAAAGATGACATATCAACAGTATTACATTAATTCTGCAGCTGGCTTAATATGAGTAAATTTTAATGACGTCAAATACAGAAGTCAGAAATGGGATTTGTCTTAGAATTCTAGGACATTTGTTTCTAGAGAGAGAGATAGTTAACATAATAGAGCATGTAATCTAAACATATAATTAAACACAATTTACCCCTTTACTGAACATTAAAGTGAACATGTGGCAGCCTTAGGAAATCAAAATTTGTAAACATTTTAATTGTTGATAATTTAATTATTTTCATGCATCACTGATTGTAAATGGTGTAAAAGAATAGAAATTATTAAAAAATATTTCTGCTTCCAAAAGAAATTTTAGAAATGTCTGTTATTGCAAACTTCAAAAATTGTCCCATCGTGTGATCAATGCATGTCCTTTCTGGAGCAAACCATAATAAATAACTGCTTTAAGCGACTTACTCTGATTTAAGCCTGTACATAGTGAAACAATATATGATATTGAACAGCTATAGAGTTATTAGGAGATGGAGAAAGCAAGTTCAGCCGTAGTGGAGAGAAGAGTGTAATTTGTGTCATGATAAAGGCGACCCTATGAGCCTCAACCAAAATACATACAGCTTTAGAAATGCGGAAATCCTTCAAAATTTCTTCACTGTTCTGAATATTTTGCTATCTTTCTCTGAAAGATATACCAGGCAAGAATTGATGATGGCCAGTCCCCAGATTCTGGCAGAAGTCCCACACTTGTCCCAGCAGCCTCATGGGCCATTTGCCCCAGAAGTCACTCTCCCTCCCCTAGTCACCTCATCTGTTGTGACTGCCTGGCAGGAGCAGCCATCCCTACTGCTTTACCCAGGAGAACATCAGACTAGTAAGGCCCTTCCCCTACCTACACAGTGGGGCACCATTTAGTTTTCGCCACCATTTTATAACAAGGCACTTCCAATTTATGGCAGGGAGCTGCTATTTTGTTAAGCAACCTAACCCATGTTTCCATACTGCTCTGTGATCAGCTGACATCCATTTCTTGAATATATTATACATAAATATATATTTAAATGTATATAAACATATAAAGTTTCAAGTAGTCACCTTCTTGTATGTAGTGATTGGGGGCTTCCTTTTGTTATGTGCTTCTGGGCACACTGCTGCAGTCAGTCATGCCAGCCACCCACAGGACTGCCTGAGGACATGTGTGCATGACAGCATCAATAAGTGGACATTAGGCTAGAATATGTATGTGTACATATAGATATGTATATATGAATTTACACATTAGAACATAGTCCATGTAATTGATGTTTTGGGAAGAGAAGTTTACATAGTAGGAAAAGATAAGTTTTTAGGTGGAATGTGCGAGATCTTTCACAGGATGTGTCAGGTATATGAAAAGATAAGCATGAAGGAATGGAGGCAGAAATACTCAGAACCAATTAACACTAAAAAGGCCCTTAGCCCCTGCCTAAACTTCTGCTGTAATGTCCATGATATGGACTACACAACAGGGCTGGAAGCAGTTCACCTTTTTATTGTTATTTTCTGCCTATGTTTTGTGTTGAATGTATTTATTTTTACAGTTGAAACTTGAACAAGTTACTTTTTTTGGAGGCCTGATGTATGATTTTTGAAAGGTGGCTAAATGGAGGTCTGGTGACATTCTGTTGAAATAATTACTCCCAAGCACAAACTAGCATATCCACTCAACAGCATTTTCCTTTTGCATTAGCCAAATCCATTTCAGAGCATGCAGAACACTTGGAAAATGTTCAATTGAAAAAGAGGAACATTTTTGAAGGTTCAGCATAAAGCAGTCATCTTTAGTATTTCTCCGTTCTCAAAGCTCTGTAAGAATCTTTCCATTCAAGAAGACCTGGCACGTACCAAGATTGAAGACTAGTCCTCCCTTTCTTCAGCCAAGGATTCCACAGAACTTATCAACTCCTGCCAACACAGAATGCGAGACTGACCTTGTGTCCAAGATAGGGGTTATTTTCTTGTAGTTAAACTGTTGCTTTCTTGTAGGAGAACTTCAGAAATAAATATCAATAATAAATTATCCTTGTCTAATAGTACGAGCAACTTTTGCAGGACACAGGAAAAGCATTAGGAAAAGAAAAACAGTAAAAGAACTTCAGAAAAGTAATATTTCGTCTATGTGCTCTCTTCTTGATTTGTTAAGAAACAGAAGGTTATATAGTTTCTGGAGATTTTATTGTATTTGAAAAACACAGTGTTTCCACATTTCTCAGAAATTTAACCTAGGAAACCACAAAATGTCGAGTTGTATACTTTGGTCTAACAAAGCTGCAAATTTTAAAACCACAGTAAATCAGGAGCTGTGGAAGGGATATTTTATAGGTTATTGGCAAGAGAATTAAATTACATGTAAAATAGGGAAATAATGAGTCTGTTCTCCCAACTGATGTATGTTTTCATGTGTGATGTGTAATAGGAGAGAAGCTGATTCACAGGAGTATATATCCCCACTGATACAGGATGGAGGCAGCTATAGAGTATTAAAAATTCGCCTGTAGTCAGGTTGTATATTTCAATATTCAGAACTTAAAACTATCCTAAATGTTGCATTTCTGAGCTCTCTAATGTATTTCAGTTCCTATTGCCTTCACTGGGAGTTGTTAATACACAGCATCCTGCAACATCAAGAGCTCTGAGCATTTCAAAACCATGAATCTATCATAGCAGGCTATTTTACACTGGAGTTAGATAAATCAATTCACCCTCCTGAAGAAGGCTAATTGTCTGCAAAGGCAATTATTCCAGCTTTTCATGCAGCCTGGTAACTATTTTATCACTATCTAATATTAGCATTCATGAAGCAAAGTTGTTTAATATTCTTAGACTAGGAAAAGATTGGAAAGGGAGGATGTGTGTATATAAAGAAAGGCTGCCAGCTAAACAAGCATGTGCAAATATGATCCCAAGGTTAAGTTAACTTGGTCACTATTGCCCCCTGTTCTTCAAATAAAATCAGCATACAAAAACATTAAACCAATATTTATTTGAACAGGCAGGCAATTAAATAAAAGTACTACTAACTGGCTATAAGCACAGGCTGAGTTTCGTGGTTCATCACAGACCATGATGCAGTCAAAACCCGACGAATATGAAAGAGCTATTCCTCTTGCCCCTAACTTGTCCATTCAGCTTATAAGTCCTTAGCTGCTCCTCTCCTAGCTGCTTCAGATAGGAGAACCACAAGCTGTGTAAGAATCACAGTATGATCTTCCAATAGCATGCCAAAGCAGTCAAATCCACATTTTTAACTTTGTAGCTCCAAAGCACACATTCCTCTGTACCCAAGCAACAGTCTGTATTCTCACCTTGATTTGTGTTGCCAGAAATTCCACAAACAAGTTTGGTCTCCAGAGCCACAGCTATCCAGTACTACTCTTCTGTCTAATCTGTTGTATCAGCCAAACTGTAATCCCAGCTGGAACATATACTTGAGGAAAACAAACAAGCAAACAACAAACATGCAGCTTTGCACTTTTAAAGTCGCTATAGTAATAAGCAGTGATGGACGGCGGATCTGAAGCTTGTTCAGGTTCCTCTAACTTTCTTAGCCAGGGAGGTCAGACTCCTTTAACAGTGTAGCCAACAGAGAGCTTTACTCTTAATCTTCTGTTCTCAGATTTTCTTCAAATCTTTGGTTCTAGTGCCGTGTGGAAAAAATAAAAAAGTACTTCATTTTTTTGCTTTTTTAAAAAGAAGAGATACTTGGCTCCAAATAATTGAGAGAAATCGTTGGATATTGGAACTCCACATAATAAAAATTAGCAATTAAATTAAGTCAGTGTTGTGCCTTTTTTAGGCTACTAAAGGTCATCCCTCACAGTAGACCCATCCTGGTTTCTGCTGGGATAGAGGTAATTTTATGCCTAGTACCTAGTGTACTGCTGTGCTTTGGATTTAGAAAGACAATAATGTTGATAATACATGGATATTTTAGTTGTTGCCATGTAGTTAAGGACTTTTCAGCTTTTCACACCATACCAGGTGCACAAGAAGCTGAGAGGGGACACAGCCGGGAAAGCTGATTCCAACTGACCAAAGTGATATTCCATACCCTATGAAGTCACACTCAGTATTTAAGCTGGAAGAAGAAGGAAGTGGGGGGGACATTCATAGTGATGATGTTTATCTTTTCAAGTAACCGTTATGCATGATAGAGGCCTGCTGTCCTGGAGATGGCTGAACACCTGCCTGCTCATGGGAAGCAGTGAATAAATTCCTTCTTTTGCTTTAGTTGTGTGTGTGGCTTTTGCTTTCTTATTAAACTGTCTTTATCTCAACCCACAAGTTTTCTCACTTTTCCAATTCTCTCTCCCATCCCACTGGGGGCTGCAGGGGGATGGTGAACAAGCAGCTCTGTGCGGCTTCGTTGCTGCCTGGGGTTAAACCACAAGACACGTACTGCTCTAGACCTCTGTTAAAGGTTGAGGACTACATGAATTATGTGTGCCAGACACTGAAATGTTACAGGTGTAGTTGTTAGGAGGTTAGTTTAGATGAGAGAGGAAAACAAGGGAGGGTGCACTCTCTTGTTCTGGCATTTCCCTTCCCCTCCACTTCTCTGGTCACTGTGCTTGCAGCTGTCGGGAAAGAACTGTAAATATTTTGCCTGTTTTCTTGAAGTGTCCAGACTCATGAAAATAGCACGGATATAAGGCTAATGCAGGCAACTTCTAATGACAGAATAAAAGCCAAAGTATTTTTACATTACAGTGTGATAAAAATACCTTTCCAAAATATGTGGGGCTCAAAAGCCTGGATTCACAGATTGGGAAATTAAACAATGTCTGGCAACTATCTCCAAATATTTGTGTTTCAAAAATACAACAAGGTATATCAAAAAACCTGTGATTATATGTTAATATTGACTGTGCAGTAGTCTTACAGAAATATGACCTCTGCCTTCTTGAAAGATTTCTTCCTTTTCTGTTTATTTGATGCATTCTATGGTGTGATTGTCCTGAATGCAGAGATAAAAAAAAGCAAATGTGAAGAAGAAATGCATAGGTTTGCAGCTCATAACTAGAGAGCTGATTTCAAAATTCTGAGATATATTTAAGAGTATTTTAAAAATTAGCAAATGAGTATATGAATATTAGGGAATCAAAGCAAACAAGAATAAGATGGAAATTCTGAGCGCTGGAAAAATTATTTGGTAAAATAGACAATACATAAAGGTACTGTGTTTAACTACTTTCTTGCTGTAGCACTTCATCAATAATGTAGCAGGTTTATCACTTTCTTTTGGGTAGAATCAGAAAGACAGCCAGCTCCAAATCAATCAGTACATTATGTTATGTAGACTGTAAAAAAAGAACACTATGGCTTTTATGATAGACCTCTGAGGAATAAGTAGAAGTATAAGCAATCATTTATTTTGGTAGGCTTAAACAAATGAGAGATTTCAACTATATTAAAGGAGACATCACTAATGGACTGTGGAAATGTTTTGGCAAAAAGTAAACCCCACCCCTTCACCTCATGGGTATTTCTTGTTTGCCTGATAAATGTGAATAGAGCTGACATTTTAGTTCAGATGATTTATTCTCCAAAATACTGGAGAATGTGTATATCTGCACTGTGCCAGGTAAAGCTTCATTGAAGAATATCAGACCCAGACAGCAGAGACCTGGATAAAGAAGAGGTACAAAAAAGACTAGGAAAAAAATGGTTGTATTTAAAAAGATGAAAATGGATTCTAGAGAAAGATTTCTAGGAGAAGACATCCTAGAGGAAATGAAATTACGAGTTGTAGGAATAAAGGATCACTGCTCTTCAAATAAGGCTAACATTTTTTTTATAAATAAGACAAAACTTATATTACCAGATTTAATGGACAGATAGTAGATAGCAATTTACACTCTTTCTTCTACATCACATCATCCCTAGGCCAATGTCACTTGATCACACCGGTCTTTTGATATGCTGTTTAAAATATTCTCTTATGAAACTAACGTTTTATTGCTACCTGTTAATTTCCAATCTCCCTCTATTATCCTGTTTACCTTAAAAGTATGTATTTTCTAGTTCACATATATTCTAGTTAGCCTATGTTATATATTTCTTTCTCTTAAAGGTGACCGCTTGTGTTTTCTCGTTTATCACCACTCTAATTTCTAGTCTCCATCTGGCATCTGTTCCTAGTACCCTCCCTCCTCCATCTAGTTAAAGGTGATTTCTATATTGTATGGACATCTGTCCTCTGTTTTCTGAACTGGTTTACCATTCCAGTACATAAAATGTATTCACATAAAAATTTGCAACAACCTAACTTAAAATGTATTTTCTGCAAAAATCCATCCAAGGCATATAAACCTCTATTCGAAGGAAACATAAGAAAGAGCATGAGAGGAAAAGAAACTCATTCTTGCATGTCAATAAACACTAACTAAAATGATGCCAAAAGTGGAACTTGCTTGAAAGTTTAAAACCACAGTGAAGGCTTTAAAAAACAACTTTTGCACATCATAAAATTCTGCATAATTCTGAAAATGCAGTTCCCAAATTAAAATTAAATACCAAAGAAATTCATTAAGTTCTCAAAGTGAACTGGGAGTTTAATAAGCATCAAACAGTTTTTTATTGAGGCATGACTAATATGTTCCTTGCAAGCTGCTTAAATAAGTGTTATTTCATTATTCAGGACTATATTTCTATCAAACATGCTGTGACCATTTGAAAACAAGAATTATTTAGTATTTTTTTCTCTAAACTATTTAAAAATCAATTATAATTTTGCCTGAAGAAAAAAAAATCTCAGAAAGATTTTTCTTCATGACGGAATTTTCCATGGATTCTGCAGAAGCTATAATGGTCTGCAGCAATATTTTGACAGTTCATAACCAGCATGACATTTGATACATTTCTACTTTCTTTGACTTTTGTAGGATAATCAAGCAGTTCAAACATAAAACTTATATTGTTGTTATTAAGAATTAGATTATTTTCTAATTTATCATGACACATTCCATTGACTTCCCCCACTATCTTAATAGCTTACCTGATTAATGAAATTGTTAAATAGCCAGATGACTAATGCTTTTCTTGCTTTAGCTGCAATTGTGTTAAAATCAGCAAAATACTCAGTGCAACACCTCCTTATTAGAGGGTCAGAAGGATGCTGTTTCCCTTTCTCCCTTCTACTCACATCCCCTTGCAATTGTGTCCTTATATGTCAGAAAACAGGAAGAGGAAGGGATATTTCTAACAGTGGGATAAGGAACATACCCACTGCAGTCAGATTTACTGGCATTGACAGCTCCAGCATGGGACAAAATTATCCTGCCTGCCTGCTGACCAACAGATTTAAACTGCATAAAAGCTCTTCCTAAAAGTCTTGGAGGACTTTGGACTGAATCAGCTTCGTTGTCTCCCTCAACTAACTTTGTTGCCTCCATTCTCTAACTTTCTCAAATCTGTCCAGGGCTACACAGCTCTGTTTATTTTGCAATTTCAATATGGTTATATACATGATATAGGAGTGGCTTTGATGGGGAAAGCAGGTCATGCCCCTAATGACACTGTTTAGCATGGCAGAGAATGTTATCAGTGCCACAGCTACACAACTAGGTGATCCACCCCTCTGTTTAGCTCAGGTTTGCAGCTGTCCCTTCAAGTTAACTAATAATGAGAAATGGATAAGAGAAAGGATTTCTCTCCTTCCCCATATTTCCACCTGCCTTTCTCTGTTTCCATTGCATTTAATACAGCAGATACATGCTAAAGAAAATAGAAAAAACTGTCAAGCTGAATAAATTTTATTAAGAGAACAGAAAAATCTGAGGGTAATACAAGTGTTCTTCTAAAATTCCCATTTAGCTAGTTTTTTTCAATAGCATTGTTAATTGCTTATACTATGTAGTTTATACATTCCATAGCAAACACAAGTTAGGAGACATGAAGTCTCCTTCAGACTCTTCTAGTGAGCAGCTTTATGTTTTTGGGGTAAACCTTAGAGTTTACTGTGCATGCTCTGGGGATAATGATTGTGCAGAGCCATTTAGTAAACTGACTAGAGCATTTTTGCTTCTGCTTTTAAAGCCCAGAAAGCACTGTACATTATTATGATTAAAACAGAGCTACTCATTCCAAATATGCATTTTATCTCATTTAATATACAAAGACATTGAAGCTCATGCTCCTGAACATACCAGGATAGCCTCTTAATTATATATAGAAAACAGTACAGATGGACATGATTAACCTCTCAGATATGCCAGTAAATATTTCTGTTCTGTATTTGAAATAAAGGTGTAAGATCTAGCCTCCATTCTATATAATATTAGAAGGAAGTACATAACTTAATCTGGAAAAGTGTTGTAAAATATAGTCAAATGCAGAAAAAATACAACCAGAAACAAAGAATATTTGTTTAGAAATACAGAGTGGAAGATTCTAGGAGGGCATTGACTCTGAAGAGAAATTAGTGAGCACAGTTTATTATTGTCCCAAATAAAATCTCCTAGTGCACTGCTGTGGCAAAAAAGACTAGTGAGGTCTTTGAAGATATGTAAGAGGAATATCCAGTAGAAGCCAGGGAGTGATCTTGTTACATTTTAGAGCAAGATTCTTGGATTTTGTGTCCTTATTTCATAAGAGAGATGAATTAGTAAACCTAGTTATAAGAATGGCCATAAAATTATTAAGTAATTACAAACTGAGTCATTCACCTTGAAGTTTAAGAAGCCCAGTTTTTTTCCAACTCATCTTAAGGCTGAGAGATGACTCCATCATTATATTTTAGTACTTACAGATGA
Organism: Caloenas nicobarica; assembly: GCF_036013445.1. Lineage (NCBI taxonomy): Eukaryota > Metazoa > Chordata > Aves > Columbiformes > Columbidae > Caloenas > Caloenas nicobarica. The sequence goes on along the minus strand of NC_088245.1, from coordinate 26,373,440 downwards.
AAAGGATATCTGATGGACAGTGAGGCTTTTTCACTATCGCTGACAAAGGCATAAAAAGATGCAGTGACATGAAATTGAACTGACACAAATTCACCACATAACAGGATGTAAATAAGTGACTAATCAAAACTGGAACAGATTATCAAGGACAGAGTTTAACTCATCTTCACTTGAAATTTTAAGAGAAGGGTAAATCTTTTTTTGTGTAAGGTTATGATGTATTCAGAACCTAAAAGGGTGAAAAAGTCAATATTTGAATCCAAAACATTGAGCTGTTTCATCATGCTAATCTCTTCTGACTTTACTTGGCATTAGTAATTATGTTTCCCATGCATATACCCAACTTTCTAAGTGGGGACAGAATTATAGGGCTGAGAGAATTCAAGTGGTACAAAGCTGAAAAAAAGAAACAGAAGAAGTAGAGAGAACAGGAAAGAAAAAATTGAGTAGAATTATCATCTTATTAAAACAAAACAAACCAAGCAAACAAAACCCCCAAACCCCCAAAAACATCAAAACAAAACAGCAGAAAATTCTTTTGTCCTGTAAAAAGAATGATCTTGTTGATTGCATAGGTGAATACTACTATGTAAAGAGCAGCACTCTGGCTCACTTGGACAATATTTGTTTTGTACCTGCAAGGCAAATTTTGATCCAACAGCTAAGCTTACATCACTGTGTAGTTCATATTAGACATTGCCACTAACTAAGTGAATTATCAAGGGACTGGTGTTCAGAACTGTAGAGTCTCCAAAACAGTGACCGAAAGCACTGGGAGCTGAGATTCTCAACCTCTCTGAACTGCAGGAGTTACTTTCATCCTTATTAGTTTCGCATCACTGAACTAGATCCAGTCGTCATACTTAACTACCACTGTCTGTATTGACTTAAGCGGGGGAAAAATAGGGTCTGCACAATACAAATACATTTAAATTATTGCATTTCTACAGCAATGAACAAATGTTTGGCTTGCAGTAATTATGCACTTATTATATGTACAGAACTAAATCTATATTAGCACAAATCACCTACTGTGGCACTCATGCATGTACAAACATTGGGGAAATCATCACTGTAGTTCAAATTATTCAATAATAAATAAAATAAACTTTTAATCAGTTTTTGGCCCCCAAATGTTACCACATTTTTTAGTTTTATATAGGAAATTATGCTAGTGACTCTTGATGTTTCAACTCTTGTGGGGAGCAGTTTCTGTTTCTTTTAAAATTGCTGTATAACCTTCAGTGCTGCTATATTGTATTCTAAAGTTCTGCTTAAGAAATTATCTTTTCAAAATATCTTTCCTCTCACAACTTTCAGAAATGTTGAACAACTGGTTTTCCATTGTGGGAAAATTAGGAAAAATCAAACAAAATATCATCTTAAATAAAAAGATCAATGACCTTTATTATTATTATTATTATTATTGCTAATAATTAGTAATATATTAGTGTTAGTAATAATTAGTAAATAATATTAGTAATAATAATAATAATAATAGCCACATAAAATGGAGCTGGTGTTCCATAAGTCTCAATCTGCCTGAGAGTTCTTGTTCCCCTTGCTTTCTGCATCACAAGCAGCCTGGAGAAAAAAAGTAATCAGGGATTTGGCCAAACAAATGTAAAATAATTTTGGTGTTGTAATATTCCGCCTTCATGTAATCATTCATAAGCCCTCCTCCAGATACTTAAAAGCCACTGATTGGATTCATATGGGTACATTAAAAACAATAAAAATGAAGTTATGGTCAAGATCTTAATATGAGATGTCGCTGACTTAACAACTTTGTGCTGTAAGTCAAAAAGAAGCAATGACTTGTATGTGGCTCTTCCTTGTCCTCAGTATTTTACTGCAAGCTGAGGGCAGCTGAGCTTAACTTCTGAGCAATGCCCAGTTACACAAAATGACCTCAAGTCAGCACTATAAGCCCGATTGTGCTCAATAGCCAGTCCAGTGTTATGTTGAATTGACACGATTATGGATTCTGCAGCAAACCGGAACCAGATTCAGTCTGTCACTAGGCCTCAGTTCACAGAGACAACTCGCAAGTTCCTCTCCTGATGTCGACCATAGTACAAGAAGTGAAAAAGGGATGAGATCCTCGTGATCTCCCACTTTTATATGAAGTATCACGTGAATGGGATGGAATACTTAGTTGGTCAGTTTTAGTCACCTGTTTCAGTTCAGTCCTCCTTGCCCCTCTCACTTAGGAGACATGTATTCTCATCAGTGACCTTGCATTCCATTGCTATGTCTACCAAAACATATATCCTACTTTAGAAAAGTGCAATTACTAAGAAGACTTTAGCTGAAAGGAAAATTCACTAAAAGAGAAACTTGTCTTGTTTTTAACAAAACCAGGACATTAACAGTGCAGGGTTTGGTTATAGTCATTGAATTTACATGCTTCCACAGATTCCAGAATAATAAATATATATACTATAAGTCTGAGCTCATTCAGTGAGAGATTCTCACAACAAGATCCACAAATAATGAGGTTTTGTTGAAGCAACAGGTACAACTTCTTTTAGATTTCTAGTGATAAAATACGCTATCTCAAAAAATATACTTTAGTTGCAAAAAATACACTTTAGTTGCAAAATACACTTCAGTACCAAATATATATAAATTCTAAGATGACTATATAGCGCTACTCATATGATTGCAAACACAAGCTTGAAGTCTAAGTTTTCTAGGCAAACACTTGATATGACCAAGTGTGCAAATTTTATCTAAAAGTGTCCTGTTGAGGGTGAAGATAGGCTCAGCTCATTGACTGATCCTAGAAGTCTGCAATGCTGTCTCCTTGACTTCTCAGTGATGGTGTCTTCCCTAATATACCCTACTTTTTAGGGTATTTTATACTATTTTCTACTTTTAGGTGGAGCTTGAATGACCCTAGTCACACATACCTTTTTATTGGGTGGTGTAAAATTCTCTTGGTTTGATTTTAATGGTAAAAAGTTACAAGAATTCAGGGAGCATGCTCAAGACAGAATAGGGACGTGATGTAGGTGGGTATCTTTTGAGATGGATGTGTGTTTTGGTATTATAATGAGATTATAATGAGCAGACTTCATCCACAGGATAAATTTCAACACATCTGCTGTCTCAGCAACTAGCATTTTGGATGGAATGGAATATTTATCTCTTACTTGACAGTAGCTATGTGCACAGTATCATCTAGTTCCTATACCTGCCTTGTATACAGAGCCTGGCCGTAGTATCTCCGTGCCGCTCCACCCTCCATACTCTGGTGCCAGCACACTGGGCTTCCCCCACATAACAACATCCAAGAATGCAGGCCAGGCTGGTAATGGGGGAACCATGCAGAGCAGATTCCTTATATGTTAAGCAGCGGCCTTATGTGCTGAGGATGTGGATATAATTTTATTCTCAAGATGTGTACCTTCGATAATCAGTTTCAATAATTTGCCCCTTCGGTAATTATTCCACACTGCAGTGCAATAATGGAGCTTCTAGAAGCACATCTGGAACTGTGTCTTAGAGGTGATGCCAGACAGTAATATGAAAGTAATAGGATGGCAGCAGTTTTACATGTGTGTTCCTCTGCTACTGTGTATTATGGAAGATCCATTGCAGTTTTATGTAGCATGAGGGACTTCAAAACTGGGTAGCTTAATGATAAGTATCATGCATGGGAGCCAAGAACAAAGATCATGTAATTTGTCATGGAAGTTTGAATAACTTCATATTGTCCTCTGCATCACTGATGAAGAGGTTCAGAGCTTGTAGGGTGATAGAGCGAAGAGGGAGCACAGGAAACAGATAAATCAGCTACTGCAAATTACTTGAACATTCTCAGCTGGTATTCAAATTTAGCCAAGTGAAAGCTGACTTTTCTTGTGGCTTTCCTAAGGAATTTGGGAAAATTTTACATTCTCTCTGCACAGTCTATGTGGGAGTGCTGCTAATCTTGGCATGTTGTTGAGACAATTTGCATGAGAATTTGCATTTGAAATGTAGAGAAGAAAATCCTGCAGAAAGCCTGCTAAATAAAAGATACAGGAGAAAAATAACATATTCAAAATAACTGAAGACACCTTATTGTCTCATTTCAACATATCCTGAATCATCTAATATTTCTTTCAAAACATTGAAAAAAATACACATATCTATACATATGCACATAATCACACATAGATTCTATGTTGTGTTTCGTTATATACTTACATGTTTTGATAAATATATATAATACAGATATAAACCATTATACGTATTCTACTTTCTTTTTAATATTGTTCTAATATTTCTTTGTTTCCATGTGCAAATTTTATCTCACATAATATCTCTTATACCACAGTCTAGCCTACAAGATAAAGATAATACTTGCTACCTGACAGATGTGTTGGGAGACTTTCATAATCATTTCAGTGCCAATGTTAAAACTTCCAGTCTTTCATGGAAATTGAATTTACAATGAACTTCTCAACGAGTGTGCCATAAAATTATTTGATATCCTAAATACTATGAAAGTGGTTAGATTTATTTATCTGTTAAATTGCAAATATTATAGAAATGCACAGTAAATTAATTACTTTCTGTATGAGAACTGTATCTCTTGGATTCTTACATTTCTCTAAATTCATAATCAGACTACTACATTGATGCAGGATTTTTTATCTCCTTTATTTATAAGAAACACAGCTAAGCTATCAAATCTATGTGCTACATTAATAAACTGGTGCTCATTATAAGGCCAAACACCAAACAGGTTCTTCCAGGAGAATGAGAGGCTTTTTCTCTAGCTTTTTCTTGTAATTTGATTTCAGGATAAAGTGATTTAGAAGCACTGTGTCAGAGTATTACAGTTAAAAGGTTGTAGAAATAATGTAGGAAATGAAATATAGGCATAACATGGTATGATCACATAGCAACCAAGCCAGAATTATGATTTCATAAAGCTGAACATAATGCAAAAAAAGAATATGTAAAGCCTATTATGTAAAATACTATTGTTAGAGATAATGACGTGAGAATAAAACAAGATACACCTTCAAAAATTTTAGAAGGAAAAAACACTGAACCCAGATGACATAAAATGAATATAGAAAAGAGCAGAAGTAACTCTGGTCGCAAGAAAATTAATCTTAATGTCTTTCTTACCCATCCAAAATACTAAGTGGATATGTCCTTAGTGTTGCCAGTTAAAGCCCAGAGTATTTCTCATTTTGTGTGTCTGGAGAGCACATATGATTCACTCTGTAATAACCAAAGAAAAATATCCCTATGCAAAGAGTCAGACGTGTTAGTGATTAGAAACAGGCAATGTGTGCATCCTTCCTGTCTCTGGTCGTGGACTCAGACTCTGGCATCCTTATTTAAAATACATTTGTCCTAAGTGCTGTTTTTTTCTGCTGCTGATGTACAATCCTCATTAAATTATTTTATGGATTGGCTTATTTATTAAGATTTTGCCACTTACACTTATTTGAAAGCTGATCTTCTACATTCTGACTGTGCAAGGACCTTCAGAATAGATGTTCTCTACAGATCAAGAGAGAAACATTCATATCTTTGGATATCTACTCTATGCCTATTCATATGCACCTATTTGACCTGCTGCTTTGCAATTTAATTCCCAGAACTACTGTGTCTGGACAGTGGTGATTCCCAGAAACATATTTCAAGGCAAGGCAAATCAATGACTTGATGGCTGAAATGTAATTTCTAGTAGTTGAGTGTAGTATAGGACCAGAGCCATATGTCTGAGAATGATAATGCCTTAAAAAAACAACCAAACAAACAAAAAAAATCAGAATCTTTCTCCAGACAGAACATGGTAGCATAAATAGCAAAATTAAACATGAGTTCCATTTTCCAGATTAAAAACTTCCTTAATCTAAAATCTACATTTTGGATACCTGAAATCCCACTTATTCTAACAGAAGATTTCTAAAATATTTTTTCAGCTATTATATTAATGAGTTTCAATATTAAAATCTAGATAGACATAACCTAAGTGTATCAGAAAACTCTTTTCTGAAATTACCTTAAAAAAATCACATTTGCGATCTTTCTGTGCCACCATGTTTTCTCAAAATAGTTGGTTTATGTTAACAGCATAGTTGTCTCACAAGACATTTTTTAACACTGTAGAAATTATGTATGTTTAATCAGAAAACTTATCTATGACTAACATCTATAAAGACATTTATTCCTCTCAAAAAATAAAGCAAACCTCTCTTTATGCCAAAATACTCCCATCGTGGCATGAAAATGGAAACTCCAAACATCCAATTTTTGTGTAATAAAATTCAGTATCCCAAATCATTATAACAAATGAATTGAATAAACCTCACATCTTATTTTCAAATTCATCTGTGAATACACTTGCACAGTACTGATTTTGGACAAAGGAGGTACTTATTGAAAAGCAATTGTAGGGATTCAGAATTTTCCTGGGAACAGTACACATCTTAAAAGGCATAACTAGAACTTTTTAGAAGCATTCAATAACTCTGACACATTTTACATCACCACGATTATGTCTGTTCAGGTTTATCAGACTCTCCATTTCACAATAACTATTGATCTCTTGTCTTCATTAACATCACACAATAAGTTTTATTTTGCAAGCACGTTCAGCATCTTTATGACAGAAGGTACCATAATGGTATGATTAAAAATTAACTTTTCAATTATTTTATATAAAATCTGCAGATTTTGAAATGTAATTCAGCTGTATCAATGGGGAATCAGTCCTAGAATCTGTGCTCCCAAGGAACTGTGTCTAGAAATCTCACCAGTTTTGTTCAGTAGGGAGTAGCTTCAGAAGACACATACTTTAACACAGTAGGGTTACTTCGACATGCCCAGGCAAATATTTGTGAAACATTTGTGTGAGGTGTGTGTTTGAGGGGTGAAGAATTAGCTTTTGCCTGCTTTTGTCTTGGATGACCTAAGGAATGTGGCAATGAGAAGTATCCACCAAAGAATAAGCAGAAACTGTTGCATTTCAGGTGCTAAACAGTGCACAAGGAATGATATTATTTACTGTTATATTAGAATATGCCAACAGCACCAAAAATTCTGGAGTGGAGTGAGGAAAATTTGGGACCAGCTCCCAAAGGCAGATAAAATACTCAGGCGTTCTGTAGGAAACATGCCATTACTATCCTGACTGATTTGTAGAAAGAAATAATCCTTTCCATTAAACTTCTGGGCATAGTCAAAAATTGGAAGACCAGCAAAAGAAGTATTGGAGCATTCAGGAAAGAAACTACTCTTCATGCAGTCGTATGAAGGAAATTGTTCTCAGAAGAGTTATTTCCACGTCATCTTTACAAAGACCGATATAGATGTTACAGAAACCATCCTTTAAAAAGTTACTACAAAGAAAGACGACTAGAAGAAGAAAAAATGTTACAGCAGGAATACCTCATGTTCACAATTGCTGCTACAGCTCATAGTACATATTATGTAATGAGACTATTGCTACTATTTTTAAAAGGGCAACACCCAGAGGACCAAATATTAGGGCCAAGTTGTTCTACAGAATGTCCAAATATCTATTAAAAACAGAGGAGTAAAAAGTCAATCAAAAGGCGAAATAAGAAGCGAAGACGTGAAATAACTGATTTCCTACATGACTTCAGGCAAATAGGCTATTCAGGGCTAGAAGATGATCTTCATAAAGTTCTACTTAACAATTTGTGTAGTGGACACTGTGATACTCATGTTTAGAGATATCAGATGTTTTTCATGACTAAATGTTTCTTCAGCTTCCTGGACTAAGAAAATAATTTGAAGACTTCCTGAAACTTTTTTTTTTCTTTTCATTTTATTGTAAAAGGGGAGAACAAAGACCAGTGGATGATAAATTGAATAACTAAGATATTTGGATGGTGACTAGAATGTTTTGCTTGGTCAGACCCAAAATAGTTTATTTCACTATTAAAGAGCTGAGATAGATGAAAAATTGAGTAAATTAATTCTAAATTTATTTTTGCTTTTAAGTTGGCTGTTTAAAGGTTTTAATTTGGAAGATATTTAAATGACATGATTTCACAGGTGGTATTTTAGTGGAGTCAATGGAAAAAAGGAATTTAATTAATTTGGTACATCATTATTAGTTTATTCATTTGCCCCAAATGTTTCTTAATTGAGAAAAGTATCATGGTCACTATCTCATCTCTCCTATGTTACCTTTTTATTTATCGTATATTTGTATCAGAATACTGGAACATAACTTAATGAATAATAACATAAAATCTTGAAGAGAGTAGGGTTTAGCACCTCAACAGCAAACTATGTGCTGTTGTACTTTCTGAAAATTGCAAAGATGACTACAGCAAGGATAGTTAAAATGTTACCATTTTCTTTAACAGAAGCACAATCAAATCTTGTTCAAGAATTTTCATACTATCACTTCATATGAGTCTCCTAATGATGTTTTAATTTTGTAATATTGATTTTAAATGATAGTGTGAAAAAAAAGTAACAATAATGGGTCTCATATTGACATTGTTGTAAGAGCTTCTATTACACCTTTACAGAGGTCATTTTCTGGCAGTGTTTTTGCATATTAACAATGCTACTCTGGATTAAATACTTGCTGTAAAAATCCAACCATCCACTAATATGTTAATCTTTGTCTAAGACTCTATATAACAAGAACATTATGTATTGGTTCCATACTTCTACCTTCCTAGGTTCTTCGCAGCCAATATATTAATACTGAAACTATTTTGATGAAACATTTCACTTTTGTTCTCCTATCCCAATACGTTTATTCGAACAATGTCCTTATTACTATATTGAACCATAAAGTTCTAGTTGTCATATGACACTATTTAATTAGAATTATATACTACACAAAAAAATACACATATGCCCTGCTCTAGATATTCCAACATAATTAATTCACAGTACATTAAATTAGAACATATCAATTAATAATTTCAAGCAGGAACTCAAACATTTCAGTAAATTCTTTCCTGAAAATTTGAAAAATAATGGATATGCTTAAAAAACCCATACAAAGAAAAAGAATATATAACAACTTTGAATCTTCATCAACGTTAATCTGGAAAGACAAATCAATGTACTTTTAAATCCACATTTTAAACATTTGTATGAAAAATACTGATTAATAATCATGGAGCTACTATATGTTTTTGTCTGCCATTACATTCAATGTTTTGAAGATAGAACTGAACAGACTTATATTATATTTGAAATTCCATGTCTTCAAAAACCATAGGTACAGTGAACAGCTGTCAGTATTTAACCTGCTTCCTGGATGACAGCATTTGCTATAAAGGAGTCTTCAGCCAGAACAATTATATAGCCAGAGCACCCTCCTGATATTTTGGGGATGAACTCTTTCTATCAGATAAATTGATGAGATGAAGACAAAGAAAAGTGATAACTGGTGGCTTAATATAGAAAAGTTATAGGGATTATTTTCATGATGTCAGTGTGCCCTCTTACGCTTCTTTGATCAGGTAATGCTAACACGCTAGATCTTGGTATTTAATCCAGCTGCCCTTTGTTCTGCCACAACCCATTACCAACACCATTTGTACTGCAGCATCATAGAAATATATTTGGTTTCCCTTGAGTAGCCATTCACAACCTTTGATTTCACAGTCTATCAGCTTTAGATCAGATATATTTCCCTGAGTATGGGACTGCCTTTTTGATAGATAGCTCCTGCCTTGGAAAGTCTTCATTCCTGAATCAAAGCCTGACAGCTGGGTTAGGGCCAGTTCTTTTTTTGCTGTATACGTTACTGGAAGAAATTCAGGATCACTTGTCAAACTACTGTTCTTTAGGGTAAAGGAGTGGCTGACCAGCAGCTTTCTGCTGTAAATGGATTGTTTAAGGACATTTAATAGTGATGTTAGAAAGAACGCACTGAACAGATGGGCTGAATATTTGTGCTAGAGTAAAACTGAAGATAAAAGCAAGAGTTTCTTTCCATTAGACAAAATGTGATTATATACATATAAACATATACATAAATGCCAGTCAAAGAACAAATTCTCATGCTAATGTTTTGAGTATCAACTACTACTACCAAAAAAAATCTCTTAACCTAAAATTTGCCAACTTGGCAAACAGATAAACAAAAGGGAAAGGCAACTGAAAGACCTCGATCTGAATTTGAGTCTCTGAATCCAAAAATATGTGGAGTGATTGGAGAACATCTGATAGAGACCAGAAAGCATGATCCAAGGTCAAAGAAACGTGAACTTTAAGGGAAGATTAAATCAAGTGTAGTTGTGCAGACGGAGAAACAAAAATCAAGAGGCAACATGATTACAGCCTTCCTCTGCAAAGAGGAAGTGAACTGTGAAGCTGAAGAACAGATTGCTTAGCAAGTCTCTCCTCCTCTGTAATAAAGGCAGCATGTTCTGAAAAGTAACAAGGAATCCCAGGTCATGCAGTATGGAGAAGCGAAATACATTGCACCAATGCAGTGGGAGGCCTTGGACTGTAGTGTAGTGTGACTGCTTATTGAATTTCTTAACAGGAAAAGAAGAGATGGAGACAAGTTGGTCTGATGCACAGATGTATCAGAAAACAGCAGCCTGATATTTGTTACCTCCTGTCTCAGAGTAAATAATTTCTGTTGTGATGGAAAAACACCCAAGAGAAGTTGTATCCACCATGAGGCAAGCATAAGAAGAGGCAAGAATAAGAAAAGGCAAGTAAGAGAAAAATGGTTATAAATTTCCCAAACCTTACCACTGAACCATTACTAACAAAGTACAGTCAAGTATTGGTCCTTAACAACACTTCTGTAGCTGACCATGTCATTGAGCAGGATTATCATAGATAAATGTTGGAGGACCCTGCCAGAATTGAGACAGAGTTATCGTCAGGTCTCATGCAAAAGAGGAGGTTCATAAGCATGACTGATCTTTTTATGTGATGCGTTAACCTGATAGAATACGAATTGAGAGTATAAGATGTCAAAGTGAAAAGTATATGGATGCTGAAGGTTCTTACATGTGGTACCTTAGACCCCCCCCACTTGCCACCTGGAACATAGCTGCCTCTGTAGCAGTTTTATTTTTGATACCTCAGTCTGCTACTTTGCATTTTGACCCTTACAAAAGGGATGAAAGAATAACCCAGAGCTCAGAAATTAATGCTCTTAGAATGCTGATTAATCCTTTGTAGATGAGAATTGCACTCTTGATGCACCTATGAACATGACTTCTAAAATATCCATATTCTTGACTCCTGCACAAATTTAGCTATTACCTAGAAAGGCAGAGAAGAATTTTAAGCAGCCACCAGATCTTATTGTTTAAGTTCATTTAATGATATATTGTTTACCTTATATTCAAACTATAGATAATAGTCTGATACCAAGATGTGACTTCGACATGTTACCAATGCTAAGAACTCCAATGGTAACCATGGTTTGCAGTAAATTGATAATATAAATCTAAGAGGAGTGTGACTGTGTAGGTGTTTTTAAAATGTTGTGTTCAATGCCTGAGGATAATATATTCTCTATATTGTGTAGATTAATCAAAAACCCCACAAATCTCACTGGTAGTCAGCAGCTCTGCCAACAGATTCATATTCGGGCTTTGGAATTTGTTTCACACAAGTTTTTGGTTTTGTATTGGGTCTGTCTGGGATGAAGTTAACATTCCCCATAGCAGACCTCACAGTGCTGCACTTCGTACCTGTCACTAGAACTGTGTTGACAACACACCAATGTTTTGGCTACTGCTGAGCAGTGCTCATAAGCATCAATAATGTCTCACCAAACCATACTCTTCCAAAAAAAAAAAAGAGGCTGGGGGTGGGCAAGAGGTTGGGAGGGGCCATATCCAGGACAGATGACCCAAACTGACCAAATGGATAACCATACCTTATGACATTGTCCTCAGCAATGAAATGTGAGAAAAACAAGGGGAGGGGACGTTAGTTATTGATGTGTTTGTCTTCTGAAGCAACCACTACATGTACTGAGGCCCTACTTCCCAGAAAGTGGCTGGGCATACCTACTTATGGGAAGCAGGCAATAAATCTTTTCATTTTCCTTTGTTCCATGAGTGGCTTTTGTTTTTATTTATTAAACTGCCTTTAACTCAGCCCAGGTGATATTTTCTCATTTTATCTCCCTGTCTTCTGGAGGAGGGAGAATGAGAAAGTAGCTTGGTGAGCATCTGGTAATCACATAAAGTCAAACCACCAGAGTTGGTTTTGTCACAAAATGTGGAGCTTTCAAGGAATTTGAGATAAGGATAGAATGGGGCGACGTTACGGGCAAAACATGGACTGAGCATTCTGGGAAATTTTTGTTGTAATTGTGGTGAAAGAACAAGGAATGGAGTCTGCATACATTTTCCATCTTTGTCAGTGTTGTGATGATTTTATTTCAGTTTTGATGTGAGGTATTCTTTTGTTGATATAAGATTGTGTGATGAATGTATATTTTAATGATAATTCATAAGTATGCGATTCACAAAAGTGAGGAATGTCATGTATTTGGTTTATATGGAAAGGTTTTGGTAGTGGAAGGGGCTGCAAGCGTGGCTTCTTTGAGAAGACACCAGAAGCTGCCTTCATGTTGGACAGCCACTTCCAGCCACCTCTGAGATTTCTGTGTAGGTTACTGGAATTAGCATTTTGAATATGTGCTTTTTTTGGTGCACTATTCTACCCAAGCAAGATAAAGGAATTACTGTCCTGGAGCTGGCAAGAGAGAACCACAGATAGGCTACTGAACTTTGAAGCTTAATTCCCACAAGTGTCAGCTCTGTTTAACACCTCCAAGACACACACTGAAGATGTATTCCTTGAGCAATTTACACTTTGTCTCAGGAATTCTTGACCCAAGAATTGCTGGAAGTAAGGGAGTATGTGCTTGAATTTTCTTTTTTTTTTTTTTTTTTCCTTTCTCTGTGCATGCTTTATTATAACTATTGGATGCAGGTTGCTGGTCAAGAAGAGTCTTTCGTTCAGCCTCTAGAGTCATTCCTGTTATGTCTGCTGCTGCCACAGAACCTCCTTTTGTATCACCTTAGTCTTCAGAGAGGAAGGTGTGAGTGTCAGAGACAAACCACATTGCAAGTGGGAGGGAGAAATCTAGAAGATAGCTCTAACCCTACTCTGAGTTTGTTTTGCCTTATCCACGACCCTCTTAGCTCACATACTTAGACTGCAATAATAGTTAAAGTGTCTTCAGTTCAGGCACTTTCAAGACCAGTCAGTCATTCAGGTTTCAGGTATGATAATGTTTTATTGTATTTGTATTCTGCTTTAATGAAAATGTAAACACTGGCACATGATCAAAATGCTGCTGTGTCTGTCTATCCACTCTATTTCTTTCCTTGATTGAAAAATGTCAAAAGAGAATTCTCTCTTGTACATGATTTCTGCCAGTTGTAAGTCTCCCAGCAGATCTGGATAATTTTTCTCCCTGTTTGCTAAAAAGGATGAATAATTAGCTCCCAACTCTCTTAGGATTTCAGATAACCAAGTTTACAAAATAAAATGTTTACTAAGTTTATGTAATACATTTACAGGACAACTAGGAAGTATAACACTCAGAAAAGCTGTGTACTTATGACACTAAAACATATATTTTTTTGCTTAGAATAGAGTTTAATTACAGGTTACTAGAGACTGGAAGGTAAAAATATGTTTTATTTATGTAACTGAAGCATTTAATGTGGAAATTGTCAGATGCCTTGATTCCATGTACCACACCACTCTTTGAAGCGGATTTTCATTTTAGATATAGTGTTTTGCACAACTAATATGCAACTATGAATGAATGAATGAATGATTATGAATGAAATGCCGGTGCCATTGTAATTAGTGGTGTAAAAAATACTGTAAAATTTGCTTAAATACTGCTTCTAACTTATATTTCTAATTTAATGTTTTTATACTGCAATATTCCCATGGAAATGAAATACACTGAATTAGCTACTAATGAATATTTTTAGATAATATGGGATTAAAATTGATGCCAAAGGATCTAATCAGAGGATCTATGCTCAGCTATTGTCCACAAGCAATACCAACTACATTACTACTTTTGTTAAGTACAGGGAAGTGTTGTAGACAGAAGCTTTGAGATTTCTTTGAAGACAGGATCTTCCAAGAAATCGCGGATACATTGAAGGTAAATGATCTTGTGCTGAAAAAACAACTTCAGACAAAATATTTTAATTATTTATTAAAAAATGATTTTTGTATCAGGTATCATGAACCAGAAAACCTCACTCGGTGTTCACCAAGCACCAACAACATTAAAAATGCATAGTCTATTTTTCTCATGTTCATAAGGAAAAGGTAACAAAATTAAATTGATTTGGTTTAGACTATCACATTTCTAAAAAAGAAAAAAAGGCATAATTTTTTTCTGCATATTTATTTTGTTTAGCCTATGTTATGTTAAAAAGGTCACATGGATAAAATTAATAGAAGTCTTTTAAAAGTGTCTGTTTAATAAGAACAAATTACCATTCTAGCTTAATACCCCTTTATTTATGTAATACACTATTCAAAATAATTCAAAACAAGAGGATTCCTAAAGAGGTTCTATTTTATTTGATTTAACCTACTGTTTCAAAACTGTGAAAAAAATCTGTAACAAAAAATGTGTACTGCAACAGAAAAAAATCAGACCATATTTCTGCTTTGTTCCTTATCTAGACTTATTGTACTGATGTTACCAGGGTAATTCTGTATTCAGTCAGGGTAGAAATGTCTTTGTTTAAATAATGAATGATTTTCCTTTCTTTTAAACTAATTTAGAATCTCATGTATTCTCAAACATCGCAATATTATCCTCAGATCAATAATATACTTTCCTGTATTTATCATTGCAAACTTTTTAAAGACACAAACAGTTCACAAGATAAATAAACATAACCGTTAACCCCATAATGCTTTTCTTCTTCATACTTTCTAGTCATAAAACCCTATGTCTATTTCCAGAAAAGTCAGTTATTATTAAAATTTTATTTGAAATACTTCCATATACTTTCTCTGCCTCTTCATAAAAAATTGCAAAATTGCTACTTTATAAAAGCACTCCTAAAAAATCTGATATTTAGATTGAAATTTTTCTTCTGTGAGGATGATTTCCACTATAGGTACATATAGGGATGCTCAAAAGTCCTTGAAAAACAATAAAAGACTCCTATTTATTTGCATTATATTTGGATCAAAACTTAAGTCTTTAGAGAGCAAAAGTGAAGTTGAATGTTTTCATCTTTATCCTCACTTCAGCACAATCAGTATGTTTGCTAGGCAAAGGACCAAATGAGCAGTGTGAACTCCAACTTTTAATGGACAAAGTTCATTACAGGTTAGGTTTTAAAGCCTATCTTGGAACGTTGACCCTTTTTTACAAACTTCTGATCTCCTGTTTGGTCATCAGTTGAACAGATTTATGGAGACTCTCTTGAACTCACAAGATTTGTCTTTCTATGATGTTTTTTCTTTACTGCTAATATTAGACCCTTATTATATTTCTTCACAAGATATAATGTAATAGTAAAGATCGTTGACAATATTACTGCTAATACTGAATTCTTAAAAGAGTATGCAGAGAAGTGACAGATGCAAAAATATTTATAAATTGTGAAGATGCACTAGATTACAACTGAAAGAAATGGTTTTTTTTGAAAACTCATACTGATGAAATGCATCATTTTCTGTCTCCTGTTCTCCTATTTTAAATGCTTCGACCATCAATCAAGGGGCAGAATTACTGTCATAGACTTTGCATGGCTACATGCAAAACACAGCTAGTCATTCGCAGTCAGCCTTTCACAGAAAACTATTTATTGAAACTATTCAAGGAAAAACTAAACCAAACAATTTTCAAGTAAACATCGCTGTCACTTCACAGTCAGTTTGATAACAGAGAATGATTATGACAGATATTAATTAACCTTGAGTAGCTCCATTATCAAAATTTCATTCCACTGGAGTTAGTCTCCTGCAGCATTCATTTAATTAACTTAGGAAAAGAAAATAAGATATAATATGAAATTTTCTTGAAAGTCAACTGTAATAAACTGTGATGAACAGTTTGTCCCATTATTTCCAAGAGCTCCAATAACAATGAGATAACGTTTTGTTATCTCATCTGAAGATTTTTTATATGAGTTACACAGTTGCTGAGCTTTAAACAGCTCAGTTTCTGTCCTAAACAACTTTCCACTAGTAGAATTTAATGACAGACCAAAACCCAAAATTTTGCTTCTAATCTCAAAACACATCAATTTTGTGGGACAAATGGATGGAAACTTTTCTTTAGATTATCCAATAGACAAAATTAAAACCTAAAAATTAGATTTAACCTAGAACTTAAACCTAAAATTCCCTTAAGTTTTGGGCTGTTGAGTATTTTACATATCTGTGCATGTCCCTTCCAAGAACCAGCCTCAAGTCCCAAAACTTTAGATACAAATCTATATGCTTTAATTTTACATCTTTGTGCTGATGAGTAATAGACTAGAATAGGCCTCAGGTGCATCATTTACAAATAATGATGTTTGACCGGTGTCACTGAGCTCCTAATATAATTTGCAAAACTTTTCTTAATAATGGCATAGAGAAAGCTGATTGTCTCTTAGACTACTAGGCAAGTTTGTGAGATTGGTATTTACAGTTTGATTATTTTAGTTATTGATGTTTATGGGTTTTGTTTGTTTGTTTGTTTTTATTTATGTGTTGAAAATTGACAGAAGACTGAAGTGTAGAACTGCTAGATATCACAGTGCTGAAATTGTAGAGGCTTGACTTTCATTCTGAATTCTAGTCTAGCACTTTTAAAAAGTTCAGCACTAACTGATAAGAAATGCTAAATATAGTGTTCTTTAGGTCATCTCTTTAGGTCATCTCCAGACCTCTAGTGCCTAGACTCAATGGAATGTCTGTCCATTCAGGAGATAAATGTGGTTTTTTTGGTCTTGTTGAACAGGATTTTCTTTTAAGACACCATGTGGCTTCCAAAGGATCTTATCTGAAAAACTGGGTCAAGCAGAGCAAGTGTGTCTGTCTCCATGCTCTCTCAGTGCCCCACAGTTGTGTTTTCATCTGTGTGTATTATTCAATTCAGAAATGGTCCTGGAAACAGAATGTAGTATTTTTAACTGAAAAATACTTTAGATGACAGTAGCAGGATTCTTCTATTAGAAGAATGGCTTTCCGAGCTTTGACCATATGAACTTTGCACAACTTCACCAGAAGAAGAATGGGTAGCAAGCAGCATTGTCTACCTCCCTTGCCCACTACATACAAATAGTTTATTTCTAATTGTTTTAGAGCATTCTAATTGTAAAGGTGTAGGTTTGAGTCTCTATAGTTCAGAAGACAACTAAGCTTGTGTTTCTCACTTCATGGGTGAGTATGATACTATAATTCTGGTTTGTAAATGGTGTCTAACTGCATGTTTTTTTATACAGTACTTACAACTTCATACTCTAATTTATCTTAGCTGCACTCTGTGCGCATATCTTGCCTGAGTTCCTAAAAAGACACAGATACTGTTCTTCCAGGTTTCCGATTCTTGCAGCATTTAGGCTGGTTTCAGGACTATATCTGCCTACCAGACAAGGAAACAATGCTAAAGGTACCTAGAAATTCTTGTAGCACATAATTGAGTGCAGAAACCCATTGAGTTTTCAGTTCTACATTGTGCCTAACTCATTGTATAGATCTGGCGATGGATACTTTTGCTTTTGAAACTTCTGAGAGACAAATCATAATAATAACCTGTTTGCCATTTTTATAGTCACTTAAACCATGCATTAATTTAACAGTGTGAGTAGTACTAAGGGCTGAGCTGGCTCCTGACTTCAGCCTTCCTTGACATTTTGTCAGAATTTGGACACAGCCAGCCAAAATGACTGGCTCCTGGAAGTCTGCTCACTGGAGGCTGCTTCTGACAGTGAGATCTGGCATGTCTTACCAAATCAGCTGTGATGGAGATGTGAGAGGAAACAAGGAACAGCACAGTGGTAGGGATGCTGCTGCATTATATGGCACACTGTACCCAGCTAACAAAAGTCAGGGGGGCACTAAAGTTCCCTTAACTCCCTGATAAACTCCTTGTTCTCCCCATCCTGAAATAACTGGTTGAAATACAAATAGAAGAAAAAAAATGTAGTGATAGATACACAGGTAAATAGAAGTCTGGATAAACATCCACATAAGTTAAAAATGTAGAGTTTGGAATGACACTAAAAAAAAAATTGTATTAATTACATTGATCGGATAGTCCATGGCCATTTTGATAGTTTAGAAAGAAGTTACAGCTGGCACTTAATTAAAATGGTTTTTTTTTAGATGGATGAAGCAAATTATTTTTTACATATATAACAAATAAATGGATAACAACTACTCTGACTCACCTTATCAGAAGAACATTCTTGTTCCTTTAGAGATGTTTAAACGACAGCACTTACTAGAATCTAGTAAAAGGTACAAGGATAAGGTCCTCCTATCTGCCAGTGGTTGATGATAATCTCAGGGAAACTCTTCTCTCGTCCAAATAATAAGGCCCAGAAATGTCTTTTTAAACCACTTCATAAAACTTGTAATGTGTAAAACAAACTTTGAAAAAACTATTTGGCCCAATGCAACATGATTTATTTTGAGCTTTGGTTTTGTTTGTTTTATGCAGATGCGGGGGAGGAGGGGTAGGGAAGGAAAAAAAAACAAAGAAAAAATTAGTAATAAATATCTAGTACATTATGGAACCTGTTATTGATGTTCTCTAAAAAAAAATAAAAATCAACATCAAAGTTTTTATCCAAGAAACATTTCAGTTTGCGCTTCTCCCTTTTCATAAATACTCAGTACTTCAGCATTTCCAGGATCTGAAATGTTGTACTAAGCTTGTACTAAGATACCTACCAGTATTCAGGAACAAAAATCTAAATATTTAAATACTGTTCACATATTATAGTGTTGCTTAAACTGATAAAGAATTCTCAGACATAGAAAACTGAGTCAGAGTGCAATTGCTAAGTGGTGATGTGACTTTTGTCACTAGACTGTGAATGCCACCTCACCCATGTTTGTACCAAGCTATCCCCTTGTGGTGGCCCATCCTGCCTTCTTGTTTCCACTCTGTTGCCACGTGTAGGCACCACTCTACTCCATCCGCAAAGTCAAAGGCTTTTGCTCTTCTGCTGCCTTCTGTTCTAGTCATGAGAGAGCACAAGGACTGCAGGTCTCCAGGAAGCACAGAGGCTGAAGACTTCTGTTGTTCAATATCATCCAAACATCTGAGAAGATGAGGCAGCATCAAAATTCTAGGTATTAGTAACTGCCCAGCTTTATCAGGCAAGGTGATGAGGATTTCTCTGGAAACAAAGTGTGATGAGAAAACCTTGTTGTCTCAGAGGAAATCTATGGTTTTGGCAGGTCTGTCTGACTTTGCAGTGCAAAAGCATCTCAGTCAACCTTTCCTGAAGCCAAATGCACTACAGGATGAATTACATTGATAAGAAATCTCAGTGTGTGTCCAACAGTGCTGTACCATTCAGAACTACAGCAAAGGCAAGTAAGTTCATTGGAAGTGTAACTGCTGATACCTTTCACTAGTAATGTCTGGAGGTCCTCATACTTGAGTTCTGCTCAAAATCTTTTTTCTGTGGAAGGATGTGTTTAAACAAGGCAACTAGATGACAAAGGAGATGGGAAAAAAAAAAAAGATACCACAAATCTTTTATGAGTAAGAAGTGTCCCCATCTTCCTCCTCCGGTTCTTTTTCTAGTAAAAAAATAATTATAATTATGATATGTACTTTTCAGAAACTGCTAACTGTAACCTAAATGTTTGGGAGTTGTTTTGTTTTGTTTGTTTTTTAAATATTCAATATTTCCGAATAATTGAAGTTTAATTTCAGTTAACAGATTCCAAAACTTGGAATTGAATGTAAAATAGATTCATTCTCAGTGTAATCTGAACGAGTAAATTTGGTCTTCACATATTGGGACTGTAAAAATCAAAAGGATGTTCTTAAAGGAAAAAAAAAGTAAAAAGCTTTTTCATTAGTTTATAAAAATAATAGATTCTCTGTCAATTATCTCATTCCTAAATGGTAAAACCAGAACCAGCAGGAGGCTGGTTGACACATGGGGGATTAAAGATGAGAAAACGCATTGGTCATTTTAAAACACAGAATTGTTAAAGGAATTCAAATACCAAAACACCAAGAAACTGGACAGTAACAAAGAAAGAAAAACAAATAAACAAACAAATAAAACAAACAAAATAAACAAACAAATAAAACAACCAACCAAACAAACAAAAATATAGGAGAAAAACAAAACAAAAATTATGGTCAAATTGAAGGTTAGAGTGGTAGATTAAGCATCACAGGGTTATGTCTAGAGGATAGTTCAGAAAGCCTTTTATGGGAGGCAGTGTAATTTTCTCATTGGTAAAATCTGAAGGGTGAAAGATGGCCTGTATTTAACAGTGGTTTGCTTATGGTTTTAACTGCTGTTTGTGTATCTCAACTGGCTTTAATCTACTTTTTGTGGAGTAAAAAAATAAGTGGTAGATTTGCAACCAATTTTGATGTATCTTTTTCATATAAGCAAGCTCTCAGTGTAGATCTATAAATTTGACCAACAATAATTTGCTGTAGGGTTGGTTTTATATAGAATATATTGCATACAAGAGATCTGTTTATCTGTTTCTGCCTGCCATTTTTTTCCCTGTATCTCTTTCCTATTTTTTATGAAAAACAGATCTCTTTTGAAGCTATTCAGTGTTTTCTATAAATTAATACTGTTTTTCTATAGCTTATTTTCTATAATATTTTTTTTTGCTGTTGCTACTTAGAAATCAGTTTTAGAGGCTCCATTTTAAAATACAAAGGATATACAACTGCATAAGATATTAAAAGAAATCTTGTGCATAGAGAAAATTAAAACTTCGATGATCAAGCTTTGCCTTTCACATCCAAGAGCAGATCATTCCCCACAGTGCTTAATATTTCACAGTAAATTCCAGATTTAGTACAACTTTTCTTTCTCCTGTTTCTAAAACAGTAGACATTTCTTAGGTTTCATAGCTCTTTTTAAATTTTTTTTTCTGATTTTGTACATGTACTAAAATTCAGGAAGAGATTAGATAATTGCTGCATGGCAAGAGGGAATCAAATTAGAAATTTAACTAGAACAAGTGCTGGATTCTCCATCTGGAGCAGTGTAATCCTGGTTATACATATAAATTGGGGAATGAGAGGCTGAAGAGCAGCCCTGCAGAAAGAGATCTAGGGGTTTGTGTTGATGGCAAGTTGAACATGAGACAACAGTGTGCCCTGGCAGCAAAAAGGGCCAACCACATTCTGGGGCGCATCATGCACAGCACAGCTGGCTGGTCAAGGGAGGTGAATGTCTCACTCTACACTGCACTGGTGCGGCCCCACCTCAAGTACTGTGTGCAGTTTTGCGCACCTCAATACAAGAAGGACATCAAACTATTAGAGTGTATTCAGGGAAGGGTTACCAAGATGGTAAAAGACCTAAAGCACAAGAGTGACCTCATCACAGTCTACAACTTCCTCAAGGGGGAGCTGTTCTGCTCTCTCTAGTGACCAGTGATAGGACATGAGGAAATTAAATGAAGCTACATCAGGGGAAGCTCAGGTTGGACTTTAGGAGAAGGTTCTTCACTGAGATGGTTATTGGTCACTGGAACAGGCTCCCCAGGGACATGGTCATGGAACCAAGCCTGTCAGAGTTTAAGGAACATCTCGACGTTGCTCTTAGTCATACAGTTTAGTTTTAGGTAGTCCTGCAAGGAGCAGAATGTTGGACTCGATACTTACGGGTCCCTTCCAACTTCAGATATTCTATGGTTCTATGATTCCATGATTCTACGAACTGCTTATCTTCACTTTGGTTTACCAGTGTGTAGAATTGGGCAGGCCATTTGGAATGGTAAATGAGGAAGGTTTTAAAACACTTACCTTGCCATGTATATCTAGTGCAGGAGGTTTTAGTCTCATCTAGATGTCACTACCTGAGGTTTTTGGTGGCTGCTTCTCTCAGGCGCTACAGCCATGACACTGGGGCGTTGTAGGAGATCTTCACCTTGAACAAATGGTTTCAACAGCCTGGATATCAACATTCAATGAGTTCAGTTTTAACTTTTTCTTGTGGTTTAGTTTTAAATTTATTGGCCATTTGAATTATTATATAGTTACCATGAGTATTGGGAACTATACAATTCTTTTGTTAAAAATGTAAATTATGATATTTCTTTCATTCCTAGTAACAATTTTAGTAAATATTTTCGATCAGTACTTCCAGCTTAATGTGTTTTTTGCTTGTGAAATTGATGATTGCTCTTAAATCTTCCAATCTCAATTTTATATTGTTATTAAAAAAATAATATAATAATTAATTGTTTTGTTTACTAAGTAAAAAGAGCAGGACTGGATTAATACTAACTTCACCATATTCAGGGAAAGCATGAATAAATCATTTAAATATTTTCTGTGCTTCATTTGTCATAATTAAAGGTGTTTATTACGATTCTTCAAGTCAATGGCTTTCAAAAGCACCTGAATGACCTTTAATTATGCTTATTAAAAAAAAAAAAAGTCTAGCTTTTACTTCCTAAATTTTGTATCTATTCTCCTAGGCTACCTATTTTTCTTAGCAACATTTTACCTTCTTTCTAAACTGTTTCATAATTCAGCAATGAGTGTTTATTTACTCAAATGTAATACCTCTTCCCAATTTAAAACTCATATTTTATTCTTTGATAATATGTGGCAACTTCACTAAATATCTACAGCTGTTGAAATGTTTATTGTATTTTAACAACTAAGAAACCTGCATACTTTTTTCAATGACTCTATTGAATTAGTATTTTCTAATTTGTTGGACTTCAATAACCTTTTTTTTTCAGTAATATGTTTTTAAGTTAAGATTTGTCTCTGTACTTATGAAAAGAAGGTCTTTGCAAAGTGTGTGCTTTGGAAGGATGGGGAAGCCTGCCTGAGTGCTATTGTAATGCGGGAAGTTTGAGCATACAGTCGTGCTGATCACCTTGTATTGCCATATAGTCTCCTTGTTCTATCAGTTCATGAAAGCACTTGCTTCCCCTCAAAACTAGCAAGAAAGAATTTGCCTATTGATTCAGCAGTGCAGGATTTGCTCTACACTCTTTGTGTAGAGCAAATGACTGTTAAAGATATTTTATGACTTGAATGGATCCCAGTGATACATATTTTTAATGGCCGTTGCTGACCATTTTATTTTCTACAATAGTTACAAAGCAAAAGATGTTAGTGAAGAGGATAGAAGCAACATGAGATCATGAAAGAATCTCTGCTCTGGTGCAGCTCAAAGAAGCACATCTGGAGAGTTTGCCATAATCACACAATTATTTGCTCTTTGTTAAACTGTGTTTTTTATAAATGGAGTGATGGCAACTTTAAACAAATGTTTCTTAAGGCTGATACTTACTTGGAAGGGTGTGTGCGTGCCTTGAAAGGCAAAGTAAACAGATTGTTATGTTCACAAAATAAAAATTTATTCAGGAGTAATGAATAAAATGAAAATAATTATGAAAACAAAATACTCAATGCATGTAATTATTACAGGAAACAAACACTGAGTTACCCATACGTTATTTTTTTCTGCATAAAAGGCATGTCAGACAACAAATGGAAGTCCATACCAGTACCAGCCATAATCTGTACTATCACTTCTGTCCACTTCCAGGCCAAGAAAAGCCCCAAACCCAGACCACCCTTAGCCAGCAGCAGATCACTTTCATACCTTTCCACCGCTGCATTTAAGTAAAGAAATCCAAGTATGAAAATAATTTTTTCTGAGCCGGGATCTTGGACTGGAAAATCAAGTTTTTGATTACATCAGATGTATTTTTTTTTCCTAAAATTTATATAGTTTGGATGACCAATTACTAAATAGTTCACTCTAAATTTCCTATATGTCTTCTCTAAAAGCTTTGATATTTGGCACTCTGTGTATAATTTATGTTTCTACTGCATAGATTTATGTTGCCATAAATTCTATCTGCATTGTAAAAAGTACGCAGTTGGGAATATTATTTGCTTCCTTATATTTTTCTCCTTTTTGTGAATGTACCTTTGATAGATAGTGTACATTGTTAAAATAAAATTCTACTTCAAATGGCATTTATTTTCTTTCAGCCTACAGGCATCCACCATATCTCCCCCTCTAGAGGGGAAGATATTATAAAAAGGATGTAAAGAGAAGTTGCATGATCTCTAAAGAAACTCAAAAAAGGTAAAACATGTACTATATTGCCTTTTCCTTTGTAGAAGTTATTTGGATTACTAATTTTGGAACATACCCGCCCTCCTGAGAAAGGCTCCACTCTCACTCAGTGAGATTTTCATTAGGGTATACATCTGGACTGTTTATTCCTCATGTCCTGGATCACGGATCTAGTCTCTATCACCTTTCAGGGTGAGCTCCCAATCAAGGAGGTTTGTACCTCTATGGTATTTATACCAATGACTTCAGGCATTTTGTTATCTTCCTCTCTTTGGCAGAATGGCTCACCCATCATTGCAACTTACATGTGCTATACCTCAGTTTTCTGATTAACAAATGAAGTAGCAACTAAATTAGCAATCCTAAAGGTTTCTTGCAATAGGTAATGCAACATTCACGTAGGCTTGTTCCATGGTTGTCCGTCATAAAAGAAAGCAGATGAACTAGACCAGTAAATTTGATATTTTTCATGTCATGTTGCATTGCAAAACACAGAAAATGGTGCTCTAAAACAGGTTTGTTTCTCTCTTACTCTGGAAAAAAAAAAAATCTTTTCATATAACCATCATTCTTACTATTGAATGGAGATAAAAAAGTGCTTTCTTTCCTCTGCTTCCTCTCTTCTACCTTCTCTATGTGACCACAGAGAAAAAACATAAGTTATGTATGGTCTTGAATGTCCAGCCTTCACTGGTACATTCAGCTGTTCCATTAAGTTGGCAATGATAATTTCAATAGTAACTGAGTTGCGTTCAACTCAAAATTAAATATAGAAATATGCACAAATATATCCAAATAATCTCTCACTGACATATATTTATATACATGCATATACATTTCTTTATATATATGAGAGCTCATTTGATACCAGCCAATAAGTTTCTATATGCATGAGTAATACAACCTGAGAATTTGGAAACACAATTTGTTGCATGGCAAGTAACTTTCAAGGTGTTTTAAAATTATGGACTACAAGATCATCAATGAGCAGTTTAATAAGAAAAATCAGGAAAAAATAACATGCAAAAATAGTCACTAAAATTGAAACAGTGTTTAACAATATCACAATGGTAGTGAATTATGCAAAAATACAAACCTTTATTCATGGAGATATATTCTAGAATATCTCATTTCAGCTGTTTTGCTTGTGACTGAACCTGCATCATCTACTTTTACAAGTGCTTTGGTGTTGATTAATAGTTGTCGATGTTGATGTTGATCAACGTTTGATGTTGATGAATGATCAGAAGCAACATAACATCTCTCCACTGTAAAAGGCAGGATTCAGTTTCTATACTTGTCTACTAGTAACCTAACCCCTTGGTCCTCCTCACAGTGTCCATCTTTCCTTCTCTTGGGATACTCAAATGTGTGTTTGTAACTCTTCAGAGATCTCAGTGATGTGCAGTATGAAACATGGGGAAGGATAAGCCAATAAATAAAAATAGGAGTGGTATCATATATCATATGTCCTATATAAGAAGACTATAGAACTATACTTTTTTTTAATTTGTCTCGTGGTCCCCCTCTTCCAGTTGTGGATGTGTGAATCGCTTCCTTTGCCAGCACTATGAGGAGAGAGCAGTGTCTATGAGTCCTGCATCAAGCCACAGTATGTGAGGTTGAAGGTATAATGTATTATTTACCTTGGTATGAAGGGAGAACAGCAACACTGCTTTTCTTCTGACTGGGACCATTTCAGCATTAGCAGCCAAGCTTTGTGACCATAGGATTTTCATTGAGGGCTACAGGATGAATTCGGTAACATTTACACTGCACAGTTGTCCTTGTCTGTCATTGCAGAACTGAACCTGGAGACTCAGTACACTCACGAGACTGTGCAGGTAACTGATTGCACAGGTAGGCAGAGCCACAGATGACTGCTGCCTGAATCATCTGGGCAACCAACATAGTACAGCTACTGAGCAGGTTAACTCTTTTCCTTTTAACTCAGACCCTGAAAATCACTACTTCAGGGGTGGTCTTGGGCTGCTTTTTTCTGGTGCAGATCCAGTGTGAGGACTTCTATTTTTTCACCTTTGTGATCTAATGATCACATGCACATGTTCCTAGTCTGTAAGATAAGATTTTTGAATCGTAAAATACTTCCTAGAATTATCCAAACTGATCATTTTACAAGCATCAACATTGTTAATGCCTGAAGATATTTTTTTCATTACTTCAGCAAAATTCAGATTTCCTTTCTCTGAGTTGTCTTGAGTTTCTTCCAGTTAGGTCTCAATTTCAAGTAACAGCTTCTTTCAGAGACTGCTTATTTTTTCCACAGGGAAAGGATTCCAGACCATGTCCAAAGGGAGAATGCCAAATAAGGTATAGATCAAAAGCACATCATCTTATATTCATATTACTGCTTTCCTGGGCTAAGGCAATAAACTGGAATTCAAGTCACCTGGAGAATCAGGTAGTGGTATAGACTCCATCCTCTGGACTGCAAGGTGCTGGGATATCTTCTGTATTTCCAATGAGTGTTGTGATTGTTCTTGACTTCTTTCTCTTCCTTCGTGGCTCCAGGGCTGTTTGACTGCTCTGACACTTGGTTTCCACACAGCCGTCACAGTTTTCAAAAAGTGCTTTTTCCATCTTGGATGGCAGTTTTCATCACTCCAGCCTGCGATGAATCACCTCTCAAGCCAGGTATGGAATATTTGCCATCTCTTCTTTCATGGGCAGATGCATAATGGAAGGCAGAAAAAGTAGAAACATTGATAAAAAGGTGTTTTTATCCCTTCATTCAACTTTTCCAGTGCTGGAAATGTCTCATCAAGAACAGGAGTCAGCAATAAATGATCAAACAGGTATCATAAATCTAGTTAGAAGTGGACAACTATTGTGGCTGTCCTTCAGTCACTGTATGGACCACTGCTCTGCTGACTTCACATGGGAAAATGTTGTTTTCAGTAGCATTGTCCAGTCCATGATACCCAGTTCTTAATAAGATAAAGACTGCTTTTGTTTGAATGAATGTTTGCAGATTATCTTCCTATAAATATGTGAATGATTTGAACTGTTGCTTGAATCTAAACACATGCTCTTGGCATTTTTGTCTTTTGAAACTCTCTTAAACAATTACTCCTGTAATCTAAGAAACACAGTAATCCAGTACCGTAGAACACAGATGACCAGTTACACCAATACTTCCATTTTATTACTGCTACAATAAATAGCAAGTGAGAAATGCACACACACACCTGGAGAGTTTGTAAAACCATCTTGAGAGAGCACAATTTAAAATCATATATAGATAAGAAGTTGAACCTGTCTTCAAGCAACTTGTTAGCAGGAGAGGGACAAAACTCTTAATCTGCAAGGTTTTCAAGAGGAAATACAATAGAAGAATACAAAATGCTGCTTGGACGTTTTCCTTATAGCCAGCTGGTTTCGTTTCAAATTATGCAGTGGTTTTGTATCAAAATAAGTATAGCTACCAAGAAAGAATAAATATAGCTACCACCTTTAAGTGCTCAAAAATAATCTACAGAAAATGTATCAAGTCATATTTTTAATTCAAAAAATTCTCAACAAAATTGAGAGAAGGTGATTTGGTAGTCAAACTGTACAGTTAATCGAAGTTGAAAGGGAGAAAAAAAGTAGGAGCTACTTATTATTATTTTCATTTTCCTCTGGCTGTTTTTATTTCATGTGCCCAGATTACTTCAGGCACTTGTACTTATCTTATGCCTCAGCATAATCCTTCAGTGGATTACTGTGAAACAGTAAGCACAGCTCTATATTCACAGTTTCATAAATACATTCAAATATCAGAGGCGCTTTTCATTTAAAATGGGATGAATATTGTTTCCCACTGGAAGCCATTAGATACTCCCTATAACACAAAATGTGAGAGGCTGTAGTACCTTTGAAATTGAAAGCACCTTTCACAATAGATGTATTTGTCTTGTGGAGGTGTCCTAAAAAGTCTGACACACTGAAAATCCTTGAAAATGTATTTCTTTCTGTCAACTATTAAGCAATAAACAGGAAGACCAGGTAGCCAGATCTATATAGAATAGATATATCAAATATAGTTCATTTTTGCTTCTAGTTACACCAGGTATTTATATGGAGAAATTCAATTTCACTGAATTTAATAGAGTTATTTTAAATTCAGTGACTTAGAGTTAAATTTGGCTTAGAGAAGGAATGTACAACCTGCAATAGTCACGTGGTCTTATACTGGGATGCTGATCAAGATGTGAGGCATTGATTGTCTTTTATTTTGCAAAGAAAAATCCATAGAAGCTCCTCTGGTGGCATCATACTTCATTCATAACTTTGGTCGTCTTGCTGCTGACAGTGCAACACAAGCAGCAGTTTCATGCTGGAGAAGGTCAAGGACAAGAGCAAGTTAAAAGACAAAATACTGCCATAACTATCAAGTATCCATATTTGAAATAAATGCTGTGATTAACCAGTAGAGAGACTTTCACATTCAATTGTATGGTGACAATACTTAAGAGACCATTGTTAGTGTAATCAGAATCTGGCATTGCTCATTTTCCTTTAAGTTTTCTTTTGTATCATGTGTTAGAGCATTATCCAGAAGGACACCATTAGACAATTCAACCAAAATTAATTATTTTCACTTACTTCCCTTCACTGTGGAACAGAGACAAGAAAACACATAATAATCTTTGGGAGATATGTGAGATATGGTGGTGCCATTGCTTGCCTAACTGATGAGGACCGAGATACCAGGCATCTCCAAGAAACAAATGGACCCATAATATCATTATCTGTAAAAATCCCTTTGTGCCTTGGCTGGTATTCCAAAAGCGAAGTTGTTGTGTGTTTGTTTTGTTTTGTTTTGTTTCTTTTATTTTTTTTTTTCTTTTTAAAGAACATGAGAGACGTGTCATTATATATTAGCAGGGAAAACACCTTCTATTTATAATTACTTTTCAGCATTCCTCTAGAATTTTAAGACCTCTTGCATCAGTATCTACTTTGTGCAGCTTTTTATCCTGGACAAAGCTGTGGATTAGTTTACATTGTTATACCTGAAAATTCTTCAGAACTTATTGCATTACTCAGCTGAATCCAATTTATTTTTTAGTTCCATGACATTGTCTGCATAGTTAAAAACTATCTGATGTCCATGATGTTAATATGTATGTTGTACATAGATGTGCTTAGGGATAAACTTACACAGAGCTATGTCACACAGGCTTCGAGAATGCTGCAAGTAAATGTTCAAAGTATGAGTGTGCTTGGCTCAATGATATCTTGGAGCAATGATAAATAAATTTTAGTCTGAAAACTCAAGCATGCAAGATATATAGCATAGAAATAATTTTTAAGAATATCCTCATTCATGATCAATGATATCAGTGAAAAGTAAAAGTTAGTTTGATGCTATTTCTGAAAACAGACACTTTTATGAACTTCTTCAAAGTGTGATATCTGTTTAGATCCTTGCCTACATCAATTTTTGGGAGGCATTCACAAACTATTTTAAATGCACCTGAGGAGGAATCAATTACTTAGGATGGTGTCCACAAAAACACAGACACACATCAGAAAGAAATACAGCGTTTGTTGCAAGGCTGTTTGTTGTATAACCACACAAAAGAAATTCACCTTGTTCCTGGGCCTGTCCTGGCACAGGCTAACTCAGACCTCTGCTGTCAGTGTAACACCCATGGTAGCTGTACTTTGAAGACCTTAATTTGAGAAATTATTAAAGTAATTGCCCGTAATATAACAGGGCAGATCAATGAATAAGTGTAATGGTGGATTTTCTGTAATTTCCATATTGTATTTTAAGTTCTGCAATAAGAATATCTCATCACTTGAAAGTTTCTGTGACTCTGGGGCTATTCTTTATGTGGTGGGACATTTTGTTCACTGGTTTCATGAGATAATTCTTAAAAAAATTAAAATGCTTACATAGTGTCATAGTTTGGAAATAAAAACTTCATGTGAGTTCTCAAATATCTCTCCATTAACTTCCTATTCAGCATGTAAATAGATATCGGCTGTAATCAAAACCAGTTAACTTTCTTTCCTAAGTCATACACATTATGAAAATAAGGATAATAAAAAAAGGATCCTCATTCTACTCTTGTCCAAATGGGTTTTCTATTGCATCCCTGACAAAAGCAAGGATTAGGGCTAGACAACACAGATTGTTAGCAGAGCCAGCAGTTGTTTGCTTCTTGCACTTTTCCACTATGACAGTATTGTGAAGTAGCTAATTTGAGTGAGAAATTGTCTCAAGGTGGGAAACTCAGGCTGCCGGAAAACTGGAATTTTCACTTTTGGGATGTAATTTTCACTCTTATAGGTATAACTAAATGTCTTTAGGCATTAAAATGAAAACGTGTTATTTTGTCTTGACTATTAGGAGCCACTTAAACCTTTTATTGCCAAAAATGAAACTACACTCCATTTTAATTTTTTTTCCTTAAATAAACATGATGAATTTCCCTGACTAGCCCAGGTCTCTGTTTGCCAGTCTAATGAGTTATAGACACAAGAAATCTTAAAGTCCTTACAGCTCCAATGTCTCAGATCTCTTTTTCCTTGAAATGGACACTTGCTTAAACAAAGCTCTTTAGTTCCTAAAACGTCTTGTGACTCTAACATGCAGGCAATTTTGCAGCAGATACAACTGCTTGTTTTGACATAAAGAAATCTGTAAAAATGTCATGTCAAAAGTTTGATGCACCACATGTAGCTGACTGACTTGAGAATTCAAATAAATTACAGAAAAACATAAAGTGGATTTCCAATAGATGTTCCATGCTGTTACTGTGCAGTTATGCCTATCTACCATATGATGGAAGACTAAAACAGTGATTTTCCACTCTTGGCTTACAGTGCTGTTTTTGTAGCCAAATAAATGTTGTCTATTTTGTAGAAAATAACAGAAATAAGAAGAGTACACAGTTAGAAATCTAAAGGTCAGCTCTAACCTTATATATGAACAGAAATTCACTACAAAGCAACAGGGAGTATTCCAGTCGCATCATAAATATGGAGTAATGTAGTTTCCTGATCCCCTTAAACTCTCCTTTTATGCAGTGAATAGTGTATTAAAATATTTTCCAATAGAGAATGCTAACTGCTGACACTACAGTGTTCATATAATAACCTTGAAGTAATTACTGAACATGTGGTTATCATTTTGCTTCCTCCTTGTCTGCCTCTTTCTAATTTCGTATATGTCCATATACTCTTAGTTGATTATACTTTGCTTGTGTATCTCTTTACTCTCAGAACACCTCTATGTCTTTTATTCTTTCTTTCTTTCTTGCTGATGCACTTTCTGCATTGTAAATGTCTGAGGCTGCAAGTAAAGACAATTAAAGAGATCTTGCAGTTTTTACCTGGATTACTTTTTTTTTTTTTCATTTGTATGTCGATATTGATAGAAAGTTTAAGGGAAAGATAATGTGAGGTCACTAGAAATTAAGACAATCATGGAATCAATAAAAATATGGACAGATTATACTACTAACTTGAAATATAATAAAGACCTTACAAGCAGAGAAAGACATGAGTACAGTAGCAGAAATATAATGATAAGAAGAGAGAAAAATTTTCATGAGGGGTTAAAGCACAAAAGGATCCGGAGAAATGAGAAGACAAGCAATGCATATTGTAAGGAGTTGGAGCTAGAAAAAGGAAGGTAATGCTGATTGCATGCATCTGAATGCGTGAAAGCATTTGCACTCAGCAAGATAGCAAGGACGAAACTGATACTGAGAGTTTTGAATTCTATCACATCTCTCAGTTTGTAAGAATACTCATGCTGTATCAGATCTCTCATTTGTTTGGCTGGGTATCTTGTCTAAATGTCTCATGTGCCTCAACTTCTGAGAAAAGTACATGCACAGTAGACAGAGGTAGCATAGTCTGCATTTGTCTCAGGTTTTTTCTCAATTATTAGACTTTTGTATAAACCCTGAAGCAGAGGAGTTAATATGCATTCTTAAAGTATTGTTTTTGCCACAGGAATGTCATAGGAAAAATCTCACACTGTACAATTTATATACATTGAGTTTGGAAAGTTCTCGACCTCGAGATCTGTGGCAATAGATTTCAAAGCCAAACCACACACTGTGTGAAAAAGAGTTTCTTTATATGGACAATTTTTCAGATCTCTTGGAATGTTCACTTTTCTTTCATTAGGAAACAGGGGAAGAAGAAATTTCTGACAACTGGGATATCCTTGATGTCCATGTTCTTTTCCCTGGTTAATGTTGTTAACTTCCTGTTCTCTGAACAAATATGTTAGTAAATGTTGCTTCCCTGTAGAACATTTTTTGGAGTAAGTACATTTTTCTTCTTGTATTCTATTTTCATCAGTCCAATGAAGTTCATTTTCCTAATGCTTTTAAAGATGCTGCTGGTTCTCAAGGTCTACTGCTTCTGAGTAAATAAAATATTTTGCCACATCTTATCATGCTTCCTCTTCCATCACATATATTAATATGATAAATAATCTGGGACCTTTTATGGAAACTTAAGTTACCCAAGGATTTGCATTATGCCATGATAAAAACTGAAACAAGATCTACAGAGTTAAAATCCATTATAAGTCCAACTGGAAACACAGTCATATTTTCTGGCAGATAAACCGGATCTGTTGTATGGAGCTGTATGGAGCACATATGCTCTTTTACTCTATTCTACTGAAATATGATGCTGAACGACATGTTCTCCGTCTGATTTTTCCCCTCCTTAGCTACACTGATTGGTATAATAAAATATATAATTTTTTGCTGAAAACCTTGTCCTGCTTCTGCCCCACTGAGACAGCGTGACATATATTTAATTCTACCTTTTCCATTGTCTCTCCTAGAATTTTTATGAATGCAAGTTATTTACTCATCATTCCACGGCTGGTTAACTTTATTACTTTTTGGATATTTTAAAAAACCTTTTGGAAACATAGATACATCTCCATCTATTCCCCAGTTTTTCCTTACCTACCACTTTTCTGGTTATTCATAGTGATGACCTACATATTTTCACTAGTCTTTACCTACATAAATAAACATATTTTGTTGAACATCAAGACCTATATCACTTATTATTCTTCAACTTGAATCTTACCAAAACTTTAGGAGACAAAAAGATGAGATTTTTCACATGCCCTGAAGATTTAAATGAATAAATAGAGAGGGACAGGGGGTGGAAATCAAGTAAAGAGCTCATTATAGTCCTTGCCAGAGCATCTTCTTTCCTCTAAAAGGCAGAAATGAATTCATGTTATCATGTTTAAAATATTATGAAAACATATCTTTTGGCATGGAAAAAAAAAGACTAATAATAGCAAAGAAGTTAATTAAGACAGTTTGATAGGAAGATATTGGATATAATACTAAGTATTTTTGGAAAGGAAATGCATGGAAAAAAACAACCTGGAAAATATGAAGATATATATACTGGTGGCAAGGAGAAGCAAAATAGGTACTGTATAGGTGACAGGACTAAGCGAAATATGTTGAAGAATAGTAAGAAAAGCTGTTATAGCTGAGAACTATACTCATAAGTCTGAGGAAGACATATACCACAGTTCAGTTATAACGCAATTGACTGAAATTTAAGATACTAGACAAAGAAATGGGGACTCGAAACAATATTAAAATAACACAAAAAACATGTTTTCCAGGAAGATTTTTCTCCTCTAGAATAACTTATTATATTTGTATACAATGTTAGTTTGTTTCTTATTACATATTTTCCTTGTAAGTCTGGCTAGGAATGATCAAAGACCAGAGTTGTCATAATTTATTCAACAAACACTCTGGTGTCTAATTAGAGGTCATCATTTCCTCACTGTTTGTGCCTATCACTTCGCATTAGCTGATTGTTTTTCTCATTACTAATTGCATGAACTGAAGATCCTTTTTAATCAGCTGGACAATTTAATGTTTCCCTTTTTCTTAGTAAAGCCATATATCACTTCTCATGGTTAACTGCCAAAGCTGCATATTCATGTTTCCAATGACTGCATTTAACGTGATGCAGACTGAAAGCTGACATGAGTTTTGTCTAAATTTCTAAGCTATGATGGTCAACAGCATCCTTATGCTATTGCCTCCAGTCCCAGACTTACAAAAAATTCTCCTGAATAGAAAAACACTGTTGAAAAGAAATCCCAGTGAGTCACATTAGGCAACATATTGCAGTGGATCTAATAGCAGAGCTGTATAATTTATATCTTTGATTTGACGATTAAACTAAAAAATCTATGGGCAAGACTTATTCTGGCCAACATGACACTAACATTTTTCAGAAATGTATTAAATTAGAAAAAATGGTGGGAATTGTATAAACACTTCAGTTAATCAGAAATGAAATGCTCTTCCATATTTTGGAGTGTCCTGCATCACTCGCAAAATACCATGCCAGAAACAAAGAGTTATTACTAAAAAATACATGCCTCAGTTGTTAAGGTATACATTAGGTAAGCAGGAATCTTGGTTCAACTCCCTTGTCTGATCTGATATGAAAATTTGATCTCTTGAATTCAATAAAATACTCCAAAGAAAGAACAGTGAGATAATCTGGTACGAAGAATTTCTCAATAGTCCTGCTTCTGGTTGGATGCAGTCCCTTGTGATGAGTGAAAATAAGTTTCTTAATGATCTGTAATAAATTGAAACATTATTGAAATATAAATCTTCTCCCTCTTATGTTCTACAATACACACTGCCAAACTAACAGGAAGGTCTACCTCCCTCACTAAATCTCTAACAGTCAGCCGATTTGCACTCTGTCCCATAACATCCCTTAAACTTCTTGTAATATACATGCTTTTTCTCCCCAATAATTGAAACGTGTAACTTTTACAGGCTATGTTTAGACTGTGTGCTAAATCTCTTCTGGGATATTTTTAGTGTGATGTCCATTACACTGCTACATCACCAGAGTCCTCAAGGTGGCAACCGACCCTAGAAGGCTCTTCTTCCTCTTCTAACTGTTGTAATATCCAATTTTAACAGTCAGTAGGGGGTTTATCTGGTGACATACTGTTATAACTTACATTACTGTGCATCTGCAACACTCACTAAGGGGTCTACTGGTGAAAAATGGGGGAATGATAATGGATACAAACAATTAATTAAGCAAGAAGCAATATGAGACATGAATTTAAGACAGAGACTTGCAGTGAGATATAGGAAATCTGCACGAAGAAGAAGAACCTGGCTAACTAAATGAAATTATTAAACTCTGCTCTATTTCTTTAAATAGAGGTTGGGTAGGAGAAAAAACCAAACATTTCCTTTCTATCCATACTCAGACAACAAAGGCCATAGTTACTCAGTTTCAAATGGTCGCAACACTTGTTTCATTTGTTTTTATGAATGTGGTACACTACGCCTTTTATTCGTACTTTGGAAATCCTTCTTTGCAATGCCAAGGTAGCCGATAGCTACCTGTAAAGCTAAGAGTATGTACAAAAAGGAATGTGATGCCATTTAGCAATTAACAGTATAAAAATTCATGATGTCATGTTATGTGTTAATACTTTCAAAAGAATGCTAGTCACAAATCAAGTAAGAAAACTGTGCATTTATTATTTCTCATTGTACATATACAGTTGGACCATTATACCCTCAAAAGTTTGTAACAGAGACATGCAGACGAGAACCTAGAATGTGTTAATTAAGATACAGAATGGAAAATCTAATCAAAGAACCTTAGGTTGGACATGGACAAAGGAACATAATCCCCTAAGAATGCCACATGACATAAAAAATCTAATCACAATAAACAAGAAAGGATTTTTTCTTAGATAGAGGTAAGATAAAGCCATCCTGTGAGAAGGGTCTTAGCTTTCTATCTATGCATTTTTTGAGGGATGTGGAGAAGAAGGAGACAGTAGCCACACTAGAGAAGTAAGCTCTCTCTTAAATCAGTAGTGGAAGATGCTGGGGAGAATACCTGAAAGAGATTTTATGATGGTTGGTGACTGTGTGGACTAGTTGCTCTCCCATCTCCAGTCAATGGTATCCTCTGAAAGGGCATACTTAGCACACTTGGCCTCAAGGTTGTCGCTTAGCAGCAGATAGGGTGAGAGAAGTTTGAGAAATAGCAAATAAAAATTGTCATTCAAGTGACAGCACAACCTCCCTCCATGGAATGGTAGTGGGAAAATAATTTCCAGTCTCTTAACATGAGCAGATAATTATTATCTGCAGTTGTCTGAGTACCTACCTGGGAATAATCTGGTTTGCTGCTCCAGGGAACACAGG
Organism: Caloenas nicobarica; assembly: GCF_036013445.1. NCBI lineage: Eukaryota > Metazoa > Chordata > Aves > Columbiformes > Columbidae > Caloenas > Caloenas nicobarica. The sequence goes on along the minus strand of NC_088245.1, from coordinate 26,336,953 downwards.
TAAGAAGAGTACTTGACACCTAAGAGTAAACTGGCTCCAGACTTAGCAGGGAGACAGAATCTAACAGCTTAAATATTTCAGGAACAACTTGCTAAACTACTTCTTAAGTTTAAAATGGCATCCATTCAAACAAAAACTTTGATGGGGAAGGGTGATCTGCCTCTCGCCTTTGAGATACAGTGGATGCTTCTGGGCAAGAAAATGAATTAATGTATCAGGTTCAGCATACAGTGTAAGCAAACTTAAAAATATGCTAGTTACTTAACAAACTACTACAAAATATACAGAGATATTTCAGCTCAGAAAGTATAATCTCTACCAGAACTCCAGTAGACACAAGCATAGGAAATGCTATGATACACTCATTTGGAGGGAAGAACCCCATTCTTCCCACTTCCCACCAGGTATTTTTTGAGAGCTTAGAAGCAACAAAAATTTCCCAGAGCAACTCCCTTGAGTAAGAGTATTTGCATCTGTGGATGCCCACAAACTCTAGGGCACAGGTCAAATACAGGCAGTTTTTACTGGCATTCACATTTCTTGAAAAAATTTGCTTACATCTGAAACTTTGCTCTATACTTTAAATTACAACATCTAACTCCAATGTAAGGTTAAGAAATTTAAAAATAAACATCCCTTCAAAAGCTCTTAATGTAAGTTTTTCAAGAATTAAATTCATGGTTCATAAATTCTCTTTTCTAATTAACTTTTTTTCATCCTCCATGAAATCCAGGTCTGCTTTCTCTCTGGCCAATGTATTCATCCTGTCTGTCTTCAGAGCCCTAAATATTATGATGATGTAGTTGACATCAGTTCATTGCTTTTCATTTAACTTTAAAACTATTGCCCTTAAATATTTAAGTAGCAATGCCTTAAAAGAAATACAGTAGTTGAAAAGAGCATACACCTCTTTTCCATATTCAGTATTCAAAGAGACTGTTTTCTTTGTGAGTTTTAAATGATATTAAAAGTAACAAATTTTGCTTCTCTGAAAGATTCAATAGACCAAGGGAGTCAATAGACCAAGGGATTCAATAGACCAAGCAAACTTATAAAAGATAAATCTTATAGTGCTTTACCTAACTTTTCAGATACTTTCTCAGCCATTTTTATCTGGACACTTGAGAAAACACAGCAGCAGCTGGACAGGGTCCTGGGCCATTTCGTCTAGACTATGCTTTTGCTAAGAAAGGTTGGACCAGATGATCCTTGTGCCTCCTTCTAACCTGGTATTCTATGATTCCATGATTCTATGATTCTATGATACATGAGACCCAGTACATTGAAACGGAAGTACTTAGGTGTGCTAACACACACCTCCATTTCCAGTATATGTGAATCCCATAAAGAGTTTTAATGATATTTTCTGTTAGACAATGAAAAGATATATAGCACAATTGACATCATAGCAGAGTTAATTCTGAGATTTTAAGAAACTCTGTCTTACTCAAGATACGTTGCTTTCATTTTTGTACAGCTGATAGTCCTCAAAATTATATAGCTGATATTGTGCTCATTGCCAATCATTTACACTAGATTGTTTTATGTTACTTCTAGGTCACACAATGCTAAGAGCAAACAACTCCCGTTCAGTCATACACCATCAGTGGCATTCAGATTCTAAGTCAATTGGTCATGAGGAAAGTTTTCTATAGCCCCTCTTTGTATAGTACTACTAACCATGATTTTCTGATTCTCTCAGAGCTGATGACTCCATTGTTTTGAAGTGTTAGGTCTTACCCATTTTTAAAAAGTTCTTGGCTATATTCATCCTATCCCTACAAGCAGATTTGATATTCAGATCAGTTTTGAGGGATAACAATAATGATCTAAAGATACAGTGATTTCAATTGCTGAATTCATAGAATCTAAAATAAGTCCTAAGATTGCACAGTACAGAAGCACGTGCAGCAGTGTATGCTGTATAACCTAAAAGCTGGAACTGAATGGACTGCCCTCGAGCACATGAAGAGGGAAAAGGCAATGGCTGTCTGTCAGTCAGAATAGTGCTAGTTATTGAAGACTAGATTTGCGTCTCATGATATGCCTTTATGGTACTATTACCTCCAGATCTTTGCTGACTTTTAGGTCAAACCTCCCTACCATTCATGTACAAGGCTGTTATACAGATTTGTATTTGCTTTAAACCTTGTTCTGGGTGTTCCTGGCAAGGTTTTGGTAGTAAGGGGGCTTCAGGGATTGCCTCTGTGAGGAGAGGGTGGGGATACCTCATTCGTGTGAATGAAGGAGTGAAGTTCAGCCTTGGAAGAAGGAGATGGGATGGAGGAAAGGTGGTTTAGCTTTTGTTCATTACTATCCTACTCCTTTTTTTTTTCTTTTTCAATAAATTAATTTAATTTTCCCTGAGTCAAGTCTGTTTTTCTAGTGATGATGATTGGTGAGCAGTATCCCTGTCCTTACCTCTATCCATGAGCTTTTCTATCTTGTTTTATCCACCTTCTCTGCTGAAGATGGGGAGTGAGAGGGCAGTTGGTTGGATGTCTGCCTGCCAGCCAAGGTCAACGCACCATAAACCTGTGCTAGTATTTCTGGCTGGAAATGTAGGTTAGAACTGAGGTTTGATTTTTCTTCAAATTTTACAACAAGGATAGATATTAAATCATTGGTGGGCTCACAATTCTCAAGTGTCTTTCCATTGTTCCCTAAAGGAAAATAGGGAATCATTTCTTCTTACAAAGGATGCAAAAGTATAAGAAAGCACAGTGTGTTGTCTTGGATCAAAAAACATAAGATGTGGCAGTAGTCAAATACAAGGGATGACAAAATCTGCAAGGACACACTGATACACTTTTATGTCAAATCCAGTGAAGTTCACCTGGCCCATATTCATGCAGATTTTTCTCTCAGGTCATCAGATATCTGGGGTAACTTTTCATTGAGGAAAAATCATTACTTATTATATATAATTTCTCAAATGCATATATCAAGAAAAGTGACTATCATCTTTCCTTTTTTTTTTCTTTCCCAGAAGTATTTTAGATTAAGTTTCAAAAGGCAAAAGAAGTATTTAAAATTATCTCCATCAGAATATGACCTTCAGCAAGAAGCTGTCAACAAGATAGTGAGATAGTCAGAATTATTAACTGGACCCCAGAGAACTCAAATTGTAAGCAGTTTTGCGAGGTTTGAGAGCTACAGTATACAAATCAGACAGTGGAACCTTTAACTTTGCTAATGATAACCATCAGTCTAGACTTATAATCTCCTGGGTAGTATTTTAGCTGATTCATCTTTGTTCTGTGACAAAGACATAGATTCCAGTGATTCATTACTGTTACGTTCCCATTAGTGGAATATTCACTCACCCGAGGGGCTAATGGTAATCCACTGTAGGAAAAAAGCATTTCAGGTTCTGACAGATTTTTTTTGTAAATACTTTAACTATTTTGACTTCAGGTAAATATATAAAAAAAGAAACTCTCTCATGCCTGCTATTCTCAGTTAAGGCCTGAGACAAGAGATAAAAATCACAACACAAAGTAGGCTGTGGAGTCAAGCAATAATGCAGCCAATACATGTCATGCACAGCATTCTGAGGCTAATGATTCAAAAAGCAGGCAATGATTTGGTCCACAAGCACATGGCAGCCATTATACAGCCACCAATAACTCAACCTCAGCATTAGTCATTAATGCCCTTTCTCGAGAAATGGTGTTCCGGCCAGGACTATGGAATTTGCAGCCACTATTTTTCATTTCCTTTTGCACCATGATAAATGAGAGGGATCTGGATTGACCAAGCTGGGTAGCTGCATTTGCTCATTCTGCACTGTCTCTGGTCCAGTCAGTATTAACTTCCAAATCAGTCTGTTTGATAATAATGGTTCTGTTTTAGAGGGAGTGATATTTCTAACCTGATGAAATCATCTGACCATCTAGACTCTATATAGTCAATAGATAAAGCAGGCACTTTCTGATGTGCTTGTCTTCCTCAGTCAGGTGGTTTGTATTCTGAAATTCCTTATTTATCTCCCTTCCTGTAAGGAAGATGGGGTTTGTTAGTTCTGGCTACATGGATAATCCAGTTGAGTTGTTTAAGGATCTAGTTGAGAACAGATCCAACCCTTTGCTCTTACTAACTTAGGAATTCTAACTTCATATTTAAACTTAGGTGAAATGACTCCAAACCTTCAGGGGACTATTCAGAGACTACATACTAGAAGTTTAACGAGTGCCTAAATTAGGAGACTTCAGTGTCTTCCAGACAAGTCTTTCTAGGACACCTATCACAATGGAGCTTGCACACTTAAGGCAATTGATTTTAGTTGTCACTATGAATAACCTCCTTCACGCAGCCTTTCTTCACGGTTTGTCACATATCCTTCACACACACGCACACACATGAAAAAAAATTATCATAAAGAGCTATGGTAATTCTGCAAGAATAAGGAATATTTAGTATTAGTATTGTTGCAAAATGTTTGTCCTGTCTAGACTCTAGACATTTGACAGTAAACAGAAGCAATCTCCTCTTTCACCCAAACGCCGTGATGGAAAGCGCTAATTTTTCAGTCTACACGTGGCTTCCATCAGGCAGCTACTTGAATTAAGCTGAGATATGGGGACTCAAAATGATAGCAATGGAAAATCTATCTCTGTGAATGGCAGCAATAATAATTCAGAGAATATTGTTGTGATAAAGCCTCACGTTACTGCATTTCCTGCCAGCAGCTGAAGTACCACTTCTTAAAGAGTTCATCGCTGTATGAAAGCATATGTGTATTTCAGCAAGTGCTATTTCAGTTTGATCTCCCTTGAATACATTATATGCTGGAATAACTAATTTTTGTCTCCTCTTTATAAAATTTAATTTTAGTCAAATTTACTTTTTTATTTTTCACAGAATCACAGAATGTTAGGGACTGGAAGGGACCTCAAAAGATCATCTAGTCCAATCCCCCTGCCGGAGCAGGAAAACTCTTTTGAAAGAGTTAGACTGTGTTAGCAATGTTGTTATTCTTCCTACTATTAACACTTCAAAAATTACAAAGGGAAGAGAGAATCCTTTCAGTAAAATGTAAAATTCATCACAAATACACGATACCTTTGTGGGCTTGTTGCATTCCAAGTAATGAGGAGCAGTAATTTCACCCTAAATTAAATTTTCACCCTAAATTAAAAAATAGAAAAAGCCATATATTTTTCCACTTCATGACGGTATTTATTGACACCATACTTTGTACTAACAAGAACTATCAAAGTTCTTCTAAATAAGAAACCACGATCTGCAGTGACTGTTTATTTTTTTACAAATTTTGAGGACAGATGATTCAGTTCTGGATCTGAGATGTTCATTTTAACTGCCTAATAATGGAAATAATAACTGTGACATTCTTGGAGTCTCTATGTTGCTCTGTCATGCCTGTTTGAATTGTTCTCGCCATAATTGATTATCACAATATTGGGGAAATCGGTGAATATGTATCATTTAATTAGATGTCCCATTTACCTAAAAAAGATTCAAAGGGTGTGATCTTGATAACTCGATTATCTTTAATAAAATTGTAAGGTTTCAGTCTGTACCATGAAGACTCTTACCTGTGACTTCAGTTCAGGACCTGGTCATACAAGAAAAAGTTCATTTAAACTTCTAAAAGTTGAGAAAGCAGTCTGCACATGGGGATCTCTAAGTTTGTTCAATGCTTAACTTGGAAGCAGTTATTGCTCACCTTTTTCTTTCCTCAGCCTTCTGTTAATTGCCATTCCTACCTCTGGGCACGTACCCAACAGAAGCATACTGGTCCTTGATACAATCTTTCTGTACCTCTGCAGGATTCCAAGAATGGGATTCCTTCCACATAAATCCAGTAATCTAAGGTGAGCAGATCATAACAAGCCACTTCTGTAGTTAATGAAGAAAAATAGGCACAATAAGGGGTAATAAGATGCAGTTAGAATGATTGGTCAGGTTTATTCCAAGCTTCCCCCATTGACTGTAAAGGAGAATTAGTTTCACCTGCTGAGACATCAAAGTAGATGTCTTCTTCTAGCCAAAAGAATACCCATTGCATTTGACAATATTTTGCACAAAATGATAAGGTTATAAACAGACTTGTAAAAGAGGACAAATAGTCCAATAATTAAACAATTAAACACTTAGATAATTGAACAGTGACTTAACCTATACTTATTGTAGTTAATGCAATCTCCTCTGCATTTCCCAGAAGATTAACAAATTCACATTTGTTAACCTCTGAAGAGTGAAAATACTGTGCCAAGAGTTTTTTTCCTCATAAATCAGGTATCTGATGAAACTCTGCTGGTCTTCTTAGCATCACTATGCTGTAAAATTGATAAACCTTCAGAGAAAATATTAGATACTAAGCCACTCTTACAATTAAAACATTGATAATAATTATGAGAATGTGCAAAATATTTATATGATATATTTATGCTCAGAACTTTTAACTGTCTAGTTAGGTTCCTGGGTTTATCCATCTACTCAAATATTCTTAAGATGACTTCTAAAAGTAAATTATATGGTATGTTTCACATATAATATTGATTTAACAGACAATGTTTAAAAACAGAAAAAGTGGATATTAGAGGACAGTTAGTTTTCTGAAAAGTGCTATTAATTGCTTAGGTGAGTTATAGTATAGAATCGCACCAGGAAATAACCCAGGCTTTCAAATCCATGTGAAAGAAAAACAGGTTCATTTCCAAAGGAGAGTTTTGAGGTTGTATTTAGCAAGCTATATTTTATAAAGCTATATTTTTTTGTGGACTGTACTGAGATTTGGATTCTAATACCTGTATCATTTAAGAAAAAAGACAGATCTCTCGTGTGAACATGTGGGGACGTATTCATGTCAGGATCTGTTAACACGGCAAACTAATCTTACTTCCAGAAGTTCCTTAATGGGTATCTTAAAAGCTGAGCCATCTCTTTAACTCTGCAATACCAAAGTTCCTTATTAATTGCAGAATCTTTGAGGATTCTTAATATAAATTCAGAATTTACCTCATAAGTGACTAGGTTACAGCACATATTAATTGTTCTTAAGAACATTCCCTTTAAGATGCCAACTGATTATTGCCATAATTTATCACAACATATGTTACCTCACAATTTGAAGCAGTGAACACAAGTTACTAGAAAAATTTTATTCTTTTTTTAGTTAGAATCAATTTTAGAAAATAAATTATCCATCCCAAGGCAGTGTTTGATCAATATATTAGCATGTAGAAATTAGGTGAAAGTAAACCTGATTTAATTTTGTGGTCCAAAAAGCTATGTCATATACTAAATGTACATAGTAAAGGTGATTTCACATATGTTTGACCCTGTTTTATCCAACTATTTTTTTTTTAACAAACTAAAACAAAGTCTTCCTCATTTGTCAAATGACCAGGGAAATATGTAGAGGAAGCACGTGAAAGAAAAAGATTCTGAAAGTTTAGTAATGTTCAGCTTAGATGTAATGCATCTGAGCAGTACTTGGGAAGGTTTTTTATCCTGAGTTAGGTTTTTGAAATTGCTGGAATTTGACCGGGATCAATTTTTTTCAGAGAGTTCATTCCATCTGTTCCCCGAACTATATAAAATATTGCCACATCTACTCAAATTTAAATTACTTGAGAATACAACACTCCTTTGCCTTTCCAACTTTGCCCTGAACAATCAAGAGCCATGCTTCCAGTTTTACTTAGAAGAAATAAAGAGCAAAACAATTTGGTTTCTAATACATAACCTAACAGTCTGGTATAAAGATTGCACACTTGTATTTGCATCAGGTCAGTTTATCTAATAGATTTAAAGTTTTCCTATGTGAAATGTTCAAAGGCTCAGAATAAAATAACATCTATATGGTGGCTACTGGGTCTAATTCACACAGAAAGATATTTGGTGGTTATATTTTTGCATGTATTGTAGGTATTTTTTGACTTGATTTGTCTTTTTTATTGATTGTTAATTTCAATTTTCAGACAGCATGCTCTATATCATCTTGAAAAAGCATTAAAATGTAAGAAAGTGTTGTTGGTTTTCTTTTCTATTGTTTCAATCAGCTTTATAGCTAGCAAAAAAAAAATCTAATTTATTCTTGCAGTTGTGCTTCTAATTCTCCTTCTCACAAGTCATTGGGGCATATGATTTTTGTGTCATCTGAACCAGAATAAACAACCAGGGAGAGTATGAATGTTCCAGCAGTGCTCTCTCTATTTGTGTACTGCTAGATCCTGAAACACTTGATTAATTCACTGTATCTGTAGTTTTCTGATCTGGCTCTTGCAAAGTTTATCAATGGCTCTGTAATATTAGCTCTGCTATGAGGACTTTTGTGAAATAAAAACATATCAGGCATCCATTTCACTTTTTAGCAACAGCACTATCTATGAAAAGATCCTAAACACTGCAGTGTATTTGGGGTTTGGCCAGCTACATTCATAGGCAGGTTCATATGGCAAGTGAATGGCTAAATATTATTGCACTGGTGCCAAAGCAGTTTCCTCTCCTTGTCAGCTGCTAACTAGAAGTCATCTTCCTAAGACCGGTAGGGTGGCTCTGTCCTGCTGGTCTATGATATTTCTGGGTACTGTCCTGTTGCAGCTAATATCGTTAAGTATTTCCTTCATGCACTGGGCATGTTGATGAAATAAATCCAGCTGAGAAGGAGCACCTGCTATTATAATTTCCCATGCCTATACTGAAAATTTAAATCAAATTTAACTTCAGCAGTTTACTGCTTTCCTTAACTAAAAATGTATGCAAGCCAATGAGAAAAATATCAAGTCAATGTATTTTCATAAAATATGTTTTTAATGTGGTATTGTGACAGAAGAGAATTCTAAAGACTCATGCGTACTGGTCTGATATGTTATTATTAAAGTATATTCTGTGCATTTTCAAATAAGTATTAAGTAGTACATATTTGGTTACTTCGACAGAATATCTAGCTGCCAAAATACATCAAGAGTGTAAAATATTTAGAAGGATACCTAGCCTTACAGAGTCTGGCAAATTTATGTTGCTGCATACTGTGCTGTTCATTTAGGGTCTGTCTGCATTATTTAGAAATTTTCTATGTCATACTCTTTACTGCAATTTCACATACCATGTTATAGTTATCTAAATTCTGACTTTAGGCAATAGGTATCAGAGCTCCATGTAACACTCATCGAGGAAACTGAAGCAAAGGAAGGTTATTGTACTGAGACATCAAGGACAGAGAAGTACTTTACTATTGTGTCAGACCACTGACAGAGCATCTTGTCAGCTAAGCAGCATTTTTCCTGACTTCCAACTGTTTTCATTTGTAAACAGAACAACAAAACTGTTGTAATGGAAAATGAGCACTCTCACATCAAAGTGGAGATACATCATAATGAGCTGTGGCCTCCAACTTTGTTCATTTACAATTTCAATGTAAACATAATGTCTAGAAAAGTCTTATGCGTGGCATCAGATCTTTGAGTCTTCCTCTCTTATGACTTGTTGCATCATTTGTATGGGACAGAGGAGGACCTAGGTTACTTTCTTCATATCAAGCAGTTGAATACTTCAGGCATTTAAAACATGAACTGTGACATCTATGGAAGTAACCTTAACACCAAGTTTTATTCTGTAAATCTGAGATCCTGAAGTCCTTCTCTGTTTCCTGAAACGTGGTGCTATATAAACATTTTCATTGTTAAAGACTAAGAATTCCTGCCCTTTTTCTTGTAAGGAATGGCAGAAGCTGTGTTATGATTGAGTCGGAGAGTACAGTGAGTGGTAATCTGGCAGATGTTCATGGTCTGTTTTAGTGAATGCTGAGCTGCAAATGGTGCAGATGAGGAGCAGTAGACTGCTTTCTGTTGCATCTTCTTCAGAACTGAGTCTCCCACAGATAGCCTGGATGGGCAGCTAGGGAAGTACCTCTCTAAGTAGCTGCACTTGGAGCTGCAAGACCTTAATTGAAAGAGACATGTCAGAACCAGCTAATTTCTGAAACCTTTGAATTCTCTGAGTAGGTCAGTATTTTGATGTCAGTACTCAATCTCAGCAGCAGCCAAAATTTTCCAGGTCTGTCTCTTTTTTGGCCTGAAAAATCACTATGCATCTGTATATACGCTCTCATCTGGAGACCTGAAGTCTGAACTTTGTTGCGGAGGGGACAGATGCATTACAAACACTAGCCAGATATCCACTCTACAGTCCTGACTGCAGGAGTGACATATCCTGTCTGGAAGATGGAAAAGTCCTCTGGAAAGTAACAGGCTGCATCTGAACAATTTCTGGCTGACACTGGAAGTGAACTTTAATTGCCTGCTTTTGGAAGACTGCTTTAAGTTCAAGGGTTATTTTACAAAATAAGGGCCCTAAGGCTACTTAGAATCATAGAATCATTTCAGTTGGAAGAGACCCTCAGGATCATCAAGCCCAAACATAACCTAACCTAACTCTAGCACTAAACCATGTCTCTAAGAACCTCGTCTAAACACCTTTTAAACACTTTCAAGTGACTCAACCACTTCCCTGAGAAGCCTATTCCAACACCTGATAACCCTTTCCATGAAAAATTTTTCCTAATATCCAATCTAAACCTCTCCTGGCACAACTTGAGGCCATACTTCTCTAGCTTTAAAAGGAGTGAGCCTTGTTCAGTTAGGTGCCTTCCCACCTTGGCTTCCAAGTGATCCAAGAGCTTAAAGTTCAAGTCCTAAGTCAGGCATCAAAGCTAGTGGGAGCTTCTGGAGTTCCCAGACATCACTATTTTTTCTACCTGCTCTGCGTGGCTTTCCATCACCATACACAGATTTTGTGGATTACCTCTCCAAGGAACTTAACTTCCCTATTGAATTGATAGGGAATGAGTTTGCCTGTTTGTGGTAGTGTGAATTATCCTGCTGGGCTATATCTAATTCTGACACACTGTGAAACCACTTAACCTACCTCAGCTCATGGCAAACCAAGATGAAAGCAGAATCCATTCAGGTCAACAATGTCAAATTATTATATATCAGTCCTATCTCAAGACTGAAGTATAAAGTCGCAGCTCAAGCTATGTGGATGGAGGTACAAGCAACATTCCCTAGGATGGCAAAGGATTTCCTCCCTTTAAACATAACTCCAGCAGAACCTATGTCATGTTCACACACAGCTGTGCCACGCTAAAAAACAAAGTTGTTAGGCCAAAAGGCTGATGATGTCAGGTTGATAAAACAGAAATAAATCCTGAAAAGAGTTAAAGTGATGTGTTTAATTTCTTTAATACTGAGTATAAGAATGTAGTGAAATGATCCATTCACCACTTTTTCATGTTGAAAGAAACCCCAATGATGTGTTTTTTCTTTTTTTCAGCAGTTGTCATATTTTAATTTGAATGGTTGGGGTTTTATACCTTTTTTGACAGTAGAGGCAGGCTAGTCTGCTAAGTCCAGGGTTAGCAATGCCAGCTCTGAAGTTTGCACCCTGGCAGGCAGGTGCTGTGCTTGGTGTCATGATGAAGAGATCATGTATTGATGTTTCAGGCAACTCAGGAAGTAAAAAAAAAGACAGACTTTTCAAGTTGTATCTACTCCATTTTTCCTTCTAACAGGCAAGCTCTCCTGATTGGTTTTCGTTTGCTGCTGTTTCAGGTAATTTAGTTTCTTTTTTTAGCCATTATTCATTAAATATTAAATTTATAGCATTTGATCAGGACACACACAGCTGGCAATGAGTCAGATCTAAACATTATATCTTACTGATTTTCTCTGTCATTACTGCTAAATGAATTATAGGGAACCACTGTAATGCTGAAAAGACTTTCTTAAATTAACCCATGAAAAGAGTTACATAAATCGATGGGAAAGATATGAGAAAAACAAGTTCTTTTATCTCCCTAAATCAGTAGGGTAAATCCACTGGAATAGGCTAATTTTGGCAGAGTTAAGAATCTTGTGCCACTATTTTGTGGTTTAGATTGTGTCTCTTTTCATAGATCTTCCAGCATTTATAGATACAAGGAAAAGCTATGAAACTCTATGTCAAATGTGAATGAAGCATTCTGAAACCATCCCTTTAGGATGGTGAACTTCCACTTTTAGGATCCAAACTGCTGCTGGATCCTAAAACTGACAAACTCATAATTTTTCAGAAGAGCCCAACTTTATAATACTTTGCAGTAGATTTCACTATAGCTATTATTTGACTATAAGAAAGCATTAAATATCATATTTTTGTCTTACTGTTCTAGTAGGATCAACTTGAAGATGACTGTCTCCAGCTCTCTTAATGCAAGGGAGATAAATGAGGTGCAATACAAATTTCCTGTGCAGCTTTAGGAAATGATAAAGTGCTGGGGTCCCCTTCCAACCAGGATTTCTGGTAAACTGGACTGACTAAGGAAACTGAACTGAGACAACAAGTTTTTGCTCCCACTGACACACTGCACAGAGGGAGGGAGGTTCAGGATTGGGCTAGATAGCAACTTAGGAGCCAGGACTCTTAAACACTGGACAACTTAAACAGAACAGCAACAAATATTCCCATCCTACCTCTCCTAATAATGAGTACCATAAGATACTCACTGACAAAATGTGCTGCCATGAACCACAGCTATACGAGCTATAAACTATTTTGCCATTTGCATCTATTTTCTAACAATTTGCATTTGCTTCTTCTTCTTTCCATACCCTTTCCATACCCATTTTGAATATTCCTTAAGACTAAGCCCAGCTGTTGCTTGGCTCACAGGTAAATTCACCACTGACATAATTCATACTGATTTTACTGGACTTACCCAAGACCTGATTAAGGCCCAATGCCTGTATTTAAATGGAAGACATTTATGTAACTTCAAAATTCCATATGTGCAAAGAAGAATCTTATAGAAGATCCGCAAGGAATCCAATACCTTAGAATGCTTTCTCATCTCCAGGATTTTCCACAAAGATTAGTATAACAGTACTTATTCTTTCTCATTGTAGATCCGCTAGGCTAAAATAGTAACAGAATTTCACATTAAGGGCATAGCTCAAAAATAAAAGGCATACTCCAGTGTTGCTTTCCAAAGATAGATTCCTTACCACTTTTTCAGTTGACTTTACTCTTTCCATCGATTGATCTGACTTTTAAGGACAAAGTGGGGTTGTGTACTTCTAAATAGACATCATTTTAGTAGTGTTGATCTAATGCAGGTATTGAGGCTATAATATGAAGCTGATAAGACCATTACACTCAGTCTGACATATTCAGCCTAATTGCCTTTCATTCAGAGAAATAAGTCTGGCCCAGTCATAGGGTATTTAATACCCGTACCTTTGGAGTAGTTCAGTAAGTTCATGGTTCTGCATAGCTTTCAGAAACATGCTCTCCATCAATTAAATTTCCTGCAGCAGGCTGCAACAAATCAGTCCCTGCCCTAACTAGATATTCCAGCACAGTTTTATTGTATAATAAATGGAAGGACTGTTTTTTATTAATAAAACAAGAGGCAACTATTTTTTTGTTATTGGTTCTAACTTACAAGCATGTGGCCATACCAGAATGTACAGGAAATGGCTTCAAGTGCCTAATACTATTATAATTACTGTAATTCATCAGCTGCCAAATGAGAAATATGAGGAGTGTTTTTGTCTGCAAAAGTATCTGCTATTGATACACCTCTACTGTACTATTAAGCAAAAACTCAATGATAATGTGTGGAATGAAAGAAGCAGCTTTTCAGGTGCCTTCCTAGAGACCAAAACACAGAAGTCATTTTGACAGCTTGAGGGCTGAACAAATTGGTCCTTATCACATTTCCTTGTGCAAATTACTTCTAAGTCCTCTACGTCTCTGTGTTTCTCCAGAGAAATAACACTTTTAAAGTCAGTAGGCTAATGAGCCTGGTAGTATTAGAGCTGCATTTTTGCAGACTTTTGGCTTTGTTGATTGAGTTTTTAACTGACTTATACAAAAATTTTATTTTCTGTCTGCCAAACACCTATTATGTGCTCCAGCATAACAATTTGATGGTGAATTGTGAGCTGTAGAAATTAGCAGACTGGTATCAAAAGTTGTTAAGGAAAAAACTGTGAATACTCCTACTCCACCTCCCTCTAGCCCTGCAGATGGTTTTTTTGTTTGGTTGTTGTTTTTTTTTTTCTAATTAACACTTACAGAGAGTAATTATTTGGAAGATATCCAGCCAGCCAACTAATTTCTTAGAAATAAACCAATGGATTATTAGAAGAGGATGAACACAAGTCATAGGCCACATGATCTCTTAAGCTTTGTTTCTGTAGGAAAAAAGACTAATAAAATAGGTACAAACCCACATTTTTTTCAATACTGTGTAGCAATAAGAGAATAACTGGGCTACAGAAATGTACTTGCCAAATGCATAAAGAACATGAATGAGTAGGACCATCTGAGGCAAAAGTTGTTGCTAGGCACGAGGACACTAGCTAAACCTCAGCTGAATCCTAATCATGCCTCCTTACCTCTTGGAGGTCATTGCTGCTTGTGTTAGAGGTAAAATTGCCAGGGCTTTCTGAGGTCTTCCACTGGAAATCAATCCTTCTGAAACAGCTGAGAGTTTATTAGTGGAAGCTCAGGCAAGTCTGAAACCTCCTTATTAGCACAGTGCAGCATGTACATACCAGATCCTATGATACAATGATTTTGCAGAGTTGCACTGCCCTTCACCCTGTCTCCTTCACCTCCAGAGTGCTCATGGGACTGTCTGTAGGCTCAGAGGTTAAGTACTGGACAAGAAAAGTAAGGCATGTAGTTAACCGTTAACGTGCACTAGTTCCAAGTAAAAAAATATTGCCGTTAAAGAGAATCTGTTCTTTGTCATTATATAATTTTAAAAACCCACAACCAAAATCTATTTCAAATAAAGAATTAAAATGGAACAGCTGGTGTAATTTGTTTGCCTTCTTACACAAGACATCGTCTTCAAATGACCAATATGGAAGTGTTACCTATTTAAATAAGAAGTTAAAGATGATTGCTGACCTGTTCAATTAACTCTATGACTTGAAAGCTATAGCTACAAAGTCAACTTTATAGTCACTTTACTAATTATTTTAATGAAAATATCATTGGTTATCAAAAGTCATTCATATGTACATCTGAAAGTTCTTCATATTATGCCAAATAGTTATTTCATTTTTGCTTAGCACAGGTATAACAAGACCTCATGATTGTAAATGTTAGAAAAAACTTCATAGATAAGAAGACACTAACTACTATAAATATTTAGTTTAGCCTTACCAATCAAGCTTTAGTTTTGAGCCGAGGTTATCACATTTTCATAGTAATTTCTGTGAGATATATAATTGTATATCCAGGAAAACACACACATATTCATAAGTGTGTAAAGTTTCTGGCTTTATGCTTTTAAATAAAACATACTTGTAGGAAAAGAGCATTACAACCCATTAGAGTTATTATTTTCCAAAGCAAAATAATATTCAATAAAGTTCAACAATTATTTGATTGACATTTATATAAAGGGGTCATATAGATAAATCATTAACATTTCCCTTGGAAAGACCACATAAGAGATTCAAATGGTTTCTTTGATTTTGAAAAGTGTATTTTATATCCACACACTGTAGGAGCTGTTATTACTTTTCAAGTTCTTTTAATTTCTGTGGACTATGTACATGTAGTGTGTGAAAACCTTAAAAAGTTATGCAGGTATAGAGTTCTCAGATTGTCAGGTGGCAAATGTCACTCAGTACATTCTGTAAGTGTAAATCAGGTGAAAAATCAGTATCTGAAGGAAATTAAGAATACTAAGGCAAATAAACAAAAAACATTTATATACATATTTTCTTAATAGGAGAAATTAATTTCTGTGTAAAAGACAACTAATTCTTTTACTTCTTGCTTACATAGATCAGTTCAAATGTGAAATAGTATACCTGCTGAAATTAGTGGCAATACAATTATGTGATTTCAATTGTTTGGTTTTTGACTATGGGAATGTCACTATTAGTGTTCAGTGTCTTGCTTCCTGCTTCCCAGACCAAGGGACAGAGGGCTCTATGGTTTTTATGAACAAGTATTTTAAACAAATTCACCCTGTCTTTCACAGATATTCACATCTGTTTTTTACATCTCTTCATTATGTTCTTCATCTTTTCTTGCAGATGAGTTTACTGTCATGATTATTTGCTGAAAGAGTGCATTTTAGACTGATATTGCAGGATATGAAAGGCAGACAAATTTTATGTCTTTGATCATTCCTATTAATGCCACAAAACTACAATTCTTAGAAATACAGTTGTAGAACTAGAAAAGTTCCCTGTTTCTGTGCATTCATTAAAAACTTTTTGTATTTAAAGAAAATACGACAAACTGCTGTAACCAAGAACGATTTTTACAAATGTTCGTTCGTTGTCAACTCTCATAACCTCTTCAGGAACCAGATGCAGTGGGGACTGTGTCGCAAAGCTTCTTAGCCTGGCTCCATGGGCACCAGCTCAGATCCACCTCCTGGAATACATCAAGCCCATATGGTCTGAAATGATGGAGACCAAATGGTACATATAAAAGCGTTGATTTTCTGGTAAGCAAAATCTTTGGCGGTATAGGCAAAACTCAAAGGACTGAAAGTCATAATATTTTCTTATACAAAACCAGTGCTCTATCATCCTTAATAGAGAGTCTAGAAATATATATGGATATCAAAATATAAAAGCTAAAGGGAGCAAAACTTATAATAAATAGTCAAAGATGGTTAGGAGAGATGCCAGTCTTATGGGCTATATCCTCTGACTTCATTTGGGATAGAGAGATGCCTCTTTGTAGCAACTCTGCATTTGTGCTTCAGCTGAACAAGCACATACTTAAATCTGTCCATGTTCAGCAAAGGGCTAGAGTTCATGTTTAATTATAAGCACTTTAACTGCTTACAGATGTAATCAGTGTGAATTAAGCATGTGCTTAATTGCTTTGCTGAACAAAACCAGAGTGCTGAACTGGGTCTTATGGAACCCAAGAGGAGAGAAGTCACTCCAAATAGGAATCTTTCTCCACTTAACCGATTTTCTCTACAACATCAACATCACTTAGACTCAATATTAACTCTCTCCTGCAACCTTTACATTTTTCAAAGGCTGACATATGATCCACAGACCTTAAAAACTTAGGTTTCACAATAAAAATTTTTAGGAGTTTTCTCCCTTTTTTGAATGGTGGTGCTGTTTGTTTTGTTTGCATTAATCTGTCTGCTTTAATAGCCCAAGAAATACTTGAATAATGCTTTCATGGAAGTTATCTTCTTTGTGCATAGTTGTGCGTATGCTACCATTGCCAAATTTACCATTGGCAAAGGAAATTCATTTTTTAGAATGTCAGGAATGTTTCCGGGTTTGTTCTATCTCTTACATATTTTTGAGATTCAGATTTGTTCTTTGTATATTCAATATTTTATCTGCAAACATGAAGGAGATCACTTAAGATCCAATTTTTTCAACACTGACATTCTCAGTACATAATATAACTCTATGTGTTCTGTTCTTCACTGTTTATACAGGTTTTCAGTCTATGGCCATTATAATGATTTCTGAGTACTGCCTCTAGATGAGCTTTTGAAGGAATTAATCTTCTGTGACCTTCGGCAAAATTTATCTAACCTCTGCCTTGGGCAATTTGCCATCATTGGCCTCTCCCTGTCGTAACACCTCAGTCTGGGGGAAAGGCCTAGATAAACTTTATAGGGTTTTGGTTCTTTATTTTAGCATCTGCACACTGTTATTCTTCCCTTATTAAGTAACATAGAATTGACTAAAGGAATTTGTATTCATGGTGAACTATATACTACAAAGTCTTCATGGCACAAAGTTATCTACTGCTTTGTATTTGTATGGAGTCTATGACGACAGCTTCAGCCTTGATTTTGGCATAGAGCAGCGTGTTGGGTGTCCATGGGGAGGTGTCCTAGTGAGGGGGCTGTGGGATGGCCTCTGTGAGGAGGGGCTGGGGCTGCCCTGTGCCAGGCACAGCTGGTTCCAGCTGCTCCAACCACCCACCGCAGGGTACGGCTGAGCCTCTCAGACTAGATGGTGGCACCTCTGTGATAATGTATTTGAGAAAGAGGAAAAAACATCACAGACAGTGGAGGAAGAGGGTACAAAAAGAGTGAGGAAAAGCAGAGGGTGTAGCTCAACAAAGAGAACGTGGTGGAGCAGGTATTTCCCTGCAGCCCATGGAGAGTCCACACTGGAGCAGGTTTATCCAGAAGGACTGTAGCCCATAGAGAGCCCATGATGGAGCAGGGGAGAAGTGTGAGGAGGAAGGAGGGGCAGAGAGCTGTTATAATCTGACTGCAACCCCCTGTTCCCCATCTCCCTCATGCAGCCAGGGGCTAGAGGGGAAGGAGGGAGAGGAGCTGGAAATGAAGGAGTAAAGATGAGCCTGATAAAAAGGGGCATAAAGGAATGTAAGGTGTTTTCATTTTTTTCTGGGTTTGTTTCCCTGTGACAGCAACTGGCAAGTAATTTCCTTGTCTTTACCTCAGCCCACGAGCTTTTTCTTCTAATTTTCTTCCCCTCTTCTGTTGAGGAGGGGAAGTGAGAAACCAGTTTGGTGGATGTCTGGTAGCCAGCTAAGGTCAACCCACCTCAAGCATCTTCCTTATTATTTTAGTAATCTCAAGAAAACAATGTAAATGTGTTAATTGACATAAAAAGAAAAGAAAGACATAGAGAAAAGAAAGACAAAAAAGAAAAGAGAAAAGAACAAAAGAAAGAGAAAATTTGGAGTGAGGTTGAGCCTGGGAAGATGGGAGAGGTGGAGAGGTTTTAAGATTTTGGTTTATTTCTCATGATCCTACTCTGATTTGATTGGTAATAAATTAAATTCCCCAATTCAGATCTCTTTGCCCATGGTGATAATTAGACATTAGCATTTTCAAGAAAAATTATGACCCTTACCAAACTTACAGCACTGACTTCACTATTATGACTTACACAGAATCAATATGCTTATTTTTCAATTTTTAAAGTAGCTTGTTTTCCTCAAGACTATTACTTATTTGAAGGATACATTCAGTAGTTTTCTTGAAGGAATCTCTGTAAATGCTAATATAATGCTCAAAAATATCATGGACATTTTGTAACTGGCATCTTATTTCCTAGTTTTTGATACTGTCTACTGAGGAAAACATAAAGTAGAATACATGAAACGTTCCTGGAAAAAAAAAATAGGGCAAAATTTATTGTCTTCATAAAAGGCAAAGCATGAACCTGTTTTTCGAAGTATTTTCATCATGAGGAAACCTGTTGCTAGTATTGCACTGAGTCTGATACAACCCCTTTAACATTTTTTCTTTCCAGGAGTTATTAGTCACAATCAACATGGATGTCAACTGTATGGCTTCACAATAAATAAATTAGATTTCCAAAACAGAAGACTCTATACTCAGTTCAGTCTAAGTAATATATTTTTCCAGCCAAAACAAAGCATTAATTTTTGTAGGAGCTTTCTAGATCTCTTTCTGAAAGAAAACGTTCTGGTTTTGTACTCTTTGCTAATATAGTGATGTTATGTTAAGTATATCTATATAATGATATTATGTTATGTACATCTAGTTATCTGTATGGTTTTGCCATGAAAAGCATGTATCAAATCCAGAATTGGAAACTGTATATACCATATACTCCAGAATTATGTTATTCTATGATCTTCTTTGTGATTTGTTAAATATAATATTTTCCCTTGAAGGAGAATGGCGCTGTCAATACTGGATCTTAAGAAAGAAAAAAAAAAAAAAAAGAAGGAAAATAAAGGCGATAATTGACTTAAAAAAAATGGTGAATTACAGTACAGTAGCTCTCTAATGACTGCCTGACAGAACAAAATTAATGGGATAATAATGACTTCACTGACATTTTTAGGCATGTTTATAAAATTATGTCACGTAAACTTTTTATTTTCAGCTAAGACATTTTATTCCTGTCTAAATTTTTTTTAGTTTGGAGAACAAATACAAAATATAACAAGATTGGCTCTTCTGCTTGACATTTGAACTACATTATTCCCTATATATTAAATCCACCCACTCAGCCTTTATATTCCTTATATTTCTTCTGCTCCCACTTATTTTTCCAATTTTAGTATAGCACCTTTTTCATTATCACTTTTTAAGAGGTGCCTGAGTTTCATTTTGTGTTGCATGAGTGGCTTGGACTGTACAAGGTACCTTTCACTTAGCACACAGATGATCAAAATGACCAGTTTCTCCTTCTTCAGACTTCCGTTGCACTGCAATAAGACCATAAATAATCCCAAGATTCCATTTATTTGCACAGACGAACAATGTGAAAAATAAAACTTGAACATGTTGGTCTAAATCATAGGACCATAGGATATCTTAGTTTGGAAAAGATGTTTAAGATTATCGAGTCCAACCATTAACCTAAGACTGCCAAGTCCACCACTAAACCATGACCCTACAAACTTTATCTACATATCTTTCAAACACCTCCAGAGATGGCAACTTAACCATGTCCCTGGGCAGCCGGTTCCAATGCCTGACAACCCTTTCAGTGAAGAAATTTTTCCTAATATCCAATCTAAACCACCCCTGGCGCAACTTGAGAACTGTCCTATTGCTTGCAACGTGGGAGAAGAGACCAACACCCATCTTGCCACATCCTCCTTTGTAGTTCTAGAGACTGATAAGGCCTCCTTCTCTCCAGTCTAAACAGCCCCAGTTTCCTCAGCTGCTCCTCATAAGACTTGTGCTCTAAACCCTTCACCAGCCTTGTTGCCCTTCTCTGAACTCTATTCAGCACCTCAGAGTCTTTCTTGTAGTGAGGTGCCCAAAACTGAACACAGCATTCATGGTGCAGCCTCACTAGCACAAGGGGACAATTACTTCTGGTCCTCTGGCCACACAATTATTGCTGATACAAGCCAGGACGCTGTTTGCCTTCTTGGCCACCTGGGCACACTGCTGGCTCATATTCAGCTGACTGTCAGCCAATACCTCCAGGTCCTTTTCCACTTTCCAGCCACTCTTCCCTGAGCCTGTAGTCTTGCATGGGATTGTTGTGACCCAAGTGCAGGACCTGGCACTTGGCCTTGTTGAACATCATACAGCTGGCCTCAGCCCACTGATCCAGGCTGTCCAGATCCCTCTGTAGAGCCTTCTTCCACTCTCACCCAACTTGGTGTCATCTGCAGACTTACTGAGGGTGCAGTCAATTCCCTCATCCAGATCATCAATAAAGATATTGAACAGAACTGGCCTTAGGAAACACCACTTGTGACCAGCCACCAACTGGATTTAACTCCTTTCACTACAACTCTTTGAGCCTAGCCATCCAGCCCCCCTGAGCACTGCACTAGAGTGCTTCACTGCAGATCCTGCCAGGACTGGAGCTGCTCACCTCATCAATTGAGTCCCACTAGGGACATCATCTCCTCGTGCTGCCTGTGTAGTCTATTTGCAAATGAGGGTGCAGTAACCCAAGGTCAGAAGCAGATGCTTGGGTCTTCCCACTGCAAACAAAGGGAGCTTATGGCAACTTCTCTCTGATCATGGGTGTATTAGATTTAAAGTTAGGTGGCGCTAAGCTATACCAGCATGTGTAGAACATCCTTCTGTATCTGACTCTCTTCTTCCCTCAACAATAGTTGCTTGTCTTAGGTTGTAAATCCTTTGCAAGAGGAACTATACATTAAAGGACAGGACCATTTGAGAATTCTAGGCATTTTTGCATTGCAAAGTATTACTTGGAGAATGGTAAGTTTCTATGGGAAGAACCATGATTCCAGAAGGACTGATCAAGGAATCCAGGTGCAGAAAGTCAGTTGGAGTAACGTTCAATTGCTAGCAGGTTCTCTAAACCTCATCCTAAAATAACCTAATGTTTTAATTTCCTCACTGAATCATTATTTTATGGCCTCTCATAATAACAGCCATAGTAATTAGAATAACAGTTATTATTGTTAATCATAATTTAAACCCAAAGTCTTTAGGCAATTTATGCTCGGCCTATTTCTGATATCCTACCAACAATAGAAGCACATTTGTCCTGGTTTCAGGTGGGAGGGAGTCAATTTTCTGCCTAGTAGCTGGTATAGTGCTGTGTTTTGTATTTAGAATGAGAGTAATGTTGATAGTACGCGGATGTTTTAGTTGTTGCTAGGTAGTAGTCAAGGACTTTTCAGCTTCTCACACCATACCAGGTGCACAAGAAGCTGAGAGAGGCACAGCCAGGACAGCTGACCCCAACTGACCAAAGGGATACCCCATACTATATGACATCATGCTCAGGATATAAGCTGGGGGAAGATGAAACAAGGGGGAGATATTTAGAGTGATGGTGTTTGTCTTCACAAGTAAGCATTATGTGTGATGGAGCCCTGCTGTCCTGGAGATGGTTGAACACCTGCCTGCCCACGGGAAGTAGTGAATGAATTCCTTGTTTTGCTTTTCTTTTGTGTGTGGCTTTTGCTTGACCTATTAAAATGTCTTTATCTCAACCCACAAATTTTCTCACTTTTACTCTTCCAGTTCTCTCCCCCATCTCACTGGGTGGGAGTGAGTGAGAGGCTGCGTGGGGTTTATTTGCCTGCTGGAATTAAACGACGACAACATCCTTAAACCTCTACATTCCAATAACATGCTGCTTTTATCAACTTACTTAAACTTCATTTTGCAAAGTCTTTCAAGTACCAGAAGCATGCCTCAGAAATGTATTTAAATCCTCTCATTTTCATTCATATTATGCTTTCCTTTCACTTTTAAATTCTTCCCTTTTAAAAGTAAAGTTTATATGACCCATGTCACTTGGCAGGAGAGAAAAAAATAAGACTGATATGAATCAAAAGGAAATAGGCGATGATGCACATTTGAAAAATGTTGCTACTAAGCATGTTATTTACATTCACAATTCAGTTTTTCTCATAAATTATTTCTGATAGGTTGTGGTTTGGTTTTTGACTTTTTGCTTAGAAATATAATGCATTTTTATTCATGTATAGATTTGTTTATTCTATTTGGAAAGAAGTGAATTAATTATCTCTGGCATATGTTGCAGGTTTGCCTCTTATGTAACAGAGCTCCTTTCAAAGTTTGAATTAACATTCTGCCTAGACAAGATCTGAAAATGTTTTCAGCTTTTTTGATATACAGAGAAGAAATATAAAATTGAACATGATCTTTTGAAACCTAGATGACATCTCAATATCACAAGTATTGCAATATCAACAAAGGTTAAGAGAAGGTTTGTTGTAAAAACTACCTTTAGAATGGATCGACATTTTAGTAATATTCATACCAATATTCTAAATGCAGCCCTGAAATATAAGTATTTAAATGCTTCAGCATTAGGAAAGTCCTCTGGAAATGTGAGTTGATTCTGGTCTTTTTGGTCATTAATCCCATATAATATAAAGAGTCCCACTATGGCAAAAGGAGAGATAGGGACAGGATTGGAGATTATGTCTGTTTTGAGGAACCAGACTTCTTAGTTCTCCTGTCTGGATACACACAACAGCCATCATACTCCAAATTTGTGGTGCAACAAATCCAGGGAATTTATAATTCCCTCTTTTTCGAGTGTCATGCCCTGGTATCAACTGGAGCAAAATCCATATACGAGTATCAGAAGGGGCTCCAACTGTTCCTCAGTATTTCTGCTTGAGGGACTAGGACAGTGGAGTGCTCTATGGCACACACTCAACTGTGCTATAAATCACATAGCTGAGAATATGTGGAGACTAAGCTTTTATTGCTATTATTAGAACATGTCTCTTACGGTACACTAGAAGTCCATCCGCTCTCTTAAAGCAGAAATAAGTCACGAGTGAAACACAATATTCCTAATTTCTTAGGCAATACAACTTGCAACTAGAGCACAATATATTCATAGTTTGAACTCAGAAATATCAGTAGTTTGGAGTCTCTTTGGAGATATGCATATATATATATTAATATACACAAAAGTCATTGACTTATTTTCTTGATACTTTCCCCTGAAGTGGGCCCATCTCTCCTTTTTCTTTCATCTGTATTTTTATTTATATTAGCTATTTGTAATTCTGTCTTTCAAAGCTTCAATTTAAATTTTTACTATGTCTCCATTATTAATTTAATACTGAGTTAATTATAAAGATAATATTAAAAGGCTCTTTAATATCCAAAGAGGATTTTCTACTTATTAATTATATCTGAAATGAGACTGATGAAATGTAGAAGTTTGGGTTTTTCTTAAATACTGTGAGTTATGCAGTTTAATGTGGAAATATAAGCTTAATTAAACTTGAAAAAGAATAACTGAAGTTAACTAGAATTAGTAATGTATCTTATTGTAACGGAAGTACTTCCCCATTACCTGAGTGAATGTACAGATTTTTTTTAAAAGTGATCCCACTGATGAAATTTTGATAGAAGTATGAGGAGCTCAGAGTCATTTTTCAAAATCTAGAGCTGCCTTCAACAGTTTACATTACTGAATATGACTGTCAATTATCTGCCTCAAAATGCATTGCTCGGTAAATAGTTTTCCACACCGCAATTCAGTGGGTGAATCTTAGTGTTTTACTCAGGTAACACATGTTTTCAAGTCTCTGAAGGTTAAATCCCAGAAGCTAAAGTAAGCAGGCTTCTAGAACGTGCACACTCAAGAAAAACTGTTTTCTAAGATTTTTAATGCTTAAAGAATATAGTTGGAAACAATAGCCGCTAGTAATTGCACTCAATAAATCAATAATAAATTCACATGTGAATGCACACACAAACCTTCCTTACATGAGTCGTTCGTGATGAAAGTATAATTTCTGCTATTTACAGTTTGAGAGATTATTTGATATTCCATTTTAGAAGAAATATCTAATGTCTGATTTAAGTGTTCTCCACTACGGTTCAGAATTTCAGCTTATTGTCAGTGCTACGTTCTTTCACTGTGCAGTAGAACACCAATATATTGGTTCAGTTCCCAATTTATATATATTTGAATTTTGTTTGTTTCAAAGAATCTCAGTTACATTTGGAAAGTTTCCAAAAATAAGGGTCTTGAAATATGTTTGCTTCATGCTAAGAACAAAACATTTTTCCTTTCTTCCCTTGTTCCTGATGGGACTAAATGCAGCTTTGAAAAGATGGAATTCCATACATAAATAGTAAAAAGAGAACCATTGGACTAAGTGATCTAAACTGGATCTGAACTGAATGAAAAGCATGGACAAACCCTGTCACCATATTAGAATAGCAACTTTATAACATGCCTGATAAAAAGAACATGACAAACCTCTTGGTGGCTTGTTTTCTTTTTTGTTCTTTTCCTAACTTAGAATAATTAATGGTCTTGTTTTCCTTGCTCTATAGCATGTGGAAAATCTATGATAAAGATAACAGCCTGACTGTACTGAGTGCTTAGAAGTCAGCACAGATTTATTGCCTCCAAAACCCAGGTTACAAGAGATGTCTGTTACATGGGAAACAATGGTTAGCTTCTCTACTTTCCATCTGAAAATGTTGACCCCTGTGGCAGATGCAGTCTCCTTTCCCACCCCAAGAACAACATAAATTTTGAGGCTGATGGGCCACTATGGTCATGCATACACCCCTTGGTCAGCAGAACAGGGCCTTTGACCAATGAAACAGAAGTTTCTGGACAACTACCATAAGCAACCATAGCTCAGATTCATCTGGGGTGTAAATGGAGCCCTACCAGAAACTCCCTTTGAGTGATCTTCCTCAGAGCAGTGGGTATGCAGTTGAAAACTCTCCTCCTTAGTTGGCCATCTAAGGAACGTTCCCTGGCGACTGAGACACCTTACCGACCTGGTAAGCGATCTGGGTACCCTTCAGAGTCCCCACTTTGACAGAGAATGGGAAGAGGCACATTTGTGAACCACCACTCTACAGTTTTGAGATCTAATCCACTTGAGATTTGAGTCAGTTGTGTAGTAATCAAAATTCTAACCGGTATCTGAACCTGTGTTGTATAATGTTATCAGAGTGCTAAATTGTTCAGGATAAACCCCATTTGTAGCTGGTTTATTTTGAACAGCTCTGGTTAGAATAAAGTCTATTTGGAGCTTGTTGCCTGCCTGAATTGACTTTTGGGGTGCCTCCGTGACAACCTTATTTCTTTATTCCTGTTCCTCCATCTCCACCAAGTGAGTTTGAACAATCCCTCTGAATTACTGAGGTGTTAGTTACAGTGCTATTAGTATTTTCTTTGAGCTTCTTAGGACTATTATTGTTAGATGTCTGAAAAAAAAAAAAAGTGTTTCATTGGGAAAGCACTAAGAGTTTCTTTGCTGAAAAAAGTCCAAAATAATAACCATATTCTTGCTTTTAAAGTTAAAGTCTGTTCCTTGATTTTTTTTCTCTCTATGCAAGCAATTGTTTTTCTTCTTGACATAGAGCATATGCATAAACATAATTTAACTAAACCTGAGTCCAAACCTGCAATACAAAGGCAAAGTGAGAATTAGCAGTGAACCAAGCAGTTAGGTCCTCAAACAAAATTTTGATACCTAGTCTGCTATAGACAACATTAATCATACAAGGAGATCTATTGAGTTGAGAGGGAGGACTTTTGATATATAGACCTATTCACCACACTATATCATCTTCACTATAAAACAAAATGAAGTTGTCTGTTTAGCTGCTAATCATCACAGAACTGGCATTTCATTATTCGCTATCACAACCAGCTCAGCAAAACCACTGTGCATTTTACTTGATTCAGATTTTTTTTCTATTTCCCTGTCTTGATTCATAAGCATTGCTAATTGTGCTTGCTTGAATAGTTCCTTGTTATTCAGTAACTTGAATAAAATCTTAATAGTTGACATCCAGGAGCATTTTTTTTTTTCCCCTGTTGTTATTATTCTGGAGACTTTTTACTTTGTCTTGATAAGTTGCTAACATTTCAAAGACTATTGGAAGTTCTTGACCTCCCAGAAACGAAAGAAAGTTTCCAAATAATTTTCATGCTATTTTCTTGCTACTATTTTCTTTTAAAATTACATATCTTATTGCGTATTCTTTTCAGAGGAAATCAAAGACTTTCATTTAGGCTAGAAATCACTATTCTTTTCTAACAAAACCACAGTTCTCAAAGTAAACAGCGACTTCTATGCTGTGGTGCTAATTATTTTATCTCTATTTTGATTCGAAAAAAAAAATTATTAAAATTATTTTTTGCTGTAAGAAAGTGAGCTTATCATTAGGAATGATCTAAATAGCCTTGTACAAGTTATCACAATAGTTATCTGTTGTAAGAAAGGAGGCCGATTATTAAGAATAACATAAGTGCTATAATCTAACAGTTAGTTTTCATAGTTATAACCCAAATTAGATTTGTGGCAAAACTGAGTCAATTTAAAATCATTTTTACTAATAATCTTTCTTCAACACCTATTTTTTACAGTGCAATTGTACAAAGGAGATGCTGACTTTGGCAACATAAATCATTGTAATAGAGTAACCATTTGCAAAATTTTTTATATTACAGCAGATGAACGAATGAATGTTGTGCTTGTGTTTTTCGATTTAGTTGCACATAAATTTCTCATGCTTGCATTTTCAAGGACATTCTTCAGGTCTGATCCATGTTTATAAATGTTTGTGTTTGGTTTTGTGTGGTCTTCTTGTGTGTGTTTTGTGTTTGTTTTGTTTTGTTGCTGTTGTTTTTTCATTCCAGAATGTAGATTTCAGAGAAGATAAAGAAATATAAGGAAAGGACAGTGGGAGCAGTGTGGGGCAGAGCGGGGAACCAAACCAAAATATCTACCACCACCACCAAAACAAACTGTGAAAGGTACAGTGTTGATCTTATTAAAAAGGGGAAGCTTTAGAAGACTTTTTTTTTTTTTCCTTTTTCATAGAGCTGTCAGTAAGAAATGCAATTCATCAGTGAAGTGGCCCTTGTTGACAAAGGTTTCCTAATCATTCCTAGCAAAAATTAGCTGTACATT
Organism: Caloenas nicobarica; assembly: GCF_036013445.1. Classification (NCBI taxonomy): domain Eukaryota; kingdom Metazoa; phylum Chordata; class Aves; order Columbiformes; family Columbidae; genus Caloenas; species Caloenas nicobarica. The sequence continues at coordinate 26,309,083 of NC_088245.1, read as the reverse complement.
GGAGGTCAATGTAATTAAAATACAAGCAGTTGGCAATATTTGCTGGGAGATCAAAAACTCTGAAATGATGTCCCTGTGGAATTCATCTATTTGAGTCTTTGTCAACCTGAAAAATGCACAGGAAGCAGGGCAAATATTCCATTTTTTCATCATCCTATACACTCCTTTGTAATGCATAAGCAATGAGACTCTACAACCTACTTAAAACCTAATACCTTATGCATTCATTTTTCTTTGAGTAACTTGTTAATGGATGCTGTGGAAGTGAAAAGTAGCTACAGACAATTCAGGATAAGATTCATCCCAAAATATAATATTTACTTTTATACTATAAACATAATCTAAGCTTCCATCACAACCCAGAGAGGTCAAGTTAGTACCACTAGTGGAGCCAGGAGGATGATTCAGATGTAAAAGCTGTTGTCCATGGCAGGATTCAGTTTGTCAAGCACATGTATTTATTGCCATGTGAAATTCTTTGAAACATCTTCCTGGTCTCCAGCTTCTGATGTGGGAAAGCATAATTCTTCTGCAGGTCACAGGTCATATCTTCTAGTCCTGTGGGAATGTCTCAGGTATACTAACTCTTCTCTAATGACACTAGATTCCCATTTCAGTACCTAAATCCTCCCTGCATTGGCTGTAAGAAGAAAACTAGCTAGTTGACATACATTTATAGACACCCAAATTTATGTTATTGAATCTTGGTTACTTAATCTCCTTACCTAGAAGCCCCAGACAGTAAGCAACTCTAAAATCTTTTTCTTAAGGAGACAGAAGAGTCAGTCTCATTACCTGGCATAATTATAGAGCTAATCCTCATTGAAGCTCTTTCAAGGCACATGAAGGAAAAAAAAAAAAAGGTGACTGGGTACAGCCATCCTTGATTTCTTGAGGGCAAATTGTGTTTTCCTTGTTCTGAATAAATGACCATATCTCTGGCTGAAAAGCATGTAGTAGACTGCATTTACCTTGATTATATCAAGGTTTCCATACAGTCTTCCACAGAGTCCTGGTAGTCAAACTGAAGAGACAAAGATCAGATGATTGACCTACAAACTGGGTTAAAAAAACTGTCTGTAAAGTCAGAATCAAAGGACAGTTGTCAATGAGTCAAAGTGTACCTAGTGATCTATTAGTTGTGTTCCTCAGGAACTGATAAAGGGGCTTATACTATTTAAAAACTTTGACAGTGACCTCGATGAGTATCCACCCTTACGAGGTTCTTTGTTGACTTCGAATTGGGTGTCATGCTTGATAACAACTGGGCCGGTCTTCTTGAGGAACCTGAACAAGCTGGAATAATGGTCATATAGTTCAATAAACATAAACAAAGTCATATACTTCGGATGCAACAAGTCCATCATCAGTTCAAGCTGGGGCCAAACTGGCTGGGTAGCATGTCTTTGGGAAAGGATCTTGGATCCTATAGGACAATAAAATACCTTTCCCACAATGAAGACCAAATGTCTACTGGCCAGTATTACCAAGAGAAACGAGCTGTGCTTGCGAGGACTCGATCATTCCAAGAAACAAAACCTTAATTCCAGTTTGATTAACTTAATTTCTTTTCTTCTAGCAGAATGAGGCAAATTCTTCCCCATTCAGTGATTGTGAATTCAGTGTGTGCATCTGGAGTACTGTGTCTGATTTTGGACCCCTCGTAAAAGAATGATATCAACAAACAGAGTTTAGTGGAGAATCACCAAGATAGTTAGAGAGGGTGAAGAAACATTGTTTGCTTAGCATGGAAAAAACAAGGGTAACTAGGGAAGAATCTAATTTCATTTTTTCATTACCTAGAGGGGAGTTACAGAGAAGACAAAACCAGATTTCTCTCTTGGATGTGTACAGAGAAAGATCAGGAGTTGTAGCCACAGTAAGAAGGAAGAAAAATCCTCATTAGATATAGTATTCACTATGGCAGGTGTCAAACACTGGAAGAGGCTGCAGAGACAGGCAGTGGAATCTCCTTCCCTGGTGATTTCCAGAATTCAACTGGTTAAAACACTAGGCTGTCATGCTTTGAGCAGGAGGTTGAATACACGTGAGTCACCTGTCCTCCTCCCGTTTCCCCCTTACAGTAAAAATGAAAATAACTGACAAACCTTTTCACCAAAAACACACACCTAAAGGTTTTTATGCTATTGTTCTCCCTTTCCCTTCTGATATATTTTTATCTATTTCAAAGCTTAATCTCTCAACCTACTGTCCAATGATGAGGTAGTGTCATGCATTCACAAATCCTCATTAGGCAGGAAACACCAGTTTTCAATATGCCCTCCACAAGTTCAAACGCAGCCCCAGATTTACAGAATTGCCACTAAAGAGGAAACCAGAAGAGAATCTTTAATCAGAAAGATAACCTACTCAAAACCAAAAAGTGTAAATTGATATCCAAACCTCCTCAAAACATTTCACTATGGAAGAGAATGATGTTTTAATATTTTTTCAAACTTCTAAAAAAAAAGTCAGACAACAGATTTTGTTTCTCCCTGTCCTCTTTATTCTATTTTCTTCTGTTTTTCAGAGTGGAGAGATTCAATTTACAGAAGAGTGCAAGCAAATGAAGAGTGAGACTTATCTGTAATACCACCAAGCTAACAATGTAACATGCTTCTGAGGGTTTTCAAGACAAATATTTTGCCTTGTTTGATTGTATTATGCCATTAGTATTCAGCCCACATTAGATGAAAGCAGAAAGGGCCATGTTACGGTTTTCATTGTGCTTGTTTGTGAATTGAAGCATAAGCTGAAATTCCATAGTAGAATCAAGGAATACAAGCAGCACAGTTCATAAACCTGCTTTTCTCAGGTTTCACTGCTTTACAATATAAATGCTTGAGGCGTATTTTACTCAATAGGACACTCTACTCTAGTTTTGCCTTCAAGAAAAAAACCAGCTCACCTGATTTTATTTGCTACTTTAAATGTTACATTAATATTGGAGAGAGTAGTGATTTTACAGCCATAGCAGTGGATGAAGAAGAACATAAATAGATGCACATAGCGTGTTAGATATAACAGACCTCAGACAGTTATGGTTGAAATAAGAAAATAAGTAAGTCCAGCATAGACAGTAAATATGGTTGTATTGTTCACCTTGTGGAAGTTCAAATATGACTTCTTTCTGATTTAGATCAGGGATTTGAACTTGAATGTTCCTGGATAGTTGTTCTAATCACCTGATCACTTTTGAGTACTTTTTCCCCTTCCTCCCCATTTGAATATTTGTAATGTTTTTCTGTCAGATAAAAATGGAAGACTGATTTTATTGGTTCTCAAGTTTAATGACAGAGCTTTGGTCTCTGAATATAAGGCCTTTATTTGGTGCTAGTGAACAGTTTTTGTCTCCTAAAGGCTGCAGTTAAAATATAATTCAGATGGCTCCATCAATCCCTCTATTTTATTTGTTTGTATCTCACACTGAAGTTAGAATTGGTATTCATTTCGACAGCAGCATACCTAACTTCTGATCTCAGCTCAAGGCACTGACTACAATTACCTCAACATCATCATGATAATAATATGGAACAACTTCCTCCCCTGTGTGCCAAGATGAATGCCAGAGGTTAGCAAGCAATATAGCATTATAGTATTGAATCACATAATTGTTTAGGTTGGTAAAGACCTTTAAGATCATCAAGTCCAACTGTAAATACAATGTAAGTAAGTATACATCTTCAAGTTCTTCAGATCTTGAAGCTTCAAGTTCTTCAGAAACACTCTAGCCTTTGGATCCCAATGTTCACCTTCACTGACCTGAGACCGGTGCAGGGATACAGTAGGAGTCTACTTGAAGTTTACAAGTGATTCAGCTATTGGTTGTGCTAAATGCCTCCAAACATAATTGGAAGCACTTACTATTAAAAAAGAAAAAAAAAGAAAAAAAAAAAAAAAAATCTACAAAAAGAAATGTCAGCAGGATATCAATTGTAATACAGACCTTTAAGTAAAAAACCACTTGAAATACTGATATTAATAATAATAATAGTAATCATCATAAGATATTAGTATTCAAAGCACTCAGCTCTCAAGGAGTTTCTTGTAAGAAACCACATTTATTCCGTTCCAGAAGCAATTGACATTTAAGTCAAGTGTATGAATGCTCTTCTCTTTTACAATTCAGTATAGTACTATATGAACAGTGAAATTTTTAACCATCTGCATTATGAAAACAGAACCAGCCACATCAGACCAATTGGGCACCTCAGGAAGAGGGGCAATGACACTCAGATGTGTGATTTAGGATCACTTCAGTGTGTCTACAGCTTATTTGCAGCAACTTTATGTAAGCTGACAGGCAATTTAGTAAGTGGTACAGCAAGGCTAGAGCCTGAGAAAGGAGAAGGAGCTTATTTCTGATGACAAAACATTTGCAAGCAGCTGAGCAAAAATACAGCCCACATTGCATCAAGATGTTGCATGTGAAATACAAGACAAAAAGAGAATTGCATACAGTTTTTCAAAGAGCAAAATATTTATGCTCTTCCCTTTTGTACTCTCTATAGATGGGTTGCTTGAAGAACTGGACCAGTCACTGGCTTATACTGTACTTATGCAGCAAAAAAAGTGAGCACTACCACTATGAAAGAAAAAAATAAATAGATAAAGAAAGAAAATTTAGGAAAGCTTAATTGATACTCTACCAGGTCTCAATGATTTTTGTATTACGATACTAAAAATGAAGGTAAAATGATGAAAGTCTTCTGAAATGTTCCATGACAGTCTGATGTTTCTCAGCTTTAGCATGGTTGAATTGCAAGCAAGGTTATTTAGTGTTGTTCTGCTGAATATAGTATTTTACTATGATTATAATGACTAAAAATTACTAGGATTCCACTGGCTTGCAGAGACATTATATATAAGGATTCTTAAATAAAGAAGTGTCTGGTCAACTTATCTGTACAGTCATTACACACTTGAGCCCAGATCACCTACATCTGCATTTTGGTGCACATTCTAGTTCAAATTCAGAATAAACCAAATGATTCTGTGAGGACATGTGGGATTTTGTTTTGTTTTTTGTGGTTTTTGTTTGGTTGGCTGCTTGGTTTTGTGGGGTTTTGGTTTGGGGGGTTTTCTGATTGGTTGGTTTTTGGTTTGTATGTGTGTGTGGCTTTGTTGTTGTTCGGTTTGGTTTTTTTGTTTTGCTTTTTCTTCTTGGTTTGGTTTATTTGTTTTGTTTCATTATTAGCAGTATAGATTGGGTCATCGAAACCATGGCTTTAATATTTATTTGTCAGTGGAATTAAGCATAGTGAAATAGCCAGAAATCTAATTTCCATGACATCTACATTTTTAAAATGTCACCTACAATTTGCCCTATGTTTGCAGCCAAGTCCTTCCATACTTTGTCAAGCAAAATACCTATTGAAGTCTCAAAGAACTGAAAAGATAAGATCTAATAGCATAGTCTTGTTTTGCAATTACTCTTACCTTGATATCATGGGCTAACCTCAGCTGACAGCTGAGACACCACCAACTTACATGCTCTCCCCCTCAGTGGAAAATTGGAAAGAACTGGAAGCACAAAAAGCAATAAAGCTTAAGAGTAAAGATAAAGACAGTTTAGTAAGTGAGGGAGGAGGAGAAAGAAAATCCCTCAAGTGATGCAAAAGCAATCAGTCACCACCAGCAGACCAATCCTCATCCAGTTCCCAAATGACGGTTCTCTTTTTTAAAAAGTACCACCCCCCAGTTTTACTTTTGTGCATGATGTTATATGGTGCAGAGTATTTTTTTGGTCAGGTTTGATCAGCTGTCCCAGCTGTGTCTACTCCAAACCTCTTTCCCACTCCCAACCTGCTTGCTGGGGCAAGAGTGAGAAACAGAAAGCCTTGATGCTGTGCAAGTACTGTTCAGTAATAGCTAAAAAGTTATTAACCTTTTTTTGGTCACCAGTCTAAACAGCACCATGCAGACTGATCTGAAGAAAGTTAACTTCATTCCAGCCAAACCCGGTATATTTTCACTTTCAGTTAACCCCATCTTAGTTATTGTCCTGGCAACCTAAACATACGGTGTAGTGCTACAGTGGTCTATAGTCATGACTAATTTAGAGCTAGAACTTTTCACCTTTTCACATAATCTGTTTCTCACACCTCTGTATTAATTTTTCTATATTGATTTAATTTATTATAAATTTGCATTTAAAACTTCAGACACCATCAAAATTTTTATAGACTACTTACATTGATATGGTTCGAACAAGTGAATAGGTAGATAAAACAGACTGAACACACATTCAGAAGGATCAATAAGCTTCTCCTGCCTAGAGAAATTACAGTCTTACAAAAAGAAATTTATTGCTCAAAAATATAATTATTTCAGCAACAAATTTCTTAGAACTCAGATACTTCATTCCTCTTGTCAGCTATACTTACCTTCTGGAAACAAAAACCCTTGCAAATTCAAATTTTTTAAAGGAAATTGCTTTTCTTCTTTGCCTTTTGTCTGCCTAAATACTGAAACTAAAACTGACATAATGTAACAAATCATTTTCTGAGCAGGTGGCTTGGAAATTGTACTAACACTACTCTTATTAGCACAGAATGTAACACTTCCAGTAAATTTACTGTTAATATTTGCACTGTAATTTTCAAAATATTCTTCTCTCTTTTTCCCCCACAAAATAACTGTTCAACTTCAGGAACATCACATCCTTGTTAGAAAAATCATACATAAACATATGTCACTGCCTTTTTTTCTAAGCAGGAGCTAAAGTATAACATAATTGTTTAAATGGTTCCTGACAATCATATACTTTTTGAGCAAGAACTGAATCATACATAATATTTGCAGACAATCTACAGCTCTACAACTATTACTTTCTCTCAGTACAATACATTAGGTAATTAATATTCAATGTTTTGAAATGGTGTTATTACCTTATTATTAGAATTGAAATATCTCACTAAACATTCATTTTCTTTTCCCTGTTGCAAGCTCCAGTTCCACAGCTTTGCCTATGAAGCAAAGCACTCAATCCATGCATAGTTTTATTAAAATCTGAGAACTCCATAAAGATACAGGATTCTTGCTTAAGAAGTGAAATTGCAAAGTCAGAATGACAGTTCTTGCTTGGCCATATTGCATTTAGAATCTTGTCCTAGATCATCATGATTAAATTAATATTTTATATTTCAGGCTGAGGGAAAACAATAGATATTATAGTAAAAGGCAAAAGAATGTTTAAAATTATTAATTTTCATATTCAAGATTTCTTTTTAGATAACAGGCTAGAGGTAATTATTCCTTCCTTTCTGAAAGTTTTGGAGTTTTTGTTTTAAAATTCCTATTATTTCATGTAAATTTCCCTTTTCTTGAGAACAGCTGCCTATTGAATTCAGAACTTCAGCTATTGTTCCATTCTTAAAAAAAAAAAGGCTTTATGATTCAGCAGTATTATCTAACCATAGGCTTATTACTCAATTATCTCTGCTGTTAAGTCATGGAACAGAAGTTTTTTAATTAGTTGCATTATTTTTTTGAGAAATGTTAGTGTGACTTTAGGGAAAAGTACAGGATGAAAGTACAGGACAAACTTTATGTTCTTTATAATTCAGTAAAAATTCCTTTTATCTTAATAAAATAGACCTAAAGTTAATTGAGCCCTTTAATGATACAAAGTGTTCTGCATAGGTCAATGGAAATTCTAGCTCCGATGTGATTGGTCAGTTGAAATAGAGTAGTGCACCTTTAGGCCCAAATCTTCCAATTTGCAGCCAACTATGTGTGCCTGTAAAGCCTTACCGACTTCACCAATTGTTTATAATTTTTACTTTTATTAGAAATTAAGTAAGCTTTGCTTCTGCTCGCAAAATGTCAGGAGTACATTTAAGCTGTGTTCTCTGAAGAGAATGTTGGCAGTATCCAAGCACAGTTCCTAAAGGTGTTGAAGGTTTTAGAGGCTGATGGATTCACATCAGACTGTAGATACTAAATGTTAAGATCATGAGACCTTTAAAAAACAAGTATGGTTTTGATTAATAAAATAAATCAAACTAAGTGCTGTTTTATGACCTTTACCCACTATTCGGGGAAAACTAATGCTGTTGGCTGACAATAAGCCAATCTTTCCTACAATGGCAGCTATTAAATCCATGAGAAATCAAGTCATTATCCAATTCATACCAATTAATCAGATACCCTGGCTAAGCAGAACAAATGTCCTACTTTGTTACCAGGACGCATATTAAAACATAATGGCTGTATTAGGGGTCAGTTTAGTAGTAAACCCAAGATTTTACACACAAATTTATTTGCTTTTTATTATTTGTGTTCCAGCCTGGTTTTAATTAAAAACAACATTCCTGTTCTGGTTTGGTGATGTTCATGATAGTTTGGAAAAAAATGAAGCAAATGAACTGTGGTCTTTTAGAACATCTGACACTAGTGAAAGATAATATCATGAACAGAATATTAGACAACAAATGCTCTGGAAATAAAACATCACCTCAGAAGGGCATGTCTAACAGATAAATTGTTTCAGAACATATTTATTTGTCACATCAAGGTAAATAGGTCAATTATAATGGTGTGTTTCTGAAAAAAGGAAGAGTATTTCAGTGAGAAGAAAATGAAGAAGAATCCAGCCAGCAAACCAAAGTGTCACACCACATCTTAGGGAAATTAACCTGACCCTGCCAAAGATGCTTTATTTAAAGATCTTATGACATTCAATATAAGCAATTCTCATAAGGAAGGTTAGTGAACGTCATACTAGAGCTTAGTCAAATTTACACTGAACAATATTAAATTATTTTAATGTATTTACAAGATTATATAGCTAAAATAACAAAATATCCATCAGCCTTTCAATATTCAAATATCCATTTGATTTCTCTCACCATTGGATTGGTTAGTGGCGCCTGCTGGCTACCTCACGTAAGTTATAACATTTTGCCAATGAATAGACCATATATAATGATTTTACTCATAGATGGTTTTGTCAAACTTCCATCCTGACATAAATTATGGAAGGAACAGCCCAACAGTCAGGTCTCTAGGGCTACATCAGGGAGTCCAAAGGGCTGTCATGGGCTTAGATTTTTGGTTCATATATTACTGTCCAGTTTTGTCAGACTGCAACACTGAGGAGTGTCAACAAAGGGAAATGCAGCTCTTAGTGGTAGGAGACATGTGGCTCCTTGATGAATACATAAAGACCCAAGAACTGCGTGACAACACTAAAGGTAAAAAGATTTACTGTGCAGATGGGCAGGAGAAGGATAGTGTGGACATATAAAAGATCAGATTCCTCATGTAGAAAGTGTGCAGAATGAATCTCTGACACTCCCAAAGGACTGAGGACACGTGGTACAGCTCTTGCAAGTGAACGCTCTAGGGACATATTTTCTAGGGAACTTTCTTTCTTGTTTTTTTATCACAGCGTGGACACTTTCCTTGTGAACCTCGTAGATAACACCATAAACAGTACAGTGCATCTCTCCAATCTAATTAATCTCAGCAGAACATTGTAACTGAGACAAACTTCTTTACAGAATAAAATAGTATCTGCTGTGCATGTATGATGTATTTGAACTATTCCACAGTGATAGAAGAAAAACAAGACAAAATCACATGGAGCAGCTGAAGACTAATAATCTAAATTAGGCAAAGATTAAAATCTCATGAGTTCTCTTAATATTTAAGACAAGTAAAATGGCATCCAGTGAGAGCAGAAAGTAAACTTCAGTACAAGGGGCATTGAGGAAATCAGTGCCATGAATAATGTGCTGTTTCATATCCTTTTTTGCTTAAATGGTGCATGCAATTAAACATGCAATTTTCTCCACATGAGAGTCAATTGTGAAATTCTGCTACTTCAATATGAGCAGTACCAACCTGAAAACACAGCATGATTTAGCAAAAATTTAAAGTTCCTGCTTAAGCCCCAAGGAATGATTGGTAACATTTTATAGATATGTGAGAGTAATCTGGTGTTTTCTAGAAATATTAGCTTTAAGGTGCTTATAAGCATAGGACCACAGAATCAATAGAATCCTACAATGGGTCAAGTTGGAAGGAACCTTTAAAGATCACCTAGTTCCAAAACCCCTGCCACAAGCAGGGACGTATTTCCCCAGATCAGGTGATGGGGCAGCCACAACTTCTATGGGCAAACTGTTCCAGTGTCTCACCACCCTCATCATAAAGAATTTCTTCCTTATGTCCAATCTAAAACAGCTCTCTCTCAATTTAAAAGCATTGCCCCTTTGCTGTCACTACAGGCCTGCGGGGAAGAACCCCACCAGGGATTCAGACCTGAGAAGGCGGAGGAAGAAATGCAGCCGACTCAGTATGAGTGATAAAGCATACTTCAATTTATTAATAAGTTGCACACACTTATATAGTCCCTTAGATAATTATGCCTACTAGTCATTCAATAATTGGAGAGAATACATAAGTAGCCCAACCCCCCTTGCGGTTTCTCTGGTATGCAAGCTCCTCTTCTTCCCGGAGCTAGCTCCTCAAGGTCGTTCACCGAAACTCCTCCTTGCCCGCAAGCAACCCAGGTTACCCTCGGTCAGTACTTTTCCATCAGCAGTTTCTGACTCTTGCTCACCGAGGCCTACTGAGGCCTACTCATGCTGACTAGAACAAGCTTTCCTGATACAGCAGATCACTGGACCCATGCCCCTTTTCCCGTAGCCATTCCCCAACACAGGCCTTCACAAGAAATCTTTCCCTTCCTTATAAGCCCCCTTTATATATTGAAAAGCTGTAAAAAGGTCTCTTGTTCTCCAGACTGAACAACACCAACTGTATCAGCCTTTCTTCACAGGAGAGATGTTCCAGACCTCTGATCATTTTTGTGGCCTCCTCTGGACCCTCTACAACAGGCCCATGTCTTTCCTGTACTGAGGACTCCAGAGCTGGATGCAGGACTCCAGGTGGGGTCTCAAGCGAGTGGAGCAGAGGGGGAGAATCACCTCCCTTGACCTGCTGTCCACGCATCTTTGAAGTGCCCATTGCTGGCTTATGTCTAATTTTTCTTCTACCAATACACCCAACTCCTTCTCCACAGGGCAGCTGTCAATCAATTAATCCCCCAGGCTGTACTGATACTGGTGATTGCCCTGACTCAGGTGCAAGACCTTGCACTTGTCCTTGTCAAACTTCATGATGTTCACATGAGCCTAATCCTCAAGCCTGTCAAGGTCCCTCTGGGAAATAACCCTTCTCTCCAACAGATCAACTACACCACTCAGCTTAGAGCAAACTTACTGAGATGTACTCAATCCCACTGTGTCATTACCAGTCTCAATACAGATTCCTGAGTGATACCACTTGTTGCTGATCTCCATTTGGACATTGAGCTGTTGCCTGCAACTCTTTGGATGTGGCCATCCAGCCAATTCCTTATCCATTGAATGGTCCATTCATCAAACTCATATCTCTTCAATTTAACAAGAAGAATGTTGTGTGGGAGCTTGTCAAAAGCCTTACAGAAGTCAAGATAGATGACATTAGTTGCGCTTCCCTTATTCATCAATGCAGTCACTCCATTGTAGAAGGCCCTGGACTAGTCAGGCACTATTTGTCCTTGGTGAAGCCATGCTGTCTGTCTCTAATCAGCTCCCTGTCATTCATATGCCTTGACGTAGCTTCTGGGAGGATCTGTTCCGTGATCTCACTGGGCACAGAGGTGAGGCTGACTGGTTGGTCATTTCCAGGGTCCTTCTTTTTACATTTTCTAAAAATCAGCGTGGTGTTTCCCTTTTTCCAGTCACTGGAGGTTTCACCTGATTGCGATTACTTTTCATATGTGATGGAGAAGGGCTTAACAACTACGTCAGCAAAGTCCCTCAGGATCCTGAGATGCATCTCCTCGGGTCCCATGGACTTGTATGTAGTCAGGTTTCTCAGATGGTCTCAAACCTGATCTTCTACAATGAGTGGGACTTCATTTCCCCTTGAGATTCAGGGACTCAAGAGATGTGGAAAAAGCAAATGCAAGTTGAAACTGAGGGATACAGGAATACAGGGAAACAGGGAAACAGGGAAACAGGGATACAGGGAAACGGAAAAAAGTTCTTCAGTACCTCAGCCTTCCCCATGTAAGTTGTCACCAGATCTTGTGTCTCATTTCTTGGGGGAGGGACAGGGGGAGGTATACCATTTCTTTTGCCTTCCATTTCTGTCTAATGTACCCATAGAAGACCTTCTTTCTTCACATCCCTTGCCCAATTTAGCTCAAGTTATGCGTTAGCTTTCCTGATCCCATCCCTGCAATCCTGGGCAGTATCCCAACATTCTTGCCGCTATTTGTGTTCCTGTTTTCACTGCCTATGCATTTCCCTCTTGTGTTTCAGTTTGATTAGGAGGTCCTTACTCAGCCATGCTCATTTCCTGCCTTCCTTGCCTGATTTCTTGCACATGGGAATTGATATTTCTTGTTCTCTAAGGAAAATTGTCATTAAGCAGCTGCCAGGTCTCTGTTGGGGAGAGGGCAGTTTCCCAGGTGTTTCCATCCGCCAGATCCTTTAAAAAACTGAAAGTTCACTTTCTCAATGTTTAGAGTCTTGACTCTGCTGTTCACCTGACTTATATCCCTTGAGATCATGAATTCCACCAGGACATGATCACTGCAGACCAAGATACCACCAGTTTAGACCTCTCCCATAAGTTCCTCTGCATTGGTGAGCAACAGATCCAGTAACGCTTCTCTTCTGTTTGGGCTTTCTGTCACCTGAGTTAGAGAGTTATTCTCAATGCACCCCACGAGTCACTTAGACTGCTTGCAGCTTTCTGTGCTGCTTTTCCAGCAGATGTAGAGTGGCTGAAGTTGTCCAGCAGGATGAGGGCCTGCGAGTGTGATGCTTCCTGTAGCCGAAGTACTTCATTGACATCCTCCCTTTGATCAGGTAGCCTTTACTAAATGCCAGCCATGAGGTTTCCTTTGTTGTCTTGGTCTCTAATTTCTACTTTTTAAAGACATCTCTGTGCAATCGATCCCTTATTTTACGTAGAGGACAACCCCTCTCGCACTTTCCTTCTGTGGATGTTCCTCCTGAAGAGTTTATAGTCATTGCTCACAGAACTCCAACCATGTGATTCATCCCACCAAATTTCGGTGACAGCGATCAAATCGTAGCTGTCGAGCTTCACCGTGGCTTGCAGCCCCTCCTTTTTGTTACCCGTGCTGTGTGCATTCGTATAGAGATGCAGTGGGTTTGACTGCTGACTGTCTCAACTTTTTGGTGGAACCTTTTTGGAAAGTTAGGGGCCATTCCTCACTACTCTGACAGATGCACTCATCTGCTCTGTTTCGTGTGAGTACACAAGTGTCATGACTTTGGACCCCACACTCCAAGTTCATTAGTTTCAAGTGCAATTCACTATGTCAGCCAAACTTCCAGCAAATATTCTCCTTCTAGACAGGCGGATCTAATTTCTCCCCAGTAATTCGAATTCATCAAAAAATGCCCCATGATGGATAGAAGCCAAAGCCCTGGTGATGACACCATCTACAAAGCCAGGTGTTCATCTGCATGATGTGCCCACTTCTGCCCACACTTCTATCTCCGACTGGCAAGATGATCGCTTGGGCCCCTGTCCCCTTCACTTGGGACACCAGGGCTCTGAAGTCCTGATTGATCTTGCCCAGGTTATGTTTTACCATGCCATTGGTGTCCACATAGAAAAGAAGTAAGGGATAGTAGTCTGTGATTTTAAGCAGTTGTGGCAATTTCCATGTGACATCCCAGATCTCAGCTCCTGGCCAAGCAGCAAAATTCCCTTGGCCAGGAGATGGGTGCCTTGGTGCCTCTCTCAGCAAAGAGTCACCCACTACTAGCACTCTTTGATTCCTTTGGCATCTTTTAGCGTGTGCAACCAGTCCGGTCTTCTCCAGCCTCTGCCTGACTGATTCCACCAGATCAAACCTTACACAGGTGGAGCTTGCACTCTCCTCCACCCAGGACTGCGGAGTAGTTTGCAGTTCCCCACCTGCACAGCAGCTTACCTGATAGGAAGCTTTGTCTGGGTGGCCACCTCCACTCATCGCTGGCTAGCCTGGCTAGGTAGATGGCTCCCAGCTGCTGTAGAGCACAGCCCTTATCTGGTCTCTACCATCATGCTAACAAAGATGTCAAAGCACTGCCTAACAAGCCTTTCTAATTCCCTGGAGGCTCAAGCTGCTGGGTAGGTTTGCACAGGTGACACCTGGCTGGCATGACCGTCCGGGCTGCAGCCTAAGCCTGCAGGTGAGCAGAGCAGGCGGCAGCCTGAAAAGTGGCAGAGTGCACTGCCCTTCTTACACAAACTGCCAGGCAAACTGCCCTGCTGCTCCTCTCACTGCCTTTCCCTGTTTGCACAACCTGTTTGTGGTGCTTCTGGTCACTGGCACTCCCCAGGGACCAGTTACATGCAGCTTCCCGTGGTTTGAACTGGCCACGGGGACATCCAGCCTGCAGAGACCTCTCAAGCCTCGCACTCTTCCCGGCATGCAGTGACAACTGCTGCTGCTGCTGCTGCTGCTAGCATGAAACTAAAGCATAAAATAAGAGGTATTGTAGAGCTGAAAGTATTTGATTTATACTGGGTTTGCAACAGTTACTTATGGGAAAGAACAGCAACAAGGTAAATTAAATTATACTGATTGTTTTTAGCAATGGCAAGGCACACCAGATATATCTCAAAGCACAAAAATAATGTATTGTAAACATGTTATTAGGTTCTTTTTAAACTAATATAAACAACAACTAAAACAAATAATATTAATACTTGTAAATAACTCAGAGATCTCATAGGATAAAAGAAACTCTACACATGTCAATTGTTCTGCTTATCACAATTCTGGCTAACATAAATACTGGGTAGAATGCTACTACTAAGACATTTTTAATACAACTATAATACCTTTTATATAAAAAAAATAAATTATCATATGCACTTAGTCAATGTGGATTTTGGATAAAACAGCTGTTACCTGTATCCTAAAATGTGTATTTTGGAATACATGATAAATCTTCCAATAAATGATCCATTATACCAGTCTTGCAGTTAATCATGGGGCTCTCTACAGCCACAACAGGAGAACAGCCCAACATCTACTGTTGTGCCACATAATGCAGAAGGCATACTCAGTGCCAGCCAGTCCTACTGAAGTGAGGGAAATACACACTTTGGCTTTCTTAAACTATCTTCTCTCTTTCATCTGGAAAATCTGTACCCTAATCAGTGAATAATTTCTACACAATCTTCCTCAAATTTCAAAAAGATGCCCATAGTTCTGCTTTAGCCATCTGTACACTTGCATAAAGGCTTGACTCAGCCCAATGTTGTGGTCTTACTTCAGTTGACTTCAAAATGCACTTAAGTGGAATTGCACATGCTTTACTGACTTGGCAAGTACAGATATACTGATACATACACAAAGTTTCACTTGCTCTGTTACTATTGTCTAATCCCAGCATTTCACATCTTACCATACATGCTCAAAGCACCTTTCAGCTAGAGTGAGACCACGCTGAATGTATTATACCTTGTTTCTAAACCTCTGCATTTAATAAGGTTAAATATTTTGCTTGTGAATTTGCATAAGAAAGCTAAGCTTCAGCATGAAACAAAACCAACAAAAACTCCCAGAAAGTACAGCTGAGTTATAAGCCCATGAAAGTATGGAGTTACAATAAAAATGCTGACGCAATTTCAACCGTAGTTATGTGAACACAGCAAACTGTAATTCCTCCCATTTATTAAAGACTTGAACTGCCTGTGTGTTTCACAGAACTGGTTCTACAATTCTGTTGTGACTTGTTTCTTAAAAAATGTTCCTGACTACAGAAAAAGATCCTTTATGTGGGGTTTTTTTTGTTGTTTGGTTTGGTTGTTTTTTCCTGCATCTAGCACTCATATGTTTCCTATGGTACAGCTTGATCTGTTGTCTGTGCTTGAAATTATTTCATTGTTAATATAACAGATCGCTACATCATCTCTTTAAGAATACAATAGTGTAGTTGCACTGATAATTTTCTCTCCTTCCATACCTGGGCTTCAGGTTCTGTGGTCAATTCTACCTCAGACATGCCTTGTTAGCACCTTTTTTACCTGCTAAAGGATGCAAGAGATGGCATACAACTCCTTTCCTCCCCAGGACCTGATGCTTACACTACGTACAGCTGAGTGGAGGAAAAGTAGCCATTCTGAAAACATGACTTATGCATATATACAAATGGTTAGAAGATGAGGAAAAGGGAGAGAAATAGATAGAATTGAGTGTGAATACCAACACAGGTTCTGTAAGACAGTCTTATTGAACCAAGTCTAAGGCAAGCACAGATTACTTCTCCCCTCTTTCTACAGCAAAGAGAAAATAGATTTTTTTGTGCAACATTATAATCTGCTTCTTGCTTTCCACCTTAGGAAACACAACTATGGATAGCCTAGGTTTCCGTCAGAGTCAGAATTAGCTCCTTAATGTGTGGAAACACCAGTTCCTTTGATTTGTGAAATATCTGAGATGACACATCTAGGATGACCTTTTTCTCACATCAGTGAACGTTCACTTAAGAGTGTCCTACAAGTGCCCACAAAGCTGATGCTGAGTTATCCAGTTTGTTGAAGCAGTAATTTCTGTATTTTATTTTGGTACAAAATAGAAATGATGTGTTCTTCTTTTAAAGTACTAGTGTTAAATCATTCTTGGGAGCATTTTGGTTGTAAAATAGTTTCAGCTCATTTCTTATGTTATAGTCATATTTTATTACTAGACGTAGCTCCCAACATCTTATTGAAGAGTACTTTCCTCTCCTGTTTGTGATAGATGGTTGATCCAATTCCCATTACACTTAATGGGCATACATCAGATTTAATTTGAGTTGACTGAAATCTGTAAACAGCAGTCCTGGTCACTACTGTCCAGCACTACATTGTATGCAAGCAAATAATTTTCATTTAGATGAGCGACTACCATGCAACACCATTGCAAACCTTTACATGTAATAGAAAAAAACCAGTATAACAGGTATTGAAATTATGTAATACCATCTGTGAAGTAAAGTGAGGAATGGTAATCTATATCAGCTAAGAATACGACCCAAATTGTTCTTTGCTGAGGAACTATTAATATATTTGTCACAAAGTGCCAGAAATGTTGTCTGATAGTGCAGGTCACTTCCCTTGAACATCTGCCCCTGCAAGCATCCTGATGCTTCTTTTGTGCTGTGAGAGCTAAGTATATATCTGCCTGGTCTTTTTATCAGTGGGTAAACTCCATCCAAGCTAGAAGACTTGTGGAAATGATGGGGTGGTTCTCAACTAAAGCATTTCCAGTAGAGGTGGTGTCTTCATTTGAAATGTCATCTGTGTGAATAGCAGAATATCCTAAGCGAACTTGGTTTTCTCAGTCACCTTTTGTAGAGCCCCTGCAAGTCATCCAGGCTTAACAATTCCAGCCTTTAACTCAGATTACTAGTGTGAATTTGGAAGTGTACCAACTGCCACCATAGTACAGAGTTTAGACTGTAAAATACCAAGGTGCTATATCTTGGAAATGCAACACAAGGACATGAAATTGATTGTCAGATCTAGAAATCTTGGTAAAACTGTTTATATGATGTGATTAGTATCTGTCGCGGGGGTTCTGCTAGGGGTGGGGAGCGAGTGTTGAGTGCATCCATCACAGTATTATAGAAATTCTGGGGAGCAAATTTTTTATTTGGAATGTTGATGTTCCAGGAAAGACAGGTAAGGAAATAAATACTGTGTATATTTATTATGTTTATTTCTAGTGTTTATTAAGAGTTTAGAGGCTAATATTCTTTGTCCTGGTAAAAGAGAAAACAAGAAGAATGGAATAATGTCAGTAATCCATATAGACCTTTGTTGAAAAGTTCGATGAAGCATTTCTTAGCCTATTCCAAAGTTAGAATGTTGTGACAGCAGAGAATTTTAACCAAATATTTGCCAGAGAAATATTATGAAAGGTTATAGACTGACAATCCTGCTTATGAAATATGCTGGGAACAGACTTTGTTTAGGATGTTAGAAGGGGACTAGTTAAATTAGATTTAGTTCTACCTGAAAGGGAGAATTGATTGAGATGTCAAAAGTGCATTGTAGTATGTGGTGAAAGTAATTACAAAATGATAAACTGAACTATCCTAAGGGAAACAAATGTGATAGAAGACCTGAAAATAACATACTTTAAGAAGTCAGCTTTGATAGGGAACTCAGGAAACTCATATGATAGGTCTTTTGGGAAGATAATCTGAGAGATAAAGGAATGCAGCAAATCTGGCAGTTACTAAAAAGGCTATATTAATACACAATAGTAAACTAGCTAATGCAAAAAGAAGATGGAAAACATGGTTAGAGACCTGGTTAGGGTATCCTCAGTGACTTGGAAAGCAAAAAGAGATCATATAAATGGGTTGTAAGTCTATGGATCCTATAGTTGAGTCAGATTAGAAAGGAAGAGCCCATACTTGTAAGGATAAATCCAGAAATCCAAAAAAATCAGGTCCAGGAACTGCATGACAGGAAAACTAAAAGCAATAGAGGTCCAAGACTAATTGGAAAAGATGAGCAAATAACATCTGAAGCTTTCAATTCTTTCTTTTTTGAAGCCTAAGTTGAAACTAGGCTGCAAAACTTATGTTTAAGAAGATGGTGATGCAGGTCTGATTCTGGAAAGAACAAGATAAAGAATACTTTGGTGAGATAGTTGTATTTAAGTTACAAGTGCTTATCAAAATCACCTTACATTGCTTATGGCACGGTGTGAAGAATTTGAAACTTTAGTGGTACTTTAGAATATGTGCTGAGCCTGGAAAAGCCTTAGAGGCTTGGAAATGGGAAAAAAAAAATCATAAACTTGTGTTCAAATATGCGAAAAGAAGAGGGACAAGAGAGCTGTAAACTAGTCAGTTTTGGTTCCAGAAAGGTTCTAGAATATATTGTTAATTAGTTGCTACATCTAGATCATTAAAAAGTGGTTAAGAGCAATATTTAGAGTCCTAACCTAAATTATCAATAAAAGTACATTTAAACTAAACCAAAGAAGTCTGTCTGTGTGAAAGGCTAAGATTTGGACACAATGTACCCTACCACTGACTATAATGGTGCAGTGGAGCAAAGCAAAGAACTGGATGCCAAGCACTGTCTGACAGAACTTTTCTCTCTATCCTCTACAACAGGGAATAAAATTATTCAGCTCTACTTGGCACTGGTGATCCTTGGTTGCAATACCACAGTCAGTTTTAGACACCACACTTTAAGAAAGAAAAAAGAGCCTAGAAGAGGGTAACATAAATGGCAAGCATGTTGGACAGTGCATGAAGCAAAAAATAATCAAATTGTCTTTGCTGATGACAGGAAGTGGGAAGATAGTCTTCTAATTATAAAGGGTTGCTATGAAGAAGTAATGAAGACAGTAGGAAAGGACAAGTAGAAATCAGTTCAATTTGTAACAAAAAGCTGTAGATAAGGTATTAATTTACTGTTTAATATTATGAGACAGTGGACCAGACTAGTAGGGGATGTCAAGAAGCTGCTTCCACAGTGGTTTTCAAGAGCAGATTAGAAATATATTTGTCAGGATGGTTTCACTGTAAGATGATGACCCAGGTGATTTTTCAAGGTCTATAGTTGAAAGATTTTGCTTCCCTTTCATTTTGTGCTAGCATGAGTGAAGTACATTTTGTATCTAGAATAGAATAGATAGCATCAGGTGTTTTTATGCAATATATTTTATGCCACTGCTGACATTTCATTAGGGGGTGTTTACTGCAGAGATACGATATGTAAAAAACAGTCTTCAAAACAGAAAAGTGGATAGTCTCTTCATTAAATAATAATTATAGAGCTATATGGAAATAATTGTATCTACATTTTAAAAAATGCATTTCACCTATACCCCTTCTAAACATCAGCCATTTGTTGTTACGTTTTCTGTTTAATTTGTGGTGCAATCAGAATCAGAAATGTTCTACATGGTAATTGTCTCAGCCTGATGATAAAGACAGCGTATTTTCGTACTGCATACCAAATTATTCCTTAAAAAGTTCTTTTGAGTTAACTGTTGTAGGGGTTGCGTTGTCATAAATTCAAATACATGATTATACAAGGCAGCTGAATGATTAACACTGGGGCCTGAATGAAGACTTCTAAAATTCTGTGCTGCAACACAGCCACGTGACATATTCTCCTGTAGTTACAGATCAACATCTTCTTAGTGCTTAACCAAACATAAAAAATAAATTCCAGCATACTTCTGTCTTTAAACGAGTGGTTTTAAAGCCCTTGTAAGCCTAGGCTCAAATCCATGACACAGACCAATTATATTTCTTATATCAGAGGATTATCTTCCCAATTAAAAGGAAAAGAAAAAGGTCAGGATATTTATAGAAATCTGGTTAATTGATTAAACTGCTGGCTGGCTGCTACAGTCTTACTCATCTCCCTCCAGTACAGCTGTCAACCTTTAATCACAATTCATTTGTTTGAAGAGTTAATATACAACTAGCGTTACAATGCTATTCTTTGAGACTGATTTCATGTGCTGACACTTGTTGGCTGCAACTTCATTTTGAGATAACACCAAATGTGTTCAAAAATCAGATGAACAATTTACTTTCAGGATACTGGTGGAAAAAATAATATTTTTTAATTCACTTTAGCATAACGAACTGTAAAAAAGTATAGCTCTTTCAAACATAGCCTGAAGACAAGTGGTAGGATTCCTATTCAGGGCAAAAAAACCCCTGGGGATTTAGGTACCTACATCTTTAATAGGAGTCTAAGTGCTCATTATAGTAATAAGAAATGTGAGAGGAAGTGTGTGGTGCAGTTACCTGAACATAGGTGTCAGGACACACTTTATTAGAAGGGGGGTGGTTAGTAGGTCGAGAGAGGTTCTCCTTCCCCTCTACTCTGCCCTGGCTAGACCTCATCTGGAATATTGCGTCCAGTTCTGGGCCCCTCAGTTCAAGAAGGACAGGGAACTGCTGGAGAGAGTCCAGCGCAGGGCCACAAAGATGATTAAGGGAGTGGAGCATCTCCCTTATGAGGAAAGGCTGAGGGAGCTGGGGCTCTTTAGCTTGGAGAAGAGGAGACTGAGGGGTGACCTCATTGATGTTTATAAATATGTAAAGGGTGGGTGTCACGAGGATGGAGCCAGGCTCTTCTCAGTGACAACCAACAGTAAGACAAGGGGTAATGGGTTCAATCTGGAACACAAGAGGTTCCACTTAAATTTGAGAAGAAACTTCTTCTCAGTGAGGGTGACGGACACTGGAACAGGCTGCCCAGGGAGGTTGTGGATTCTCCTTCTCTGGAGACATTCAAAACCCGCCTGGACGCCTTCCTGTGTAACCTCACCTAGGTGTTCCTGCTCCGGCAGGGGGATTGGACTAGATGATCTTTTGAGGTCCCTTCCAATCCCTAACATTCTGTGATTCTGTGACTGTTTTATATGGCACAAAGTATGATCCTGGCCTCCAGCTGCACCTTGAGTATAGGCTTGCTGTAGGACCTGTGTCATAGGTCCCACTTTGTAGGTGTCTTAGATATGCCAGGGCAGATGAACAATGTTTAATATTTCTACATTAACATAGTGATATTATTACTTCTCAAAAGCTACATTTGTACCTGATAAATAAAATCTTTATGCAGACACATGCTTTCTTATCCTTTAATAACATTTGATTCACCTACAATTTTTTTTTAAATCTTTCTAACTGTTCAGAGAACTTGTGTGCTTTGGAGTTTTTAAAAGAAATGTGCTTTGTTAAATATGTGTTATACAAACTAAATTAATTGACATGCTGAGCAGAGAACTGAAGATGTGCTGTTTGACTTCACATATAAAAAAAGTATTTGGAAAATTAACACAAAGCTCTTTTTTGTTTTCAAATATCATCATTAATTGTGTTTTGTTTTGGTTTTGTTATTAGTTTGGTTGGTTGGTTTGTTTTTTGTGTTTCTTTGTGTGGTTTTTGGGAGGAGGGGGTTGTTTGGTTTTGATTTTGTTTGTTTGGTTGGTTTTGTTTTTAAACTTATCTTTGAATGAACAA
This sequence comes from Caloenas nicobarica, assembly GCF_036013445.1. NCBI lineage: Eukaryota > Metazoa > Chordata > Aves > Columbiformes > Columbidae > Caloenas > Caloenas nicobarica. The sequence goes on along the minus strand of NC_088245.1, from coordinate 26,287,058 downwards.
ATATTAACCTTTAATGAGAAATCCTCTCTAACACTGCTTATATTTTAGCTATATTTTAAAAGTATATTTTAAACATTTTACATAAAAAACATCGCTACCAGGAAAAGTCATCAAAAAGTCTATGTGATATTTTTAAACTTCCCATAAAAACATTAAATTGATCAGGTTTACTGAAAGTTCTATACCTGATTTATTTACAAGTCCTGCAACTCAGAGGGGGAGTATTACTAAAAAATGCTTTTTAGGAGTCTTTAAGAACCATAGAAATTTGATTAGGTTAAAAGAAAAAATAAAATCTGATAGGTATGTTCATTACTTTACCCAGCAAAAATGTGTGTGGACTTAGAAGGAAGGAGGAATTGGATAGTTTATGGTCTCAAGTAAGAATATAATTTTATTGAAAGATCATTTAAGTAACTTCGTGTAGGCAGTATATGCATTCAGGATCCACGCTTTAGATATAAGACCTGATACAGAGGAAAACCAAATTTTCCTGTTCCTTCTGAAAGCTCCAACTTTATGGACATGGTTTGAAAGAGACTGTTTAAATTCTTTATGAGTGAATATGATCCCCTATTTTTTTCTGCATTTGAATTTTACCTTAAAAAAATGTGCTACTGGTTCATTTTTTGATGTGATTATGAAAACAAACAAGTGCAGGACAAGGGTAGCATCTCATGACATGCTGTGTTATTGTCAGTTATGACTGGTAATAATTAAGAGACTAAGGTGTCTCAGTAAACACAAGTTTGAATATATTGTACCAAATAGCTAGGAATTAAATCAACTTTTCTATTTTTAGACCTCTTCCTTTCCCATAAATCTTGTCAGCTTATCTGCTTAGTGAATCACGCTTATTTCTTAAGAGAGGGACTATCCCCTTTTACCCATGTGAAGGACAGTCAGTATATGCAATTGTAAATAATAATAAACAACATATTTTAAAAATCACAAGAAGCTGAGAGGTTCCAGCTTATTAGGCACAATATTAATTTCAAAGAGATGGCTGACATCATATTTGCAGCTTGGATCAAAGCTACTGGCAGCTTTTTCTTGCAGAGAGAGCTGTGGATATGGTGTGCTAGAGGAAGTGGTAGGTCCTGCTGTGTCTACATGGAAGATTCTCCACCTTCACCATGCACCGCTGCAAACCTTAAAACCCTGTCCTTAAGTTCCTCTTAAGTAATCATGTGCTGAAAATCAATTACTTGCATATTTATATTGGCTGATGGGGAATTTTCCATTGCTTCAACAAATATGAACAAGGATAATAATCAATAGCAGTGCCTGATAATTTGTAGTGGAATTTTGTGAGGAAGAAAAACAGTATTAATAAAATCTATATATGATTGCTGAAAAAATAATATTTATGTTTCTATATCTCTCTGTACCTCAGTATCTCAAGAGGTGATGAATATAGACATAAAAAAGATTAGAAATAACATATTTTGAATTATAATTTAGTAAGTATTTCAAATGCCTCCCTTTTTTTCCCCTCCAAAATCTTCTTCCATCAGTTTCCTGATTTCAATTTCTACGCAATATATTTTTAAATTTTTTTTAAAAAATGAATTGCTAAGTTTTAAATTTGTAAACAGTTGTAAAACTCTTGTGGATCAGTTTGGGTTAACTTGCTTTTAGAAGAAAAGAAAATAAAAGAAAAGCCACTCTATCCCATTGTATAATGAAATTATCATGGCTGGGAACTCTCAAAGCAGTCCCAAGCATGAAACAATTTCTCCCCCTTCAGGCCCACGTGCACAACTGAGCCATTCTCCTCTCCCTCCTCCTTCCATCAATTTGCTTTCCTTGAAAGCATACATAAAGGACTAATACAGAGATTATTCTGAAATTTCCCAAATGTTGTTTTCTTTCAAGTTAACGTAGTAAACAATTTTTTTGCCATTTGGAACTAATAAGAAATTCAATCCTACGTAAACCTGAGAGATAGGAAAATCCATTTAATTGCAAGGACAGAAACCAGAAATCTGAAATGTCACTGTTCACGTTGTGTAAGGTTCCTTAGAAGTAATTGAAAATGAAATCTTGAGATATGTTGCATGAGTAAGGTTCACAGACTTCCTAGCAAACCAATGGACACGTTTACTTGCTTCAAGTGAAATTAAAAGTCTTACTTTTGGAACATTAAGCTGTCACGATCAAGGCAGACTCAAACCACAGATCATGACTGCTGTACTTAATACTTCTTTTCATTTGTTCCAGTTTATCTTTGCGTATCCTGTTCTGTGTGATTAAATACTTTTCATCACTCATGAGCTCATGCTGAGCTATATCATCTCACACAAGGCATCACAGGGTAAAGCTATTCAGGATCAACACTCACAGAGAAACCACTTGCCCCAAATTCATCATTTTCTGTTTTATCTAGATGTCTGGAAGCAACACATTTTCAAACCAAGACATAGAAAGATTTTTTTTTTAAGCAGCACTAAAAATGTATAGACACAAGCACAATGCCCATTCTGAAAATATTTCAGGGCAATGGTTTTGTCAAAGGTCAGGAAAGGAGGTTTAACCTTCTTGTGTAGCTAAAAAGTTGTATTCTTAAACTACTTCTTATTTGCTTTGACTTAATCCTTTCTCAGTGAGAAAGAAGGTCAAGAAGCTGTAAGTTCACAGGAGAAGCCAGAGGAGTTTGTGAAAAATAGACTTTGAAGGGAACTTTGGTTTATTACTGTAGTGAAAAACAAAGCTCTTCTTTGTATTTTGCATTTGGTTTTGGTTTGATGTTTATTTTCTTTTTTCTTAATAGGTGTGCCTTTCTTTGAATGCCTTTTATTTATTTATGCATGTAATGTCATCCAAGCATTATAGAAGTGGGGAGTGAAATGGAAATGGATCAATACCTGAAGCTTATGGCAGCCTCTGTCTGCTAAGACTGGTCACCCATGGTTGGCAATGTGGCTTTTGCATTTCTGCCAGGCAGCAGAACAGCTTTCTCAGAAAGGGTGGAAGGGCCCAGCACTACTTCTCCTCTGGAAGTGGCCTCACCCCTGGAGATGTCACCTCAGATGCAACAACTCTGGCTTAACAGGGAGGTGAGGAAACATGGGCTAACTCCTAGGGCATCACCTGTCAAATTACTAGGTGCGCTGTGAAGAGCAGCCGTTATTCTCTCGTCCTGTGGTCTTGAATGAGTATGGTTTTACCACTCTGCTTAGGAGTACACTGCCTCAGGGGCAATTTGGGTAGAAAAGTGCCTGAATTCTGTATTGCCATATGGGATAAACAGATCATAGGAGCCTATCTTTCCGGACCGGAATGCTTTCGCCGTATGTCCGGTGCCTCAATCTGTTGGGCTAGGAATGTTGCTACTCTGGGTTTAGGCAATGTTGGAGAATGAGCTGTGTAGATCATGCTGTCAGATATATGTTTTGATACTGTTAAAGCTCATTTTTATAATACTAAAGCTCAGGGTGTGGGTTGTCTGGATCATAACCTTTATAGTACTGTGCCTCCAATTCCTAACAGCAAAGTAGGGGTAGATATAATACTTTGCTACCTTATGTATTTAGACTGTAAACTCCTTAGGAGAAGGACTTTCTCATACTCTCAATTTGTACAATGATATGGACATTCTAAAAATCAACAGAAGAAGGCCTAATAAATATTGTGTGGTTTTGGTACCTTCTCATACTCTCAATTTGTACAATGATATGGACATTCTAAAAGTCAACAGAAGAAGGCCTAATAAACATTGTCTGGTTTTGGTACCTTATTGATTTTGTCTGGTTCCCATGCTACAATTGAATTTATGGTGACTGCAGCTACATTTTTTTTTCCAGTAAATCAGTTGCTGTTCAAATGTTTATGTCAGTTTGTACCATATGATGCTCCCAGGAGTCTGGACTGTTTTCCGAGTTTTCTGGACAGAGTGAGTTTTGCTTAAATGATTACATTTCTCTGACTTCATTAAATTAAGAAGTTTCTCCTGGATAACCAGTTTTCTTCATACAATGAAAGCAAAACTTTTAGCCTAACTTAGTAAGAGCAGCACAAATTCATTTTACTGTTCCACAACTGTTTTCACTAGAGCAGGAAAGAATACCCTTGCATATTTATTTCCATTTTAGAATCTAAAGTGCTTAAGTATGATAGCCTATATTTCCTCCATTAATAACCTTTCCTTACCATAGATCCTTTTATAGCTTGTCTGTCTTAGACACCATAACAGTAATTTTTAATAATTTCATTTTCTAACACCACCTACCTAAAATGAGACACCTGCTCACCACATCTATTTCCATTCCTTTTCATTAGTTTTTTCCTGCATGTCTTCTCTATGTTATTACAAAAAAAAATTTCTTTATCAGGATTTTCCAAACATTTTAAATAAAACTCAAATATTTCCAGTTATAATTGTAGTAGATATGTATTTTCCTTACAGAAAGTAATGTCTTTAAAACTCCTTTCATTTTGCTCTACATGACACTTTTTTTTTAATATGCAACTATTATATTGAAATCTATTTTTCATAATTTGTGCTCTGATCCAAAATCTACTTTAAATATATTTATAAACTCCCCCTTTTTCTCAGACTTCTAGTTTCTCTTTCACTAATTTAGGATTAAAATCTTCATTTTCTTTTGCTGGTGAATAATGAGCAGGGAAACAGATGTTTTCTTTTTAAGATGAATCTCATTGCCTTATCGTGACTGACCCTTGTAGTGCAGTGATGATATAACATTAAAAGACTTTTTGGTTTTCTTTGCATTGATTTAATTTTCATCTAGACACATTTTGTCATTGTTATAACTGAAAAAGTGGGGTTTTTTTAGTGTGCACCCAATGCTCCACACTATTGTTTGGTGCCAATAAATACATGGTTATAGAGCAGAATACTGATGAATTGACCAGTTATTAGAATGTCGTGGTTTGATTGTGGGGTGACAATAAAACCGTGGCAGATGTATTGCAAACCTCCTCTCCCCGCCCTTTCCCCTTCAGCCCCTCCTTATCCTCCCTTCCCACTAAAGACAAGCAATTGAGAGGGAAAGAAGGACAGAGAGAAGAGAGTTGGAAAAAATAAAAATGTTTTACTAATGCTACTAATAAAAATAGAGAAAATAATACAAAATATACAAAACCAATCTTGAAAGTCCCGGCAACTGCTCTGGCAGATGTGGGGCTGGCACCCGAAGTCCTGGACTGGACTCTGCAGCCAACTGGAACTGGATTCAGTCTGTCACTGGGCCTCAGTTCGCAGGGACAACTCGCAAGGTCCTCTCCCAATGTCGGCCATAAGGAAAAAGGGACGAGATCCTCGTGATCCCCCACTTTTATATGAAGTATGACGTGAATGGGATGGAATACTTTAGCTGGTCAATTTTCAGTTCACCTCCTGTTTGCACATCTTGCGGGATGCATCGTTATCGATGACCTTGCATTCCGTTGCTATGTCTACCAAAACATGTACCTAACTTTCAGGAAAACTGCAGTTAGTAAGAAGACTTTAGCTGACAGGGAAATTCACTAAAAGAGAAACTTGTTTTTAACAAAACCAGCACATAGAACTATCAGGATAATGTAATTTAGACATAGATTTCCAAAGCTAACCTCTAAGGCAGATCTGAGAATTTCAATCTTAGTTCATACTTCTACTGTTTCCCATTTCAATTTAGAAAATTTATTTTTCAAAACTCTGAAAACTCTATTCATGTCAAACTTATGGGTCAAAAATCACAGTCCCAGCCATTCAAACTGAAACCCCATAATCCTTCCTTTCAAATTTACTTTTTGTTTATTTCCATTTAAAGAAAGTAGACAATATGAAAGTATATGTGCCAGTTCCTTTGGACAAAACTGACCATAAAAACACTAGTGTAAAGCCACAGATTTGTTTAAACTGTAAACTAATGTCGCTGGCATTGACTTGAGGGGTTACAATAAAAAATTCAGTCTACAATACAACATGAGCCTGTGCTGATTTTTGCTGAATGCTAAATAGAGATTGATTGAAACCAGGGAATCTGCACATGTATTAAAACCACTACAGGTTTCAGAGTATTTCAAACTGAGGCTATGATCTTATCAATGAGAACTTAACAGTTCTAGCTTTTGCATTCCCATTGCATTTGAATTAAATATACAGACATGTAATAGCCCATGATGTGAACTAGAAACTGATCAACAATTTGCAAATGCCTTTTCTGACTTGAGTCCCGTAGATTGCATAATCTACGTAACAGACTGAAAACAACCCACATTTCTGCGGAAGAATTAGCTAGCTGTATTCCAAGAATGTTTATCTTTGAATCCCATCCAACTTACAACCAGCTGATATTTCAATCAGAATTTAGATATTTATTTTATATAATCTGGGAGTTGAACCAAAAATCCAGTTTGGATTTATTTTTTCTTCAGTCTTCTATTGGAAGAAATATCTTTCCAGCTTAGTCAAACTGCATTCTGCTGATAAGGGGGAATATGACTGACATGCAATATTATGTCTCAATGAAATCCTATATGAACACGGGAAACAATACATTTTGTTGAGATATTAACAAAACCATCAAAATTAAATCTATGAAAATCCTTACGGGTAAATCCTGACTGTCTGCAATATTATACATGGAACCTTGTATATAAGAGATACTCAGGCATCCTATAAACCCCTTTCAAGTCTGTGACCTGATTGTCTGAAAGAAGTGTGTAGTTCATTAATCCAAAGACCCCAGAGAGAAAAATATTTATACCTGTCTATATGGATTTATCCACCCATGTGTATACATGTTAGTGTATAAATAGCTAGACAACTAAAAGGCCCATTTGTGAAGCTTTAAAAATTTCATTAAGAAAGCTGTTTGAAACATGGATAAAGATATTGAAATTAATATGATTCTTCCTTCACAGCCCAATGGCTTGCAACTAATCACTCAGTCATTCTCATAGTATAATTTTTACTTTCCAGTCAGCAGTTCTGAGTGTCTTTAAGCTTTGTTCTCTTTCAGTCACCGTGAATTGTGATTACTGTGACTTTCTCAACATTTCTGTTGCATGTACCAAAAATACTTGAGTTCCAAATGCAGAACTACATGTACAAGCATATTGGTAAGATACTTCTCTGCCTTTCCCACTCTCTTCATCCACTCCACATCTGTGTTTCCATATAAGCTTTTTAATCTCACCTTTTTCTGTAATGGAATGGTCTCTTCTTAATTTTATTAGCCACTTAGTTCCCAGCTGAAAAAAGGGGAAAATAGACACTGAATTTTTGCAGATCCTGTGCTATCCATCTCAAATGCTCGACCATAGGCTTACCTTCTTTTTGTCAAGTTCCCCTCAACCTTTAAAACCTGGCTCATATTCTCTTCTTTATGTCTCATATCTAAGCAGTAAAATAAATGCTGCTGCTGTCTGGAACTAAAAAAGCTCTTCTTCTGTCTGTGCTCTGCATGTGTTTTAACTGTATGTATCATAGAAGAATTGTGGACATTACACTGTCATCATTCAGCTAAACAGTTACACATCTAACATGTAGGCTATCACCTTTGCTTGTATGCATTAGCTCCTACAATGAAAGATGAGGTGATCCATGGCAAGGTCATGTCCTCTGCAATGTCTGCAGGTCTCAGTACTGCACAGCTCTGCCAAACCCGACCAGTATCATCCTGAGAATTATGACTGTGTAATTGCTATGCCAAGCAGTGATGCCAATCGTCAAACCATTCTGTCTCAGCATGTTTAAAACCTGCGTATTGGTTGAAGAGTGCACTGCCCTACAATTCCCTGTTTGTTGCATCATACAGACAGAGACAAAAATTACACTGATTAATCCTTACTGTAACACTTGAAATGCTTAATGTAAAAGATTATAATATGGGGGGTGGGGGGGTGGGGGGAGAGAAGTTGGTGGGGTTTTTTTTAATGTTTTGTTTGGTTGGTTTTTGGTTTTTTTTAAACAAAGCCTTTAAAAGATATGATTGTTTTAAATATTAGGCAAGGCTAGTTTTCTTTTTGACAATACTTGGATGTTGTTAGTATTCACATTTGCTTAATTGTATTATGTTTTTAGAAGCCTGGTTTTACCGAGAATACATTTTTATTCTTTTTGTTTTAACAGACTGGCAAGCTAACTCCTCTTAGTGGGGATGGATGTCAGTAACATTGATATTAGGCTTTTTAGTGATAATATAGAACTTAAAATTTTGTGTCCTTACAGTGCTTGACACAGTCTTTACTAAGGCAAACTCTTTTTGATGTCAGAGATTTACCTGAGGATAACTGAGTAAAAACTTCTGAAGTCAAGGAACCAATTGCAGTTATGATTTCTAATAGTTTAAGATTCAATAGGCTCTTGTAAGTAAGTAATTTTCATTGCCTTCAAAAGGATTTTGGGCAGACTTGGGTGGTTACATATTTGCATGACCTTGATATCTATTTTGACAATCCCACTGCCATTTTCCCACACTTCTGAGAAACATCAGCTTTAATATCTGCACAAACTGAAGGACACTTGGAGTCCTCTGCTGAACTTGGCCACTGTAGGATTTAATTTACAACACACCTTTTTTCATGGTGGCAGGATGCATGGGTTTAAATGCATTATACCTCAGAGCACTTTACTCCTTTGTGTTCATGAATAGTCCACAAATAAATCAAGTCTCAGTTAAACTAAGATGAAAAAATCACCAATAAATTGTATAGCTCATCTCTGCTAATTCTGAATTGTTTCTCAAAGTATATTTACAACCAGAATTTCCAGTGTACTTTTTAAAGTTCTAGATGACAGTCTTTTCACTATGTTTGCAAACATGTTTTTGCTGTTGTGACTGAAAAGTGTGCATGTAGTATGAGCTTGTACATAATTTTTAACGAATTAATATGTATCTGACATTCCTTTTCCCACGGCTTTCCAAAAGTGCGACAAAATCTCACCTCAAACTCTGCCATTGTCAATTACTTCCCTAGTTCTAAGTCTTTTTCCTCTATGTTCCATAAGACTATCATAAATAAAGAAATTATAAATGAGAAAGAAACAAATTCATATTAAAACTGAGAAACGAATGATAGAAACATTGAAGCGCAGATTGATGTTTAGGCCATGCTCATATCATTCCTTGCTTATCTCCAAAATTAAGCTTGTTAACTCATTTTAGATCAGAATATGTTTTTTTCTGCAAGTACACTGCCTGAGCAGTTGCTTTGTTTTCTTTTTCATTGCCCTAGAACATGGAGTAGAGGTCACCTTTTGACATTAAGTGCGTGCTTCCAGTGGGACCAATTTCTAGAAACCAAAGGGCTTGGACGCTCTTTCTCTTTCTTTATTTTCAAGTAGCTAATGGCAACTTTCTGCTCTGAGTCAGACAGTTAAACTTTTGCTGAGTCTACAGCTGATTCTACACTTCCCTGCTATCAGAGAAATGAAGTTTTCTAGAGGAAGAGAGAATCAATCCTATGCTCATTATTATTATTATTATTGTTGTTGTTGTTGTTATTCTGTAGGTGTTTAGAAGCACTAATAGCAGCCTGCTGCTGTTGAAAAACTCTTCAGAGACAAGAGGAAAAATATACTGTTTGCTCTAAGATGCACGGCAAAGCAAAATTAAAGATCAAATGTTTGGGAGGCTTTATATTTCTTAAATTTCCCGTGTAAGTCACAAACACTTAAGCTGACACATAGGGCCCAATTTATTTCTGTGGATGTCACATGAGAAATATTAGCGCTTGAGGGAAAAACTTGGTTGCAATGGAGTTGCTTCATAGCCTTGCAGTCACCACAAAAATATGCACACATGTGAAGTGTTACTTTAGAAAACCTTGTCCTGTTCTTCTAAACCATGCTTTCCTCCCACATTTTTCTCAATGAGTGCCTAGACTTGCAGTATGCT